>NC_143135.1:4245000-4870000 GCF_059928025.1 Delphinapterus leucas | reverse complement strand
GATGGGTATAACATATCTTACCAGCTTCATGGATGAATTCACACTCCAGTTTGCCTTATTGCATCTAAAAATAACAATAGTTCCTATCGTGAGAGCATCATTTTACTTGGTTTGGATCATTGATAAAGTAAGCGAGCATCTGATGTTGTCTGAAAAAGCTGGATGTAGCCATGGTGATTATACTACAGCTGCCTGATGGAGGAGGAAGACTTCCTTTGTCCACCTTCTGTGAGGGAAGGGACAGTACAAACCTCTGTGTGCTATATGTTCTCCTGCCACCTACGTTAACCCGGTTTTACTGATCTTCCTGCTTTGTAGAAAGCAGCGTGTTCACATATGGACTTAAAGCAAAAACAAAAAACTGGGTACACCCTAATAGACCAAATCAGTCTCCCAGCAGAGTACATTTATATTGTAGTGGGTTGGCCAGAAAGTTCAGTTAGTGAATATGTTGTTCAATAAAGTTCTTCGTGAAAATGAAAAATGTATCTTTTATATTTACTTAAAACCGAACAAACTTTTTGGCCAACCCAATATAACTTTAAATTCTCTGTCATTGGGACGCTCTACTTTAAGATCTTGTTTAAATTTAATTAATTTCATTTAAGAGTTTGAGTCTGTGGTTATTCATTGATTCCTTTTTTTCATTTCTTAGAGTATCCTGGTTTCACTTATATTTCTTCTTAGAGCCACAAGGAAGAAGTAGTTGAGAGTTTGAAGCATTTTAAATGATCGTTTAGTCTAATCATCTCATTTTACAGATACGAAAACAAGCTCAGAGAGATGAGTTTACTTGCCCAAAGGTTGACTGAACTAAATGCATGTTCTCTTGGTCTTCCCCATTAAATTTGGTGAAGTGAGGAGTAATATGATACCCTTGTATCATCAGGGTGAGGTAACCTGCCATAACTTTGAGGTGGGTGTGTGGTTTTATTTTTTTGGAAAGATTTTTATGTATTTATTTTTTGGCTGCGTTGGGTATTTGTTGCTATGCACAGGCTTTCTCTAGTTGCGGCGAGCGGGAGCTACTCTTCGTTGCGGTGCGTGGGCTTCTCATTACGGTGGCCTCTCTTGTTGCGGAGCACGGGCTCTAGGTGCGTGGGCTTCACTAGTTGTGGCACGCAGGCTCTAGAGCGCAGGCTCAGTAGTTGTGGTGCACGGGCTAAGTTACTCCGTGGCATGTGGGATCCTCCTGGACCAGGGCTCGAACCCGTGTCCCCTGCATTGGCAGGCAGATTCCCAACCACTGTGCTACCAGGGAAGCCCGGGGTGTGTAGCTTTAATTACACTGCAACAGTTTTAATGAAGGCTTTTTTTTCCCTTCGGGTCCTAGTTGCGGCACGTGGGATCTTTGTTGCCTCATGTGGGATCTCTTTAGTTGTGGCATGTGGTCAGGGATCTAGTTCCCTGACCAGGGATAAAACCCAGGCCCCCTGCATTGGGAGCACAGGGTCTTAGCCACTGGACTGCCAGGGAAAGTCCCGAGACTTTTCATTTATATGCTGCACTAGTTTATTTTTAGTCATGGAGACAATCTAATGGAACTCTCTTTATATTTTTTGGTTGAGAAAGTTGAAGCCTAGAGATGTAAACTTACTCAAAATTGTAGACCATAAACATTTATCCTGTGCTTAGTTTTTAATGTGAGTCGGAGCAGTGCTGCCCAGTAAAATGGTATTCTTTGTTTGTCAGCGTGGCTATTTAAGTTAAAAGAAAATTGAAAATTTAGTTCCTTAGTCTTACTAGCCACATTGCAGGTGCTCAGTGGCTGTGTGTGGCAGGTGGCTTACTGTATTGTACAGTGTAGGTCTAGAGCATTCCCCTTAAAACAGTTTTTTTTGATAACTTTGAAGTTTTAGTGGTGGGCACCAAGAGTTACGAGTATGATTAGAATTGCCAACTAGAAATCAGGTTTGTGTTTAAACGTAGGAGGAAAAAAATCACTCAGAGCTTGTGGCAGTGCTATAACCGGTTGTGACTTGGGCCCTTTCTTGGTTCATATTTCATCTGTTCTTTAGGATAGTAACCAAGAGCCTATATGAAGAAGGGCTTTTCCTTTTCCATCTGTCAGGTATCTTGGTTTGCCAGTTGAAAATCCCATCCTTGGGTTGAATTTTCAGTGATAACATTCATTCATCTTCATGCTGCTTAGCATGTTTTCCAGTCTCTGTACTTCTATTTCACGTATTAATCACTTGGTTACTAAGATGCCCTACAAAAAGTTTGATGTCTTTCTTTTGTACTCAGGATTATGGAAGTTTTTACATCAAATTAAGCTTGATGTGTAACCATGGCTGAGCCAGCTAAGTATAGCTTTGGCGATTGGAATCATGTATAGTCTTTTGTACCATTGCTATACATCTCTGCACACTGTTGTTGTTGTAAGAGGCAGCGTTGGATTTCTGGGCTTTACTTTGGATGCTAATTTACTAATTTATGATTTGGCTCGATTTTAATAGCGACTTAGATTGGTTTGGCTTTCATGTACGATGGCAGTGATTTGAGTGTCCATTAGGGTGCATAGCCGGACGATGACGTAATCCAGTCAGGTGCCAAAGTTTTTACTTAGTCCTTTACGTACCTGATTTTGCTTTTAAAAGGTGGTAGTATGGATTTACCTTGGGTGTTTTATACTTTAAAAAGCAGTCTTTTTGCATTCTTGTCACAGTAATTTCTGATTAATGCTTTAGAAGCCTGTATTCTTGCCACAGCTTGTATTAAATTGATTGGTTCTGACATTAGCTGATAGTTACATATATGTGGGTGTCTGTGTGTGTAGATTAGATATAAAATACACGCACGTATACTGAAAGATGCCTCTGAAGTCATCCAGATGATGTCCAATTGTGAGTGGTTGTGTGCTCGTTTTTCATGATTTTTGTGGTCAAAATATGGGTTTGTTTTTTTTTTTTTTAAATTTACAGTGTGCTAGGCATTGAGGATAAAATGGTGAGCAAGACCTCATAGAGATGGAATATCTTGCCATCTCATTATCTTGCATCTCTTTAGACTTGGGTGTTTTGGAGAGCATTTGTGAGCACATTTGCAGAGATAGGATCATGGAGATCCACATTAAAATGATAACTCTGATTGAGCTGGCCTACCTTAGGGCTCCCTGATGTTAATAAGAGTAGACTTGCTTGCTTTTGTGGGTCCAGGCTCTAGGCTGTATCACCTGTCTGTAACTGAGAGGTTGTCTTTAGTTGTTTGTGTATGATATGTGACACAAGGAGAAAATATTTTCTTGCATGTTATGTAATAGCTACGGCTTCCTCTTGTGAATTTGCATTTGTGAAGAGTATCATGGAATTTATGGTAAAAAGTCATATGAGAGCATAGGGAGCAGGTTATTATTCCTTTTTCCCCAAAGTGAGTTTTTAAAAAATAAATAAATTGAGGGTTCATTAAGGGTTATTTGGAGTGTCCTTTCTTATTATTCTCAGTGATAAAATGGGAATAATACCTAAGAGGTTTGGGAAGCATGTGTATAATGCTGGCACAAAGGGTTTGTAAGGGTAGATATTCATTCTTGCTATTCTTGAGTTCTGTGACTAAGCAAGTACATATTTAGATACTCTTTAGCTGAGAATCTGTTCCTTTGCTGTTTTAGGCTAAACCAGCCCTCATTCTTGACTGATATTTTTATAATTATGTTCTTACATTCTCTTCATTGGCCTTAATCAGGGTCAGTAGTATTGGAAAGAGGAGACCCTTTTTGATAGAGTTATGTTATATGCCTATTGAGGAAGATGTGGCTCCTTTAAGGAATGATTGGCAAAAATAAATACAAAAGTATATTATCTTTAAAAAAAATCTTGTTTTCCTTTTTTGAGGGGCCCCCTCTGGATCCATTTCCTCTGAAAGAATAATCTAATGATATCAACTGCTATAGACTGAATGTTTGTCTCCCCTCTAACATTCACATGTTGAAACCTAATCCTCAGCGTGATGGTGTTGGGAAGTGAGGCCTTTGGCGGGTGATGAGGTGTGAGAGTGGAGCCCTAATGATTGGGATTGGTGATCCCAGAGAGTTCCCTCATCCCTTTCTGCCGTGTGAGGACACAGAAAAGGCTGTGGTCTGTGAACCAGGACGGGGGTCCTCACCAGACGCTGCAGATGCCGTGACCTTGGACTTCCCAGCTTATAGCCGTGTGAGAAGTAAACTTCTGTTGTCTGTTAAGTCATCCAATATATGGCATTCTGTTATAGCAGCCCGAATGCACTGTGACGTCAACTAGTAAGCTATGTATTATATTCTTTATTAGCAAATCTGTATTCTTCCTCCTTTAGCTTGTATGACATTGTGCTGTTGCTCCCACTGCCTTTCAATAGTCTGCTCTCTAGCCATGCCCCTTTCTCATTTTTGTCCTTTAATCATGATGTAAAACTTACGGTTTCCTAGTAATTAAATACGGGGGGAGAATTCCTCCTTTTTCAGTTTCTGTATTCTTTGGGAAGAACTTTTCATCATCCTTATGGATTCCACCATCATCTGTATGTTTTAACTTTTAACACAAACATTTGTTTCCAGCTTAGTTAGGTTTTTTCCAGTGGGCTCATGTCATAGTTTGTCTGGATACTGTCAGTTCAGTTCGTTCCAGGCCAGGATCAGGAACTCTTTTGTCTTCATTTCTAAAACAGTGCTTTTCTCGTTTCTCCTTCACCATCAGCACCCTCTTGGGACCCACAGGCTTAAAGCAGAATTATTTTTTTCCATTTTACTTCTCTCTCCATTTATTATTTCACCAAGTCCTGCTTCATTCTTTCTGTAATTTAATTTGCCCTTGTCCATGGCCACTGGCACCATATTTAAAGCTTTGATTACTTTATTTTTATATTAGATTCATAAATTTATTGAAAGAGGAAGAAAGTTTAGAGTTAACTTAGTCCAGCTCCTTTATTTTGTAGATGAAGAAATGGATACTCAGGTCAAATGACTTGCCTTAGGTCACACAACTAATGAGTAGCTGATGTTATAGTTCTCTGGTCTCAACATTTAATACTCCCTCCCAGTCTAGCATTCTTCTTAAAATTTTATTTGAAAAAAAATTTTTGTCAGTTTTGCATGTCTCCATTTAAGAGTGAGCTAGCTTTAGGAGGTTGGATAAGATAAGATGACAGCACTTTTTAGCCACCCCTCCCTCTTTCCCCCTTCCCTGAAGGCGACTATATTACTTAGAACTCTTTTAGCCAGTTAAAAAACACATATTTACCTCCATATGTGTGAAGAGCATACTGGAAGAGTTCATAATTACATGCATGCTTGCTGATTTTTTTAGTTTTAAGCACATCTATTGATTTCCCTTTCTGAAAAGATATGGAAGATAAGGATTAGCTTACTCTTTTTCCCTCACTGCACCCTCTTCCCCACATTCTGTCTTCCCCATCTCTCCAATACAGTTTTATTGCAATTTTGGTTAAATCAATATTTATCCATTATTACTTGGGATGCTATTTATAATGTCAAGTAGTAAATTATAAATACTTTTCCTAAACAACTTCTGGTATTCCTTGGAAATGTTGTGTCAACTTTTTTTTTTTTTAATGTATCACTAATTTAGCCTCACACTTTTCACCAGTTACATGTTCAGGTATTCCATCAGCTTTATCTTTTTGAAGAAATTTTTACCTGCTCCAGACTGGACGGCTTGTCCTCCCTGCTGGGAACACATTGTCTGCTGGGACCCTGGGAGTTCATTTTGCCTCTCTCCTTCATTGAATTTCCTGTTCCTGTTTCTCTGTTGTTTTAGTGGAGCACAGTCTCTAGTAGTTTTTCTGTGAGGAAGGGGGTGTGAGAGGGTAAGTCTTTTGAGACTTTCTGTGTACTCTTGATTGATAGTTTGGCTGGGTATAGACTTCTGGGTTGGAAGTCATTTTCCTAATGTATTAGTCTGCTACTTATTCTCAGTGCCCTTTTAAATAATATCCCTTTTTTTAAAAAATTTGATGGATACATTAACTTATATTTCTGAGGATAATTTTTTTAATGTACTCTTTTTCTTGTATAGTCTTTCCTCCATCCTGCATTTTTCTGTTTTGTTTTGCACTCTACGTTTCATGATAGAGGCTTTCCTGAGATGTTATTAGAACCCGTGGTTTTCGTTCACATTTAAAGTCGGGGTATATACACACACAACACATAGAGTTGAATCATATGAAATTGCCATTCTTTCTCAGCTTTGTTCACTATCTGTGAACATACTTAGTTCTCAGATCTTCATTTCTAAATCACACCCTCCACTAAAAGGAACCAGGGCTCCTTGGAGAAATGGGTGATTTTAGAGCTGGGGCAGAGAATGTACAAGATTAATCTAGAACATGTTGTTATGCAAGGAAATAAGGAAGTACTCAAAAAACATGGAAAGCACACAGTCCTCTGCTTGAAGGGGTTCCCACTGGCCAAATCTGGGATAACTTGAGCATCAGAATGAATGGTGATATTAATAAATAAAATAAGAATCCGTGAGTCCACACTGATAATGAATTAAAGAATGAATGGGAAAAAGGGAACATAACCTTACTGGAATTATAATGTCAACTGATAAGTTTAGAAGGAACAGTAGATTTACAAAATAAACATCGTTTTATAACCGTCAGTAACAGTTGATTAAGACAAGAATTGCCAGTGGATGCTAAAACTATTGGGTGAGTGTTTTAAGAACATAATCTCAAAATATCTTCCTACAGATTATTTACTAGTTAATTACTAAGGGGAAACTGGTTATTTTACAGTGGAGAAATGAGGCAAATATCATCTTAACCAAGTGATCAAAATCCCAATAATGGGACACACAGACATTATCTTACTACTTATGTGATACTCTAGGAAAAACAAACCTCACTTACCACTTGTGTGGTAGTACTGCCAGATATTTATACCCTATATTCTTCAAAGATGCCAATGAAAGACAGAGAATTGCTGAAGAACTGTTTCAGATGGAAACATGACATTAGGTGTGATCCATGATCTGGATTGAGGTGGAGGGGGATTGCCGTAAGGGACGTAGAGCAGTTGGCGGAATTGGAATGTGAACTATAGAGTCTGTATGGGACAGTTAATGTGTTGCATTCCTGACTTTACTGTGGTTGTGGAAGAGAATACCCTTGTTCTTAGGAAATACACGGCGAGCTATTTAAAGGTAAAGGACGTGATGGCTGCAGAAGATGGATGGAAGAGCAAAAGTGATACAGTGGTTAGTTGTGAATCTAGGTGAAGGCTCCGTGGGAGCTTCTTGTACTGCTCTTGCAGCTGTTCTGCAAGTTTACAATGAAGACTTTTAAAGAAAAGATTGAAGTGAGGGTGGTTGATTGGAGCCCCCATTCATGGGTGGGGGCTCAGTGGCTGTGAACCTTTCAGCAGTGTGATGAGCTGAGCTCCTTTGGTTGGGAAGTCCCCAGTGTCAGGATTTTCAGGTGTTTGTTTCTTGAGGTCAGTGATTAGAAGACACTTTCAGTTTTCATCCTGGCTGGGAATGTCAGAGCCCAATAGGAGAATCTGTCTGGAGGTGGGGTGGGCAGTTGAGGGGGCCTGTCTCTGCATTCTTTCTGCAGTTCACACAGTCCCTCTGTTTTCACTGGCAGGCCCACCCTCAGCTGTGCTGGAGTCACCATCCTTTTTGGCTTCCTTCTGTCATCTGATGGGGCTGGGAAGCACAGAAGAAGGCAAGGAGATTTGGGAATCTAAGTGTTCATTAAATAGCTTTTTCAACTAATATTCCTTTTGCTCCCTAATTTTGTTGGTTCTTGGGATTATGCCTTTAAAAAGCAAGACAAAACAACCAAAACAGTTCTTTTACTGTACTTTTAGAGGCATTTCAATGTGTGTTCAATATACATTCTTTACCCAGGAGTCCCAATAGTGCATTTATATACCATTTCATTCTGTTTTGTATCTTTTGATCTTGTTTCCCACATTTTCACAATTTAGAAAAAACCAGATTTCTTATCATCAATAGTATAGACCCTCTCTTTCCCGTAATTAGTCTAAGGGAAAAGACTGAACAATTAAACAAAGACCTTTTTCCAGAAAAGTGGGTTATGTCTCAGCATACTTGTTACAACTTAATAAGCACCTGGATTTGTGATGCTCTGAGCGGGTTGACAGCTGTCTTATCTTTTGGCTTCCCCGGATGGGAGTGTGCAGCACAGTGAGGCAGGCAGGTTGGTACAACTCTGCTGGGAGCCTGTGATTGACTGACTGGCTTGGAAGTGGGTGAAGTGGGTAATTTTTTTTTTTTTTTTGGCTGCATTGGGTCCTTGTTGCTGCACGCGGGCTTTCTCTAGCTGCGGCGAGTGGGGGCTGCTCTTTGCTGCAGTGCGTGGGCTTCTCATTGCGGTGGCTTCTCTTGTTGCGGAGGGCGGGTTCTAGGCATGCGGGCTTCAGTAGTTGCGGCCCACAGGCTCAGTAGTTGTGGCTTGCAGGCTCAGTAGTTGTGCATGGGCTCTTCCTTGCTCTGCAGCATGTGGGATCTTACCCGACCAGGGCTCGAACCCATGTTGCCTGCTTTTGTAGGTGGATTCTTAACCACTGCACCACTAGGGAAGTCCAGAAGTGGGTGATCTTGGCTGGTGGGAGAAAAGATTGTAGATCAGTTGAGGGTCCTACAGCTACTCAGATTAAATGTCAAATGTATGTATGTGTGCGCAGGCGTGTGCATTTTGTGGAGTATATAACTTCATTGGATTTTTAAAGGGGTCTGGAACCCCTAACACAGAGTGGTTGTGATGGGACTAGAATTACCTATGACATTTAGAAATGTACTCTTTACACTAACATGCTAAGTTGGTCATGTCTAAACACTGTGGTGGCACATGATCTGTTCTTATGATTTAAAGCAAAAATTTAGGTGATCAATTAAACACTTTTTTAAGTTTTTGTTGAGAAAACATTTCACTGGTAAAATGTTTTTTAGAGTCAAATATTTTCTTCATTTTAAACTAGGTTTGTTACAGTTTTTGTTGATTCATTTTGTTTCTTTTAGAAAGTGGTTAGCATTGTTTCTATTTATTTTGAGGGAAAATGTTGAGCTGATCAGAATGTAGTGTGACTTTTGTGGAACAAAGGCATTAAATAAATGGCATGTATTTTGAGATGCCTTGTAGACTGCACCCTTGTAGGATTTCTGATTGGTATATTGTCCATAGTTTGTGTCTTTTCCTGCAGTATTGAGTTATAAATGAAGTGCCTTGGAAGACAGTTTAAATTTATAGTCCTTTCATGTGAAGCATCTGGTTAATTCACATTAGAGACAGGATTCGGCTGCAGCTAGTACTTAAGTGAACTTAATGTTCTGCTCATAGTTCCTAGTAAGTTACAGTTGTTTAAAGGTATTACGCGGGGCTGCTTGGGGACATTTAGAGGGAGATACTTCTAAAACTTGTTTTAGTGTTGTAAAATATGGTGCCTTTGTAGTTAACCCTGTGTTGAGTAAGAATATCATTGATGTTTTCATAAGACAAAGATAAGCATATGTATTTTTTCTTATTTGCTCACTGATAGTGCTCTTACTGTGTATCTATTTCTGGGTTATTGTTTAGTGTAGGATAAAAGCTTAGGTAGAGGGATGACAGTGCCTTTTTTCTTCTTGTTACATAGAAAAAAATTCAATTAGCTAGTACTTTTCAATCCTCTGAGGTATAGTTGTGTGTGAATGAAGACCTTGAACCAGTATTTTTAATGGCAGCTCTCATCCGAACAAAAGAGAACACGTTGTCATTTTTGCTCTTTTTTTCTTTATAGGGGAACTTCTGTTTCATGTGCACCATCCCGCTTTATTCTGCTAATCTGCTAATGCAGTAAATTGGAAGACAACCGTTGCCAGGATAACCTGTAATGGGCAAGGAGCCACAGAAAAGAAAACATTTCTTTTAATTTTTAAACTTGGTTTGAAAGGTAAGGTCACTAAAATTATGAGGAGTTTCCTTCCATGAGTTACATCAAGGAAAGCAGTTTTCTGACTTGAGACCCTGGAGTCTAGGTGGACCTGGCCTGGGTCATCACTTTGAGCCAGGTACCACCTGGCTCCGTGGCGCTATGGTATTTTTAGGAAGTTAAATAACAGGCTCTGTAGTTTGCTCTGGTATGTCGTAGAATCTGCAGCACCCATGGGATTCCCAGTTTCCACGGGATGGGGTTTGGGGTGGGATTGAGCTGGGCCCTAAGGACTAGACAGGCCTAGCAAGCTGAAGTAGCATGCCAGAGAAAGACTGCTAGTAGCGACCCAGCTACTGCTTCTAGGTCACCTGGCTGTGTGTGTGTGTGTGTGTGTGTGTGTGTGTGTGTGTGTGTGAGATTTGTGTTCGTTTTACACCAGCCAAAGGACATCTGGCTTCTAGCCAGCCACCTGACTCTTTTGAGTCTTAATTGCTATCATTTTGCAACTCTTTACTGAATTTTTTTGTGAAAGACCAGAGGTTTACTTTGCATATTTGGCTTTTGAGTCAATTGGCACTTAATAGTAAGTGGCCCAGTAGGACCTTTTTGGGGCTATGCACACATACTTAATCCAATTTCATTTGTTCCATAGTAACTGGAGGAGCAGGTGGGCATAAACCAATTTAATCATCTACCTTTCAGGCTCACTTTCTCAGGAGATACTATAGTTGTTCTGTTATAACAGGTCTCTGCTTCTAATCCCCAGGCCCCAATCTTTCCTAGGCAGTAAGCCACTTTGCCTGTGCTCTCCCGCACCTCCAGTCCCTTGTGAATAACTCTTCCTCAGCATCCCCTTCTGCTTACATAGTGAAGCACCAACTCTTGTAGAAAGGTTCTGATTTGTCCAGTTTTTATCTTCATATTATTCTGTGTAAATCCTGATGGGGAGAATTCCCTTTAAGTAGTCACTCACTCTGAGCACCTTGTCTCGTATGGTTTTGTTTGTTTGTTTTTGCTCATGTGGCCCAGCCCTTCCTTTTCCTCTGCCTTGGGATAGGTTCTAACCCATAGGTATGAACTGTTCAGTTTCTTACCTGCCTGACTGAGTGGAGAATTCAGTTGAGGGTTCAGATATAAGAAGTCCAGTAGTATGCAGTGGTAAGCTATGATCTGACCGTCAGATTCATTTATAGTTAAAAAAATTACCCCTTTTTCTATTGTGATGCTGGATTTCAAAAACTAATTTTTTTTTTTTTGCGGTACGCGGGCCTCTCACTGTTGTGGCCTCTCCCGTTGCAGAGCACAGGCTCTGGACGCGCAGGCTCAGCGGCCATGGCTCACGGGCCCAGCCGCTCCGTGGCACATGGGACCTTCCTGGACCGGGGCACGAACCCGTGTCCTCTGCATCGGCACGCGGACTCTCAAGCACTGCGCCACCAGGGAAGCCCTGCTTCTTTAACTTATTAACAAGCGACCTTAGAAACCAGCTTTGATTGAAGCTTTGTTTTCATTTTTTTATTTTTGTGAAGAAGTTCTCCTGTAATAAGATACTCCATTTAACATTTTCTGACTTTTCTGACTGTTCCTTTCTTGTGAGTTGGGAATACTGTGATGACCGCTTAGTCTGGTAATGTCAGCATATAGTGTACTTTAGCACAGGGATGGTATGATTGCATAATAAACAGTGCTTTGCCATCTAATTTCATAACAAAATAGTTCACCTCCCATTTTGTACCTTAAAAACACAACATTTGAAGTCCAGGTTTTCTTTTCTTGTTTTGACATGTTGGGTGTGCACTTACAATAATGAAATGTTGCAGTATAGCCTATGGCACTCTGAGCACTGCTGAGTTATGCCCGTGTCACTGCGATGTGGAGAGCGCCCAGCTGCAGTGCAAAGTGATAGCACCGTATGTGGTCTCTTGTGACACCTGCTCAACTCTGCCCTGGTAGCGTAAAAGCAGCCAGAGGCAGAATGTAAAGGATGGTGTGACTGTGTTCTGTTAAAACTTTATGGCCACTGAAATTTGAATTTCGTAGAATTTGTACAAGTCACGAAATATCGTCCTTTTGATACTCCCCCACCCCCACCCCCAAAGAGTTAAAAAGGTAAAAACCATTCTTCGCTCAGGGCCTGTATTTATAAAAAAGGTGGCAGACCAGATTTGGCAATCTCAGTATGGTACCCCCAGGTGTCCTACGTCTCTGGAGTTGCTTCACACACTCATGGCAGAAAAAATGGGGTGGGAAAGGACCTAAACTGAAAAGGTACCATTGTGGTTTTTGCTGTTGGTTGGATTTTTCTATTTCTTTGTTGTTTGTACGTAGGAATCTTAAGTGCCTGTAGTCACCTCAGAGTCTTTCTGTTAGATAGTCTTTTATAATACCCTGATTTTAGATTGTGCTTATATTTATAGAGCCTGTCCTAAATGCCAGGGATTGTGCTGCTTTATATTTTCTTTCTTTTCATAATTTTTTATTTTATCATACATAGGTACATAGCTTACATAGGTGCATAGTTTAAAAAGTCAAATGGTATCACAAGATTTATAACAAAAAATAACAATCATCTATTTCATCTTTCCCATCCTATCCCCTCCTCATCCCCAGCCCCTAGTGAGTAAGTGAGTTACTTACTCACTAGGAGCTGCTACCTCCATCTCTTAGCTGTTTCCTCATCTTTATTACTTCCTTATGCATTTCTAAATTATATATCTGTAGGTAGCAGTTTCTAATCTGCCTTACTTCTGATTATGAAGGTTAAGGTTTAACTCTTATATGCATAGCTCTTTCCCTCTCACATCTCCCAACATAGTTAAAGCACAGCTTTGGTTAATATCAGTAATAAAAGTATGTATATTTTGGTTAATTAATCCCTAAATCTCTGACTTAATTTGCAGAATCCTTCTCAACACGGTAACATACATCTGGCAATACACTTCCTTGGACATATCTTTGCCAGAGCCCTCTGCCTCATGGTTTACTCCAAACCGGTTCCTCTTGACTTTGTCTGTAGCTGCAGGTGTCCCCCCTTCTGGGAGTCATCTTTGCTTCCCTGTGTGTTGGATCCCTGGTCTCATGGATTCCGTGTCTTCCTCTCACGGCTTACTGCCATGCTTTAGTGAAGCCCATTCTCCATCCAGTAGCTTCCTCAAGAAACTGTGAGTAAATCTTTCAGACCTTCCAGGTCTAAAAATGTTCTTTTCCAGAATTGCTGTTGAGGAAGCTGATGTCGTTCTGATTTCCAGTCCTTTTGTAAGTTTCTCCTCACTAGAAGAGTTTAGATACTCTTTTTTTTTTTTTTTTTTTAAATCTCCGATACCACGGACTTTCACACTGTGTCTTAAAGGATCTTTTACCACTCAACGTGGTGCCACATGTAGGCCTTAGGGGGAGAGTCACTTCTTTAGGCTCTGAGAAAAAACATTTTTTTGACAAGGGAGATCAGTGGTGAATTATAATATGTTCTAAAACTTTTGTTACTTGGATGTTGGAGTTTCGGAATTGTTTCTCCATTTTCTGTGTTTCATAAATTTGTTGGCATTCTCCTTGGCTGTTGTTTCCTTTTCTTTGTCCTTTATTGTTGTTTTTCTAGAGCTTCCAGAAGGGTAGAGAATTGTGTAGGTTTCAACCCACTAAGCATCTGGAAGGTTGCAGAATCCTTTGCTATTTTCTTGTTGAGACTCCATGTCAGCCCAAATGTAGCCATGCCTTTTATATCACATAGACTTTGAGAAGAAATTCATAAAACAGTGTGGTGATCATTTAATATAGTCTTTCTGTCCAGAACGGGAAGTTGTCTGTCGTTGCCCTCGTAGAGAATCATCCAGGCTTCCAGAGGACCTCCAGCCTTGGGGTCTTGAAGGTGTTGGTGTTCCTAACCTTTAGCAAGTTCCTGCATCTTCTGCTCACAGATAGGACGGGTAATCTGTCCTTTTCACTCACTGGCTCTCATTTTTTCCCTTGGGCACTGTCTGTGATAGTATAAAAGAGCTTTGAGATATTCAAAGCTAGTTATTTTTTCCTCCAAGTGGCAAGTCCTTCTGTCACCGTGGTCCTCTTTGGGTGCCATGTGGTTGGCAGTCTCTTCATCTGCCCCAGAACAGGATATGATATTGCTTGGCATGAGCTGATCTGCCCAGGGAAGGCTTCAATAGAGTTAGTATCTCCCGTGGTCCTAGATGCAGTTGATCTATGACACATTCTGAGGGTTACTTGCTTATTAGTCACAGCATAATACAACTTTATGTCAAGCTTATAATTAACTAAAATCTTTGGACTTGTTTCTTTCTTTAACAGTTTTCTTAGGCCTAGCAACCTCTACCCCCCACCCCATGTCATGCTTTTCAGTTTTTATTTTAAAAGGACTTTACATTTAACCATGTTAAGTAAATTTCTCTTGGTTTCATCATGTCAGACAGCTTTTAAATGCTGATTCACTCGTGTTTTCTGTGCATTTGGACAAACCTGTGGCGTTCTGGTCAGTCAGCTCTGATAGCACCACTGACCACAAGAGCTGAGCTCCTCCAGTGTCACCACCTACGCTCTTTGGGCTGAGCTCCCAGCCAGCTTGTCTGTCAAGTGATTCTTTTCCCTGCCCATGAAGACACAGGATTCCCGTCCATGAGTGTATCCCAAGAGCCATTAGATGGCAGGTTGGCCTGCTGCTGTTTCCCTTCTGCAGGCTGGCCTGGGGCTGGCTTGTGCTCTTGATGACTGCTGCTGGGACCGGTCGCTCACTGGGTGTTCCATGCTGGTCCTGTGGCCGTGTGCTGTGATGGGAAGAGCACAGACTTGGGAGCGTGATGGGCCTGGGCTTGAGTCCCAGCTCTGGCCAGCTTATTCACTAGCTGTGGTCTTTGGTAGATCATCTCACCTCTTAGAATCTTAGTTTTTCCATCTGCAAATGAGAGCGAAGCCTTGAAGAGTTGTTGTGAGGTACAGATAATGTATCTAAAAGCATCAAGTCCAGAGTCTGGCATATGGTAGGCACTTAATAATTGTGAGCTGCTATTAGTCATTTTTCCTCCTTTAATAGAAAGTTGCCGTATCAGACCATTTACTGTTATTGTGGCATAGCTAGAAGAGATTAAGGAGCTATAAAGACTGTAAGCAGTGTTCACGTCTCATGTTCTACACTGAGCTTGTATTCCTGAGCAGAGTCTCAGCAGTCCAGGAGTCTGCTTTGCTGGTAAAATATTCATGACGGAAAGCACTTCCTGGAGGTTAACAAGTTATTACTGCTAGTCTAGGGACTGTTGAGATAGCCCTAAATGCTTTATGATTATACACATTATTTATGTCTGTATGTATGTATGGCTGCCGTGGGTCTTCATTACTGCATGTGGGCTTTCTCTGGTTGCAGCGAGCAGGGGTTACTCTTCGTTGCGGTGTGCGGCCTTCTCATTGTGGTGGCTTCTCGTTGTGGAGCACAGGCTCTAGGTGTGCGGGCTCGGTAGCTGTGGCTCGCAGGTTCTAGAGCGCAGGCTCAGTAGTTGTGGCGCACGGACTTAGTTGCTCCGTGTCATGTGGGATCTTCCTGGACCAGGGCTTGAACCCATGTCCCCTGCATTGGTAGGCGGATTCTTAACCACTGCACCACCAGAGAAGTCCTGATTATACACATTCTGATTAAAGTTTGCTGGGCAAGGAAGATCGAAGGTTAAAAAAAATGGGGGTGGGGAGCTTTAAAATTTGTGACCAATTTGCCATGTCTGTCTCTGTTATAGAGTTGCTTGTAACTCCAAATTAACCAGGGTAGTTAGCTCGTTCTTAAACTGAAGGTTGTTTCTTTTTTGGCCTTTTTTCAATGGCATCTCAATATTGCTCTAGAATTTCTGATTTGGAAAAGCTGTTCTCTTTGGGCATCTTGTCTGTAATGGACATATGAATAAAAAAGTAGCCACTGTCACTTGATTCAAGTTGGGTGACTCACAAACTGCATATAACTGATTTCACTTAGTAAAAACATGGGCGAGTTGGATTTTCCAAGGCTTTCCCCTGCCCTGTGTTAGTATAGAATTCTCTTTCTAGCTCTGCTGTTTTCATGCTGTTCCTGACTTGCTTAGGACCAATCTTCCTCCCTACAGTTTTATTTATTGTATTTACTTTTTGGCCACGCCGCACAGCTTGCAGGATCTTAGTTCCCTGACCAGGGATTGAACCTGGGCCCGAGCAGCAAAAGTGATGCGTCCTAACCACTGGACCACCAGGGAATTCCCATCCCTACAGTTTTAGATTAGGAACTCTTTTGGGTTATTTCAGATGACAGGTGTTCTAATCGCATCACGTTTCCTCTGGCTCTCCAGTTACATGTCACTTCTTTCTGATATTTCAGTCAGATTTGTTGACAGCTCTGCCTGGTTTCAGAGATTCAGAGAATTCTGGATGCTTGAGATGGAAAACCCTCTACTTAGAATTTTCTTATTTGTGCAGGCACACACGCACACACACACACAGAATAGACACCTAGATCCAGCTAGGTTTTCCTTGCCTTTATTGCATTGATCTCTAACAAGGCTCCTGGCAAAAACCTGATTGCCATTGTGTCATCCTCATTACTTGTCTTTTTTCTTTCCAACCCCTTAGTCTCACTTTAAAAAAAAAAACTTGTTCTTAGTATAAATAAGTCATGCTTTGCATATACTCGTATTGAAGTTTTTGAAGTTGTGGAAATTATGCACAGAAATTCCTGTCCACTTGCATTTTCATAATGAGAACTTGTAGAAGGACACATCACTGTACTTTAGTGTGGACTCCATGACAAAAGTGAGGCTGGACTTTTCTTGATTGGCAGTTGGCTGTTTAAATATAAAAGTGAAGTGGGCGATTAAGATCACACCTCTTGCCTGTCCACAGCATCTTAGAGGTGTATTTGGAGTTGGCCCCAGGGTGTGGGTAGGCACTTGTTTTCTGAGGATCGTGTGTTTCCCAGGTAGCTCCGAATTCCAAGGGCAATCCATAAATTTGTATCATCTGATACCTAAGTACAGCTAGGAATGAAGAAAACATGAGAATTAGGCTTTGAGGAATTATGGGTGAAACTGGAGGGGGGATAATAATTTAATGTGAAATTTCTTAGGGAATAACTTGGTTTTCAAAGTAGAGGCTGTTGTAGGGCCTCGCCATCCTCTGTGAGTTCTTAAAACGGTCTCTGGGTCACCGCTCTTTATCTAGGCTCACCCCTGTCCAGTCCATCTTTCACATTGACAGCATTTAAACTCTAGATCTCATCTTGTTGCTCGTTTGCCTTGTCTCACCTGACCTCAGTGTCCCACCTCAGTGGTCTTGTCTTCAGCACTCCCTTCCCTATCCCACGTTTTAGTCATATTCAAGCACATGGCCGTTCTGGGAACAGGTTAGACCTCTTCCCCTCTCCGCCTTTGTGGGAGTACAGCGTCTGTTGAAAATGTACTTGCCACAGCTTAAATTTCGTCTCCTCTGTGTCATTTCCTCTACTTTTCTTGAGTCATTTGTTTCTGTATACTGTGTTAATCTTTGCTATAGCTATTTTAATGTGCATTTATCTCAGTTAGAACAGACTGGCTCCCTCCCTCGCTTCTGCAGCAAGCCTGCCCGGCTCTGCTGTGCATTCGTGCATGGCTTTGCGTTGCCTAACCTTTCCTAGTGCCTTCTGAAAGTCTCTTTCTTATTGTTATCAGGACTTTCTCCCTGCTGTGAATTTCTTGAAGCTCCAGGGTCTATCCTCCATGCTTGTAGGATCACCTACTGAGCCCTACCTGTCTTTTGAGGCCCAGCTTAGGCCTCATTTATAGCAAAGTCTTTTCTGTCCAGGCTCCCCTCCCTTGAGCTCCCTTTCTACAGAACAAGCTTGGAGTTTATGCCATTTATTTTCTGTATTTTCTCTGTTCTCAGTTTTATTGTATTCTTCAAGGAAGTAGGCACCGTTATCATATTACTCCCTGCATTCCGCAATACAGTGCAAATTAGTGCTTTAAAAGTACCTGTTAGGGCTTCCCTGGTGGCGCAGTGGTTGAGAGTCTGCCTGCCGATGCAGGGGACATGGGTTCGTGCCCCGGTCCGGGAAGATTCCACATGCCGTGGAGCGGCTAGGCCCGTGAGCCATGGCCGCTGAGACTGCGCTTCCGGAGCCTGTGCTCCGCAACAGGAGAGGCCACAACAGTGAGAGGCCCGCGTACTGCAAAAAAAATAATAAAAGTACCTGTTGATTAATATAGTGCATATTAAATGGATTTTACTCCTTTATTTACTACTCTGAAAAGCTGAAATATCAAAGAAAGTTACAAATTAAAACTGGGAAAAGCATCTACAACACCTGGATGGTAGAAACTTGATTGCTTTTGATGCGTTCTTTGGAAGAAGCAGTTTCAGAGCTAATACAACGAAACTGGCCCTGAGTTTGTATTGCCCTTTCCTCTAAAGAAATTCGTTATCTCTAACTGGCACTCTGATACTTGCTTTGATTAGTCTAGTGTTCGGGTGGGGGTGAGGGGACAACTGTATGAGTTGGATACCTTTGTTAACAATGGAGAGGCAGCTACTGGGTAGACTTCCCAGTCCTTTGTGATCTTTTTCCTTAGTACTTAAAGAGAACTGCCATCAAAGCCCAACTGTTACTCCTTCCCGATGTTGCATGTTTCTGCCTCTTTGTGTGAAAATTACAGCTTTTGCCTAGGCCTTGAGTGTTGCTGTTGGGGGAGTTTATCATTAACTTATAACACAGAGCTGACCTCCCTTCAGAGTGACTCTGCACTCTGCTATTTATAGATACTTTCCTCTCTGTCCCTTCCTGGTGGCGTGCTGCTTTCAGTGTACAGAGTGGCAACCACCAGCCCTTCTTCAGCCTAGCCGTCCCCGCATTTGGGTCTTGTTATATGTGGCCCAACTCAGTTCTCCGCACGCCTGAATCCAAGCCCAGGGGTCCTGCAACTCCAGGTGTCTGGACACTGGCAGAAGCAGGAGAGCCACTAAGAACAGCCTTTCAGCAGCTCGGTTTGTTCACTACACCCTGTTCCCAGGCTGCTGGTAAACTCGGCCAAAGGTTTGGGGTAAATGTGCCTGCCCCTCGCGGAGTAATAAGCACATTGTTTTGAACCTGAATGGAGGCAGTGGTGCTCGCTTCGGCAGCACATATACTAAAAAACTGAATGGAGGCAGTGAAGACTCAGTTTTCTCCGGGGCCAGTGGGGAGTCTTTTTTTTTTTTTTTGGGGGGGGCGGTACGCGGGCCTCTCACTGTTGTGGCCTCTCCCGTTGCGGAGCACAGGCTCCGGACATGCAGGCTCAGCGGCCATGGCTCACGGGCCCAGCCGCTCCGCGGCATGTGGGATCTTCCCAAACCGGGGCACGAACCCATGTCCCCTGCATCGGCAGGCGGACTCTCAACCACTGCGCCACCAGGGAAGCCCGGGGAGTCTATTTTTTTATATTAATCAAACATCATTGTTTCCCAACATGTTTGAGTGACCTGGGCATTTTATTTTTCATCATAATATTTTTAAATTAACTTAGAAAATGAAATAAATTCCCACAGACACGTACCTATTTTAAAATTTGGCCAGGTGTATCTCTACCAGTAATGAGCCACTTGTAGCCCTCCTGATTCAAGCTAGCATTCTCCATTATCACAAGGTAAAGAATTTGAAATTTTACCTTTTATCCCTACAAATATTCCTAGAAATTAGAGGCTAAAAAACAGTTCTCGTTTTCTTGTGACCTACTTGTTTGAGTTAAGAATGTCCAAGTTGTTTCTTTTATATGTATATATATATATGAGAATAAACATGATTTCCCAGGTATGTTTATATTTTAAAAGAAAGGAAGACCGTGGCCCATAGCCTCTCCCCACCCATCCCACATTGGCCCTTGTGTGGAAAAGGTGGGTAACTATTGACTTTGGCTGTGGAAGGAGATGGGGAAGATATTTTAGTACCAGGAGAGAAACTTTGAATCATAATTGTAGCAATCATACAATTTGAGCTGTCTTGTCCCGAATGGCCACATGTGACTCTTAAGCAGCGGAAATGTGGCTGGTCCAAATTGCGATGTGCTGTGAAGTTTCAAAACACCCATATTTTGAAGACTTAGTACCAAAAGAATTACATGTTGAAATAATAATGTTTAGCTATATGAGGTTAAATAAATACATTTAAAATTAATTTTACCAGTTTCTTTTTTACTTTTTGGTGTGGCTGCTAGAAAATTTAAGCTTACATGTGGCTCACATTGTGGCTTGAGTGATGTTTCTGTTAGCACCAGCTCGGGTGACAGTGGAGGTGTTGCGTTTCTCGTAGTGCTGAGGGCCGGGGCCTCTAGAGAGTGCTGCAGGCAGACTGAGGTGTGTACGGATTTGAACTTGGGTAGCATGTGCTTACGTGCCTTTGTATAAGACCCAGAAAAAATTTCTATTATAACTATTCCCTTCATAGCACATCTAAAAGAAATAGTATTAAAAATCTGTAACACATTTTGTTGTCTTAAAGTCTTTCCCCTGTGTTATCTTAGGTGGATGCAGCTACTTCTCATGTTTGTGTAGGTTGTACTTCTTACTTTAGGTGACTGCAGCTATCTAAACTGGATGTATGTTGTGCGTGTTTGTTGCAAGACTGGAGCATGCGAGGAAGTATTTAGGGTATGGGATCTTGGGGATTGAAGTGGGCCAGTTATGGAATGGCATACCAGAGGCTGGCTTCGCGGGTGTGCGGCCTGTAGTCCCACAGGGCCCACACCCAGAAGTGTTAGCTTTCAGGCTCAACATTGCTGTCTTGAGATTCTTCATAACCTTTGCATCTCTTTATGAACCTTTGAACCTTGTGCCCTGGGCTGGCCATTCCTGGGTACAGGGTTTCTACCATTGATAGCAGTTCACAGACTTGGGCTTTACAGAGTGCAGTTTACCCCACTTGGATAGAAAATTGCCAAAATTAGGCAGTTAGTACATATGAATAGGGGATTTTGTATTTTAAACTCATTAAAGTTCTTCTTTGTCATTTCCACAGTTTCCTTCTCATTTGTAGGCAGGACCATCAGCAGTTTCTCTCTCCAAAGCTCTTTAATAGTTTACGTTTTAGTGTGTTCATGGTGTCATTTTTTCTGGCCTCTGTTGGAAAGTGTTGTGTGTTGCTTCTGTTATGTTGAAGGAAAACCCACTAATACCAGCTTGTCCACAGGGAGTTTCTGAAATAAATAACAGTCACGTGTTGGTATAGTAGGCTTTTCCTCTGTTTCTCATGGTTACATGATTATTTTGAATATACTTATTGCAGTTTATTACAAATGATCAGCAATGGTTTAAACCCAGGACAGCAGCAGCATCTGAGGACTTGCTAGAGGTGCAGATTCTCGGGCCTGATCCCTGCTTTCCTGAATCAGAATCTGAGACTGTGTTTTAATAAGACCCCATGGAAGTTCGGTAGCATTGGTTTAAAGCTCACTTGACTTCAAGGGGGTGGTATGTTGATTACACAGAAGCTTCCAGGTGCTGAGTGCCAGTATGTCTCAGCCACCAGACCGGGCCTTTCTCATCTACTCACAGCCATTTTACTTGTTTGAGGATATTGGGGCTTAGAGAGGTGAAGTGGTTTTCCTGAGGCCTCAGTGTCAGGCAGTTGTGGAGCCAGCATTGGAATCCAGTATGTTGAGATGCTTAAGAGTCCTAACAAGGTTTGAGGAGAAAATGATGTTTATTTGATGGAAAGCAAGTGGTTGTAGGTGGTTTACATAAACCACAGTTGGGCCCTGTTCAATATACTCTACCAGCAGAGCCTTGGCAGATTCTGCAGAGGGACTGACGTCCTTCTCAAACCTCTTGCACGTGATTGAACCACATCACCATACAAGGTCCCGTGTCATAGAGACAAGGTAGCACCTTTTGTTTCAGAAACAAAGTGTCACTGCTTAACTGCTTTTGAAATAAAGGTACTGTGGCCCAGGTTTTGCTTCCAAGAAGGATGATATTTTATTAATTTCACAGGACCCTTAATTAAAGCAGTTGATCTATGACGAGTAGATTTATGGATCCTTTGGTCCTATTTTATGCATATATGGTGATAATTTTCACTTGTGTCTTCAGTTATGAGGAAGGCGGAGCATAGCAGAGGTTGTGCTCTGCGGCAGCTCCTGCCCACATACTCTTCAGCCCTTGTGGAGAAAACCCTATTTTCAAGGTACTGCATTCAACTTATAAAACAATTCTAGGATTTTGCAGAAAGATGGAGGGTAGTTTGCTTTTACCATTTCTCTCTTTGTCAATATTGATTTAAAAGCCTGTGAATTGGTTTACTGTAAGAAATTGTATTCCCTCTTATCGCTAAATCCTGTTGAAGTATACCTAGGTTAAGAATTTTAATGTGTATTTATGTTTACTAAAAGTGAGCTGTTGAAGTTCTGACTTTTTTCAGTTTCTTCAGAGTATCTTAGTTACATTTTTTAAAGGACTCCATTTACCTCAGGGCCCTGGGCAGTTGAACTTTGTAACAGTTAGTTCATACCTAGCTTGATTTTACTTCAGAGGGCACAAATAGAAGTAGGGCCAAGCCAGGGGTAACTAATTTACCAGTGCTGTTCATTTCCAGTCAATTTGCTGTTTGATTAAAAGATAGAATACATAATGTTTAAGAGTCTACTGTGGTTATATTTTATTTTTAAGTCGGTAGTATACCTACCCAATTTAAAGAAAATGCACTGTGGAAATGTATATTTTAAGGTGTTCTGATTTGAAAAATGCTATTCTAATTTAGGATAGTGGAAAGCAAAAGGAGTTAGGCATTTTAAAACAGATAGTTGCTCAAGAATTCCTTTTCTTGTGTATAATAAAATAAGTATAATAACACACGATGTCGTGCGCTCAGGAGTTTGGAGGAGCTGGTCGGTCAGGTCGGCCATCCTGCTGGAATACAGACCAGATGTGTATGATGGCTCATCGTAACCCGGCCTAGGACAGGCTCTCAGATCGGCAGGCAGCGATCTTCCTCATGGTGATTTGGGGGTGCAGGCACCTTCCTTTTGGGCTCTGCAGTCCCTTAGGGCCTTTTTTGTCATCAACATCCAGCCAGATGCCGGGGGGAGCACATGGAGGTTTTTATGGCTCACAGTACATTGGAGAAAACTTTGTAATGTGGCCATATCTACCTGCCTGAGAAGTTGGGGACGTGGTCTAGGTGAGTGCCTAAGGAAGGGAGAGAATGGATCTGGTAGACAGTCCCGCCTGACACCACATGGCTCCTCCCCTCCGGGCAGGCTGTGAGGACCGTGGGGGACATGCCCGTGTGGGTTCAGAGATGGCAGAAAGGAATGTGTTAGTCAGCACTCTATTTCCTCTTGAGCAAGGGATGCTAAACTTTTTCTGTAAAGTACCAGATAGTAAATATGCAGGCCGCCCATGGTCACTGTCACATATGCTTCTCTTAAACAACCCTTTAAAATTATCAAAGCCATTCTTAGCTTGCAGTCTGTGGGCTGGATTTGGTCTGTGGGCCAGAGTTTGCCAACACTTGTTATTTCATCACCACCAATTATCAGTTTTCTCTGTAAATCAGTATATGATGAGTTACCTTTATAAGGTTAAAATTTTGGAAGTCAGTTTTTAATTGAGGTAGATAATGTGATTATATCTTGATCCATATTTTAGAAGTATGACTTTGGTTTGTAGATGTTTATAGTTTTCAGTTGATGAATATGAGTGTATATCTTGTTTATAACTAGCCAGTAGTAAGGGCTTGATATGAGATTTGCTTTTGTGGTTTATTAGTACTTTTCATTATACTTTGCCTTTATGTGTGGGATTACAAAAAAATGAAAAGACATGCTACTTTAAATGAGACCTATTTTTTTTTTTTTGAAGACTTAAGGCTAAATTGTTAACTGTGTCCAGTTTTCTGACTTCAAGTGGAGAGACCATTAGATTAGCAGAAATTCGGCTTATAGACCAAAATAAGCACATACTGACCTGATACCAGTGGGACGTGGGAAGGTATTTGAATGTCACTAATGGCTTTTCAGTCAGTGACTTTGCTGAAGTATTTAAAATAAGGACAGTGAACTCTTTTGTCTGTAGACATCCTAGGATCGAATTTTCCGTGATCAACTTTGAAGACAAGGTGAATGATTGTTGTTTAAGGTGATCTTGCTACAGTTTTTTGTTTCTTTGTTAAGAATGGCATAGGTTTTGCCATTTTATGGCTTTCAGATTTTCAGCTGTGAAAGTGCTGTCAGTGGCTAAAAGTTCTGGTTCGTGGTGGTTATTTATTTAATGTAATATTCTGACGAGTACCATGTACTTAGGTCTCGATACTTGTCATTTGTTACTGAAGATACTAGTTCTGTGTAAGAATGTACGTTTCACCCTGAAGAAAGGGTTTATTTTCTTCCTTTCCCAGCACTAAATTCTTAAAGTATGGGTGGGTTAATTTTGCAGGTTAAAATCATCCCAGGTTTTATCATTCTTTCAGCATTTTCAAGTCAAAATTTTTTGTTATCAATAAAAATATTTTCTGAGAAGGAAAAAATCTTGCCAGTTTTACTTATTTAGAAAGCATTTTATAGATTCGATATGAAACTTGTTTTTCTTATGTGACCCAAGTTGACATTTTAGACTGTAAAACTAGATGGAAACTTGAAAAATTAATATGTGAAGTTGAAATTGTATTTGAAATACTCTCTGCATTTTGTTTAGAGCAGCATGTTTTGGAAATTTGATCTTCACTCATCATCCCACATAGACACACTTCTAGAAAGAGAAGATGTAACACTGAAGGAGTTGATGGATGAGGAAGATGTTTTACAAGAATGTAAAGCTCAGAACCGCAAACTTATAGAGTTCCTGTTAAAAGCAGAATGTCTCGAAGATTTAGTCTCATTCATTATTGAAGAACCACCTCAAGACATGGATGAAAAGATCAGATACAAGTAAGAAAATTCAGTCTTCTCTTTAGGGTGGGGCTGAAGTGAAGCGGGGGTAGGGTATATTATCGTCCTTGTTGTCTAGCAGCTCTGCAGGGCTGCCGTAGACCAGTTACAGAATGTTAACATGTCAAGAGCAACAGGCTCAGTGGAGCAAACAATCCGTTCTAGAACAAAGTCCAGTGAAATCACAGGATTTTTAAAGTGAACGTTCTAAATTTTGGCCAGAAGGTTTTGTCTAAGGGCAAGGTGCATTATAAACAGTGATAAAGTTTCCTAAAATACTAAGACAATCCAAGTAAGTATTTTCTCTTTTTTGCAAATAGGAAGACAGAGATGATGTGACTACTCAAGATCACACAGCACATCTGGGCCAGAGCTTGTTTTATGAACAGCGCTGCTGATTAAATAAATTCTGACCTTTTGTTAACTGAAAATACGGGTATGGGTCTTGGTCAACATTACTGTAGCTAAATTTAAGCAGCTAACACCTTGGATAACTGCAGTGGATTTATCTACTTCACCACTGGTGTCGTCAGCTTATAACACTTTGTATTCGGATCCCTGGAAACTCTGCGAATATTCCATATGTATTTAAAGTGTTGGGGTTTCAGTTAGTTACTTTTCCATCTCCAACCCTATTGAAATATTTGTCCCCCCCTCTCTGCCTGAAAATAGAACCAATTCAGGAACAAAACAAAAAGTCATTGATTAAGCATTAAATAAACTTAATGGAATAGGAAGAATTATGGCCTACAGTAGATTCTCCTTTGCCCTTTTTCCCCCAGTCTGTTCCCCTTTTCAGATATCCTTTCATTTCTTTGTGGGGAGAGTTTTGCTGTCAGAGGAATAATACTTAGTAATGCTTCCAAGTTCTCATGGCCTGGATCTTCAAGGAAGTCATGTTCTCTGCCAGCCATTAAGGTTTGACAACTAGCATGCAAGCACGTCTCCACTCAGAGAGCAGTACCTCAGAAAAGAAAAGGACAGAAATTTGACAGGAATACCAGTGTACTCCTTTCGCCCCAAAGATAGATACTTTGCTACTTTGGAATTCCCTTCACAGTGAACCAGCATGTGTGGATGCTGTTTGTCGTGGGGCTTATCCTGGCTGGAGGCAGCGTGGTGTGGGCTTGGTATCAGGCCCACCCGGGATGGGTGTAGCCCTCTCCTAGGAGCTCTGAGAACTTGAACAAGAGGCTTACCCTTCTTGGATCTGTTTTCTCACATGCTGAATGAAGCTAATACTTCTTTAACTGGAGAAGAGTAAGCAAGCCTTGTGGAAATTGCTTATTTTACCAAAAAGTAGTCATGGCATCTGTTGTATTGCCATGCCAGCGTTTTTTGTGCTACCTTTGAGGTTGAGAGAGCAGGTGTGTTTCCCTGGGCATGCAGCCTTCTGGTTGGCACCATTTCGAGGGAGCATGGCTTGAGTTGAGCAGAGCGGTTCTCTGCTGCACTCCTGGCCTGGACAGAGCCACCAGCTGTGGTAACACACACAGAGCCGGATAACTCGGACAGCTGGATTAGCACAGAACGATCTTTCAGAGGGAATCTGAAAGCTTCTCTGGGTTAAGGTTGACTGTAGTCATCTAAGGAAATTTAGACTAGTGCTTTTTAGTTTACGGATGGTGGGGTGATTGCTGTGGTTTGCGAAGTTCGTAACTGCGTATCAGTTACACATGTGGATTGAACCCATCACTTTTAATCCAGTGATCATACACAAGGTGTTAAAGGTTTGTCATTTTTACACTGACTTTTTAGTCTTAATGACAGATACCTCAGTTTTAAATAATTTAGCAGAAATTTGAACAGAACTTTAAAAATAGGTCCTTAAGTAGTAGTGTAAACCCAAAAGCTGAGATGCTGTTGGTCGGGTCAGGGTTCCCACAGAGGGACTTCAGAGGCAAGAGGAGAACCCGGAGGGGTGCTTCCCTCAATGTCAGGGGAGGCCAGGCTTCAGGACGGGGAGATGGGACAGGGGGCCCAGGGGATCCAGGGGCTGTGCTGACAGGCCAGGTAACCATTGGCATTTACAGCGTGGAGCACATGGGCCCCTTCAGTGCAGGTTCTCCAGGTTGGTGGACACGGAAGCCAGGCTGCAGTGCCTCTGAGGAAAAACTGGAGACAAAGCAGAGAGTTCTTTCAAGTAGTTCCCTGGAAAAGGAGCAGAGAGAGAAAGTGGGAGCTACAGGCAGATGTGGAGCCAGGAGAGGTGTGGTGTTTGTTTTTTTTTCATAGATGTGAGAAATAACGGTGTGTGTATGCACTGGTGAGGGTGATGCAGCGCAGGGGGAAACTGGGCTGGTGTGGAGGGAGCGGGAGGTCTCGTGATGCTCTGTGCTGGCCTCGGTCGAGAGGACAGTAGGGTGGCTTCATAGTGGGAGGAGGAAGGGGACCGGCTGCAGGTCAGGGGTACGGTTGGGCTGGACTCTCTTCCTATCGCTTCTGTGCAGCTGAGGTCAGAGAGTGGGGTGGGGCTGGAGAGGCCTTGCTGAGGGGTGGCGTAGAGGAGGTCTTGGGGTGTTTCCGAAGCTTGTTTAATCTTAGGGAGGTAGGGAGGGAGAGAGAGAGTAGCCCCAGCCTGTTCTGAACCAGAACTTTGAGGCTTTGTGTTTGTGCCTGGGCCCCCACATGCGTGCTTCTTTAGCTCAGTCAGACCTCCAGGTCACCGGTGGAGAAACAGGTGAAAATTTTAAAAGCTGCCCACGCGTTCTTCTGGACCTTCTGCATCAGAATTCTGAGACTACTCCCTACACACTGGGCTGTGGCTGGAGCTGGCGTCTCCAGCTTTTCGCGGCCCTTTGCCAGCAGCTTCCAAATTGGGGCAGTTGGGCTGACTCCGCCACCACCCCCGCAACCCCAGCCCCGTTGCAGCATTCGGGCAGTTTTATGAAGTAGAAGAAAAAGGGGAATTAAGACAGCTAGTATTTATTTATTCCAGGCCTCCTTCTCGGTATTTTGTATGTATTATTCTCCCCTGTGAGGTAAGGACTGTTGTCTTAATATTGCATCCTTGGAAACTGAGGCCCAGAGAAGGTAAGTAACGTGCCTGAGGTCATACAGCTTGTAAGTGGTGGAGACAGGTTCTGAGCCTAGGTGGTGTGACTCCAGAAGCCACACCTGTCGCCATTGCTTGCTCCTGCCTCCGGCACTTTGGTGACTTTGTATTATGGGGTCTTTGAGCCCATGTGTTCTATAAAGTGAGGAAGGCTTTAATTTGATCGAGCCAAAGCCTCCGGAAGACAACGATTTGCTAATGTGATCTTTGGGGATATTCTCATACGGTTCAGTGTTCCTCCCTCATGGCAGAGCTGCTAGGTGCTGCAGCTTCTGGTCTGTTGCCAGTTGCTTCTCAAGCCTGTGGTCTCCAAACAGGCAGCTGCTTGGATGCCTCAGGGGTGCTGCATGGCTTCCGACCACACCCTTTACCCCTCTCTTTTGCCATATAGCTGCTTCTAGCTGTTTTGTCACCTCCCTGTCCTGATCAGCATTTGAGCTTGGGAGGGATAAAGAGCAGGGAGGGTGTAGTCTGGATGGGCCTTGGAGTCTCCACTGTTGCTCTGAGAACAGATGAGAAGTCATTTGTGGTAAAAGAAGTGAGTGGAGAAAATGCATCTACTGCCTACTTTTCAGAGAGTGCTCTTGCGCTCAGGGGCAAACGTGCTTTAGGGGTACAGGTATTTCTAGGGCCGTGGGGCCTGTGGAAGAGGACTGTGTCCCACAGCAGTGAGATCTGATGGTGGGCTGATCCCAGAAGATCCTGGAAGACTGGTGTGGAGAGCTCTGTATACGGTTTTCCCACCTGGGTAACTCAGGCGGTGTCCTGATCTCTCCTGAGTATATCAGAATATTTATTCTCTTAACATGTCATATGGACTGAACTCTTGATAAGCCCAGCTTTCTAACTCCAGTTACAACCCATCTGAGAATACAGGCAGCCTGTCCAGGAACCTGAGTGTGTCTTGAATAGTTAAGGGTGCTGTGTGCAGTGCAGTTTCCTGGA
Organism: Delphinapterus leucas; assembly: GCF_059928025.1. Taxonomy (NCBI): domain Eukaryota; kingdom Metazoa; phylum Chordata; class Mammalia; order Artiodactyla; family Monodontidae; genus Delphinapterus; species Delphinapterus leucas. Next base: position 4,841,241 of record NC_143135.1, on the reverse strand, counting down.
AATGGGCGTCCCCCGCGGTTGTCCTATGAGCTGTGCTGCTTTGCATACCAGAGCAGGCTGCTGAGGGCTGCGGGCCCCAGGCTTTGACCTGCCCCATCGTGCCTCCTCCTCTGAGGAGGCCCCGCCCTTGCCTCCTGAGTCCCAGGTGTGCTCTAGTTTTGTTGGGTTAAAGCTTGGTTTAGAAACCATTTTTTAGACACAGAAGAAAATTCACTCTATAATCTCTCTAGATTAAATTGAACGGAATGGATTGAAATTATTTTCTAATTCCCAGAAGATGACTTTGTTTATTTTTCACAGAGTTTTAGGAAACCTTTCTGATTTGCATGTTACTTTATGTAATTGAACTGTTAATACAGATGATGATATAAGTGTCCTGTTCTCCTAGGTATCCAAATATATCTTGTGAGTTGCTCACTTCTGATGTCTCCCAGATGAATGATAGACTGGGAGAAGATGAATCCTTGCTAATGAAATTGTATAGCTTCCTCCTAAACGATTCCCCCTTGAACCCACTACTTGCCAGTTTCTTCAGCAAGGTGCTAAGTATTCTTATCAGCAGAAAACCAGAACAGGTAAATATTGTTTTCCAAAAAGGTAAGTATTAGGGCTGATCATCCCCCTGAGATGATCCCCCAGTAATTTTGTTGCTTCAGTGTTCTGAGTGTGCCTTAAATCCAGGTTCTGTAAAAGGATATATTTTAAACCTTAAGCATTCTAAATGCTTGCTGACTTAACACTGACTTACTCATTAATGAATACATTCTAATTTGACCTCTTCTTTTCTGAGTACCTCACATCTCAGTTTTTCAGTATACTTTGGCTTCCTCTTTTGACAAGTGGTTGGAAGCATGAGAATGTTGGGGTCCGTTTGTGAGCATAGTGTGAGGAGGGTGCACGCTGAGTGCTTGGTGTGTGGGTGGCATCTTAGTCACTATGGTAAAGTAACAGTTTACTTATTTTTTCTTTCCCCTAAGGATGATCACAGGTGAAACTTAAAAAGCTTTCCCATAAATGCAGTTGATGGTTAGTTTTTACAAATGGTGATTGTTTCTGTTTTGACTCCACTCAAAAACTTGAGCCATCTGGGTACTGACTGTCATGCGCGTACACATGGAGCTCTGCTGTTCCTGTCCGGTAGGGCTTAGCAGGAGCTCATTCCTCACTGTTAACGCCAGGAACCTCTCCCCCCTCTTCCTCCTCTTCCTTCATTATCGTGGTCATCTTCTTCGTGGTGTTGTCCATCTATGTTCCCACATCCTGCCCCCCGCCCCCCCACGCTTCATTTTGTTCTTAATTCAGATGTACTGTACTTGGGAAACTTACTTTCCAAGTATCTGTCGGATGTGTAGTGGTTCTCAAAAGTGTGGTCCCTGGTCCAACAGCATGAGGACCACCCGAGAACTTGTTAGAAAAGCAAGATCTTGAGGCCCATTCCAGACGTACTGAATCAGACCCTCTGGGGGTGGGGCCAGCAATTTGGGATTTAAGAAGCCTCCCAGATGACCATGGTGTACGCTGAAGTTTGAGAATCACTGCTCTAGTGGGAACTGGTGTGGAAAAGGACCTGCTTACGAGGAGGCTGTGACCCACTTATGGAAACAGGCACCCAGGGAGCAACAATAGCCTCAGATGCCTGAGTGCAAACTAGCAGTCCTGCAGAGTGCAGCCAGCAGGGGTGTGATGACAGGGGTGCAGGGCTCACACCAGTTGGGCCTGGCATCCTTCGTGGTGGAAAACCGGCTCCTTGACCCGTCCTTGCTGTCAGCAAACATGGAGGGACTGGAACTATTTTAGGCCCAGTACGTCTGTCCTTTGCCAAGGCAAAGTGGATACATGTCTTATTTTAGACGAGGCTGTTCTTTCATGTTCTTAATTGAGCAGGATTACCTTCCTAAGTGTATTGGAATTGAGGTTCTTTTTCCTTAGATAGTAATCCCTAAATCATGATCACTGCAATACAGATTGTCGTTCCTTCTTCTGTCTTTTGATGAGAAGTGACAGTACTACTGACTGTTTTAGGAAAGTGCAAGCCATCCCATCAGTCTAAGGTACCTAGTCAGTTCCAGATGGTTGTAGTCACAATTGAGACAGGGCTCACACCTTCATCATGCTTTTCTCCTCACTCTGTTCTAGGGAAACCCAAATTTGTGGGTCCTGGATTTCAGTGCACCTTTATTAAAGAGTGAGAATACACTTAAAGCTCTCTGGTGTTCTACATATTTGCATTGGTCTTCGAGGCCAGACATATTACCTGTGTAAGGAACATGGCACGTGCCAATTAAATGCCGAGAGGAGGGCCCATTCGCTCTGCTGCTCGTCGGGCTTCTCATTTAAGCCCTCAGCCACGAGAGGATTTGAGAGCCCTTGCTCTTTCAGCTTCAGGGAAAGGTCACACTGCACCTTTCTATCCTTTTGAGAATTTTGAGTGTAAATAAAGGTTTCCCATCACATAATGTATTAGTAAGGATATATGCAACTGCAAGTAATGAAAAAAATTCAGACTCAGTCTGACCTAACCAGTACAGACATTCATTAACTCGTGGAGCGGGAGGTCCAGCTGCGTGAAGCATCGTCAGTGTTGGATGGGCGGGCCCGCCAGCAGTGCGGTCCTCCAGCTTGCTGTCCCTGCTGTGCCACCACGGCACTGGCTGGGACTTGTGCCTTTGGGCTCCAGAGTCAGTGCTTTTGCCACTAAATAATGCAGTATTTTGGCCACATTTGACTTTTTCTGCCTCTCTTCTCCACTGTGCTTTTAAAACTCCCATGTGACTCAGTTGTGAGTGGATTAATTATGTATAACTTCTTGAAGGTTTATGTTACAGAGTTCAACCTCATTGTCTAGAGAAGCAACATGTGATGGTTAATCCTGCATTTACACCCGATGGTGTGAGGCAGTTTTTAGTTCATCCCTGGCTGTTAGACGTTGTGTGGGATAATGGCAGACTTGTGGCTTTGGGGGCATTTAAATCTCAGGGCATCCACTTTTTAGCTTCTAGCAAGATATTTCACTGGTCTGAGCCTCAGTTTCCTCATCTGTAACACTGAGTTGAGCAACCCTGTCGCACAGGCTTCTGAGAGACTCCGGTGAGACTTTTGTCAGGGCAGCTGCCACGCTGATTGTGCTGCTTCTGGGACTTTAGAACAGGTGATTTGTGCACACGGACAGAAACCAGAAAGTACGCAAGGGTGTCCAGGACAGAACAGGTGCCTTCTTCCACCTGCGCAGGAGAGACCCAGGTGGCGGTCATGACTGTATGACTGTTTTCATAACTCCTCGGGGTAACTGTCAGCCTCTTCCACACTCACTCACCCTCCTTGTGTTAATTTGATCAGGTGAATTGCTGACATAAAATGCAAATGTGATTTTCTATGGCGCATGAGTTAGCCACTTTGATGTAGAAATCTTTATGTTTTTTTGTTTTTCTTACTTGCTAGAGTACAGGTAGGATTTTGAATGTTTATTCTGTGTTTTCATGTAAAGCCTAATGGACTTGCTTTATGTCCATAAACTATTAAGTGGTGTATTTGCTTGCTCTTTATAGGGTGTTAAATTTTTAGTCCTCATTCTTTGAGAATTAATAATGAAAGTGAACAGAAATAAAAGATTATGGTGTGTTTGTATTAGGGAACATGTGATAATTTAAGAGATTTTTTTCCGCAAGAGGTTTTTGAATACTGTAACAATTAGAAGGCTTTCCAATTTGACATCTTACTACTAATTCAGCATTTGCTATTCCTTAACTTAAAGTGGTGGTGGATTTCGGAAGGGGCAGCTAGATGGGTCATGACTGAAAGCATCCTAAAGTTGATAGTTCCCAAGTGATGTGTCTTTCAGTTGTGGCTGTTCTCCTCTAGATTGTGGATTTCCTAAAGAAGAAACGTGACTTTGTGGACCTTATTATGAAGCACATAGGAACATCGGCCATCATGGACTTGTTGCTCAGGCTCCTGACGTGCATTGAGCCCCCACAGCCCAGGCAGGATGTGCTGAATGTGAGTAGGATCACGGCCGCTGTGGACGGGCTGGGGAGTGGCGCTCGAGCTGCTGGGCTGCTCAGTCTGGGCGGGATTCTAGGGGATTGGTAGAAAGTGGTCTGGGAAGTGGGGGTGGGGGGTGGATTCCAAAATGGGAAGAGATTCAGATTTTTCAGGATTAGGATTCCCGACGTGTACATCCCTAGGTACATAGGCTGTCTCCTTGTGAGGGGTTCTTTCCCTTTGCTGGTTTGTTCTTCAGTGGGAGTGGGAAGGTAGAATGGGAGCTAAAAGTCTCATCTGAGAATTCTGTGAGGCTTCTTTCTTGAGAAGATGGTCACACTGCAGAGATATCTCTGAAAGTCAAAAAGAAGAGGTGTTGGCATTTCTAGGGAATCTGGCTTCAGAAGTAACTTTCTTCTCGTGGATACCTAGGAGCATGGGATAAGAAGGAGAAAGGAGTTTACCTCCAAAAGGGCACATATTTTAAAATTTGGTGAGGTGGTTATTTCAGGACATGTGTGTATCCTGAGGAGCTGCCTTGGGTGGGATTTGGGTGGGCAGATGAGGGTGTGAGTGACCTGAAGATGAGGTTTCTCACAGCCTCTCGTCTTTGCTTCTTGTCTTCTGTCTCTTCCTCTCTTTTGTCCCTTTCACTGCCTCCTTCCAGAACCATTCCCCAGTCCAATCCATCTTTTTTGTTTTTTTTAATTAATTAATTTTTGGCTGTGTTGAGTCTTCGTTGCTACGCGTGGGCTTTCTCTAGTTGTGACGAGCGGGGGCTACTCTTCGTTGCGGTGTGTGGGCTTCTCATTGCGGTGACTTCTCTTGTTGTGGAGCACAGGCTCTAGGTGCATGGGCTTCATTAGTTGTGGCACGTGGGCTCAGTAGTTGCGGCTCATGGGCTCTAGAGCGCAGGCTCAGTAGTTGTGGCGCACGGGCTTCGTTGCTCCACGGCATGTGGGATCTTCCCGGACCAGAGCTCAAACCCGTGTCTCCTGCATTGGCAGGTGGATTCTTAACCACTGTGCCACCAGGAAAGTCCCTCAATCCATCTTTAATACTCAACCTCAAACCTTAGAACTCTGGAAACAAGTTTTATTGAAAAAGCTAAAGACCTGAAGGCCCAAAAGGAGGGTCTGTCGGGTGGTGTCCCAGGGAAGGACATGTTCTACCAAGGTGGGCAGGCGTGCCGGAGCGTGTGTTTGTATGAGTGGGAGAGTCTGGGGGTTGGGTCAGGGCTGGGTCTGTAGGAGCAGGCAGAGGTCTACTGAGAACCGTGGTCGTGTGAGGAAGTCAGCTGCAGGGGCCTCATGGATGGCCTGGGAGTTGCCTGTGGGAGAGGGCCCTAAATTGGGACTCTGGCCCTTTTTAGGTGTGCTTTTGCGGATGTGAGTTTCTTCTCAGTAGAGGTTGGGGATTCCAGGGAAGGTGGTTAAGGATAAGAGGGATGGTCACCTTTATGTTTGGATTATTATTGGGGGAAATTATTCAGTATGGTTTCTTAGAATTCCTTTGGTCGCTGCTGGGTTGAATTTTAGGGCTCACTTCCAAAGGAATAGGTGCGTTTCTGGAGGGATATGGTGGTGGGTCGTTAATAAAGGCGTAGGTCGGGGGAAGGGTAGTTAGAAACTCCTAAATGTCTTACTTTGATTGGGGGGCCCACCGTGGGCTTGGGCTGTCGGTGCTTGTTAATAGCTGTGGAGTCAGTGAGGGTGGGCGTTTGATTCGTTCACTGCCCACAAAGTTTCCTACTTTTTCCCTTGGCCGTCAGGACCTTCTGCCCCACCTCCTATGTAGAGGTGTTTGCATCCTGTTTTAGGTCATTGCTACTCAAAGTTTGGTCCCAAACATCACCTGGGAGCATGTTAGAAATCCCAGGTCTCACCCCTGCCCTGCTGAGTCAGAATCTGTTTGAACAGATTCAAACACAGTGTACTTCACATACACATTTTAAAACATCTTAAAATGTAAAGTTGGGCCTCTGCCTTTGTGGTAGTCTCCTAATAGCTTTTTTTTTTTTTTTTTTTTTTGCGGTACGCGGGCCTCTCACTGCTGTGGCCTCTCCCGCTGCGGAGCGCAGGCCCAGCGGCCATGGCTCATGGGCCCAGCTGCTCCACGGCATGTGGGATCCTCCTGGACCGGGGCACGAACCCGCGTCCCCTGCATCGGCAGGCGGACTCCCAACCACTGTGCCACCAGGGAAGCCCCTCCTAATAGCTTTTGTTTGCATTTTCCTTTGGCATGTTCTCCTTAAGGAGCCTAGAGGCAACCTAAGAATTTCTCCACATGCCTTTAGCAAAGCGTGTCCGATTTCTTGCCACCCACCCCTAGCCTCACCCCACCCCACCCCCAGCCCCGCCGCCATCTCTGTTAACCTTTGGGATTTTGTGTGTGTGCACGCCCGTTCCAGGTAGTGAGTGCCTTGTTTATTACGGTGTTCCTGTTCCTTGTGGAACTAATATTACGCCGGCTGATTTTTCATTTATTCTCATCCCCTTCATATTTTCATTCATGGCAGTATTTCATATATGGTGGAAGAAGAGAGTGTCCTAATCATGGTGATAGCTTGCTAGCACGTGGCAGGGCAGACAAACTCTGTTTCTGTGGTGCCCGCCAGCCCCCATGTTTCCTGCGGTTGTTTTGGTTTTAGAAGGTAAAAGTTCATCATGTGTTTTAAGCCAGAGGCTTGCTACTAAATATTGCTTTTCTCAGCCTTTTTGAAGCTCTCTTAAAGTGAATGCTCTCTTACAGAAAATGTATAAGTTCCATTCCCCCCGCCTTCATGTCCAAAGTACAGACCGTTTTAGTACCCAGTGTCTGAGAATTAACATCACTAAGAAACTGATGTATAGAATTTTTGGATGTGGGCATTGTGACTTGGGGAGTAGTTGGTACTGTAGCTACTGTTAAAATAATATATTCACTGGCATTTTCCTTGGGGGACTTTTAATTTCCTGTAGTGTTCAAAGTCCAGAGAAAACCTGTAACATTCTACTTAAAATGTGATGGATATTTCCAAGTATGTTTATCTTCATTGGGGCTTGAACAAGAGCCACTCATTGCTATGATTACTTCTACAATGTGTTTTACAGTGGTTAAATGAGGAGAAAATTATCCAGAGGCTTGTGGAAATAGTTCATCCATCGCAAGAAGAAGATGTAAGTTCTCTTGTGTGACTATAAACTTGATTTTAAAAAAAAAAGTGAACCATGTTTATTTGGGCACAGAGCATAATTGTACTAGGTGTGAAGGTAGAGGGGAGGTAACAGCGATCACCTGGCATTCTTCAAGTTGACAGGTTTCTAAACGCCAAAGGCTTTTTAAAATATTGCATTTTGCCGATACTCAGAAAATTTCCCGGAATGTGAAACAGTGAGCCTTGGGTCTAGCTCCTTCTCCTTTTTAGAGCTGAGACTTCGTGCTGCATCTGCTTGCCTTTATTACAAACCTCCTCCACACTTTGTTTTTCTTTTATACCACATCGTTAGCCCAAATGATGTGGCCACGTCTGTGTGCATTTGTTTTTTCCATTCTGGCTAAAGCTTTCCAGACAGCGCAGCAGGATCCTGGTCACCATTGAATCCTTAAGAGGGATGAGCTCTTGGTGGTTCTACTTCCTGGCTCAGGCTTTTGTGCCGACAGGTTTGGCCTTTGTCCTGGGTGCTAAAGATTGACTTGGCAGTAGAATTGAAGCTGCTTTGGAGTTTGCACGTTGAGCTCCATGCTGAGGGGATGCTTGGGGGCGGGGTGGGGTCTCCAGGACCAGCGGGTATGCTGCTGTAGAGGAGGCTGTCCCCCTACTTCTCTGCTGCTGCCCTTGTTGCTGTCTTCAGTAGTGCACTGACTCTTGTGGAGCTGCCAGCATTTGGCCATTTCTGCCTATGGGAATGACAGTTCCACGTGGTTCAAGGTAGTATCTACAAAGGAGTTGTTTCAAACAACATGCAGGGTATGTAATGGGGCATGGGCAGCCTCCTTGGATGCCTCTAGCTTGGACTAATCGGAGAGTGAGCGCCATAGAGGAGACAGTGCAGAGGAAGGAGCATGTGGCCGGAGCGTGTTCTCCCCACCAAGACAGATTTCCTGTGGAGGTAGATGTAGCCCCTTCTACTGCAGTCCATTAAAAAACTTTTGGTACCTGGAGTTTATCTAAAGCAGGCTCCCCATCCCACCGCCCCCTTCAAAAAAGAAAAGAGCTAACCATTAAAGAGGCTGTTGATTCCCACCCTCCCCTGAGACAGTACATCATGTGCTCCCTGCAGTATCGTTACTGCTGACTCTCAGGAAGGACACTCCAGTGTGTGCACGTATTGGGTGCTAGAGCTTCGACGGCGCCCTCGGCCTGGTTGGGGTGATGAGCCCTCCTGCTGTGGCTGGGGGAGTTGGATGGTTCCAAGAGCACATTTCCCATGTGCTGGAAATGTGGCCGGTGCAGGCCAAGGAGAGTGAGGACAGGAGTGTGGCCTGCCCTATTCATGGGGTAGGGAGGACACATCCACAGACGAAGCTTGCTCATCACCAGGTTCCTGCTCAACAGGTACTGTCCCTGTCTGAAGGGTCCAGGAGAAGTTGACAGAGGAGAAGCCCAACTCTGCAGCAACTTTTTTTTGCAAAGGACAAAGCGTTTGGGGCATCAGCACCTTCTCTGACTTGCAAGAGAAGTTAATTTTGTCTTTTGGACAGTCCTGTTGATACTTCCATTTTGTATTAAGTGATGAATTGCATATATTTATTGAGGAAATGTTAGACTCCTGATTGCAAACAGTGGATTTTGATATCCTGGTGTGTGTTGTCATCTGTGCTGGAACCTTCTGGTCTCACTGGGCAGGTGATGCTCAGTGCCACATGCCACGGAGCATAGGCGTTTGGTGCTGAGGTTTCAGAACTTTCCTGTAGAATACCACACTGCGCACTGAAGTGATATTTCTTATCCATTAGTATATTCCAGAAAGCTGCGTGTATTTTTTCAAGCCAAAGAATTGTGTTCATCTTTCTTTGCTGCTAAAAGGATATAAATTTGGGGGGTTATATTTTTCTTCAAGTATTTAATTAAAGAAATTTTTCCTTGTCAGAACTTTAATTACATTTCCCTACACAAAGTAACGTGTATTTTGTTTGTGGCATTGTTAAGTAAAGCCTGGAAGGGTAAAATACTCATGCTTGACATATGTTATTTCTTTGGACCCTGGCTTTTTATTCACTGTAGCTTATGGCCAGTGTTAATTTGTGTTACTTCTTAAGCAGTTTCTTCACTAACTTTATTTTATTATAAATTTGACTTCTGATGTGTTTTATAGTTAAAATTGTACTTCTTTCCTTTAGCGGCATTCAAATGCATCACAGTCACTTTGTGAAATTGTTCGCCTGAGCAGAGACCAGATGTTACAAATTCAGAACAGTACAGAACCAGACCCCCTGCTTGCCACTCTAGAAAAGTATGTTTGAAACTCTCTTCTTGTTCTTTCTTCATATTGATGCTATTTGATGTGCTTCCAGTGTAAGTACTTGGTAAGTGTTTCTTACGTGGGAATCGTGTCCCTGGAAAATAACCTGTGGGTGGCTGAGAAGGCAGGAAAACCTGCTTATCTGATCTCAGCCAGTCGTGATGCCCATTGGAGACTTACAGGGTAAGAATGTAAATAAATGACATTTATATGTAGACTTTGAACTTTTCAATAATTGTAAACTAAATTCTATAAAACTATCATGGATGGGGCAGTGACATCATAACTGCTGTCACTGCCTCCATGGTCTTTGGGGAAGATAGGTATATGAAGTAATTTGACCCATCTTAGTCAGTGATTTTTTTTTTTAATTTTTTGGCCATGCCGCGTGGCTTGCGGGATCTTAGTTCCCCGTCCAGAGATTAAACCCTCACCATCAGCAGTGAAAGGGCCAAGTCCTAACCACTGGACCACCAGGGAATTCCCAGTCAGTGATTTTTAATCAGAAGTTCTTCTTAGGATCCACTATACCTTGGCAGCTGACAGGGGTAACCTGACCAGACCTGATTCGAAGGGTTATACATCTTGTATGTTTTGTTTCTTTGTATTGCTCCTGCCCTTATTTTTAGATAATTCCTAATGAACAGACATCTCATGTGTTTCAGGTGGAAGACAGCTTGGGGGTGGTGTAGTATTTTGAAATCTGCGAATGGCCAACCTACCATACTGGTATTTGTAGATTCATACATTTTCAGGAAGAGTATTTACCATCAAGTATGGGCATACATTTGCCTGCATCCCTACAACTGAACGTTATTTTAGTAAACAAAAATAAGGCATTTCCCCACTTTGGATGAGTAACTGGAAAGAGTACCTACAGTTAGCGTTGTTATGTACGAATGGCAGTCTCGCATCAGTTTACTGCTACTGTTGTTCTTCTTAATGACTTTGTTGGAATTTTTTAGTCCTCCTGTATATTGAGACTCGTTTGCATCTTTTGGCCGGGAAGACCCTTTTATTAAACTAAGACATTTGTGTGTATTGTTTACTTGGCAAGTGTGAGGCAAACAAGGAACAAATTAGAGACAAGATATCTTGTTTTAAACTCTGTATTCTGAGAAATAAAGTTGTATTTTCCCAGTGTGCATTGTAGAATAGGAAGGAATTGACGAGTCCTCTCAAGTAGCAAGACAAGAGATTATCAGCTTCTGAGTAAAATGTCATCTTACCTGCCCCATTTCAGTTATTCTTGGGCATTATGGCATATGTACTCCTTTTATAATATACAATACCGATAATTGTAGTAGAAACAGGTTGAGCCATGTAAAAATTAACTTACTCAAGGTTAAAAAATGTTGACTGACAGTAATTTCATATGGTTCATGACTGCACTGTCCACTAGAAATATAATAAAAGTCACATGTAATTTAAAAATTTCTAGTAGCCATATTAAAGTAAAAAAATAGGTGAAATTAATTTTTATGTTTTATTTAATAGGTACAAAATAATATTTCAACATATGTTCATTTAAAAAATTATTAATGAGTGAGTCTACATTCTTTACTTTGTGCAAAGTTTTGGAAATCCAGTGTGTATTTTACACTTAGGGCAGGCCAATTCAGACTAGTTACGTTTTGAGCATTCTGTGGCCACAGGTGGTGCTTGGCTCCCTTCCTGGACTGTGCAGGTTCACCCCGAGTGTCAGGCTGGTCAGCAGTAATCACTGAGTTCTTCTGTGCCAGCCCTCTCTTCACTCAACTCTATTTGGACTAAACGTGGGCTCTAGCTGTTGGAGCCTCTGTATGCACTAGCTAATATATTTCACACTGTGTTTCTAGTCCTGGATCAGGCAACTGTACTTTGATGCAGATAGGTACATAATCAACATCATTAAATGTTAGTCAGAGTAAATTTCTTCAACTACATGGTCCTAAAGAGTCAGGGGCTCCATGGTGTCACTGAGTTAAACCTTCACTGCACTGAGCATCGGGGAGACTTAACTCTGTAACAGTGCTTCCCACACTCTTCTTGAGGATGAGAACCAACCCTTTTTAATATCAGACGTGTTCCCACATTATAGTCGTTCTCTTTAGTATCTGTTGATTGAGGAAGTACACAGTGACCAAAGGCTCCTGTGAGCTTAGTATGCTTTTATTAATTTTAACAGTATCTGTGTATATTTTATATATTGTTATATATCTGTATGTATTTGATTATCACCTAATAATACATAGCAGTGTTGTGTTATAAGCCAGTCTACTCGGTATACAGGCTAACCCCCACATAAACACCGTATGTGTAACTGGAAGTGTAGTTTAGCACTGCAGGAAAAATTGGAAATGAGCTAAGGTTAAAGAGAATGGTCAGGGTGGGTAGGGATACCAAAGGGTCTCTAAGAAAGTGGACCGAGGTGTTAGGTAGTGAGTGTTAGCTTGGGAGACAATCTGAGCTTAAATTGAACGTATTTAATTTAGTAGCTCTGTTGTGGGAAAATCTGAAGTTCCAGAATTCCTTTAAAACTAGTTGTGTTAGGGAGGGTTGGACCGGGCAGCTCCTAATTCTTGATACTAATGAGCTGACAGTGGGTCGGCCTCTGGGCCGGGTTGAGCCCAGTTATTTTTATAGATGCGAGTCTTTAGCTGCCCACACCAAAACAAAACAAAACAGAAGTGCGCCATCGTCTCAAAGGCCTGGGTGAAGAACCTGGCTGGCCTCGTGCATAACACAGCTCACATAATGAACTTTATTGGTGTTTGTCCAAGAACTCCATTTTTTTTTTTTTTTTTTTGCGGTACGCGGGCCTCTCTCTGTTGTGGCCTCTCCCGTTGCGGAGCACAGGCTCCGGACGCGCAGGCTCAGCGGCCATGGCTCACGGGCCCATCCTCTCCGCGGCATGTGGGATCGTCCCAGACCGGGGCACGAACCCGCGTCCCCTGCATTGGCAGGCGGACTCTCAACCACTGCGCCACCAGGGAAGCCCAAGAACTCCATTTTTTAAAAAGTGGAAGTGAATATGTCTTCTCACTTGTAAATAAATGCCTTATTATTTAAAGAATATGAAGGCATTCTTTTTATCCTGTTTAATAAGCTCAGTTCTTCAGTTTATGATTTCTTCTGTATTGGGTGATATTTGTTTGTTTAGCTAAGACTCAGAATATGGCTCAGCTGCTGTGTTGCATCTTGACCGTCACATTTTTGCTGGTTATTATCTCATTTTTGTCCATTAGTAGAACGCTCTCCATGGGTATGGTAGACTTCCAATTTGATGCAGCCATGAAAGAGTGAGAACCTCTTTGTTAGCCACTCCCTTCAGGCGTCAGGGTTTATGAAAGGTGATGTTGCTCTCTAGAAAGTTAGACACTACAGCTGAATGAGAAGGTGGACGTCTACAGTTGGATGCCCTGTCGGTACCCCTCTACCTGGGGTGAGGCTGCTATTTGAAGAATATACGTATTTACAAAAAAGCAGTCTGTTTTCCAGAGCTCAGTTCCAAGTTTAATAGTTACTCTGTAGACTGCTGTGTGTTTAGTGACTTTTACAGTACTGTTTTGGGTAGAGATCTCACAAGCAATTCTAGTGCTGGTCTGAGAGTACTTGAAAGCTACTTCCTGCAAGGGGATCCTCTGAAGTTATGTTAGATACCAGTTTTATTTGCTTCCCCCAAAGAGGAAGAGATTCTCTCCTACTTGCTGCCCTAACCTGGTAAAGGAACTGGTGTTAGTAGCCAGTGAGCACAGCTGTACCTTGGGGTGACTGGTGTGTCTGCCAGGTGGGCACCAGGGACAACCAACTGTCCCTCTCATTGCTAAGGTGATTCCATTTCTTAATCCCCATGGGTTCTAAAAATTACTGAGATCCTAAGAAACTAACAGGTTACCCTTGTATTCTACATTAATTGTGACCTTGTATACATGTATGGGGGGGTGTCATGGGAAGAGCCTGTGGAGAATACTTTTGGGGCAGGAGTTCAGTCACACCCATTTCACTGCTACCACATTATTTTGGTTTTTACCGAATTTTAGTTGTACAGTACAGTGCAGCATGTGATGTTATCTTGTATCTGTTTTAGATGTTTGTTAATTATACATGAATGCCTTTGTGGGAAAATATTTATGGTTTCTTTTGTAAAAAGTCCCCTCCTTCTGTGGGGCTGAAGGGTTCTGAGTCTTTTTACCGCCTGTCCCCACCATCTGAGTAGGAGGTGACTTCCAGTCGTGAGGTGTTTGTTGGCTTTCAACAAGATTGGCAAAGGCACGCAGGGCCCAGATGACTTTGCTGAGGGGAGGGGATAGGCATATATATATATATATATATATATATACGTATGTCTGTGTTACATTTATGATAAGCAAGATCACTGGCCTTCCTTATAGATATATTAAACATAAAATATTGTTAATAAATATGCACAAGTGAGGTTGAACTGTTTTATAATACTTGTCTTACTGATACCATGATCTTTTTCTCCGAAGTTGTGTTAAACAATGTTACAATTAGCGCTTGACTATTGATTTGTTTTCCTAGGCAAGAAATCATAGAGCAGCTCCTATCAAATATTTTCCACAAGGAGAAGAATGAATCGGCCATAGTCAGCGCAGTCCAGATATTGTTGGCTTTACTTGAGACACGGCGACCAACGTAAGTTTTCCTTTCTATCTTGCGAAATGAGCCATTTGGTTTTGCTTTTAGAATTTTTAAAAGCTAAGAGTTAAGTTGTTGGTTGATCGCTACAATATCATGCCCGTGAATTTCAGGTGTTGAATCTTTTTCTACTATATAAATAGTTTTTTATGAATGGGATGCATAGATGTAGTTGAACTATATGGTTTGGTAAACACTATTGGCAATATGTGGATTCTAGTCATCTGGGGTATTGTAGTAGTTACCAAAATGCTTCTATAATAAGTCAAACCCATACAGAATGGCTCAAACACAAGAGAAGCTTATTTCTTGCTTATGAAAATTGAAAATAGGTGTTCCTGGTTTGTATGCAGCTCTCCTCCAAGTGGCAGTTCAGGGCTCTTTCCATCTTGTAATTCTGTCCAGTGCTTGCTAGCTTGAGGCTTTGGGTTGTTTTTTTCTGGGGTTTCACGTATGAGGCAACTACAGTTCATTAGGCTGTTTAAAAATGGACGGGCAGGTGGCTTGAGGCCTTAAGGAAAACTTTGTGCTGTGTGTTTCAGAATCAGAAATATAGTCTTGTTTTCCCTATGTATGTGCCTCTGGACAAGCCAATTAATATTTGTCATATTATTCTTTACAGTTTATACCCAAAGCTAATTTACTTATTAATTGTCAGAGTTTTCCTAATTGTTCTCTGGAGAATGAGAATTTGAAGAGGTATGTATGTGTTTGCATTCCGGGACCATGTGGTTTAGAGATCAGAATTTGTATTTTCTTACCCACTATTGGATCCATCCAGTAAAGCAGAGGGCATGAAGAGGAGGAGAGACACGGTCTACTGTCAGCATATGAAAATTTAGCCATCCAGCGTTTCTGGATTTAGTTTGTGATGTCATTTTGGTTTCCAGCAAAATAGTAAACACAGCCTTACCAATCCCTGCTTCCCAAAGTCTTCATCTCTATTTCTGGTTCTTTAATCTCTGGTTAGTGATAATGGAAGGGCAGTGTGGCAGCACTGCTTCAGCTATGTTGTCATTTGGAGTTGTATCTGTAGTTTTGACTTTGCCTGTGTCTTCCCTGGTAAATCATATTTTAAATAACGTAACCAATAACTTAAGGTGTTAATCAGGTGATACAGGACTGTTACCTTGCTACTCATGCTGCAGGGCAGTTGCATCATCTCTCAAAATGGTTTAAAAGCACATGAGCTGGTGCTGTGAGATTTATATTGACAACTCTGGCTTGAGAATGGAGATGATACAGTAATAAATGACAGGAAGGAATTTCTGATCAGAAGGAACTTATCCTCAGACCACAAAGGTTTATCAAATACTAAGCACGATTAACTTTAAAGAGGGGCAGGTGGAGGGGTGGTGGACAACTGAGATCTTAGCCTTATCCTTATGTGATTTCTGAATCCCTAGGATAAAGGATAAATCTTAAAAATATTTGGACAAGAAAATAGTGGGTTAACTACAAAGCAAATCACGTTGCCAGACATGTCATTTGTAAAGCTAACTAAACACTGAAAAACAGGGGGCAGGATTGTGACCCTGAAGCACTTTTGTTGCTGTGTGAGGGCAGGAGGCATTTTCAAGTGTATGGACCTCAGTGTCCCGTCCGTGTCCTGTACCTGGGCCAAATTACTCGAAGATGGACTTTACCGAAGCCAAGCAGAAAAGTAAGGTCGAATAAAGAACTTAAGATAAGGAAATATGTTGGTGAAAGTAATGATAAATGAAACAGATAGGAATGTGACAATTCATATGACTATGAAAGTTATGTTAAGAATGAATAATTGAATAAGTCAAATGTTGAAAAAAAACCCCAATAAATTCCAGATTATTTTAATAAAACTCAAGAAATAATGAGAGGGCTTCCCTGGTGGCGCAGTGGTTGAGAGTCCGCCTGCCAGTGCAGGGGACACGGGTTTGTGCCCCGGTCCGGGAAAGAAAGGAGAGAAGGGGTAAGTTAGTGCACAATATAATTCTTATCTTCTGCTGAGGAACTGAGGTACTTTGATACACAGTTTCATTTTTCATCTTAAAAAAATGATAGTTCCAATGTGTTTTTTATAAACGTAGAATAATAGTAGGTTATGTAACGCCCAAAGCGCCTCAGGTGCAGGGAGAGTAAGGGCACCCTGAGAACTACAGACTCAGGACTTTGCACATACCTGCGAGCCCTGCTCAGGAAGTACTGGAGGCCGGGTAGGAGCCCTGAGAAGGCCTCCCTTGCACAGTAGGGCTGCGGAGTGCAGCAGCAGGGTCCTTCTCCATTCCCGCCCCTGCTGAATAAAACCCTGAAGCCACTGGCGAAAGGGCGGCAAACCCTGTAACCCTAAAGACACGATGAGGAGGAAGGGACCAGGAAAAAGCCTCTGCCCCACAGGACAAGCAGGGACACTTTTCAGGGCCCAGGCTATTAGAGAGCCCCTACCACTGAGGTAAGGGCAGGATCACCGAGAGGGCCCCACCCCTGAGGTCCATGAGCACTCCCGCTGCCTGAGACTGAGGCTGAACCAGAACAACAGAGCGGTCCTCCCCACCAGGCCACCACACATCGAGTGACGAGAGCAGCGTGCTGGCGGAGGGAAGGCTGCAGTGTGGAAGGAGGCCATCAGCACAGGAGCAGGCTTGAAGGGAAGAACCTCAGCCAGGGGCAGAGCAGACAGAAGTTGAGAAAACATTGGCAATCCATCCCTAACTATAAATACAAAGTGACTTGAGACACATTTAAAGTCTTCAGTGTGCTGAGAGAAGTCAGTCATAGGAACAACAAAACCCAAACCTAACTCAGCTGCTGACTATAAATTGATCCAGAAACCCCACACTAAAGACCTAGAAAAAAAGGGGTGTATCCATTGCAAATACTAGTTATATCAGTCTCTGTTGTCTTACACAGCATGTCCACGTCACAGCTAAAAAATTGCAAGACAAAGAAGCAAGATAAAAAGAACCCAAACAAACTGAACTCTCAAGAGAAAAAGCAGTCAGGAGAACTAGATTCAAAAATGTTGGAACAATCTGGTAGGGAATTTAAGATAACTGTGATTAATGTGTTAAAGGCTTGTGGGAAAAGTGAGCAATATGTGAACAGATGGAGAATTTTAACAGATATGGAAGATCATACACAAATGCTAGAAATGAAAACTACAACAGAAATTGAAGAATGCCTTTGGGCTCATTTGTAAACTTTGACATAGTTGAGGAAAGGATCAGTGTAGGACACTAGAAGTTACCTATACTGAAATATGAAGAGTTAAACCAGGAAGACAGTTGCTTTGTGAGGCCTAGAAGTCATGAAGCATCACCAGGAACCAGTAACCGTGTGCCCAGATCTCAGTTTCTCATACCATCCTCCAGTAAAGGAACCAGGGCTTCGTGGAGAAATGGCTGGTTCTGCAACTGGGCTAAGAAGTACACAAGATGAGTGTGGAGCGTCCTGTAGTGCAGACAGTAAGGACGCGCTCAGAGAGAAAACCCACAGCACCGGGTGTGTGAGAGGGACACGGGCCAACTAAAAGAGCTCCCAGTGGCCAGAGCTGGGAACACTTGCACAATAAAATAAGGCAGTATTGTTTTATAACACAAAGTATAAAATACCCATGAGTTCATACTGATATAAATAAGTGACTGAATAAGTAAAAGGGGGTGAAGAGACAAACCTCCCCTGTGGGAGAATTCCAAATAGTTCATAATCCCTTCTCAAGGAGAAAGAAAAAGACTGTCCGTTCTTGACGTGTAGACTGCACCTCATGACTTCCTTCTAAAAAGTGCAGTATGAAGAGAGAATAAAATGAGAACTTGACAGTTACTCTGTCAAGTTTGCCAGAGAAATCTGACCAGCACTTCCTCAGCCATATAATCAAAGTCAGCAGCCAGCACTGTTGTGTTGATAGTATGTAATGAAAATGTCGTTTTACTTGTGTGTTCTTCCTCTCAAAGACCCATGATCATGAGAAAAATGTTAAGACCAGACCCCAAATGAGGGACATTCTGCAAAGTACCTGACCAGGAAAGTCTGAGTAACTATCACAGCCAAGAGGAGGCTAAGGACACTTGAAAGCTAAATATAGTGTGGTGTCCTGGGTGGATTCTGGGTCAGAGAAACAACTGTAGGCAAAAACCAAGGAAGTCTGGATAAAGTATGGATTTTACGTGTGAGTACTGGTTCATTAATTTTGACAAATGTAAGATAATAACGGGAAACTGGGTATGGGTCACATGGGAACCCTGCACTATTTTTGCAATTTTTTGGTAAATCTAAAACAGAAGTTCTAACAGAAATGGACATAACGTTTAGACAGAAATCAGTAAGAAGCACAGTACTAGCAATTCAGTGGACCTAATTGACGAGACCAAGTGCTGGCAGGACTGCGGGGCAGCAGGAAATCTCATTTGTTGCTGGTGGAAACGCAAAATGGTGCAGCCACTTTGGAAGACGGTCTGGTAGTTTCTTAGAAAACTAAACATACTTTTACCATACAGTCCAGCGGTTGTGCTCCTTCGTATTTACCCAAAGGAGCTGAAAACTTAGGTTCACGCAAAAACCTGCACACGGTTGTTCAGCAGCTTTATCCACACTTGCCAAAGCTTGGAAGCAGCCAAGAGGTCCTCAGCAGGTGAGTGGATAAATAAACCGTAGTTCATCCAGACAGTGGAATATTATTCAGCACTAAAAAGAATGTGCCCTCATGCCATGAAAAGACATGGAGGGACCTTAAATGCAAATGAAAAAGAAAGAAGTGTGGGCTTCCCTGGTGGCGCAGTGGTTGAGAGTCCGCCTGCCGCTGCAGGGGACACGGGTTCGTGCCCCGGTCCAGGAGGATCCCACATGCCGAGGAGCGGCTGGGCCCGTGTGCCATGGCCACTGAGCCTACGAGTCCGGAGCCTGTGCTCCGCGGTGGGAGAGGCCACAACAGTGAGAAGCCCGTGTACCGCAAAAAAAAAAAAAAAAAAAAGAAAGAAAGGAGTGAAAGAAGCCAGTCTGAAAAGGCTACATACATTCTGGAAAATGTCATATTTTACTGTGGAGACAGTAAAAAGATCACGGTTGCCAGGTGTTGGCAAGGGGAGTGAAATGAATAGGTGGAGCACAGGGGACCTTTAGGGCAGTGAAAATGCTCTGTATAATATCATAGTGACCAATACATGTCATTATTTGTCCAAACCCATTAGAGTGAACCATAATGTAAGCTGGGTTCTGGGTGGTGATGATGTGTCAGTGTAGGTTCATGGATTGTAATAAACATACTCTGGTAGAGGATGTTGATAATGGGGAGGCTGTGCATTTGTGGGGGCAGAGGGTATATGGGAGTCTCTGTACCTTCCCCTCCATTTTGCTGTGAACTTAAAACTGCTTTACAAAAATAGCTTTAATAAATATCAACCAGTATAACTGATACCAACAGACTAAAGAAGTAAAACCATGTGATCATTTCATTACATTCTTGTATGATAAAAACCTCTCTGCAAATTAGGAATAGAAGGGAACTTGGAAACTGAGAAACAAAAAGAAAACCCATAGCTACCATCATTCTTAATGGGCAAAGACTGAAATCATAGCCCCTAAAATGAAGGACCATGGCAAGAATATTTCCCATCACCAGTTCTATTCAGCCTCATGCTACAGGCCCTAGCGGTGCAGTGAGGCAGGAAAGAAAGAAAAGGCATCCAGATTGGGGACTAGGATGTGGACATACGTTTTGTGGGGGGACCATTCAGCCCACTGAACAGCTGAACCAAACAAACAGAGCCAGCGCTGGTGACAGTGAAGCCTCACACTCTCCGACTGGGATGTTAAGTCATGTGGCCATCTTCTAAAAACACCTGGCAGTTTTTTAACAAACAGACCTTTATTACAATATATTATCCAGCACTCTCTTAGATATTTACCCAAGAAAAGTGAAAATTGTGTCACACAGAAACTTGTAAGTGAATATTTGTGCCCTTTATTCATAGTCATCCAAAACAGTAAATAAGCAAAGTTTCCTTAACTGGTGAGTGGTTGAGGGAGCTGCGTGGATGCAGATACCGTGCATCTGGACTGTAGATCTCTGTTCAGAGAGGAAAGGAACAGACTCCTGATGCCCCAAACAGCCATCACTTCTTGTGCCTTTCCAAGTCTATGTTCCAGATTTCATGTATCTCTTCGGAATATCAGCACAGGTTTTGTTTTGGATTTGGCAGATTTTTACATATATTTGAAAGGATTAAAATGTGAGAAACACCATGGATATTGATTGTAGTACCTGAGTCAAGGCAGGTACATAAATTGATGCTCACTAAGTATTTATTAGATGAACAAATAAAATGTATATGAATGATTAAGGAATTTTAGTATATGCTTTTGTATGGGTTTTTTTTTTTTCACATAAGTGGGGAAAAGCGGATCGTTCTATAAATGTGGCTTAGAAGTGACTCGCCACTTGGGGAAAAACATATCATGTCTATACCTGTTTTGCATAAAAATAAATTCCAGATGAGTTAAATGAAAAACACCAGAGGAAAAGTATGCAAATACTCATAGGATTATGGCATTGTAAAGAACTTTAAGTATGGCTTCCTGGACAGAGACTATAGTGAAGAATGCTATATTTGGCCACATAAATTATTAAAACCCCTACACATTAAAAAGCACTATAATCAAAGCAAAAGGCCTTTACTCTACCTACTCCCCCTTTCTAGGAATTGAGTTTCTGAAGGCTGTTCCGTGTAGCTCTTAGAAATCACTTGCCCGTGTGAAATATTTTCAAGTAACAGCCCTAATAACCACTCTCTAGGTGTTAGCTGTGTCCGGCAGCGCCCTCAGTCCTTTGTCCTCATTAGCGTGGTCCCCACAGCAGTCCTGGGGTAACAGCCCTAATAACCACTCTCTAGGTGTCAGCTGTGTCCGGCAGCGCTCAGTCCTTTGTCTACATTAGCGTGGTCCCCACAGCAGTCCTGGGAGGGACATTCTTGAGTGGTTCCTATTTTCCATATTAGAACGAATTACTGGTGAGTGAAGGTCCAGGGTTCAGGCTCAGGCAGTCGTGCTCCAGCAGCTACATTGTTAAGCGCTAGTTTGCACTGACACACCACTCTCAGGTTTATCTTTTAATCTGAACTGTACACCCACATTTTTAGACCCCTCCCTCCTTATGTCCCCAAACTTGGAGAACCCCTGTGCTTTCTAAAACTGATTGGGATTTGGGAGTCTCATTCCACTCGTAATTGTTTTTCTAAAAGGAGTGGTTTATAATGAGTATAGATGAAGCTTTATACAGAAGAGTAAGTTAAGACTTTTAAATAGGAAGCAGTGTTGATTGATTAGTCAAGAGAAACTGTATAGAACAAATACAGGCTTGTTTATTAGTAACAGTCTTCCAGTGGCAGGCAGTGTGATGTGTCCTGTAATTCAGGGATCTCCTGCTGCTTTCCAGATTTTCTGGTTAGAGACCTGATATTAGTACAATAGGTATAAGGAGTTAGAAGGTTTAGGAGAGAATGGGAAGAAATGGCATATAATTTCTCACCCGACACTGTACATCTTTGGATTTCAGACCATGTTGGCTGATCCCCATCAAGGTTTTATTACACCTTCTTCCTATCCTTCCAGAAATTTTGATATAATCACTATATATGCTATAGCTATTATGTATATCCCTATACGCTGATTCGGAGCACCTTGAGTGATTTGTTCTGAAGTAATAAATAAAATTAACTTGCTTTGTTTCAAGATTTGAAGGCCATATAGAGATCTGCCCACCAGGCATGAGTCATTCAGCTTGTTCGGTCAACAAGAGCGTTCTAGAAGCCATCCGAGGAAGACTTGGATCTTTTCATGAACTCCTGCTTGAGCCACCCAAGGTAAGGCAGCTCTCTGAAGCCCGTTGACCAGCGAGTAGCTAGATTTCAGCTATTGTTAGAAAGTAGATGAACCTTGTGAGTTAAAGGACTGGCTGTGACTCCCATGTGCAAAGCATATTAGAAGGTACACAGGCAGTTGTTTTCATTGCTCTTGAGCTAGTTTTTAATTGGCTTTCATCGATATATAGCATCTAAATTGATGAATAGAATAGAATTAAAATTAAGTAAGTTACTCATCCTCTTAGGAAACTCAGCTTTTTGCTCTTCCTCTATACCCTGCATACTTACGCGCCGGTACAGTAGCTTTCCTCTCACAGCGTGTCATTGTCACATCTTTGAGGTAAAAGCTAACCTTTTAGGAACTAACCTTTGAAACTGAGCTGTCTTACTCAGAGTTGGAGCAGTGTAACCGCCTGATGGACAGGTATCTCATTTAAGAAGTAGTTGGCTGAATGTGACTTGGAGTGTTAGTTTTTCTGTCGGGAGCATCTGTGTGCTAATCCAGAAATGACTGTTAATCAGGCAGCCACTGAAAGCACAGACAGCAGACAGCGAAGACCTCCAAAAGAGGGGTGTCCAGGGTCCATAGTGGTGTCCTTCCGTGACACCCCACCCCCTCGGGTTGGCGCAGATCGAGCTTTAGGGGACAAGGCTCTTCCTTTTGGCATCTCTAGGGTGGAAGGCAGTTCCATGAGAGTTCTACCACCTGCACTAGTTCTTACACTTTGGTTTTTCCTTCTGCCCTGCATCATTGCATCCGGCATCCCAGGCTCTGGAAAGTGTGTCTCTGTGACATCTACGGTGCGAGTTACTGGAAAATTAGTAGACTAGTGTCTCCTTTCTAAAGTAGATGTTTTCTGTTTACTTAACCATCTTGTGGAGGGGGAGCTGGTGTTTAACAGTGGCGTCCTTTGTGCCAGACCTGGGAAGAAGAGGAGGGAGAGTAAGGAGAGGAGAAGGATTTGCTCAGGAGAAGAGAAGTGGAAGTTGGAGGGGAAGGAGGTCCTGTGAGAGGAGAGGGTGTGGCCAGGTTCCCCTGACCTGTGTCTCAGGTGCCACAGTCTTCTTTTTAGGTGGACAAAAAAGGCAGCGTCTAATATGGATTCTCACACTGGTACTCTT
Source organism: Delphinapterus leucas (assembly GCF_059928025.1). Classification (NCBI taxonomy): domain Eukaryota; kingdom Metazoa; phylum Chordata; class Mammalia; order Artiodactyla; family Monodontidae; genus Delphinapterus; species Delphinapterus leucas. Next base: position 4,818,221 of record NC_143135.1, on the reverse strand, counting down.
CTTGGGCCTCGCTCGGAAGTAATACAGTGTTTGGTTTGCCCTTCCTCTTGTTCACGGCTAGGAGTGAGTTCAGCTTGTGGCTGCTTTTACTACATGATGTGGTGTGTGAGTAGGTCCGTGTTTATTAGAGCTGTGCCGCAGGGAGTGAAACTGGGGGCCGTCCAGTTCCACTGGGCCTGGAGGAGCGCAGGCAGGGGGGCAGGGATCCCCTGTGGACGAGGACATGGAGAAGGGCATCCTCATCGCTTCGTTGTCACAGGTCATCATCCTTTCCTGCCAAACTTCTGAAGTTCCGGAATGTTCTGTGTCTGTCTTTTGTGATTTCAGAGAATAGAAACTCCCTTTTATGGACAAGAACAGGTTTGAGGTTGATCCTGTTTCAAGGTTGTGATGGCAGAGGCAACTTCTGAGTTTGCACTTTTATCACAGATTTGGGAGAGATTGAGAACTGTGATCTAAAACCACTTGTAACTTTTCTTAGTTTCTTAGGTTTCTGGTCAGAATTGGAATATTGCACTTTTTTTTCCGTGGACTTCAGTAGCTTTCTGCTTCATTCCTGTGGTGTTTGCAATGTTGAAGGCAAGGGGATACTTGATTTCTTATAAAATTTGTAGTCCAGGGAAATTACTTAATTGTTTTCCCTCATGTTCATTTCATCATATCTTAAAGATATCATCAGTAGGAGTTTTGGATTTTCCTTCAGGTGTAGAATTTAGGCCAAGTTGTTTGCAGGCTTAGTTTACCTAGCGTTGTATCTTAGCACATACTCCTACACCCTTTATTTGTTTACTGAACTGAATTTAATTGGAAAGCTTTTTCTTCCTCAGAAAAGTGTGATGAAGACTACATGGGGCGTGCTGGACCCTCCCGTGGGGAACACCCGGTTGAATGTGATTAGGTTGATATCCAGCCTCCTCCAAACAAATACCAGCAGTATCAACGGGGACCTTATGGAGCTGAATAGCATTGGGGTCATATTGGTACGATATCCCCTGAAAGATGTCTTAATTTGCCCTTGATACTTTATGGATACATAACTGAAGGTAGAACCTCATAAATTTACAGCATGTGTCAGTGACTTTCCTTGGTCCGAGTGTAAACAATCCTTTATATAGTTTACCCCTTGAGGTTATCATCAATTTTGAATGCTTTCAATTTTTCAGTAGTAATTTATTGTTGCCGTGCGTAAAGAACTGTATTAGAGAATTTGGAAGATGGTTAAGACAGACGTTTCCCTTGAGAAGCTCAGTCTCGTATGGAGGATGGAGTGAATGTAGTCACCCTCTTCAGGGGACTGTATTAGCAATAAACGACTGGGGCTTACAGCATTATTTTCTCTTCATAATTAGCCAGGGGACAAGCTTTGATTTTCTTTCCACTGAGATAGTATACGAGGTCTCTGACACTGTCTTGATTTGAGTCCAAAAGACTGTCTTTCGATTTAGTGTGAGACTATCTTTTGATTTAGTCTGCTTCAGTGGAAGCAGAAGGGAATGGAAGGGAAAAGGAAGAGCCCAGGAATTACCTGGACTTCCCTGACCCCTGAGTTCCCCAGCTCCAAGGCCTGTGTTTGGGATCCATGGGCCTGGCCCCGGGGCCTCTGCTTGCTCTATCCTGCCTCCGCACAGCACAGATGGGTTCCCAGGACCCACACTGTACACCCGCTGGCCACACTGTACACCGGGAGGAACTTGGAGTGTGTTTCAAAGGAGACTCTGGGTGTTTGCTCTTTACATGAAAGGTATTGAATGTACACTTCATATACATTTCTCATGTGATCCTAGGTATAAAACTTCATATACATTTCTCATGTGATCCTGGGCATGATTTTTCAGATCATGCCCAGATAGGGGATACATTCCATGGCTAGTAAGTGGTGGAGCCAGGATTTGAATTCACATCCAGTTTCAAACCCATGCATGCTCTATCAACCATTCCCTTTGTTCTTCCTAGTGTCACTGAGATAGACACTTTCAGTTGTTTTTCAGCTTTGTGTTAAATGACATAGCAGTAGAAGGCGTAGAGAGCAGGAACGTTTGGAGAAAGATGAGACGCTACAGGATTACAGTTTCCTTGCCAGCATAACCCTTGCCCTGTGGGGACATAGTTTTTGCCCTACCCTCTGACAGGGATATAACTTCCTAATCCTGTCTCTGGGAGTCTCACGGAAGTCATCAATCACTAGTCTTTCATCTTCCTAGTAGTAAGTTTACAGCTGTTGTTAATTCATTCTGTTGTTAATCTTAGAGCTTCTTTTGAGTGATTAATATGAGAAAACTCCTAAGTGGATCATTAATCATTATCTTTTCATTTTGAGATTAGACAACCAAGACTCAGCGATATCCTGAATACATACTTGATGCATTTGTGCTTTTTGGAATTGTCTTTTTTTTTTTTTTTGTGCTACTGTTACCTTTTCAGGTAATCTGGAAAACCCTTGCACCTCCAGGAGTTCCGCAGGTCACCACCTCTCATACCTTTCCTGTTTTGCTCTATCCACTGATAGTTCTATGAGTTTTGAATGCCCGAGTGGTTATTTTTTTTAAGGTGTGAGCACCTCAAAACTGGAGACCGTATTTTTGTCTGTCTCCCAGGTTGCACCTAGCACTGTGTGCTGCTCAGAAGTCATCAGTAAACGTTTGTTGAGGCAAAATGAAATTCTCATAAATTTCTTTGGAAATTTACTGAACTCTTAATATCTGTATTAGTCACGTTGAAAACAAAAAGACACTCTCTTTCTGTCTGAGAAATTTATTATTGTCTTCTCTTTATGTGTTTATTGTTGGTCTCTGTTAGTTTCCATGCAAATTCTGACATGTTAAATGAGCAAATACCATGCTATTTAGTCTATGAAGGCATTTTAAACTGCATTTAAAATAAAATGTGTTCCTTTTAATTTGTCCTATTGTACTAGGAACACATCATTTTCACTTTATTAATTCATTATTTGGTCAATGTGTTGCGGTAGTGGCTTAAACATGGAGGAGACTGAATAAAAGAAAGCATTATTTTTCTTTTTTTGTAGGACATGTTCTTCAAATACACGTGGAATAACTTTTTACACACACAAGTGGAAATCTGTATTGCACTGATTCTTGCAAGTCCTTTTGAAAACACAGAAAATAGCACAATTACTGATCAAGACTCCACTGGTGACAATTTGTTATTGAAACATGTAAGCTTACTTGGTGTCTTTTTTTCTGCCACTCCTGGTTATAGCATTTTTCTGCTTAAGGTGTGCAGTGAATTGAGGTTTAAGGGTGGGAGGTTAGATTTCAGAGTCTGAATATTTAACTTGTAATGGTACTTTTAACCAGTGATTCTGTAAATCATATCCTGGACAATTAACCATTAGATGAACTTTTAAAAAAAAAAAAGGCTAAGTGGCTTGCTTATTTGGGAAAGTTAATAAATTTGAAGATTTAGAAATCTTTTGGAGATTAAAAGAACAATGCAAATTTAAATACTGCAGAAAACATTTGAACCAATTATTTGGCTTGCCAGAGTTTTAATTTCTTGTGCTGAATATATGACTGAAAGTTGGGAGAAGTGAGTTCTTATGCAGTGTCGAGGAAGCCTCTTCTGGGGGTCTGTTTTCTTTTGTTAAATATGAGGTGATTTTACTAAGTCAGTCTTCAGGTTTCTTCTTGCTCTGAAGTTCTGTGATTGTGTGACATTCTCTAGCTCATACTGGGTTACGCCCAAACCTTGAAGATGGGAAAGGCTAACCTGGAGTAACCAAGTAGATGGGGAAGACAAATGACATTTGAATAAGACTGGCTGTGCACATTCGATAATGCAGCCCACAGCACTGGTCATTGGCGTGCGGAAGTTTGGCAAGCCACACCTATTTTTAATACGAATGCAGTAATGTTAGCTCATAGAGAAGTAAGTGTTGCTCGCATTTAAAATGTACAAGTATTGCTGTGGATTGTGAGTTAAATTTTTGCCGAGGCATAATTTTCTTTATTCCATTTCAGAGTAAAACCTGTCTTTTGCTTTAGGTCAGCTGCTCACTGGTAGCAGTACTTGAAATATATTATTTCCTCGTAGGTTCACTGCTAAAGGCATAGATCCTGTCTTGAATCCCTGTAGTGTTCTGGGGCCCTTGAGTAAATTTATTTTCACGGTGCATCTGATTTAGCCAGTAATTCACAGCTGTATTAGGCTTGCTGGGTTATATGTATAAAGTGATAGGTATCACTTTTCTGTTTAACTGGAGTTCTGTTTCACTTTAAAAATTTGACACTTTGACATTTATGTCAATGTTAAACTGGAACGTTCCTTTTTATTCAGCTCTTTCAAAAATGTCAATTGATAGAACGAATACTTGACGCCTGGGAAATGAACGAGAAGAAACAGTAAGTAAATTGTTTTCTGATAGGAGTTCAGTTTGATTTTTAATTTGAAGAAAATATACTCCCTTGCCCTAGACAGGGAACAATGAATATAATATAATTACATGGTACAGGCCACTTTACAGTTACAAATGGTCCTCTTGGGACTTCCAGATTATTTAATTGTAACAGATATTTTTCTAGTAATTTACTTTTAGATCCCCCTGTCTTTCTACCTGTCTTGAAAGAACAGGGGTTGGGAGTACTCCCCACCTCTGTTGCTGCCTTTGCAACTTCTTGGTCCTTTCTGAATGGCTGTTTTTCTGAGAATAATGGGGAGTTGAAGGGAAAGAATTACAAAGTAAAGTCCTCCTTAATTAGCACCTTTGTCCTTGTTACCCCGGTTCTCATGGAAGAAAAGAGTCACTTTGTGCACGGAGCTAGAGGGAGGGTAAAATTGCTTAGTATTTCCTCTTTTAGAAAATTTCCGTTAGCTGATCGGCAAGATAACTTGAAGTATTAGTTGCTGCATGTGAGTAGCTTTGTTACACAGAGTTTTTTTCCCTAGCGGTTTTGTCTGAAACAGGCATTCCTCTCTAATGCCCTGGGAGCTTTTATGCCATCCCATAGATTCTGAAGCAAGTGGGTATGTTTGGGAAACACTCTCAAGGTATACTTCTTGTGTTTGTTTTTAAGTCAGGTTTATTGAAGTATACATTTTTGGGTATACATTTCTAGGAATTCTGACAAATGCATTCAGTCATGTAACCATCACAGACAAGACACAGAACGTTTCCATCACCGCATAAAGTTGTCACGTGCCCCGTTATAGTCTAACCTTTCTCAGGATCTCCCTGCTCTGTGTCTCTGTTCAGATGTCTCTTGCAGTGCCCAGGAGAGCTAGGTAACTCACGGGAGCAGCCTGCTTTGTTTTCTGGGGTTTAGTTTTTAAAAATTGCTTACTAAACACCGATAGGGCTTTGCTTTGATTCTGGGTGGCGAAAGGTGGTGTGTAGGTTGAGGGTGGCAGGGGTTCAGTCTTGGTGGACCTCAGATACTTTCCTCCAAATGGAGCTCCTTTGGGGTGCTGTCTGTGGCCAGAGTGGCGTCTCTGGTTATGTGTCTGCCGCATCTTAGCCTTCCTTGACCCCCTTCCTCTCTGCTTCCTCGTCTCACCAGTGCCGAGGTGTCCCGTGTGCTCTACTCCCCGCAAGCTCCATCCTCTGAAGGCCTGGCTAATAATATTCCTCCCCTCTTGGGGAGTCCTGAAAGAGCTTTTTAAGGTTTCCTTGAATAGGAAGCCTAAAGAAAATTCGGAGCCTTGGGCCAAAATACTTGGAGATGGGTGTTTGTTTTCCCTTGTGAGGGTTTGAGGGAATACCAGAGTTTCTGACTAAGAATTTGCCCAGAAGGAATACTCGGGTCGTGGGATCTTACTGTGAAACTGAAAGAGGCTCATAGCAGTTCAGCTAAGGTCAACCTTATGCCTTCAGACCCTTAGGTATTCCCAGGCCCTCTACTAAGCTTATTAGCAGATATTTCATTTTCCAGGCAAGCCTACAAGCACAGTATGGTTTTTCTTAGTGACTCCTGAAAGATTCTCCCTTGAAGCAAAGAGCTCTTCGGTTTGTTTCCTCCTGTCTGCAATCAAAAGTCTTTTGTTTCATAGAATTTAAAGACTTGACACTTTGTAAATATTCAGGCGGAGAAATCACTGTGATGTGAAAAGTTTGTCTAAATGTAAAGATGGGTCATAGTTGTGAAGATTGGACTCTAAGTGGGGAAGGGGTGAGGAATAATGTGAATGTCCGTGTCCAGGTGGGAAGTGGGCCAGATGCAAGTTGACTACCTCTCATCTTGGCCAAGTCCTCAAATCAGCTAATATTTTAACTTGAGAAATGCCATTGGTAGATAACTATCTCGATTGATTGATACAATTAAAATTTGATACCTTAGCAAAATGAACCAGCAGAATTCTCACCTCATTTCCCTACAATCTGTTTAAAGTCTGAAAAATAGTTTCACAGAAAGATAGGAAGGAAAGTTACAGAATCATTAGGCATCAGTGAATGTTTGGGGTTTTGTTTTTAAAGATACTGTGTTACCGAGGATGGTTGGTTTGAGTCTTTGAACAGAGTTTGTCCTGTTGACTGAGGCTACAATGTAGTCTTTTGAGTAGACAGTTGCTGCCACACTCCCACCCCCCACCCCTACACCAACCTGGTTATATTACGTACCCTCTTCTTCCGCCTGTTCTTGTCTTTAGTGCCTCAGTTTTTAGAATGATTGCTTAAATCCACTGTACTTACCAAGCTGTTCATCACTCCATCCTCTCAGGAGTCTGAATATTTGTCCTTTACCCCTGGTAGAGCCGAAGGAGGAAGACGGCATGGCTACATGGGACACCTGACCAGGATAGCCAACTGCATCGTGCACAGCACTGATAAGGGCCCCAACAGCGCCTTAGTACAGCAGCTCATCAAAGGTAATGGGTTTATGGAATTTTCATTACATTTTTGTTGGATTGGAGAAAGGATTTAGGGGTAAAGTGGAAATATTCATAGCTTTTTAAATAGCTGTCTGAAGAGTTTCCTTATATTATCTCGAGATTTGAATGAGGCTCTTGAGAAGGTGTTTGAACAATATAGATTTTGGCTGTATCTCTGTTCTTAGTTCTGCAGTCCTTTTATTAAGTATTGGCAGGCTCAGCCGGTAACTAGTTACCCACTTTCATTCTCTAAGGGTATTGCTCACTAAACCGTTCCTTTGAGCTTGAAGTACTCGTAGGCTGACAGTTGAGCCACTTGAGCTACAGTTACTCTTGCTTTTTATTTTCTTCTGAAGTCCCCTACATAGCCTATGGATTGAGTTCCTTTAATGGGCATATTAAAGCATTTAACAGCATTTTTTCCATCTCTCTATTACTAAAATGAACAATATTAGCCAATATCCTAAAGGACTCTTTCTGCACTAGCATTTGAATTTAATCAGCCCAAGGTTACTTGGAAGAAACCGTATTGATGCCTTTTACACTGGCACCAAGGCCTTGAGTCCACCTCCTCCCAAATGAGAGCATCAAGAACTCTGTGTGCTCCAGGTTTGGTACCAGCGGGATTACTAGTCCTGTGACTTACTCTGAAGGCAAAACATCTTCAACCTCTGTGGTACAACATTCGTTCAGTTATTAACTTGCTGAAAATCATCTCTCAGTCTATCCTACTATTTCTCTCTTAAGAATGTTTGTGTTCAAGAGGCTGTTACCTATTGAATGTGCACGAAAAGTATAGTTGTGGCCCAGTGATGGACAAATTGGGGCTAGCCCACCTGTAATTTTGCTTCTTGAGCGAGATGTTAGCCAGATCATCACACTTTATGTCCTTTGCTGTGCACATGAATTGGCCATGTGTATGATTTTTTGTTTTTAGATCAGTCTTCGTTTTATGGAAGTTGCTTGCCTTTGTAAGAGTGTGTACACACGTGTGTTTAAACCAGAATTGTCAGATGACAGCCTTAGTGAGGCCTCCAAGATTACAGTTATAGTTTCATTTTCTCAGAAAAGTATTTGTGTATCCTTTTCTTTACAGTTTCTGTAGAAGGTAGCTTTCACTATTGCATACGTATCCATATGTTGGCCTATGACACAAACATTTAGGAAACATTACCTTTGAGCAATTTGAGAAGCCATACTGGGTTCCGTGGGACATTCATTGGCCAGATGCCAGTCAGAGTTTCTCAAGAAAGTGCGCAAGAGCTGACATTTGCAGTGTTTCCTAAACTCACATGACCATGGAGCAAAACTGCTTTTACCCCCACCTTAAAGACTGTTAACTTTACAGGGAACTTATTGGAAATATATTTTCCAGGTTAAGTTTTTACCAAAAGGTCTTAAAAAACTTGTTGAATTCAAAGAACTGCTTAGGGCTCTTGGCATCAAGCATAGACCGTGGTGGAGAGGGGGTTCCTGAAAAGTTCTCGGGGTTCAGACTGAGCACGGCTATACCCCGTCCCTCCGAGAGCTCAGCCTGCAGGGATTGCTTGCCTTTGAGGAACCACGTGGGTGGTGCCCTCTCGAGTTACCTGTTTATTTGTCTGTGTGCAAGTCACTGTAGTGATAATGTTTTTTTCCTTTTCTCCCTCTGAAGATCTTCCAGACGAAGTCAGGGAGCGATGGGAGACGTTCTGCACAAGCTCCTTAGGAGAAACTAACAAGAGGAACACGGTAGATCTAGTAGGTTCTACAAGGTTACATTTCTGTGATTTCGGTGCTCTTGGCCTTTGCCCGTCTATTCAGAAAGATGTGAGACATCTTCCACTTGTCCTGATAATTGTAGGCCAAGCTCATGTTTCTTACCAGTAAAAGAGGTCAGTGCCCACCGTACTCTTGCTAATTTGTCTAGTCAACTTCCAATTCCTGCTTGGGATGACGTAAGGGTACAAAGAAGCTACTCATACCTGCTCCCACTGTACTCGGTTTCCACCTCCCTCAGTGCCCTGCTCCCCAAGCACCTCAATGAGCAGCCTCTAGCCTTCCTTTTACTGTGTTGGGTTTGTTGCCTTATGCCTAAATAACCCCGGGTGGTTAGAAAACCTAAGTGTTCGATATTTTCTAATGTTATTGAGTTGAGTTGACCCTCATTAAAGTCATTCCCAGTGGGGGAAAATTTTGTAGATGACTTTGAAAACCCCAGCTTTAATAGATTGGTACTTTGAGCCAGGGAATAATGGCATTGATAATATTCTTAAAAATTATATTGGACTTTGGAATGTAGTCTTTGTTTTCTTTAATACGTTAAGTTTTAAGGTAAGTATTGCTTTTGCTTTTCAAGGAAAAGCTTTTCCTTTTGCAAGCACATGCCGGCTGATAGTGGAGGTGGTGGCCTTGACTCTCCACGGAAGTAGGTGTGTCAGGCATTTCATTCTGTTTTTGAGATTCAGCAGCCGCAGCCTTGCATTTCTAATACACAGTAACGCTCGATTGCTAGGCAGCCTTATCTGCTCAGAGCAGCGCCTAGAAGTGGGGTGGGGGTGGTGCTGCAGAGAGCGTCACCAGTCATCCTGCGTCACCGCCCGAAGGGCCCGTTGCCTCCTGCTTTGCAGATTGTCTAACAAGTTTGGTTATCTTTTTCCAGACTCTTGACAGGTTGGTGGCTTGTTCAGGTGGATATAGTGAGAGAATTATTAGGTATTAGGAGCTGGAAGAAATATGAAGTTGAGAGAGAACTGTAAAAAGGGAGCTGTGTGGGGCCATTTAGTTAAAATAGATTTGGTGGCCCTTATTGTCGCAGGGTGTCACAGCCCAACAGAGGAAATGGCATTCACTTTGACAGCCCTGAGGGATCAAGGAAGGGTTAAGTAACTTTTAATGAATGTATTACCCACTGTACATTGTTTTTTCCCCCCAGTCAAATTGGTTAAAATCCTGGATCATCAGGGTCTTATTGTAGGGTGAAATTGTTCTCTCATACTGTTAAATTGAACCTTTTAATTTTAGAGGTTCCCAGATTGATTCCTTGTTAAGAATGCAGGAAATGTGGTCTCCTTGAAGGGGATTTTTGTCTTGTTTCTTATTCATAAAGAAATAGGAGTATTAATTCTGATCTTGCTTGGGAAACTTTGTCAAAAATTGCCTTTTGGGGCTTCCTTGGTGGCGCAGTCGTTGAGAATCTGCCTGCTAATGCAGGGGACACGGGTTCAGGCCCTGGTCTGGGAGGATCCCACATGCCATGGAGCAGCTGGGCCTGTGAGCCACAACTACTGAGCCTGCGCGTGCTCCTCAACAAGAGAGGCCGCGATAGTGAGGGGCCCGCGTACCGTGATGAAGAGTGGCCCCCACTTGCCACAACTAGAGAAAGCCCTCGCGCAGAAACGAACACCCAACGCAGCCAAAAATAAATTAATTAAAAAAAATAAAGCTTTAAAAAAAATTGCCTTTTGATTGACTTCAGAGGTAGAAGTAAAGAATGTCCAGTTAAACTTGTTGTTATCAGGATTTTTTTTAAAGTTATCTTTGGTAATTCAAGCAGATTTCTTTTGTGAGTAGTTTAAATATTTATAAAGATGGACTTCATTGCAGTTCAGGTAGCACTCAGCTACTTTGCACGATGCCGTCAGTTATCTAGTCTGTGACTGTGTGTAATGTCATGTATGTCCACACAGAGGAGCGTGGGCTTGCCCTGCATAATCAGTGCACAGCCCTTTTGGGTCAGACACATCTAGACATACATTTACACCTGTGTTGAAGGAAAAAATCATCACGGGCTCCACCTATCACGCTGATTGAAGCTCAGTTCTCCTTCGCCTATTGCACTTTCTGCCGTAATACTTGGACTACATAGATAATCTACAGTAAAACAAAAGAAGGAGAAGTTCGCTTATATGGCAAAAGTGGTCAGATATATAGAGCCCTGTTAGCATTGCATATCCTTTGTTGACTTAGCCCCACTCTGTGCTTTTGTTGTTTCTTGAGACTTTTGTGTTGATCTCTCAGGACCTCTTCACTTCCTTGGTTTCAAATACCCAGTACTAAAATACTACCTCTACTTAGTCTTAAGTCCTTCTAATAGGGAATTTTGTTTTGTAGTATTTTTAGGGATATGGGTATTCCAAGTTTTAAGGATCCTTATACATTAATCCTGGGCCGCCAAGGAGAGTTGAACTGTCGCCTCCAGGCTCTTCATTTTCTGCCCAGAATGTTTCAGGCTATATCCCACATGTTCCAGGGAAAATGTGCTGTTGTGAATATTATTATAAACACAGTTTGATACATGCAGTGGGTGTTGCCCTTGCAAAAATGTCATACAGAAATGTCATGCCCACTAAGTCGTGTAGCGCAAAGTCCAAATAAAAGCATTTCCCTTCTAATTGCTTCAGGCATACTCATCACTGAAATTGGCAGTTAAATAATAGATTGCTTATTCCCTGCCTCCCTCCCCAAATAGATAGATTAGATACACTGCCCTGACTTAGTTGGTTTTAGGATGATGGCTCAGATACCTCTCTGGGAATTATTTCAGGTATATTCATAGGACTTGGGTCAACCTGTAGTTCAGCACCAAATGCTTGAGTTAGTGCATTGTTAGGTTGCCCTGGCCTGTTCTTTATTTTCTAGCCACAGCCAGGATTCGTTCATTTATACAGCAAACACTCACCTATTCTTCTGGCTGTGGGCCTGAGGACTTGCTCGGTTATGTAGGATAAGCTGTGCCAGCCCCAGGCTCCTGCCATCTTCTAGGGCAACATCTGTCTTCCAGCTCCTATCACTTCTAGGGCAACATTTGAATTACCTTCTCTCTGAGATCTTTGAAGTACTTTAATCTTCTGACCCCGTCATGCCAAAGTATATGAACAAGAGATTCATATACTGCTTATGTTTTTATGTTGGGAGTTTATCATGAGTAAAATTTGGTGTTTTAATTATATCCAGAGGCCTCATTGTTTTGACTAAGCCCCCAAACTGTAAAAATTAGTAAGGATTTAGATACAGTAAATTTAGATAACGTAGGCAATGTTTCTGTACTGACTTTGGAAAATTGAGTTTGTTTCATTCTCGGCCTGCCTCTCCAAGGGTGAGGATTTTTTTTTTAAGGTTGAGGTAGTTTATGAGATAGTTTATGGAGGTTGTGTAGAGTAATACAAAATGCATGTATGAATTGCCTGGAGATCCAGCAGGTCAAGGTGGAACGTCTGAGGGTTTGCATTTCTAACCATCCCCAGGTCGTGTAAGTGCTGGGGGTCCACAGTGGGGACCACGTGCAGCAAGGAGCAAGTGTCTGTAGCTTCCACTTTTCACTGGAGGTTACCAGTTATCAAGTTACCAGTTATCAAGTCATGCTTAGGATTCTCCTAGCAACCTAATCAGCCAAGATGAAGAAAACTCTTATTTGCTTTTTCTTTTAAAGACAGTTAATAAAACTGAAATTTTATTATGAAAGAAGGTAACAACTCAAAAGCTTTTTTTTTCACTGCAGCTTCAAGAGTATAGTTTACTTAGAATGCATCTTGCTTGGCAAGAATGTTCTTATGTACTTGTTACTTTTTTTAAAGTTATGATTCTGTATTCTCATTTAGTGATTTACTAGTATTCGTGAAATATTTGAGGGGCTGCTGTGTGCTGGACACTGTGGATATTGCACTAAACAAGATTGGCAAAAATCCGTGCCTCAGTGGAGATGGATAAACAGATGGAGGGTAAACTAGGGGGAGGGAGTCGGGGAGTGTTTTGGGCAGATGTGCAATTTAAAATTAGGTGGTCTAGGAAAACGCCATGGAGAACATTTGTGTAGAGGCTGGAGGGAAGTGGGGGAGGAAGAGCGAGTGCAGAGACCGGCACAGCGCCCGCGTGGCTGTATCAGAGCGGGCCAGGGAGAGAATGGGAGGAGAGATTTAGAGGTTCTGCGGGCCAGATCTCATGCAACTTCACGGCAGGCTCCTGGGGTTGTGATCTTAGTGAGATGAAACCGTTAGGTTCGGAACTAAATAAAAAGTGACACGATTTGATGTCAGTGATTTAAAATCCTGTAATGATTTAAAAGATCATTGTGGCTGCTGGATTGGGAATAGACTATAGTGGGACAAAAGGTCGAGGCAGGGACACTGGTTGGATGCCTAATATAGTGTTAATCCAGACGAGGGAGAAACTTTCCACTAAGGAGGTGATAATAGACTTGATGAGAAGTGATGGGATTTTAGGTTCCATTTTGACAGTAGAGTGGACAGATGTGGGTGAGACAGAAGAAACAAGATGACTAAGATTTTAGCTGGAAGAAGAGGAATGAAAGAGGCATTTCCTGAGCTGAAGATGCCTCAAAAGGGGTGTGTTTTGGAAGCTTAGATCAGGGACTGAGATGAACAAGTTTTCCCCTGTAGGTAAATTAAATGATCTTTTAGCTCATTTTATTAATAACGATTTCAGACTGGGTATGGTGTAGGTAGGATCAGAGTCCCCACATCTTTTAAAAACATAATTGAGAAGGTGTGCATGTATTGTGTTATTATTAATAATAACTTGGTAAAACAGTAGTTCCTTTTTGGAGGAAAAAATTAATTGCTTTGAGGATACAAGTTAAGGAGAATATATAAGGGGGTCACAGTGTCTGGCACATAGTAGTTGCTCAACAAAAGCTAGTTGCTTATTTTAATTAATGACCTGATAAAATCTTATTTTGTAGCAAAAAGTATGAGTGAGGACACATTATATCCTTTTTGAACTTAAACAAGACATACTAGGAGTAGTCAGCTCCTTCTTTTCCTCTCTAGTTCACAGAGTTTGCTCTTTGAATTGTCTTCTGTTTTTGTGCCCTCCCCGCCCCCCGTGGTGCTGCACCCCTACAACACACATGGGCTTAATATGATTCTTGTACTGGCCAGCCAAGTTGCCCGAAGCTCCTAAATCCACTGCAGTGGGACAGCTTGACCTGCTCTTGACTGCAGTTGCCCTGCAAGGTGCCAGCTGCCATGACCAAGCAGTATTCCACCACCTCCTTTCTGCATCCTGGCTGGGCTCTCGTGGAACACCCTCACCCCCATATCTTTCCCACCAGCTTGCTAAAGCCACAATTGACTCAAGCAGGTTCCCTTCATTGATCACAAATTCTGCCTTTGATTTCATCAGGCCAGATTCAAAATTAGTGTGAATGCTTTCTCTATACTTCAGGGAGGATGGAGAGGGAATTAATTGGAAACACTGGGTTATTCACTTGGACTCAGTATCTTCACCAAAGATAGCCAGACAAAGGGAAAAGAGATTAATTTTATTGAGGCAGCGATTTATTCAGAATTTCATAAGCCATACCACATACAAACTCAGTTGGATTCTACTTTGGGCTTCTTGAGTCAGTGTTGGAACATCACAAAGCAAACCAGGCTGGTGTCTATAACTCTAGGCTTCTAGGCACAGCTTCAAGGGCTGGCAGGTAACGGCTGCTTGTGTCTCCCCCAAGGACAGTGCTCTCTGCCCAGAACACTTCTACAAAAAGTACGGGACGAATAACTCAGAAAATACAGTGTAAGTTACCCTTAGAAGTATAGTGCTTGTTCTTAGAATTTTACAGACTGTTCATTTTTATTACTTGCTGTAGAGCAATTACTGTCATTAGTGTGGTGCTTAGCCATTTGTATATCTTCATTTCCAATTGTTAATACATTTATGAATTAATAAAAATCACTTACCACGAATTGGTGAGCAGTTCGTGTTTATGCTTTTGCTTATTAATGTGAGTTGGTTTTAAGTTGTGAGGGCAGGGGGTTACGTTTTAAGCGGCAGAAGACTTGGGGTCTTGTAATGAGCAGGGGACTACTGACCTAAGTCATATTTAGCATTTATGAACAGTGCTTTTCTTAGAATGGGCAAGAAATGCAAGAATTTAAAGTGAAATGGTTGTATTTAAACCTGACCTTTCTAGTGGCTCATTAGTGATCCCTGGGAATTGCAACTTTACCCTTCAGGCTTGGCATATTTAATTATTTCTATATTTTATCTGAGCCATTAACTTCTTCCTTCCCTTTTACCAAAATCACTTAAATGGAGTACCACAGCTCTCACATGCTTTCTGGTGCTGTTAATCATGAGTGAAGTAACCACAGGTGGGCAGCAGCAGGACCGGTAGCCAAACCATCCGGTTGAGTGAAGTGTACCCTTGAATTATTGGGTGGATTTTACAACTTAGCTGTTACTTATTTTTGTTCCTGCTGTTGTTAACACATTAAGAGAAAAACTAAATGTGATTTTTCCGTAAAAATGCTGATACAATTGTCCAAAACTTTTCTCTGTTAAATAGTTTTTTACATTTCTATGCATATAGGTTACAACCTGCCATATTCATTCATCCAGTGATGATGAAATTGACTTTAAAGAAACGGGTTTCTCACAGGATTCTTCTTTGCAGCAAGTGAGTCATGCCTAAAGTTTTGCTTTTTGTTTTATTTTAAATGCTTAGTTTAGTTGCCATTTGTGAATCAGCGTTGGAGTGAGACATGCATTAGGTTGTGACTTGGGGTTAACCTGCTAGCTAGGCAAAGACATTTAAAAGAGGAAGCGTTGGGTACATGAGAGGAAGGCTTATGTTGATTGTAATTGCAGGGAATGTTTCTTCAGATCTGATAATAATGATGAGTCCGGTAAATTTTCAGGAGATTGAATGAACTGAACAGTTCAGTAAGCGCCTCAGACATGCTCATTACGCAGACCTGCACAGTAGACAGTTCCTGCAGTAGAGGTCTGTGGATAAGAGCACGAAGACTTGTTCAACGTCAGTGAAAGTAACTTTCACAATATCCCTGAACCCCAGATGGCTTACGTGTTTCCAATATCTTCAAATTGTGTAGTGACATCTAAGTGAAGTTGTAATTGAAGTAATTCATTGCCACCCTGTCCTCCTGCTCCCAAATTCATCGCTTTTATCAGCTGCTGGTAATCTTGGTGGGGCAGAGAGCAGGATATAGAAATAAATGCGCTGATCTATCATCCACTGGTGGTTCTTGGGGAGGCGAGGAATGATTTCACTATCTCCACTGGGCATCAGGTTTGGGAGCTAAATAGAGAAGCCCCTTTGAAAGTTATCGGCTCTTCGTATGAAGAAGTTGCCCTTAGTCAGGACCAGGGCTTGGCCTGTCAGTTGATTTGGTGTGGCAATGGGATTGACGTAGTCACCTTCCCACCTGGCACTGAATGTTGCTTAGCTTCTTTCTTCTCCCTCGTTAAGCCCCTTCTACCAAGGCCAGGCTGAAGCTTCTTATGCTTACGCTGGCCTTGCCTTTCGGTGTCCAGGTAGACTGACACACTCTGGTGTAGGTTGAGCTAAGCAGTCTCTTGGTTTGGTACTAAGGCAATTTAACATTCATGTTTTCAGGCTAGGCCTGAGGTAGCATTTTGGTGGCTGGCAGGCTTCTCTTGATTCTTGACACTTCCCTTTGGAAGCCAGCCTCCCTAGGAGAGGGGCGGGAGCTGTCAAGCAGCAGGGCCTCATTGCCACCTCTCACCTTGGCTTGCTGTCCGGCAGCAGTGGCCACCCTGTAGGCCCAGCTGGCTCACTGTGAGCCCTCATGCCTTTGAGCAATCCTTGCCCGACCCTGGAGCGCCTGGGCAGTATTGAATTAGTCCCCTCGTCCTGGTCTGAACCCCAGTGCTACAGATTGCTCCACCCCTACAAAGAAAATTGATGGTGTACAGTGTACATTTTCAAGATGATTTTGATCTGGCGAGTAGCTTTAAGAAAAAGAATGCCCTTAAACATCTATTTGTAAATAAGCTAATAAACTCGGAACTTCCGGGCAACTGATTTAATCGGGTACTGGTGACATTTTGGTACCAGGAAAGTGGATTCCCTTACATCTCTTGAAATCTGGTTACAGGGTCATAGCTTTCCTGGGGAGAATTTTCTAACATTTTTTTGCTTTGACTGCTGATGTGCATATAAAGCAAGCCCAGTCACCAAACTGCCTTAACACCAGGCTGCTGTACCTGTGGGTTTTATCCACTTCATGTAACCCTCTAAAAGGAGGAAGAATAATTACTCTTTTCTGATTGACAGCCTTCCAGTAAACTTTTCTTTGCATGTTTAAACTGTACACCACTCATGGATCATTTTGAAAATAAACATACTCCAAAGCATTTTTTTCTGAATTTAAGAATACAAATCTAGGTTAATGTAAGACTTTCATGCTGGTCTCCTTTATAATCAAATCAGTTTATATATATCAATTTGAGGTTCTCATTCACATTTAAAGCTAGGTCTGTTGCTAATGCTCGAGTACAGAGAGCTTAGGGCAGCTCACTTAACAGACTTGGCGGGGGGCCATACTTGGCTCGGGGCGTGCTCACAGCTTTGGTGCCCCTTCTGGTTTCCTCACCTCTGGAGCTTGACTCTTCCTCCTCCTAAGGCTGCCTCACAGGGTAAAGGGTGAGGAGGTCTTCCTCGTGTGGTGTCTGAAGAACTAGGGCTGGCTGCCAAGGATGGACACCACTCCCACTGCCCCCGTCCTCGACAGGCTTGTTCATAGGCCGTCAGGTCTGTGGACGGGGACTTTCTGTTGCCCAGGTGGGTCCACCCAAGAGATTTACTTAAGAAAGCGGTGGGCTCCCTTCTCAGTGACTTGAACAGTCCCTGGCTTTGGCCAGGATGACAGTTCTGAGACGTGGGTTTTTCTTTTTTTCCCTTTTTTGCATAATTAAAAGTTTTTAATAATCACACAACTGTCTGGTGCTTTCCAGATTTGGGTTTCTAGCGTCCAGAACACTTTTCTAAGCTCCAGTAGAGTACAGTAGCAGCCCTCACTTACGTGGGTTTAGTAAGCCTCGATGGCTTTATTAGTCAAAGTCAGCCTTGAGACCTAAGTTCTTTGCTGGCTTTATCTTCCTAGAAGCTACAGTAGACTCAGAGCTAATGAGGACTACGGTTTGTTGGTTTTCTTTTCCTCTGCGTTACTACGTGGAGGCTGTGTCTGTCAGCAGCTATATATCTCCCTCCATAGATGAAGAGAGACAATGCAAATATGTGTGTGCATGTTTATGTGTATCTGTATATGTATCTATATGTTTGTACAGGTATGCATTCACACATGTATTTATAATACACTTAGTATTTGCATTCTGTTATGAAGCATTTAAAGTATTATGAAGCATTTAAAGGAATACTTTTGGGAATATTTCTTCCCTTTTACACCCAAAAGATTTACAGTATGATCTCTAGAAGTATAAAACATTTAAAGAAAAAGAAAAAAAAAAAGAATCAAAACAGTTGAAAAGGACCTTTTCCCCTTGTGCAGCCAAATTTCTAATCTGTCAATAAACTCAGAGCCTGGCTTATACTGCTTGCTCGGAAGAAGGACTTCGTGATTCTTTGCCACACCTTTGAAGCTACCAACCATGCGTCATACCTTATAAAAGATAAAGCAATTCAGACAAGTTGGTTTCTTCCTACTTACGATATTTTATATTCGTATGTCCAAAACTCAGCCCAGCCTCCCAGAACTTGTCCCTACCGTTCTGCTTTCACCCGAACTCCCACAGCTTTGGTGTGCCTTACCAAATGCACCCCTGGGGGGCTGGCCCCAAGTGCTCATGTAGTATTGTCTCTTTGGGCAAGGAAGGGAGCAGCGGGAAAGTGTGAGAGTGAACAGAGGGGTGGTGGGTATCGAGGTAGAGAAAAGTGAGGTTTTAGGTTCTCGGTAAACTAGATGCAGCATTTTTTAGACCTAAGGAAAAGATGCCTTCCAAAGCCAAATATAAGGTTTATTTTTAAATTATCCACTATTTGGATTATCCATGCCATAATTCCCTGCCACCAGAACGAATAATCAGGAATTAACGGCAGAGGCATTTCTGCAGTGTTTGTCTGCATGGTAGAGTCCGTGGGCTCTGCTCAGATGGAGAACCGAGGAGAACTTGGCCTTCCCAGTAGTGGCCTCAGGAGCGACGCTTTTAGTTCAGCTGCCAGCTGCTGCTTGTGCCTCCGTGAGGTCCGTACACAGCTCTGTCCGTGGGCAGCACGCACGTTATTTGTCTCCATATTTATTGCTCGGGGCAGAGTGAGGAGTGGCACTTGCATATCTTCATCTGTTCTTTACTCCTGATTGAGAACATGGAACATGTTTGCTGACCTCGCTTGTTCCCCCGGGCCTGCTTGTTGTTTGAAATTAGAATAGCAACATTTTTGTGGAGTCCGTTTTAACATTCCCCCTTTCTTGCCTAAGAGAACCCAAGTGAGCCTGGTGCTCTCTAGAAACGGTGTAGTAAACAAGAGCCGACTCCTGCATGGGTCTTTCAGTGTTGTAGGCTTTTCAGAGTGATTTTGGATCAGTGTTATAACTTTCTGTCCTCTCTCTAAGGCAGGTAGGATAGTAGTTACTTTTCTACTCTTCCTAGCCTCTGAGCCTTAAATCTTTTTTGTAAGAAAATGAAGTGTCCCTGAACATCGTGCTGTAGGATTGTGATTGTGATCATTAGTCATTTCTCCTCTGGTGCCATGTTGCTGTAGTGGACTGTGGGTGGGGAGATGCAAAGAGGGAGGGTGGGTGGTTACCATTGGTTGGATCTTAAGATAAGGTTGGTTGTGTTCAGAGGTGACTGATACACCTTATAATTTCAGACTGTCACATGTCACTTGATCACGCTTTTGAACTAGACCAAACCTCTCTCTAAAGATAATTTGGAATAGAGGTCAGTGGTCACTTAACATTTCTTACATGACATGTGCATTAGAATAATTTATGGACCAAATTCCAAACATTTCCTTTTTGGGGTAAATCGTGTCTGAAATTATTTGATTTTTTTTTTTTTTAGAAAAACACACCAACTTTTTAGGCCCTATGGCTATATAAATAAGATGATTTCTGGAAAACAAATGAGCAAATAGTATGTAGAATGTCATTAGAATCATTATATCACTGTCACTGGTCCTGGGGTTGCCAGGCCTTTTCTGATTATCAGATGCAACAAATGACGTCCAATTTTATTGACCAGTTTGGCTTCAACGATGAGAAGTTTGCAGATCAAGATGACATTGGCAAGTGAGTATGTCTTCTGTTTGCATAACTGTCTCCTACACTCCTGCTCTTTGTGAGATGTTCTGGTTCTCCTGGATTCTTGGAACCCTTTTGCATTCGTGAGTTGGGAGGAACCTGCCCTCCAAGTGTTCCTTTAGTTCCAGCCTATCAGCCTGAAGCACCCAGACAACATGTAGGAATAGAATGTCACTCCCACAGAGCAGGCTTGCCCTTGGGCTTGACATCTTTCACAGAGGTTTATTTGTATTAGGTGTAGGAACTCAAGTCATTGTTCTCCTCTTTGAGGTTTTAGTGCTAGATCACATCATCTAAAGTAGTTAATCCCTATGTCAGTTACCTAGTTACCTGGCCTGAGCAGGTATGGTTCTTTTACAGCACACAGTGAATGGGGTGTCATATTATGGCTGAGCAGCTCTACCCCCTGTGTATTTTCTCTAGCTGACTAACCAGAAGGCAGAGTTGGGGCTTTTCCGCCCGAGAGCCAGGCCGTAAGTTCATTCATTCTGCAGTCAGGGAAAGAGGAGCATAGAAATGGGGATTATTGGTAATGTGCAGAATTAATGGATAGAAGATGTGTGGGCCATCCACAGAAATGAAAACAAATGTTCTAGCATCTGACCTTGGGAAATGAGAGGTATTTATAAATGAAGTATTTACAAGAGGGGTGTTACAGCTCACCAGCCAAGTTCTCTCTCACAGGGGCTCCCTGATGATGGTCACCAACACCCAGCATCTCTCAGGGTTCCCCACTAGCAGTAGATGCTCAGTAGTTGGTTGAACTACAGCCAGTGGAGGCTGTTGTTTGTCATAAGTTGCAGTTTATGGCAGGTGAGAAGCTAAAAGACTTTTTCCATCACACTCTAATTGTGCCAAACAACATGCTGTGTTGCACAGGGGCCTGGAGGCTCCACTGTAAGCAGAGCAGTAGTTGAAGGCTGTCAGCTGCCCTAAGCACCCGCTCATTGAAATCCAGAAAGAGCAAGGACTCGATGTTTGTGTCTGTGCCCCAGGAGCGCTCACCCCAGAGCCCGCAGGCTCCCCCATGTGGCATCTCAGCATTTGTCTGTCTGGACTCATTTATTAAGAGCTACTAGTTAGGGACTTCCCTGGTGGCGCAGCGGTTGAGAGTCCACCTGCCGGTGCAGGGGACACGGGTTCGTGCCCTGGTCCAGGAGGATCCCGCATGCTGCGGAGCGGCTGAGCCCGTGGGCTGTGGCTGCTGGGCCTGCGCGTCCAGGGCCTGTGCTCCGCGGCAGGAGGGACCACGACAGTGAGAGGCCCGCGTACCGCAAAAAAAAAAAAAAAAAAAGTTACTAGTTAGGAATCCATAGTCTCTTTAGAATTTGTATTGGGTATTTGGAATAATGTTTGATGAGAACAGATCTTTTAAGGATTATAAAATAGTCCCACCTACTCAAAAATTGTTTAATAGGCTCTGAATTCTTTTACTCCCTACTTTCTTCCTAACGATGCCATATTATAGCATAAGATTTCAGGGGTATCTGTGTTTTATGTATGAATTTGACTCTGCCTGGAGAAAGTTCGGGGTCTGACAGCTTCTGTGACCTTTTTTGTGCTTTGACCTATTTCTTCTTTGCAAATAACCTTTTTGGGGTTATGAAGTATGGCCCATGGAACCATGGTTTCTACCATGGATGTTAAAAATCTTTTATAGGAAGGCTTCGAGGGTGCGTTTATTATGTCGCAAGAGGCTTCCATTCCAGCCTTCCCATCCTGTGTAAATTCCGTATACCAAGGGAGGAGGTATCATTTAATGCAAGCAGAGTTTGTTGTTACTTAACAGAGATTTTAATGATAGTGTAAATATTTTAAATTTGGAGAATTTCACAAATACTGTTTCTGAGTCTATAGATAATTAACTATTCTTGCACTTACATTTTGTTTACAGTGTTTCTTTTGATCGGGTATCAGACATCAACTTCACTCTCAACACAAATGAAAGTGTAAGTATTAAGGCCTGTCGCGAGTAACAAGGCATACGTGAGATGGACAAGTGGGAATGGGGTTCTCTCAGAGCCTGCCTGCAAGAGCTGTGTGCACTGGGACCCCTACGCCCTAGGAAGCTTTGTCTCAGATTGCTGTGACTTCAGCCACTCACATGACCTGCCTGGCCCCTGTGGGCATGTGAATTTGCAACCCTGGTTTAAGATGTGACAGGGCTAATAAAACCAGTGTAGATATTGAGCTCCAAAGACTGCTGTTTGACTCCAGCCTGCTGCCTCTTACATCTGCTGCATGTCACCAGGAGCGAAACTTGGGCTAGATCAGGGCCAGCCTCTCATCGCTAGGCGGCTCTGAAACGCCAAGTCAACCACATCAGTAGATTGACACAGGATTAGTGTCATTTGAATGGGCACAATGTTGATTTTTATGTCACTTAACATGAGAGACCAGTGGTTTATCTGCTGTTGTGATAAGTTAGAAACTAACCGACTGGACCATGACACTCATCACTGCTTAGCTGGCCCGGTAAAAGAAGAGCTCTTTGTGTTAGGGTAGGTCTGGGCTGCATCTTAGGTAGGTGGGCCAGGGAGGCTCTTAGAATTAAAATGGTGCTTTCACCAGATGAAAGTGAGTATATGTAGACAGTCTCAGTTTCTTGTATGCTAGTTTTGAAGCCAGTCTTTTGGGGGGAACTTTCTGTTGCTACTTACACAGAAGCTGACATTAGTTGCTTACATTTTATCTTGGTGTATGTGATAGACACAGTTTTTTTTTAAAGGGTATAGAAGAAGATGATTTACATTGGTAACTTTTGCGGAAAATAACTTGATTTTAAAATTGATTTTCTCTCTCTCATTTTTATGTAGGGAAATATTGCCTTGTTTGAAGCATGTTGTAAGGAAAGAATACAGCAGTTTGATGATGGTGGCTCTGATGAGGAAGATATCTGGGAGGAAAAACACATTGCATTTACACCAGAATCCCAAAGACGGTCAAGGTGAAAAAAAGTTCGTTATAGTAGTAATAGTATCCAGTGCATAAAGCAAATGATTATTAGGAGACGTACATTGTAACCTCTCCAAACATATATGTTTGACCTAGAGATCAGTGCTTTTGTCATGATCAGAAATGCCCTTGTAAATTGGTGTAAATTGTGCCACTGCACTTGTCTGCAGTGTAAACAAATCAAGGTAATCTACTTGAAAATGCTCGAAGTGTGTAGACATCGTTCATGAGATGTTGTGACGCAGCCAGTTCTTATCGGGCAGGGATGCTGAGGGATGTAGTCATCTCGTGCTTTGAGTAAACGTCCCCTTACCAGTAACAAGAGCAGCAGCTGAGTTACGTGTTGTTTCTTACAAAAGACTGAAAGTTTCCCCGGGGAAGGGAAAAGTTGTTTCTAAAAGTTAATTTAACTTGGGGAGACAGAGTCATGTCATTTGATACCCACTGGGATCAACCCAGTCTCTCCCCTCTCCCCCTCATTTTTAAAATTCACTCTATCCAAAAACCCCAGTTACAATGCAGAGCTTGTCAGACTGGATAAAAAAATAAGGCCTGGGCTTCCCTGGTGGCACAGTGGTTGAGAGTCCGCCTGCCGATGCAGGGGACACGGGTCCGTGCCCCGGTCCGGGAAGATCCCACATGCCGCGGAGCGGCTGGGCCCGTGAGCCGTGGCCGCTGAGCCTGTGCGTCTGGAGCCTGTGCTCCGCAGCGGGAGAGGTCACAACAGTGAGAGGCCCGCGTACCGCCAAAAAAAAAAGCCTGATTTATGCTGCAGATGGGAAATAACTTAAATTATTTAAAAACTTAAATTAAAAAAAAACTTTAAACAGGTTAAAATTAAAGGTAGAGGGATCTATATTAATATTAAAGTAGATTTCAAAGGAAAAGGATAAAGGAAAGGTCATAAAGGGGTTATTAGAAGGACATAATGCCAGTTGTAAATGTCTACATATCTAATAACAGGGCTTCAGAATAGAGCAAAAACTGATAGAACTGTGAAGAGAAATAGGCAGATTCCACAATTATATTCAGATATTTCAGTACACCTCTCCCAGTAAATATATTCAAGTATACATGAAATATTTCCCAAGAGAGATCATATTTGGGCCATAAAGCAAGTCTCAGTAAAAAGGTTTCAAGTCATACAAAATACACTGTCTGACCCCAATGGAATTAAATTAGAAATCAGTAACAGATCTCTAGAAAATCTCCAAATATGTGGAAACAAATAACACATGAGTTAAAGAAAAAAATCACAGGGGAGGGACTTCCCTGGTGGTCCGGTGGTAAAGAATCTGCTTTACAATGCAGGGGACGCGGGTTCGATCCCTGGTCAGGAAACTAAGATCCCACATGCCACGGGGCAACTAAGCCTGTACGCCACACCTACTGAGCTCATGCACCTCAGCTAGAGAGCCTGCCTACCGCAAACTACAGAGCCCATGTGCTCTGGAACCCCACACGCCACAACAACAGAGCCCACATGCCCTGGAGCCTGCACACCACAACAAGAGAGAAGCCCACATGCCGCAGCAAAGAGCCTGCATACCTCAACGAATATCCCATGTGCTGCAACTAAGACCCAATGCAGCCAAAAATAAATAAATTAAATAAATGAATAAATAATCAATCAATCTTAACCAAAAAGAAACATTTAAAAAATCACAGGGGAAGTTGCACAGTACTTTGAATTGAAAGAAAATGAAAATACAGTATATCAGGATTTGGACCTTGCAACTGCAACAGTACTTAAAGGATCATTTTTAGTACTAACTGCTTACATTAAAAAAGAAGAAACATGTCAAATCAGTGACCTCAACTTCCACCTTAAGAAATGACTAGAAATACAAAACAGAAAAACAGTAGGGAAAATCATTGTAATCAATGAGTCATGACTAAAAGTTGTTCTTTGAGAAGATTAATAAAACTGATATACGTCTAGACAGAATGGTCAAGGAAAAAAGAGAAGATACACATTATTAATATCAGGAACAAGAGAGATGACATCACTACAGATTCTACAGATACTAAAAGGGTAATAAGGAATATTAGGAGCAACTCTATGCCAATAAATCTGACAACTTAGATGATCTTTGAAAGACACAAACTACCAAATCTCAAGCAAAAAACGATGACCCGAGTTGTCCTGTATCAAAGAAGTTGAATTTTTAGTATAAAACTTCCCACATACACACAGAAAAACTCAAGGTCCAGATGGTTTCTCTTTGGTGAATTCTACCAAACATTTCAGGAAGAAATAACACCAGTTTGTACAAAAGCTTCCAGAAAATTCAAAAGGAGGGAATAGTACCCATCTCATGCTATGAAGCCACATCATTGTAACTTGATACCAAAAGCTGGCATTGCATTACACGATGTGAAAAGAAAAGTGACCTATTATTCTCATGAACATAGGTACAGAAACTCCTTTAAAAATTATAGCAAATAAATGCAACGATACGTCATGACCATGCAAGGTTGATTCCAGCAATGCAGAGTTGGTTTAACATTTGAAAATCATTCAGAAGGCATGTGGCTGAATCCAACATCTATTCCTGATAGGAATGCTCAGCAAACTGGAGATAGAAGAGAATTTCTTCAACTTGTTTAAAGCTTCTTCAGTCAACCTACAGTGAGCATCATACTTAATGGTAAAAGACTGAATGATTTCCCCCCAAGGTCAGGAACAAAACAAGGATATCTGTTCTTACCACTGCTTTTCAATATTGTGCTGGAGGTTCTAGCCAGTGCAGTAAGTCAAGAAAAAGAAATAAATGGTTTCTAGATTGGAAAGGGAAAGGTAAAATTACCTTTGTTCATAGACAATGTTACTATCTATGTAGAAAATGTGTTGTAATCTACGAAAAGACTACTAGAACAATAAAGTGGGTTTAGCAAGATTGCACAATCTTGGATCAATATAATTGTATTTTTACATACTGCAGCCAACAATTAGAATTAAAATTACTAAACAGTACTATTCACAGTAGCATCAAAATATTAAATATATAGGGGTAAATCTGACAAAAGCCGTGCAAGGGCCATACAGTGAAAATTATAGAACAGCTGAGAGAAATCAAGACTTGATAAATCTTGAAGAATTGGAAGACCTAATACTGTTAAGATGCCAGTTCTCCCCAGATTGATCTAGATTCAGTACAGTCCAAACAAAATCATAGCAGGTTTTTTTGGTAGCTGTTGACAAGTTGATTTTTAAATTCATATGAAAATGCAAAGGACCTAGAATAACCAAAACAACTTTCATTAAGAACAGCATTAGAGTATTAACACTACCTGACTTCAAGGTACAGTAATTAAGACAGGGAATAGATCAGGGGGACAGAACAGAGAACCCGTAAGTAGACCTGCACACATATGCAGACATCTGATTCATGGTGGAGGTGCAAAAGCAGATCAGTGGAAAAAGGATAGTCTTTGGAAGACATAGTGCTGGAACAGTTGGACATCTATATGTAAAAAAATGAACTTAGTCCATACCTCTTACTGTATATACACATTAACCCAAAATGGATCTTAGGCCTAAGTGTAAGACATAAAACCAGAAAACTTAATGCTGGAAAATCTTTGTGACCTTGGGTTAGGCAAAGATTTCTAAGATACAACACCAAAAGTGCTGTACATGAAAGAAAATTTTGGTAAGTTAAACTTTATCAAAATTAAACACTTCTGTTCTTCAAAAGACACTTAATATTAAGAGAATGAAAAGACAAAGCATACACCCAAGAGAAAACATTTGCAAATCATATATCTGATAAAAGACTTCTGTGTAGAGCATATAAAGAACTCTCGTAACTCTATAGTAATAAAAAAGACAACCCGATTTTTAAAATAGGCTAAAGATGTGAAAAGAACACTTGAGAAAAGAAGATGAGCACTTGAGAAGAAGCTCAGCATCCTTGGTAATTAGGGAAATGCAGATTCACGCCACCAGGGGACACCTCCACGCACCCTCCAAACAATGCAGTTGTTTAGATTATGATCTGTGTCTTCAAGCAAAGCCCAAGTGGGAGAACAGCGGGAGACCCAGAGTAGGATCAGTCTTAACAGAATGACGGGCAGATTGGATCCAGGTGAAGTGCAGTACGATCTTTTTGTTGTTGGAGGACTTTTGAATTCTTTGGATTTAGTTGGTGGCCGACAGGCAACATTAAATATTTTGGTCCTTTTTTCCTTAGCTCGGGGAGTACAGACAGTGAGGAAAGTACAGACTCTGAAGAAGAAGATGGAGCAAAACAAGACTTGTTTGAATCCAGTAGCGCCAACACAGAGGATAAAATGGAGGTAGACCTGAATGAACGTAAGTTGCCTTCTTCCGTATCAGCCGCTGTGTGTTGGAGATAGCCTACAGTATCTGAGATGTCTTCTGAAGGAATGGTTAAGTTGAAGCACATGTTGTCATTTGAGTCCCCTTGAAGGTTTAAGTCTCAAGGACCGGGCCTAAGGGAAGGAGCAAGTTACACCTTTGATGGGAGAGCATCTCTTTACGGTTTGGAAACCTTCTGTGTGAGTCTGGCTAGAGGATAGAGCACACTGGTAGGTCCATCCTCTGGCTACAGAGACTGGGTACCAAAGCAAAAGGGGAAAGGCCGTAGATTCTGGAAAGATGAGGAAAGACTGATCTGTAGAATGAGGAGTGCACTTAAACCAGAGGAAACACCTTAAAGCTCGAACAGTTTTAAATGGGTTCTCCACGGTTTGTTTATGAACCCTGTAATCCTAAAACTTGTCCAGCTAAGTGCTTATTTATGTTTTGCTGCTTGCTAAGAAGACTTGTGTTAGCTGGCATTATAAAAATACTGTTAACTTCTAAGAGTCCAGACAAATTTTTTTGTGAAAGAGCCATGCGGGTTGCTACTAGGGCTTTTCTCAAGGCTGAAAGGGCTTCCTGTTACCCAGGAAGGCCTTTTATGACTCAGTTCCAGAGGCTGAAACCCAGCTCTGGAGGTCAGGTTCAACCTCCTCGTAACCTCAGAGTTTAGCAGTAATCCAGCAAATCCCACGTGTTACAGACCCGAAAACGGAGAGCCAGAGAGGAAGTACAGATCCTCTGTCCTCTCACTCCTTTTCCAGCTCACCTTCTTCACGAGGACGTGATACCGTTCAAATCAGCGCGCCTTTATCAGGTTCCTCCTGTGTGCCAGGAGCTTAGAACCTACTGACGAAGTGGAGAGGTTTACCGTCCAGTGTGATGAGGACGGCGGGCCGGGGGAGCTCAGGGTCGGCCCGGCTCACCCCAGGCACCTGCAGAGACCTCCCAGAGAATGGGATGCATAATAAAGACAAGTAGGGATCAGTCAGTTTGCACAGAAGGCAACTCATATGAAGGCGCAGAGCTGTTTAATATAGCTCAAGAAAAGGGTGAGGTGGTGGAGGTGAGGCCAGAGGCCAGAGGAGAATTTTATCCTGAAGGCAGTAATCCTCCTCCTGAGGGTTTTACTAAGAATTACAGTATTTGATCTGTTTGGAGATGATCACTGTGGGCAGCAGCGTGAGAGCTGGATTAGAAAGGGCACACTGGAGACAGGAAAACCAAGAGACTCACCATTACATGTGAGAAATGGCGAGGGCTGATCAGGACAGGGGCCAGGCAGCAGCGAGAAAGAGACAGGCTGGAGACCCTGATCTTTTAGCTGTAGAGTGTGTGTGTTCACGTGTACGGTTCAGTAGTGTTGAGGATATTCACATTATTGTGCAGAAGATCCTCTAGAACTTTTCTGTCTTGCAGGGCTGAAGCTGTACCCATTAAATAACCACTCCCCATTCCCCCTGCCCCAGCCCCTGGCAGCCACCATTCTACCTTCTGTCTCTGTGAATTTGACTCCTCTAGGGACCTCATCTAAGTGGAATCACAGAGTATTTGTCCTTCTGTGACTGGTGTATTTCCCTTATCATGATGCCCTGCAGGGTCATCCATGTTGGAGCGTATGGCAGGATTTTCTTCTTTTTTAAGGCTGAATAATATTTCAGAGTCTGTGGTTCTTTGAGGTCACTGGGTGGGTGATAAGTGACTTGGAGAGAGACCACACACTTGGTATGACTCACTACCACTGTCATGGTGATGCTGGAGCTGGGTGTGGGGACAGGGAGAGATGGAGGGGGAGCATCCTGGATGAAGGTCTCATTCACCCTTACTCGATGGGGTGCGGCCTTACAGGTCTCAGCCCTCCTGACTCTGCTCCTTGGGAAGGGCTTCCTTTGCACTGACAGGTCCACAGGGGTCGAGGTGGGGCCGGGGAATGGGGGGGTGCTCCTCTCCTAGAGCTCTGAGCTGCTTCACCCCCCTGACTTGGAGAGCCTCCGCCATCCCCAGCAGTCTCTGTGGCTTCTTTCAGTGGTTTTCGGGACTGTTGAGTTTTTAATGTTAGACTAATGCTGGGGAGCTAATCTGGGAAAGAATATCCCAGAATGATAACAACAGGAAAGTCATTTTTGTGTAGCCTGATTTAGTTATGAAGTGGAACTTTGACTTGGATGGAATGAGTCTAGAACTTTGCATATGGTGGGCAGGCAAAAATGCCTGTCAGATTGACCCTTCTAAGGTTGCAGGTGAGGTTTTCAGACACTGAGGTATCATCCCTTCTCGGTGCCAGTGGAGCCCAGCCGCACACACACAGAGTGCAGTGCAGGAAGCAGGCCCTCATTTAACCCTCAGGACTAAGCAGATGGTCGTATCCAAATTGAACAAATGAGGAAACCCAGGCTAAGGGGAGTTAAATAACTTGCCCAGAGTCACAGTAAGGTGGTGTGTCTGTAAAATTGGTACACTTCTGTTGTACACAGGTACTTCTCGGTCATTTGTCTCGAGGAGAATCCCCAAATAGCTAGCAGATTCCCTAGTCTAGCATTCCTTGCTTACAACCTGGAGCTTCCAAATTGTGATAGAAAACATCCCTGATAAAGAACAGTGGTCCTCACACCCAGCTTGTCCCAGCAAGGATTTGGGGACTCAGCATTGAGTTACTGTGAAGGAAAGCATGGTGTGTGATGAGAGCGAGCAAACAAACAGACCTGATTCCATCTGAAGGGACACATCTCAGGTGTCGACATTTAAACAGAGACCGGCAGGTTGGACCCAAACTGCAGCATGAGAGGAGCAGCACAGACAGGGAGTAGCGCCCCTGCAGTCCCGCCACTCCCACCTCTGAACGCACTCCTGTGCCTGCAGGACCTAGAGAGTCAAGAAGAAAAAAACTCCTCTCTACTTTCAAAACTTCACTTCTGACACCAAATGTGTGAGTTTCCCACACAGACCATTTCTCCACACCAGCTGAGTGTCCTGTGCAGCTCGGTTCAGGCACTGACTACGTGGGTTTAGAGTCAGACCACACAGGTTAAGGGCTCAGTCCCACAGGTAGCTGCCCCGTCCCAGCCAGTCCTTCTGACCAACTGGCTATAAATAGGGAGTTCCAGGGACCTCTTTGGGTTTGATTATTTGCTAGAACCGCTCATAGAATTCAGAGAAGCACTTTACCTACTATTACCAATTTATTACAAAGGATATTTTAAAGGATACAAATGGACAGCCAGATGAAGAAGTAAATAGGACAAGGCCCAGAAGGGCCCCAAGCACAGGAGCTTCTATCCCCATGGAGTTTGTGATGTGCCACCCCCTGTCGCCACCCCGGAAGCTCTGAAGTTCAGCAGTTTGGGTTTTCATGGGGACCTCGTTAAGTGGGCATGATCGATTAAGCCATTGATCATTAGTGATTAACTTGACTTCCAGCCCCTCTGCCCTTCCGGAAGGTTGGGGGAAGGGGTGGTGGGCTAGGTCTGAAAGTTCCAACCCTCTCGCCACCTGGTTGCCCCTCGCCGGCCCCCACCCTGCGGCTGTCCAGGAGCCCCCAGCTGCCAGTCATCTCATCAGCACCCGTCTGTCACTTCAGAGGTTCCAAGGGTTTGGGGGGTGGGTGGTCAGAGACCAAACACATATTCCTCATTATGTCACAGGAAGCCTTGCTGTTGTTTGTGCTAACGGTAGTAGACTGCAGGGCGGCCGTGGAAAGCATGAGTGTGGAGCGTGGCCGGTCGTGGACTGGGAAGCATTAAGGTTGTTTCCAGTTTACTGCAGTTGAATAGCCGGCATGCTTTTCTTTAAAAAAAATAAACTGTTTATTTTGGAATAATTTTAGATTTACAGAAAGGTTGCAGAGACCAAACACATATTCCTCATTATGTCACAGGAAGCCTTGCTGTTGTTTGTGCTAACGGTAGTAGACTGCAGGGCGGCCGTGGAAAGCATGAGTGTGGAGCGTGGCCGGTCGTGGACTGGGAAGCATTAAGGTTTCCAGTTTACTGCAGTTGAATAGCCGGCATGCTTTTCTTTAAAAAAAATAAACTGTTTATTTTGGAATAATTTTAGATTTACAGAAAGGTTGCAGAGGTTGTCAGGGAATGGCTGTATACCCTTCACCCATCTTCCTCCCGATGTTAATATAACCTTGGTACCTTTGTCAAAATTAAAAAATTAACATCAACGTGTTCTTTTATGTGTGGCTTTGTATTCTTGTGTGATAATCTCTATTGGAAAAAAATCATAGAGAGGAATTGCCAAGGGATCAAAGGGAACACACAGTTTTATAATAGGGTAGATGTCACCAAACTGCCCTCCAAGTGGCTGTACCATGTCCGCTTCTACCCACGGTGTATTCGAGTGCCCTTGGCCCACAACTGTGGGCTTTTCATCATTGCACATCTGTTTTTGAAAAATACTTGTGTCATAGTAAACTACTGAGGTGTTCTCAAAATGAAATCCTTCCCCTCTTTTTAGCGCCCAGCTGGTCAGCCAGCTTTGATGTCCCCATGGAGACAACGCACGGTGCTCCCTTAGACTCTGTGGGCTCTGACGTCTGGAGCACAGAGGAGCCAGTGCCGACTAAGGAGACAGGCTGGGCTTCTTTTTCCGAGTTCGCGTCTTCCCTGAGGTGAGCATGTGCACCAGCTCTCTAAAGCTTTCCACAGGAGAACCGAGGATGCCATGGGTGTTGTTGACACTGTTGGTCACCTTGATTTTTTTCCAAGTTGAATATAGTGCCTTAAACAAGATAGAGCATCAGCAGGGGGAGGGATTGACACAGCTATGAGTTACAAGAAGAACAGTCCTCCTCCTCCTTTCATCCAGGATGAACTGGGAAAGGGGTAGATCATAACAAAGTAGGCTGGGGAGATATGGCCAGCAAGTCAGCACAGTGCTGATGAAGGTGTCGGGACAGGCTTGGGAACAAGGTGAAGCCAAAGAATTCCTGGCAGACACCTCAGTGTGGAATATTACAGAAAAATGCAGAATATATCTTGAATTGAATAGATAATACGAGCTTGTATTTCGCTTGTAGCTGGTCTAGTGCTGTAAATTAAGGGGTGTGACAGGTATGGCTGTCAATCTTGTTAACTGTAATTCTCAGTAATAGCAACCTGTCATTTTGTAGTTTTCCTGAATAATATTGTCAGCATTTGAGTATTAACCATGGACTTCATGTCTTGTTAGACTTACTTTGATTTGATTAACGTTGTTTTATTTCATCTACTGAAAAACAATCAATCTCCAGCACCCCATTTGAAAGACTTCGTTGCTTTCCCCATCCTAACCAGTGATGTTTTTAAACAGTCACTGCTAATGGAAAAGATACGAAGACAAACTGTTATGAACTAGCATGTACCGTTACAGACAAACCAAAGAGGCGACTTTACAGCACCTCTAATAATAGCAGCGAGCCGTTATTCAGAGGTAAAAGTGAGATTTATGGAAAATATCTCCAAAATATGATGAATTACTTCACTGACTCTTCCAGTGCAGGACAATCAGGTTTCCAGCTCTTGCTTTTCTGGTTACTTGAGAATGTTATTGGAGCATCTTGCTTACCTTTACAAGCCCTTATGCACAGGCCGTGTTTTCTCACTAAATATCATTAGGAGGGCCAGGCCCGCCCGCTAGGCAGTTTGGCTTGAGGTGATAAGGATTTTTGTAAAAGTGGCACTGTAGATACAGTTCATATTGTACAGCGTACGCACTGATGTGCCAGCCCTGGGAGCCTGGTGATTATGTGACCATGAGGGGCTGGGGGCATTTTGAAACTGTTTAGAAACCTCTGAGAAGTCCGTGTGTGACTGCCCTGCTGATTGAGCAGAATATCGGCCCACCCACACTCACGTGCTACTCCCAGCCGCCGTCTGTGCTCAGATCTGTGTGTCATTCACTGGAGTCTGTAACCAACTGTGTCCCCCAGTGGAACTGCAACTGATGTTTAAAGGTTTTTTGGGAATAATGATAACCGATGTCTGTTTCCCACTGCTAACCTCTGAATTTTCTCTCTTCTAAAAGTACAAAAGACTCTTTAAGGAGCAGTTCTCCAGTGGAAATGGAGACCAGCACGGAGCCAGTGGGCCCGCTGGCGCCCAGTGTGGCTGCGCTGGCAGTGCAGCCGGAAGGTGGGTGCAGAGAGCGCCGGGGCACAGCCTGTGGGCCACTCCTTTGGTGGTGGTTCACACTATAACTTATGCTGAGTTTTCTAGATCGGAAAAGTTGTCTTTGTCCACAAAGCAGGTTTTTTAAAAAGTTCAGGGGCTCCAAGGACCCAGGAAAATGAGATGGTGGGTCTGATGTGAGCAGGGCTGTTGAGGAAAAGAAGTTGTGTATGTTTGCCAGAACCACAGCATGCTGATCCTAGAACAGTAGGGATCTAAGTTACCAGTCATTCGGTTCCCTCAAGACAGGAAAGGAAACAGGCCCAGAAAGGATGAATGGCCTAGCTTACAGCACCCAGGGTGAATAAAACCAGAACTAGTCATGTGTGCGCCAAACCCATCTTGCACCCAGCTCTTTCGTCCCTTGGAGTTTGCTTTCTTGGTGCATATGTGTATGTCTGGGCACATTTCAGGCGCTGTGGTGGTTTATTTCCTTCCCACCTTTGTGAATAGGTGAAATGGTCAAGGGTATCCAGTGGCTATCTTTTTCAAAACATGCACTTGTTCCTTGCATAGGCCCTGAACTATTTTCAACCTGATGAGGGGCGTGGGAGGTGGGGGGAGAGCACGGAGGTTAGTGAGGGGGCGAGGAGTGGGCGTGGATAGTATGTGGAGGAAACAGAGAAGCCAGTCCTTAGAAAGGAAATGAGGGTACAGGTAGAGGGCACAGGACCCAAGGGGCAGGAAGTTAATAAACCCAGAAATTAGTATTTTGTAAACATTCTATATATAGATGACATAATTTGTCCCATAGCGGTTCTACAGGTGGCTTCAAATACCCCCATTTTGTGGATAAGAAAACTCAGGCATAGGTTGGGTTCTTTGCCCTGGGCTCTGAGGTTGGTAAGTGGTAAGGTGGTAAGGCTGGGTGTGAATTCAGGAAGTCTGACTTCAGAGCCTACACTCATAACCGGTATACCCCATGGCTCCCTCTTATAGAACAAAGAAATAATCCACAGGGAACCACAAAAAGGTAACTTTAAAAAAAGAAAAGAATAGGACCCAAGTGTGGGACAAGTGAGAGGAGAAGGATGAATGAGAAGGGTGCATGGGTAAACCATGAACTGGGTTCTGGTGGGTTGTGGTTGTAGAATATACGACCACCCGTCCTGCGCTGGGAACTGGAGAACATGAGGGGCAGGAGAGTTGACTGGGAGAGAGTTGGGTGTGCAGGTAGCTGGGGAGACGGGGGTACTCACCGGTCCTACGCTGCAGGGAACCCACGCAGCTTCTCTCCTGTGGGCATCGCTAAGAGGCAGCAACAGGCAGATCATGTCACTTTCATTCTTCTTCAAGCAGTAGAGGTAACGTTGGGTGGCTGGGTCTGCACAG
The DNA here is from genome assembly GCF_059928025.1 of Delphinapterus leucas. NCBI lineage: Eukaryota > Metazoa > Chordata > Mammalia > Artiodactyla > Monodontidae > Delphinapterus > Delphinapterus leucas. Next base: position 4,783,602 of record NC_143135.1, on the reverse strand, counting down.
ATGTTCGTGACGTTCAGCTGTGTGTCCTTTTCAGCGCCAGGCAGTGTGGCCATGGAAGCCAGCTCTGATGGAGAGGAGGATGCAGAAAGTACAGACAAGGTAACTGAGACAGTGATGAATGGCGGCGTGAAGGAAACTCTGAGCCTCACTGTGGACGCCAAGACAGAAACCGCGGTCTTCAAAAGGTAACCAGGGCTACAGCGTGCTGGCAGCTGCAGGTTGTTGGAGGGGCGGGGGAGGCAGAGGGGACAGAGACCGCAGATATTAACAGCTTTAATTTGATTCAAATGTGGGTTCAGACATTAGCCTGACACCTTTCTAATATCTCCGTTAAATTCATCGAATCTTAACAAAGAGATGGAGTTTGGTTCATTAAGTGGTCCTCCTCCCCCCCCCCCCCCGTTTTCTTTAAAGATTATTTATTTACTTATTTATGGCTGCGTTGAGTCTTCATTGAGGCACGCAGGATCTTTCGTTGCGACGCGCGGGCTCCTCTCTAGTTGTGGCCTGTGGTTTTCTCTCTCTAGTTGTGGCACGCGAGCTCTGTGGTTTGCGGCACGCGGGCTCTAGTTGAGGTACGCGAGCTCCGTAGTTGTGATACACGGGCTTAGTTGCCCCGCGGCATGTGGGATCTTCCCTGACCAGGGATCGAATCCACGTCCCCTGCGTTGTAAGGAGGATTCTTTACCACTGGACCGCCAGGGAAGTCCCACCCCTCCCCTTTTAATAGTGTTTAGAAGACTGTAGGTTCAGAACACTGATGGATTCAAAATACGTGAGTATAAAAAACTGACAATTTCTAGCCATGATAGGAATTGCACTGGATACAGGCAGGCTGCAAAGCTTGGACCATCTAAGCCAAAGGTTTGGTACTATACAGATCATTTTCTCCAGACATAATGCAGTCAGCAGAATTCAGTAGCAAAATGATAGCTTTAAAAAAACATATTTGGAAATTAGCCTCACTTCTAAACTCATGGATCAACAAGGAATCATAATGAAGATGAAAAACTTAAAACTGAAAGAGTAATGAAAAAGTTCTATCGAAACCTACAGACTGGGCTTCCCTGGTGGCGCAGTGGTTGAGAGTCCGCCTGCCGATGCAGGGAACACGGGTTCGTGCCCCGGTCCGGGAGGATCCCACATGCCGCAGAGCGGCTGGGCCCGTGAGCCATGGCCGCTGAGCCTGCACGTCCGGAGCCTGTGCTCCACAACGGGAGAGGCCACAACAGTCAGAGGCCCGCGTACCGCAAAACAAAAACAAAACAAAAAAAACCTACAGACTGCAACTAAACCAGTGCTTAGAGCTCTGGTCTCCATCTTACACAGACCCTTTCAGATCACGAGAAGTAATGCTTCCCAACTCATGAAGTCAAGCAAAGCATGAAAGAAAAAATAGTTGTAGGCTAATTTCATGCGTGGGTCTATATGTAGAGCACTTTAAAGTTAAAAGCTAGCAAACCAAATCCAGCAATGTGTTTTTAAGTCATGACCAAGGATGTATCGCATGAATGTAAGGATGTTATAACATTGTAAAGATTATTGAAGGTAATTCACAGATAAAAGGATAAAAACCCTTTGGACCTTCGGTAGACAGAAAAGCATTTGATAAAAATTAAAGTTGTTTGTGACTATTTAGCAACCTAGGAATAGAAAATAGCTACTGATAAAAGTGTCTACTGAAAGTCTACAGCAGACTTTATTCTTAACGGTGAAGCATTATTTTGAAGAAATAGTCCCTTCAAAGACATGACCCAGACAGCGAACCCTGCAGTGACTGCTTCTCTTCAGCACTGTGCTGCTTGTCTTAGCACATGCAGCATAAATAAAAACAGATATGAAAGAGATAAAATGGTTACTGTTTGTTTGTAGGTTATGATTTTCTACATAAAAAATTCCAGTGGAATCTATAGGTAAATATTAGAATTATGAGGAAAGTTTAACAAGTTTACTGGATGAACCCACAAATCAATTGCACCTTATAAGCCAACACAAGATGTCTTAGATGTGTCCCTCCCCCTTTTTAAATGAAAAGTTAAACGCTGTCTATAACTAAGACTGAAAAAAAAACAAAGGCCTAAATAAATAGGGAGATATACTATGTTTGCTAATGGGACGATATCTTTGGCATTTCGTAACAAATTAATCTATAAAATGAACGTATTTCTCATCAAAATCCCAGTGGAGTTTTTATGAAAGGGAGAAGCAGATTGTGAGAGTCCCAGAGAAGATCAAGGGGAGTCAAGAATAGCCAAGATCATGTTAAAGAGAGTAAAGTGAGGGGGCTTCACGGTATTAGGCAGCAAGACTCACTGTTATTGAGATGATGCGTGTGACCTAGGCACAGAGTTGTACAGACAGACCCCGTACACTTACGTGTTAGGGTGACATAAGCTGGTGAGGAAGGAAGGGACTAATAAATAGTGATTATCCAATGTTGGGGAAAAATAAAATTAAATCTCTCTCTCAACATAAGTATGAAAGGCAAAAGTACAACTTTCAGAAGACAGCATAAGAGAGTATCTTACAACTTTACGGTAAAGGATTTCTTAACCATAAAAAAGCCAAACCATAAGGGGAAAGTTTAATAAATTTGACTTTATTTAATTTCTGGTATTCCAAAAGACACAATAAAATGAAAAGACAAGCCGTAACCAGCAAAGAAACATGCAGTAGCAGGATATAGGAAGAACCTAATATCAAAGGAAGAGACACAATCTAATAATAACTTTTCTAAGTTGACAAAGAGTACAAACAAGCCATTACTGGTGGAGGAAAACAAGGAGCAGACTAACGGGTCAGCCTCAGCCTCGCGTCAGTGACAGTAATGATTCAGTGCTATTCCATGCATTTTTGTTTGTTTGTTTGTTGTTTTGGCTGTGCCATGAGGCATGTGGGATCTTAGTTCCCCAAATAGGGATGGAACCCATGCCCCCTGCAGTGGGAGCGCAGTCTTAACCACGGGAACGCCAGGGAAGTCCCTCCATGCATGTTAATCTATTAATTCCTATCTAAATTGTTACAGAAAATAGAAAAAGTGCAAAAGCTGCCTTTATCTTTTTATGAGGCAGTGAAATCTTAATTCCAAAACAAATAAGGATAATTACGGAAAATGATCAGCTTATGTCACTTGCAAGCAAATTAAATGCAAACATCCTATATAAAATATTTGCTAACTGAACCCGACAGTATACTAAAAATAATTCATAATGATCAGTTAGAGTTTATCCCTGGACTGCAAGGATGGTTCACCATCAAGAAATCTGTCAGTGTAATTCACTGCATATTAATAGAGTGAAAGAAGGTCATTTGATGTTTTTGATGAAGCTTTTGAAAAAAGCTATATATGATTAAAACACTGAGCAAATCAGGAAGAGAAATGAATTTCCTTAACTTGGTAAAAGCTAAATACCAAAACACTACACCAAAAAGTATACTTAATGAAGAAATTTTAGTTGCATTAACTTTCATGGAAGGAGCAAATAGGGATGCCCATTGTCACTGCCACTGTATAGGCAGTCCTGGGGAGTGTTAAGAAGAAAGGAAAAAGAAATAGAGGTATAGGTAAAGGTGAGCTGGGACGTGATGAAACTGATTATTTGCAGGTGATAATGATCAACTACAACTAGGTCAGTAGCAGACTTGTTAGATTTCAGCAAAGCTGCCAGGTAAGAGAGCAATTTAAAAAATCAGTAGCCTTTCTCTACATCAGTAATAAGCAACTAGGTTGTATATAGAATAAAAAGGAAAGTGCCAGTCACAAAATACATCCAACTATAAATTATTTAGGAATTATCTTAACCCAGATATCTATAGAGAAAACTCGAAAGTGCTAATAAAAGAAGCCACAGAAGAAGATCTGGACAAGTGAAGGCCATCACGAGATGGGACAGCTCAGTACTGCAGAGACACCCACCATCACCAAATTAATCTGTAAGTTTAGTGCAGTCCCAGTCACAATTTCAGTTGGATTTTTAAGACACTTGATAAGCATATTCTAAAATTCATGTGGAATAAAAAGTTTCCCAGATTGCTTAGAGAGCCATAGAAAGGTTAAATAAGAGACTTACCCTGGCAGTACTGGTCATGCTGCAAAGTCAAAATACTTAAAACAGTGTAATATTAGCACACAGATAGTTAAAGGGGCCACTGTGGTGAGAGAGAGCTCAGTCCCAAGGCGGATGGCGTAGCAGGTGATGGAGGCGGGCTCACTTTAAGGGAACCAGTGAAGCCTGAGCACGAAGGGTGAGAGCACACGTGCAGCGCCTCCTGTGTGCCCGGCGCTGTGCCAGATGTTTTTCACGTGTTAACTCGTTTCTTTCTTTCAAGGACCCTATAAGTACCATGGCTATCCTCCCACTTTCCAGATGACGAAAATGATATACTGGAGTTAAGTGATGTGGCCAGAGTCTCATGGTAGTTAGAAGAAAATGCAGTGTATCCTGACCTGTGGACAGAAAAGGACTTCTTTTTCAAAACAAAACAAAGCAACCTCCAAAAGCATAAACCTCATGCAAAGAATAGAATTGGATTACACCAAATTTAAGAATTTCTGGCTAATAAAGTATTGTAGACAAAATTAAGAGGCAGGTGGCAAATTGAGGGGGGGAAAGCTTACAGCTGTAAATCAGCCAGAAATTAACATTTAATATTCAAACCAGTAAGGAAAAGATGTAGAAAACCCAAATCAGAAAATGGGCAAAAAATATCATTAGGCAGTTTACAGACAAGGAAACCCAAAGGGGCAAAACTAAGAAGAGATACTCAAAACTCATTCATATCAGACACCTCTTACTAGACTGGCAGGAATTGGAAAGGTGGGAAATGCTGAGTATTGGTGGGGCTCTGGGGCTACAGGAGCCCTGTCGCCCTGCTGGTGGGCATGCTGGCTGGAAGGATGACCAGTATTTTCCACTCCTGGGTGTAGAGCCCCGAGAAGTGTCCCAGCAGGTCCACCGGGGCCCCAGCAGGCAGTGGCAGCGTTGCAGCCCTGTGCACAGAGGCACCGGTCGCTGTGAGAACGCGGTAGAACGGGAGGTGTGCACCGTGGGATGCTGTGCTACAGGCAGCAGGAAAAGATGGCCCTCCAGACTGTGCTGGTACAGAGATAAATGCAGGGAGGTGTGTGGTTCCAGGCCAGTGATGTGTCTCAGAATACACGCACAAGAATGAAAGTAACATGTATTGAACACATCAGGATAGTTACTTTGGTGGGCAGGGAGTGGAGAATGGGGATAAATTAGGAGGAGTAATGAGCTAGACTTCCGTTCACTTTCCTCCTTGTAAGTTGCCAGACCCGTCTGAAAGCCACCGAGAAGTCATCCTAAAGTGAGGTTTTTCCTAAGCAAATCTGGGACAGGACCCCACACTAAGAATGATGGACTGTCCCGAAGGGAACCTTTAGCTGCCCTTAAGCTCAATTTAGTGCCGTCTTGAATTGTGTCAAAGTGGGAATGCCAGACACAAGATAGGCAGAAGTCTAAATTCCCCGCCCACAGACAGTTGACAGCATTTGCTCCTTGTCTTTCTCTGCAAGAGCTCTATCTAAGGGGAAAATCATCCTTTCATGTTTTGTTTCCCCAATCCTCTCTGTGACCCCTCAGGACCGGTTTTTACCTTTCTGGCCACTGTTCCTGGCTCTCTTTCCCTCATGGTTTGTCCTTCTCATGCAGTCAGAGGACAGCTCGGGAGCTCACCCTGGCTCAGGCTGCGTGGCTCACGCGACGTCAGCCAGCAAGCTGGTGGGGGATTGGCCCTGAAGGCAGAAATCTTGAACTAAAGACTCATTCCTTCAAACAGGTTCCTTTGACACCTTCACCGAGTCTGCAGTTCTGCTTATGTGCAGTCGTGGACATATTATTCCCCCAAATACCTCATTTATAGGAGTATTCTGAAACTCTTGTACATTTCTTTTTCTGTTTTGCACACTTGGCTTCAGAGTGTTGAAATCCTACCGGTATGTACAGTGATGGGGGACCATTCTTTACCAGACACCAGCTGCATTACATGGTCCCTCTTTCGGCTCCCAGTTGTGTGTGATCCTCCCCTTCCATGGTTTCCCAGTCGTGTCTGTGGTCCCTGTGACCCCCCCCCCGCCCACCAGCATGCTCAGCCCCGGGGCTTGGATCCATGGCCGCCATGACTTCCAGAGCCAAGTGCATGCGCCCTCCTCCTCCACCCGGTGCTGCCGCGTCGGGCGTCTAACGCTGCCTGTCGTCCTCTTTACTGCAGTGAGGAAGGAAAACTGTCTACCTCTCAAGATGCTGCTTGTAAAGATGTGGCGGAGAGCCTGGAGACGGCAGAGGGGAAGTCTGCAGCCCCCCGGCCCCCCAGCAGCAGCCCAGAGCAGAGGTAACCACCTGCTTCCGGCCGTCCTGCCTGGGCCCTGCTCTGGCTTTGTCTCCTGGGAGCTGGGAGGGAAGCTGGTATGGCGGTGGGGGGTCGTTACCGTTGTCCTCACGTGTTCAGTGACTTGCACAGAAGCATTTTCTCAGTTCCATATGGTAATCAGGGTGACTGAGCTGAGAACTTAGACGTAACAGTTCATCTCCTACTGCAGAAGCTGAAAACTAACTGGTTTTTGGAGATTCAGTAACATCACTGGCTCTTTGAGAAATTATTTGGGCTGGAAGGGTCTCTCATGCTGGCATATCCCCACCCCCACCCCCCCTTTTTTTTTTCTTGATGAGGCACCAGGTTGAGGCTGATACTGAGCCCTTCCAGGATTGGGTTCCCTCAGTGCCGTAGTCACCCAGCTGCTAGGCACATACAAGCGGCTCCCTAGTGCCCGGTTCCCACGGATGTGTCCACGTGACACACGGGAGGGCTTTCCTGGAGACCCTTTCATATGTGTGGCTAAATACTCTCCACTCTCAGATAAGTCCCTCTTTGGTTTTGTTTTGCAAAATATTTATCTTGTCCGGATGAAGTGTGAAAATCCCACCACCAGAGCCAAGGGATTTGAAATGTGACATTATCTGTCTAGTCACTTTTTTTTTTTTTTTTTTTTTAAACGGTACGCGGGCCTCTCACTGTTGTGGCCTCTCCCGTCGCGGAGCACAGGCTCCGGATGCGCAGGCTCAGCGGCCATGGCTCACGGGCCCAGCCGCTCCGCGGCACATGGGATCTTCCTGGACCGGGGCACGAACCCGTGTCCCCTGCATCGGCAGGCGGACTTTCAACCACTGCTCCACCAGGGAAGCCCTCTAGTCACCTTTTGCTTAGACTGAGCCCGTGGTCTGGAGGGACAGGCCCAGCCAGAGCCCCAGCCCGCAAGGGCCACCCTGGGCTGTGTGCAGCCCCGCAGGCAGGGCGAGGGCGGCCTCCTGTTGCTCCAGAGCTTGTGTGGGAAGTTCAGGACTTGCCCTTGGACCACAAGGACCTTCGCTCAGTGCTACGCAGACTGAACTGTTTTAATTAAATATATCCAAGTTTGTATATTCCTTCCATAAGGAATAAAGTAACTTTTAAAGCCATTTCCGAGAAGTACTTTCCCTCTCACCTGATGCCCCCAAATCTAGGCATTTTAGGGGCAGTGTAACCACTGGGAACCAGCAGGGGGCACTCTCTGTTCACTGGTCAGTAAACCTGTATGTTCATAGTGTAGGAAACCCTGCTTTTGTTTCTTTCATGGAAATTACAGCTGGGATGAGGGGTTTGCTTTTGTAATTAAAAACTTGTGTGTGTGTATAAAACAAATTAATTATAAGAACTACTTGTGCGTGCTGGCTCTAGTGGCGGCTTTGGGAGGAGAAGACGGGATGGCACTCCGGCTGCAGGGGAGCCAGCCCCAGCTGTGCATCTAAGGGTTTGGGCAAGTCACTTTTTTGCCTAGGGTTTGGTATGTTTTTTCAAAGGTCCTCTGTAGGTGTAATAACCTAAGCAGTCATTGTCACCTCCCTAGTGTCTCCCTGTAAATTTCCTTTATATGGAGAGCTGCCTACAAGATATCTAACCTGTCCCACTTTGGAGTCGTTGCTCCTGGAGTGTGTTCTTGGTTTCTCTGACATGAGTGATACAGCCAGCCTGTGGGATCGGTTAATGGGCTCTGGAGTGCAGAAGTGTTTGCCTCGGGGGGCCCACTTGCTCTTCGTGCAGAGACACATCTGGGATGTGGAGCCCTGCCTCTCCCGATCTGCAGGACTCAGGCAGTGGAGGAGAAAGGTGGGGAGAGCCAGTGGGAGAAGAGGGGGCATCACTTGTCTGCCTGTCCTTCCTCCATCCAACACACATATGAGTGCAGCAGCCACTGGTTTAGGCCTGGTGATAAAACAGTAGCAAAACAGACCCCACAGATAATATATAGGGACATGAAGACTAAATAAAGCTGGATGAAGGAATAGGAGTCCCACTTCAGGTAGGGCAGTCGGGGCATCTGAGCTGCTGTTTTGGCGGGGACAGAGGTAGGTTTTCTGATGTGTCACATTTGCATTCTAAAAGCAATTTACGGCACTGTTGACAATGAAGATAGCCATTTGGGACTTTCTGTATGCAGTCTTACCGAGATGGTTCCTGTCACAACCAAATATTAATTTTGAGGTTGACAGATGTGCACTATTGCACGTAGAGCTTTTCATTGCCACAAAATTTTATTTTTCAGTATTAAGTATGTATGGTATCTGTGCCAGCAGTGTGCAAACAGGTACCTTGCATACGTTGTATACTTATCTCTTTGCGGGGGCGGGGGTTATTGTCCCCCTTTTACAGGGGGAGAAAACTGAGCTGAGAGAGGTTAAGACACAGCTTGTAAGTGGCGAAAGCAGGGCATGTGCCCAGCTGTGTCTGGTTCCAGAATGCTGGTGCCTGTGTCTCTGTGATACATTGAGACACCATGGAACGTAGGTAGAGTCTGCTGTGTGAGTGGAGCTAACTTCGTGGGTCTCTGTTAGGATTAGCAGGGGTCTGAAGCACTCTGTAAAGTTGGAGTGCCGATTCAAGAGTGCTTGTGCTTCCCAATTTCAGCTCTAAACATCTTTTCCCAAGTCTCGTTCATAAGACGTAGGTCACACTGTAGTTCGGCAGGAAGGTCCTGGGTACCCTGTCACCACTTTGTTCCTTTCATATCCCCCTCTCCCCCACCCCCGCCCCCCACAGCATCACCCCTGATGTTTGCTTCGGGGGAGCACGTGTTAAAGTGCACACCTTTGTTCTCAAAGTTGGTCCTTTTACAAACTTTTGTCGTTCCCCGCCCCCAGCCCCCAGTAGCAAAATCCTATTTTTATCAAGTGAAATTTTATATGGATTGCAATATACAGAACAGAGAACGAGCTGTTTTGAAGGAGGGATGAGCAAATAGCTCCTGAAGGTTCGGGGACCACTGACCAGTCTGTCCCTGTGCTTCTGAGAGGCTGAGGCGTGGTGGGTCTCACGGAGCCCCTGCTCCTCTGCAGCCCTTGCTAAGTGCTTAGTTCACCGGAGCTGAAGCTTAGAGCCGTTCAGTTAGATTTTCTGGAGCTTTAGGAAAATGCATTTAAGAAGCATTTCATGAAGTAACTGCTGAGTGCAGGCTTTGTGCTAGGCACTGCGTAGACAATGTTCAAATAAACGCTCCCCACCCTCGGGGAGCTACACGGAGTTGGTCTCACCCCGCAGGACTGAGCAGTCGAGCATGCCGGGCGATGCGGCGGTTAACGGCCCCGTATGATGAGCGAGCTCCGCTGCCGCTGCTGCTGCTGCTGACCGGGGACCGCAGGCGCCACCGTGCGGGGTCCGGGGCTGCGTCGGGAGCCCGCCGAGCCACCGCTGCTGCACTCACTCTGCAAGGGATCAGGACCAGCAACCTTTATATTCTAGAGTCTAAGACGTTGTACAGAGAAACCCAGAAGTGTACAAATATTGCACATTGACAGATACCAAGAATTTTTGCGTATGTTTATATTGTATTGTTCTAAATAATGGGTAGCCTGTGAAATAAGATCTTGCCACCCATGTAATAATAGTAGTAATACTATAGTTAAAATGGCTGTAAGAATAGTTTTATAAAAGTGAATACACAGATCTATTGTATTTGAAACATAACTATTTGACAATTATTAGTGTGACCAAAGTATTAGGCAGTTTTCATACATTTTTCACCTTGTACAAAGTTCTGAATTCATTTTTCTTCCAGGTTGGCGAGGAGTTATAGGATTGAGATGCCCTCTAAGTGTTATTTTGGTTGTTCTAACTTACAAAAGTGATTTTGAATAAGAAATACTTGGTGTTCTTTTTATAACCAGTTTTTGATTGGTAACTGTTTTCTGTATTGTTTAAAGCGGATCAAAAAATGTAAGTCTATTGGTAGAGATTAAGTATTTATTGCTACAACTTAGTTGATAAATTGATGTTATTGTAAAGCCATATGTTCTGTTAAAGTCTTGTTTGCTTGAACTGATTATCCCTACAGGTGAAACACTAGAATATTTGGAGTGTACATGGCTTGTGGTTTGGGGGTTTCTTTGTTTTTGTTTTTTGTTTTGTTTTGGTTGTTCATCTGCCTTTTAACCCATTCACCAAAATTTACCTTGTTAACAAGCAACACCAATGAAAGTTTCAGAGCAATCTGCGTATCTCACATACCTAAATCATATTAGGCAAGTCAGTGGAAAAATGCTCGTGCTGCTAATGGAATTAGAGTGCGTTCATTTTACAGGCTAGTGTTTTTAAACTAGAAATCAAAATCCGGCACCTGAGCATGTTAATTGTTTTACTGTACCTTGTGAGGTTTTCACTCGTAAATTCTAAACCAGTGTATTTTTTTTTAAGAACTGGTTTGTGTACATATATAGTGATTATGGATACTAATTCAGTGTAATTTATAATTTTCTATGTCAGTATAAAAATACATCACAGCCTTCTCAAACAGCTGAAGCAATATATTGTATATTGCCATATTGTCTGGTGAAAGGGTTAAATTACTTCACCTCCTGCACTTTTAGATGCAAATCAGTTTTTCATTTCTGTAATAGAAAATTATTCACGTATTTTTACATCATTTGTTTTTCCTGACCAGTATTTAAAACCAAAAGGATATTCTGAAAAATGGCCAACGATTTTTTTTAGAAGTAGCATCCCAAGCAGCGTGCCTAAACGTTACATTGCGTGTGGAAATAAAACATCAAATGTCTAATGCCTTATTTCTGATTTACTTTTCCATTGTAAATGGTGTGGAAACCTTTCATGAGGTTTCCCGAGGCAGACCTAGCCCTCAAGGACAGTGGAGTCGGCAGTGCCCCTGGGACAGACGGCAGGGCTGCTGTGCCTGGCCTTTGCGCGCCTCCTCAGGGACCCTTTCTGTTGGGAGCTCCTCTCAGAAGACACTGTCCTCGGGTGCTCTCCCCAGGACTCTAGCACTGCCAGAGGACAGGGCGCCCTTCGCTTGTCTCAAGGATGCTGACTGATGCGGCCCGGACCTCGGGGACTGTGGAAGGACGGCACGCTCTTGTCTCGCCTGGTGGAGAGCTTTGTGGGCACCGACTTGGCTCCAGGGGTGCACGCGCTGCCCCTGTACCGTCTGGATTTGCTTGGCTTCTCCATCCCACCCAAGGTAAACACGGTGTCTTATTTCATCCCACCCACTGCTGATGAAAGGGCACTCAGGGTTTCTCCTTGGGGTGGTGTTTTGTTCTTCTCCACTCGCGTGGCAGGGAGGGGGCACGGGTGGGCAGCACAAAGGCTGTTGGGGGTGGGAGGGTGTCAGCCCCGGGGGCAGGAGCGAGCACAAGCTCACTGAGTTTCTACTTTCATTTCTGTGGGTTGGCCATACTGAATGCGAGACTAACAGATGTCTACTACACCATACCTGTATTAAAAAACGACAACAAAATAAAGCCTGATTCTTTGTTTCTAGAAGTCTTCTCTTGTACCTTGCTTGGGCTTTAATAACTAGACAGGGTGTGGGGCCTTAATGAGAGAACCACCATTGGTTTTTGACGGGTCAGGCTTCCTGACACCAGCTCTCGTGCTGCATGCACCAGATCCTGCGCTGGGGAGGCCGAGCAGCTGCACCCAGGAAAGAGCCTGCTGTCCGTGGGCTCGGGGGCTTGTCCTGCCCAAATGGCAGGAGCAGCCAGAGCCCGACGCGCAGGGGCTCTGTGCACTTTGTTCAGGGGATCTGCTGCGAGCTTGTGCTGTGTCTGTCCTCCGTGTATAACACCTCCCCAGCCTGGGGTTTTGGCATCCAGCCCCAGGAGGTAGCTTTGGAGGCAAAATTTCTCAGGTGTTCCATAGTGGTGTTTAGAACGTGATGCTGTGTCACAGCTGCTCCTTTTCCCTCCTCCGTCTGTTCGCATAAGCAAGTGTCCCCCTGGCTGTTATCAATGCCCCAGAGCCAGCTAGTCACCACGTCCCCCTGTGCTAGTCTGGGCACACACCTCTGGGCCCCCGGATGCCGCAGGCCCCGCTGAGCGCTCAGAGCCATGGGCTCCGGGCCGGGGCTGGCATTCACTCACAGGCCGCCCCACCCACCCAGGATGGAGAGCTTCTTTTTGTCTCAGCTGCTTTTTCTGTCCGATGGGGAAACCACAGCCACGAGTTCATGGATCTAAAGCGCATAGAACAGTTCTTGCCTTACTGTAAACACTTCATAAATGTTAGTATGTGCTGTCTCCTCACTTCTCAACCCCCTAAGGTCACCTACTGGCCTTTCTAAATCCTGGCTTTGAGCCTGTGGTTCTGTTTGCAAGCTGAACCTCCAGAAAACTCAAGCACCTTCACTCCAGGCAGATGGATTTAGTCATTTTTCAGCTTCAGGGTCGGCTACCTCCCACGTGCCAGCTCTGGCCCAACACCTGTGTTTACAGGTGGTTTTCTTGGGACAGAGCTATGTCCCTTCGTTTGTCCATCGTCCACTGCTTTTGCACCACGGTGACAGGCCAGGAGTCGTGTTCCTTGTCTCGCTCCATAGCCGGTGTTCATTCTTTCCTTCGATTCGGTTTCTTCTCTCTGGATCCTGTTCCCGTCCTTACTGATACCTTTTTGGCTCGGCCATTCGTTTTCAGCAGTCAGTGCGTGCTGGCTTTGCCCTTACCGTCTGTACCAATCGTTCATTACTTACATAATGAACAGACGACACAGTGCTGCCTTTGAATTTATTACCCTAGGTGGGCTCTAAATGCTTAAAGGCAGGGACCCCTCAGCTGACTGTTTCATACTGCCTTCTGTAAGGCACTGAGTGGTTTGGTTTTGTTTCTCCTGTACAATTCTCCACTTGTTAACAGAAAACTGAGTTCTTAAAGCACTGTTCTAAAAGCTTTATGTGCATTAACTTGTTTTCACAGCAATTTTGTGAGATAGATAGTTACCCTCATTTCACACGTGCATAAGAGGGACACGGAAGTTAAATAGTCTTGTGCAAGGATGCTCAGCCAGCAGGTGGCAGGGTTGTGAAGATCAGGTGTAACCCATTTACATATATAACAGAACAGTGCTCGACTGCGTAAATGCTCAGTTAATACTAGCTGTTACAGTGCACTCCCAAACAAATCTTTCTGGTATTTTTTTTCCTTAGAAGTTGTCAATTTGATTTCAAAGTAGAGCAGTGAGGGGAGACTATGAAACATCAAGTGTTTAATAGCCAGTAGAACAGTAGAAATGTTACAGGTGTAGCGATGGACAAAGCCTGACAGCTGCAAGACAGTTTCAGAGCAGGCCAGCGTAGGTGCGCTTGATAAGCTTACAGGAGTAGCGGGGCTCGTGGGAATGCGCCTTCTTGCTCCCGGACCTGACCCTCGACCGGCCGCTCTCATGATTCACTGACAGGGTTGAGTAGTTACAACAGAGGCCACGTGGCCTGCGGACTATTTACTGCCTGGCCCTCCAGAAGTTTGCTGAGCGCCGAAGTAGATCAGTGAAGTGGAGTGGAATCCAGAAATAGACCCCACAAGTGCACGGTGAGCTGATTTTCAGCAACAGTGCCGAGGCAGTTACATGGGAAAGGAAAGTCTTCTCAACCAGCGGCTGGATATCTGTATGCGAGGAAGTCAACCTTGACTCCTCTCCAACACCATATACAAAAACTAATACAAAATAGATGGTAGGGAGAACTCCCTGGAGGTCCAGTGGTTAGGACTCCGTGCTTTCACTGCCCAGGGCCCGGGTTCAATCCCTGGTCAGGGAACTAAGATCCCATGTAAGCTACATATCACGGCCAAAAAACAAAACAAAATCTATGATAGGTCTAAAACCATAAGCATTTATACAAGCTTCCAGAAGAAAAAAATACCTAATCAGCTCTGGAATGGGCAAAGAATTCTTAGGACAAGAAGCGCGAATCATAAGGGAAAAGACGTGGGGCTTCCATCAAAATGACATTTTTCTGTCCTTCAAAATGAGCAGGTGGGCTTCCCTGGTGGCGCAGTGGTTGAGAGTCCGCCTGCCGATGCAGGGGACACGGGTTCGTGCCCCGGTCCAGGAGGGTCCCACATGCCGCGGAGCGGCTGGGCCCGTGAGCCATGGCCGCTGAGCCTGCGCGTCCGGAGCCTGTGCTCCACAACGGGAGAGGCCACAACAGTGAGAGGCCCGCGTACCGCAAAAAAAAAAAAAAAAATGAGCAGGTAGGCCATGGACTGCCAGGAAAAAAGTAAAACCCAACTTAATAAATGGGCAAGAGACTTGAACAGATCATCACAAAGATACACGAGTGACCGATAAGAACATGAGAAGTTGTTTAAAGGCATTAGTCACTAGGGGATGCAAATTAAAATCGCAAAAAGCTACCATTTCCCATCCAGTAGAATGGCCAAAGTTAAGAAGACCAAGAGTACCCAGATATTGATGAAACTGTGGAGCTAGTAGAACTCAATATATGTCCACAAGACATAAGAGATGTTTGTTGTCAATTTGTTCATAATAATGAAAGATCAAAAATATGTCCAACAGCAGGAAAATGGGTAAGCAGGTTGTAGTATGTTAGTAGAATAGAATATCTCTCAGCAATAAGTAGGGATGAACTATTATAAATGCAGCATGTTGTATGAATCTCAAAAACACGTTTAGCAAGACACATGAGAGTACGTACTGTATGTCTTTATATGAAGCTTAAAACTGGCAAGACTGATGGACGGTGCTGAAAATCAGGACATTGTTTGGTCCTGAAGGAGAAGGCGGGTTGGAGGGATTGTTAATAAAGGAATATGGAAATCTACGTCTTGCTTGTGATCGTGGTTACACGAGTGTAGACATTTGTCAAAACTCACCGCACTCTACACTTAAAACCTATGCGTTTTATTATATGTAATTTATACCTTTTTTTTCCCCTTAAGATAAAGGAAAGGAGAAAAATAAACACTGCTGAGGAGAACTCATTCCCCATGTCACATAAGCCGTCATGGAATTGCCATTCCTCTCCAGCAGAAGAGGGATTTGGGAACATGATCTTGGGGCATGCTTGGGTTAGTGTTTTCTGGAATCCAGTGTGGCTTTGCCTGCCCATGGAGAAGGTGCCTTCTGCATTGCCCTTTTCATACAGGCAGCTTTTGTCCTTGTGTGGGGAGAGGCCTGTGTTTGTTGAGTGCTTCCTGTGAGCAGGTGGGTGCATTTAACTTAGGGGCTAAGTATTAGGGAGCATCCAAGCCATGTCCTTCAAGACACGCTCATTAATAAAATGAGCATTTTGAATCCATTTGCTGTGGTTTATTTCCCAGAGGGATGCTTTGGAGGGATAAAGGCCGGTGGGGGAGGGGGCAATATTTACTGTCTCTTCTAAGGCTCTCACCAAGCTCTTGTTACATTAAGATAATAAAGGGGCAGCATTGAGGGAGTGGCATGAAAGTGGGCCCAGCACCTTCTTAGGGGCCCAGCTACTGACCCTGGCTTAATGGCCAAGTCTAATAGGTGAAAAGGATGAAGCACTGAGCAACGTGAGGGGCAGTTGCGGGTCTCAGGTTTCTCTGTGGAATCCTAATGCTAGAGTTAACACTCTTGGCCTCCCTTTCCCTCATCTCTCAGTCTCAGGGGAGGTTACGGTGATTTATCTGGTTAATTCGGAGAGGATCTACACTTTGTTTCAAGAGCCTCATGTGCTCTTCCTTGCATTTGCTGGCCTACAGAGGAGTGTGTTCTGGTCTGTTGTCTGTGTGAGCTGTCCAGCTCTGCTAGTGGTTAGGTATGCAGCTGAGTCAGGAGTGAGGGGGTTAGCAGGCCCATTTCGTCACACATCTCTGGTTAGACTTTCTAACTCGGTTTTCTCCATGTGTCTCCCAAGTGCTAATTTTCACTTATTTCTGAGCTTTGGGGTAGAGAGAGTTTCCCCTAATCCACCCCCACCCCCAAACCAAGAAAAGAAAGGATGTAAGTTGCTACACTACATCTAGATTCTCTTTAAAAGGCATGGTCAGACTGGGGTTGAAAATAAAACCCAGCAATATGCTGTTTATATGAAAGTCATAAAAATGACAAAGGCTGAAAACAAATAGAAAAAGTGGAAAATGCAGACAAAAAGAAAACATGACAGTATGAGGCAAAGCAAAATTTAGAGTTAAAAGCACTGTTTAAGGACTGTGCATCAAACTAAATTGTAGCGGCCAATCGTAATTACTAGAAATGCAAGGAACGGGACTTCCGTTTCCAGATATGAGTGGTTTTATCAGATTAAACATCCTGCCAACAACAAGTTTTAAAAAGCTAGCTCTTTGGGACTTCCCTGGTGGCCCAGTGGTTGAGACTCTGTGCTTCCACTGCAGAGGGGCACGGGTTCGATCACTGGTTGGGGAGCTAAGATCCTGCATGCCGCACGGCCCAGCCAAAATAAATGAATAAATAATAAAACTAGCCCTTTGAAGGCACTGGAGAGCAAACAGGGCCGCAGGTGCTCAGAGGAGAAATGCACTGAAGTGAATCTGATATTCAATACCACTTTTCCCCTTTTGGCTTTTGCTGATTAAGGAACATGAGGCCCAGCAGAAAGCAGAGGCTCCGAGCTTTCAGCAGCCTTACAGGGCTGGGGAGACCTTGGAATGAAGGGTGACGGAAGAAGCCAAGACAGAAGGGACAAGATCCTGGAGAAAAGAGGATCATAAAGTGAGCCTGACATTCACTGCTCTTCCTCTCAAGGCCTTTGATGAGTCCTAAACTGTGCAGGGAGAGATGCCAAAAAGCCAAGTAGAGAATAGCAGCTAAGAAGAGTCTTGACAGCTAAGTGTTGGGGAGGCAGGATTGGAGAT
Source organism: Delphinapterus leucas (assembly GCF_059928025.1). Lineage (NCBI taxonomy): Eukaryota > Metazoa > Chordata > Mammalia > Artiodactyla > Monodontidae > Delphinapterus > Delphinapterus leucas. The sequence continues at coordinate 4,766,464 of NC_143135.1, read as the reverse complement.
TAGGGACTCGAGGAGGAGGGACTGGTAAACAGCAAAACCACCAAAGGACCACAGCCTAGAAGTAAGAGCAAAGACCAGTCTTACCAGAAGAAACAAATTCCCTCTCAAGGAAAACTGCACCACCTAAAGCCACTACCATTTTTCATACACAATGTTGGCTTTCAATAACAGTTTCTTAGGCGTGCCAAGAGACAAAACATGCCAAGTGTTTTTAGACTTTAAAATGTGATTAATATAGTCAAGAAAATAGATGACCACTAAAGGACTGGAATCTATCCCCCCTGCCAAAAAAAATTTCAAGTGGAAATTCTGAAACTGAAACATACAGTAATTGGAACTTAAAACCCAATAAATGAATTTAAAAGCAGATTGGACAAAGCAGAAGTTAAGATTTATGGACTTCATTCATGTAGGTTTGTAGAAAACATTCAGACAAGTAGGAGAGGAAAAGGATTGAAAATACAGAACAGTACCTAAGAGAAAGAAAGGATACAGTAAGAACGTAACGTGCATGTATTTGGAGTCCCAGAAAGAGAAGGAGAAAGAATGGAGTAGAAGAGACACCAAAACTATCAAAGACTTAAGCTGTAGATTCAAGAAGTTCTGTGTCTGCCCAAGGAGGGTAAATTCAAAGAGAAGCACAACTAATGCTCTGTGGTAGTCACAGTAAGGCTGTCAGAACCCAAAGAGAAAATCTGGAAGCACCTGAGAAAACGACTTTGTCTTCAATAGACATGTTATTTTCAACAGAAATGAGGAAAGCCAGAAGACATGGAATGACATTGTATGCCAAAAGGAAAAGGCGCCAGCCTAGAATACTTAGCAAGTTTTCCTCCAAAGTGAGAGCAAAATAAAAATATTTTCAGAAGAACAAAAACATTTCAACTCCAGTAGAGATGCACTGAAAGGAGTTTTCCAGCCAGAAGGAAATCCTCCCAGATGGAAGCCTAACAATGCAGCCGGAATTGAGAGCACCAGAAAAGGAAATAAGTTGTAAAAGGAAATGAATATAACTGTCTTGGGGGGTTGAAAACACACTTGAATTAAGATAGTGCTGGGAAAACTGGATATCCAGATGCAAAAGAAAGACATTGGACCCTATACACAAAAATCAACTTGAAAATAGATTAAAGATTGAAATATAAGACCCAAAAATATCAAAGTCCTTTCTCTAGTTGCAGCGACCGAGGGCTATGTTCGTTGCGGTGCGCGGGCTTCTCGTTGTGGTGGCTTCTTGTGTTTCGGAGCACGGGCTCTAGGCACACGGGCCTCAGCTGCGGCTCACAGGCTCTAGAGCGCAGGCTTAGCAGTTGTGGCACACAGGCTTAGTTGCTCCGCAGCATGTGGGATCCTCCCAGACCAGGGCTCGAACCCATGTCCCCTGCACTGGCAGGCGGATTCCTAACCATTGCACCACCAAGGAAGCCCTAAAAAAGTTTTTTAAATGAATAAGCAAATGTCTAATTTCACTAGTGAATTAACTTCAAATTAAAAAAAAAAAAGTTCTCCTGCGGTACAAAAGGCAAAAGGCAGAAGGAAGTAAACAGTTTGCCTTCACGGTCCTGGCATCATCTAGTTAATCGAAAGTACTAATAACTCTCTAATAAGGATGCATGCTGTACTCTCTAGGGTCACCACTAAAAGAATGTGCAACTAGAAGTTAATAGAGGGGTAAAATAGAATTACACCTGATGGCAGCAGACAACAGAGGTGGGCTACTTTGCTTGGAAAGGACTTGAAAGGACTGGTTGCCCGTCTTCAACGAATGGGGTTGGCTGACAGCCTCGAGCTAACAGCTCCTTCAAGGTCTGCTCAGCTTTCTGGCCTAAGTCATGCTGTACTGGCCCTCAGCCCATCACTGAACAAGATGGTTGTACAAAGGCCTATAGCCATTTCCCCCAAATACGGGGCTTCTCCAGACAATGATCTTTGCCCCAGGGCTCCCTCTCCCCGTTGGGCTGAAAGAGAATTACTGTGTCTACATCGCAGGCTGTGACAGCACCCATCCAACCCAACTTCTCCCCTTCTCCTTTCACAGACAGGTAAGCCTTTTGTTTTCCTAACTCTGTCAGCGTTGCTTCCTGGAGAGCCTAGCTAGCACAGCTGGCAGCACGAATGGCCCAGGAAAGCAGGTGGTGAGATGGAGCTTGCGGGCTGGCTCACTCATTTCCTGGCTGGGGTAGAGTGTGGACACTAGCTTAGGTGGTCCGACGGCTAAAACAGTTGCCAGTGGTGTCTCAAAAGAATGAGCTGGTTGGGGGCAAATGCACTGGCCAAGGTGATGACTTAGGCATCTGAAATGTACCAGGTGGGCTGGGAGTAATAACGAGGACAGTGGAGACAGATGCTTGTTACCAAGCTGCACTGAGACCCTTCAGATGGATCATATGGTCCTTACAGGAGGCTCCTGGGAGCGTTTGCTGCTCTGGAGTTTTAGGTAGCTTTTAAAAACGTGATTTGAACATTTAATCAAGCTGACAGAGTACGTCTGCCACCTGATCTCAGTGTTGCTACAAGATAAACTTGGTACATTGGACACAGTCCAGAACGTTGAAAAGAGAAAACTGGAAAGGCATTGCTGGACTCCAAAGTAAGGAAAACATCTCACGGGACCAGAAACGAAGTAGATGAGAGCTGGAGAGAAGGGCTGAAGATCCAGGTCTAGAAACAGGCGGTGGCCCCTGGGAACTGAGGCGCTGTGGCGAGCTAACAGCTATTCACACAGAGGTCCACGCAGGTGGGAGGCTGCTGCGGGCTCACTCGCTTGTGAAACGAACGGGAAAAGGGAGCCGACCTCTGCTTGGGGCTGCAGCTGACACAGCAGCTGGGGACCCGAGCCTGGGATTCCAATGCAGTTGATGACTGCATCCAGAATATTCTAGGGCCCCCTAGGCAGAGCGGGCACTAAGCACCATCACAGGAGATGGTTTGGAGCCAGGACAGACCACCATAAAACCATTAGACAAAGCAGTGAACGCAGAGGGAGAAAGAAAAAAACATGCCACCTCAGAAGACCTTAAAAACGCCAAATTCCAAAATACATAATGGAATTCTAAAGTCATCAAAAAATTATCCAACTCAATATTTAGGATCCACTTCAGATGAAACCAATTTTATAGAATAGTTTGATAAAGGCTAAAATAAGGATGTTTAGGAGGCTCAAGGAGAGGAATGAAGATACACGGAAATGAAGATACTCCTCCCCACCCAAAGAAACAAAATTATAAACAAAACATCTAGAAGAAGTGGAGGGGGAAAAAAATACAATTAGAACTCTTGGAGATGAAAAATACAGTCATTGAAATTAAAAGAAAAAGCCCCAATAGACAGGATTAACTCTGGACATAAGCAGAGAACCGGTGGATTAGAAGATAGTTCCGAGAACTTCAGCCAGAACCTTACATGAAGAGAAAATGATGATGAGAGAACTTGCAGGGCTTGGAGGATGGATCAAGAGGCTGTAACATGGTCTAAGGAGAGTTGCAGAAGGTTGTGGAGAAGCAATATTTAAACAAATACTAGCATATATTAGCTGGTAACTTTCCAGAATTAGAAAAGACATTGATTCCTCAGTTTGAAGTTGTGTTTGGAATTCTAAGCAGGATAAAGGATAATCCCTTAGCACTTGCTCAGTTGACCTGAAGGGGTATCTGCAGGACATCATTGAGACAAAATGGCATTTTCTGGAAAGTATATAAAATGTGGTCTCATTAAGGCACAAGTGGATGACCAAGGGAAAACAGATCTGCAATGAGTATGGGAATGTGGGAGCATGGGTTAGGGAGGCGGGGAGCACACAAGAATACACACCTGATGTGATACAGCGTGTTAAGAGAATGAAGGATAAAACATACGATCTCAATAGATGCAGAAAAAAGCATTTGACAGAATTCAACATCCTTTCACGATAAAAGCTCTCAACAAACTGAGTATAGAAGGAACGTACCACAACATAACGAGCACCATGTATGATGAGATAGTGATTTCATTTCCTTCCGATACATACCCGGAATTGGGATTATTGGGTCGTATGGTAGTTCCATTTTTAATTTTTTGAGAAAACTGCATACAGCTTTCCGTAATGGCTGCACCAATTTACATTAACAGTGCACAAGGGTTTCGTTTTCTCCACATCTTCACCAACACTTACCTCTTGTCTGTTTGGTAATAGCCTTTCTAACAAGTGTGAGGTGATAATCTCATTGTAGTTTTGATTTACATTTCCCTGATGATTGGTGATATTGAGCACATTTTCATGTACCTGTTGGCCATTTGTATACCTTCGTAAAAATGTGTATTCAGGTCCTTTGCCCCCTTTTGGATTATTTGGGTTTTAGCTGTTGAGTTCTGTGAGTTCCTTAAATCTTTTGTAGTTTAACCCCTTATCAGATACATGGTTTACAAGTATTTTCTCCGATTTGTAGGTTGCCTCTTCATTTTGCCAATTGTTTCTTTTGCTGTGCAGAACCTTTTAATTTTATTTATTTGTTTGTTTATTTTTGGCTGCATTGGGTCTTCGTTGCTGCGCACGGGCTTTCTCTAGCTGCGGCGAGCAGGGGCTACTCTTTGTTGCAGTGCGAGGAATGCGAGGGCTTCTCATTGCGGTGACTTCTCGTTGCAGAGCACAGGCTCTAGGCGCGCGGGCTTCAGTAGTTGCAGCACGTGGGCTCAGTAGTTCTGGCGCATGGGCTTAGTTGCTCCACGGCATGTGGGATCTTCCCGGACCAGGGCTCGAACCTGTGTCCCCTGCATTGGCAGGCGGATTCTTAGCCACTGTGCCACCAGGGAAGTCCTGTGCAGAACCTTTTCAGTTTGGTATAGTCCCACTTGTTTATTTTTGCTTTTGTTGCTTATGATTTGGGTGTAATATCCAAAAAATTATTGCCAAGACCAATGTCAAGGAGCCTTTTCTCTATGCTTTCTTCAAGGAGTTTTACATGTCAGTTCTTAATGTAAGTCTTTAATTCACTTCAAGTTAATTTTTTGTGAGTAGTATAAGATAGGGGTCCAGTGGGTTGAAATTCAGCACCAGCTTCTGTTTGCTATGATCCACGCAGACGCTGCCCCTGCCCCTCAGAGCTCCCTCCATGCCAGGGTGGAGAGATGATGCCAGCAGAGCAGACACCCACGTGAGAAGTTTCCTTGATGGAGATTTTAAACACTTCATTTTCATAGAATTTCTGGTGGTATAAAAATATATTTGGTTGTTTCGCTTTCTTTAAAAAGTGTATTGTGACTTCCCTGGTGTCCCAGTGGTTAAGAATCCACCTGCCAATGTAGAGGACACAGGTTCTGTCCCTGGTCCAGGAAGATCCCACATGCCGTGGAGCAACTAAGCCCGTGCGCCACAACTACTGAGCCTGCGCTCTAGAGCCTGAGAGCCACAACTACTGAGCCCATGTGCCACAACTGCTGAAGCCCATGTGCCTAGAGACTGTGCTCCGCAACAAGAGAAGCCACTGCAGTGAGAAGCCCGCGCACCACAACGAGGAGTAGCCCCCGCTTGCTGCAACTAGAGAAAACCCGCGCACAGCAACAAAGACCCAACTCAGCCAAAAATAAATAAATTAATTTTTTAAAAGTATATTGGATTTTAGGGCCTTTCTTTTTTTTTTATTTAACAGGGAATGACATGATTTTTCAGGGAAAATAATCTAACAGTTTGTGTAGACTGGACTGAAAGACAAAAGCCAACATGAAATAACTCATAAAACCCTTTCCCTCTGATTACAGCAGCTATGCAAGCTCATTACAGAAACTGCAGAACATAAAGAGAAGCACAAAGAAAAAAAAAGGTCACCTGCAATTTCATCACCTAGTCTTACCCATGATTTACATTTTAATGTATCTATTGCACTCAGTTTTTCATGGTAATGTCTATCCTCTGCTTGTTCTGCTGCTTCATATGTCAGGAACAATTATTAAGGCCACTCAAGTGAATTGAAAACTGCGTTTTAAAAAGGGCCTTTCCTCGGACTTCCCTGTGGTCCAGTGGTTAAGAATCCACCTTCCAATGCAGGGGACACAGGTTCAATCCCTGGTCGGGGAAGTAAGATACCACATGCCGTGGGACAACTAAGCCCACACACTGTAACTACTGAGCCTGTACCCCACAACTAGAGAGAAGCCTGCAACGAAGAGCCCCGCACACTGCAACAAAGACCCAGCGCAGCCAAAAAACACAAACAAAACAGTTCTTTGTAGCACTCTCAATAACAGTAAAAATAAAACTTTGAAACGTGCTATTAAAAAAAAACGGGGGAGGCCTTTCTTTTTCTATCGTGATATTTCTTGGGTGAATCCTGCGTCTGAGTTCTGAGCATCTGTTTCATCCGTAATACCAGAGTGTGTCCATGATCATATACGCCACATCCTAGGATGTGCTGATTTCATTGGAGCCGACGTTCTTTATTTTAAAAACTAGCCAACACGAAATGTTCTATCTCAGTGCTCTGTTCCCCACCTTTTTTAAAGAGAACCTGTTCCGAGACTGAAGCAGGAAGAAATAGAAAATATGAAGACACCAATCACAAGCACTGAAATTGAAACTGTGATTAAAAATCTTCCAACAGGGCTTCCCTGGTGGCGCAGTGGTTGAGAGTCCGCCTGCTGGTGCAGGGGACACGGGTTCGTGCCCCGGTCTGGGAGGATCCCACATGCCACGGAGCGGCTGGGCCCGTGAGCCATGGCTGCTAAGCCTGCGTGTCCGGAGCCTGTGCTCCGCAACGGGAGAGGCCACAGCAGTGAGAGGCCCGCGTACCGCCAAAAAAAAAAAAATCTTCCAACAAACAAAAGCCCAGGACCAGATGGCTTCACAGGCGAATTCTATCAAACATTTAGAGAAGAGCTAACACCTATCCTTCTCAAACTCGTCCAAAATATAGCAGAGGGGGGAACACTCCCGAACTCATTCTACGAGGCCACCATCACCCTGATACCAAAACCAGACAAAGATGTCACAAAGAAAGAAAACTACAGGCCAATATCACTGATGAACATAGATGCAAAAATCCTCAACAAAATACTAGCAAACAGAATCCAACAGCACATTAAAAGGATCATACACCATGATCAAGTGGGGTTTATCCCAGGAATGCAAGGATTCTTCAATATATGCAAATCAATCAATGTGATACAACATATTAACAAACTGAAGGAGAAAAACCATATGATCATCTCAATCGATGCCGAGAAAGCTTTCGACAAAATTCAACACCCATTTATGATAAAAACCCTGCAGAAAGTAGGCATAAAAGGAACTTTGCTCAACATAATAAAGGCCATATATGACAAACCCACAGCCAACATCGTCCTCAATGGTGAAAAACTGAAACCATTTCCACTAAGATCAGGAACAAGACAAGGTTGCCCACTCTCACCACTCTTATTCAACATAGTTTTGGAAGTTTTAGCCACAGCAATCAGAGAAGAACAGGAAATAAAAGGAATCCAAATCGGAAAAGAAGAAGTAAAGCTGTCACTGTTTACAGATGACATGATACTATACATAGAGAATCCTAAAGATGCTACCAGAAAACTACTAGAGCTAATCAATGAATTTGGTAAAGTAGCAGGATACAAAATTAATGGACAGAAATCTGTGGCATTCCTATACACTAATGATGAAAAATCTGAAAGTGAAATTAAGAAAACACTCCCATTTACCACTGCAATAAAAAGAATAAAATATGTAGGAATAAACCTACCTAAGAAGACAAAAGACCTGTATGCAGAAAATTATAAGACACTGATGAAATAAATTAAAGATGATACAAATAGATGGAGAGATATACCATGTTCTTGGATTGGAAGAATCAACATTGTGAAAATGACTCTACTGCCCAAAGCAATCTACAGATTCAATGCAACCCCTATCAAACTGCCACTGGCATTTTTCACAGAATACTATGTTCTTGGATTGGAAGAACCAACGTTGTGAAAATGACTCTACTGCCCAAAGCAATCTACAGATTCAATGCAATCCCTGTCAAACTACCACTGGCATTTTTCACAGAACTAGAACAAAAAAATTTCACAATTTGTGTAGAAACGCAAAAGACCCCGAATAGCCAAAACAATCTTGAGAAAGAAAAACGGAGCTGGAGGAATCAGGCTCCCTGCCTTCAGACTATACTACAAAACTATAGTAATCAAGACAGTATGGTACTGGCACAAAAACAGAAATATAGGTCAATGGAACAGGATAGAAAGCCCAGAGATAAACCCAGGCACATGTGGTCACCTTATCTTTAATAAAGGAGACAAGAATATACAGTGGAGAAAAGACAGCCTCTTCAGTAAGTGGTGCTGGGAAAACTGGACAGGTGCATGTAAAAGTATGAAATTAGAACACTCCCTAACACCATACACAAAAATAAACTCAAAATGGATTAAAGACCTCAATGTAAGGCCACACACTATCAAACTCTTAGAGGAAAACATAGGCAGGACACTCTATGACATAAAGCACAGCAAGATCCCTCTTGACCCACCTCCTAGAGAAATGGAAATAAAAACAAAAATAGACAAATGGGACCTAATGAAACTTAAAAGCTTTTGCACAGCAAAGGAGACCATAAACAAGGCCAAAAGACAACCCTCAGAATGGGAGAAAATATTTGCAAATGAAGCAACTGACAAAGGTTTAATCTCCAAAATTTACAAGCAGCTCATGCAGCTCAATGTCAAAAAAACAACCCAATCCAAAAATGGGCAGAAGACCCAAATAGACATTTCTCCAAAGAAGATATACAGATTGCCAACAAACACATGAAAGAATGCTCAATATCACTAATCATTAGAGAAATGCAATTCAAAAGTACAATGAGATATCATCTCACACCGGTCAGAATGGCCATCATCAAAAAATCTACAAACAATAAATGCTGGAGAGGGTGTGGAGAAAAGGGAACCCTCTTGCACTGTTGGTGGGAATGTAAATTGATACAGCCACTGTGGAGAACAGTATGGAGGTTCCTTAAAAAACTAAAAATAGGGCTTCCCTGGTGGCGCAGTAGTTGAGAGTCCGCCTGCCGATGCAGGGGACACGGGTTCGTGCCCTGGTCAGGGAAGATCCCACATGCCGCGAAGCGGCTGGGCCCGTGAGCCATGGCCACTGAGCCTGCGCGTCCGGAGCCTGTGCTCCGCAACAGGAGAGGCCCGTGTATTGAGAAGAAAAAAAAAACAAAAAACTAAAAATAGAACTACCATACGACCCAGCAATCCCACGACTGGGCATATACCCTGAGAAAACCATAATGCAAAAAGAGTCATGTAGCACAATGTTCACTGCAGCTCTATTTACAATAGCCAGGACATGGAAACAACCTAAGTGTCCAACGACAGCTGAATGGATAAAGAAGATGTGGCACATATATACAATGGAATATTACTCAGCCATAAAAAGAAACGAAACTGAGTTATCTGCAGTGAGGTGGATGGACCTAGAGTCTGTCATACAGAGTGAAGTAAGTCAGAAAGAGAAAAACAAATACCGTGTGCTAACACACATAAGAAAAAAAAAGGTCATGAAGAACCTAGAGGCAAGGTGGGAATAAAGGTACAGACCTACTAGAGAATGGACTTGAGGATATGGGGAGGGGGAAGGGTAAGCTGTGACAAAGTGAGAGAGTGGCATGGACATATATACACTACCAAACGTTAAGTAGATAGCTAGTGGGAAGCAGCCGCATAGCACAGGGAGATCAGCTCGGTGCTTTGTGACCGCCTGGAGGGGTGGGATAGGGAGGGATGGAGGGAGGGAGACGCAAGAGGGAAGAGATTATGGGAACATATGTATATGTATAACTGATTCACTTTGTTATAAAGCAGAAACTAACCATTGTAAAGCAATTATACTCCAATAAAGATGTTTAAAAAAATTAAAAAAAAAGAGAACCTGGCTATTGAGTGCCAGGCAGAAAGGGGATCCTTTTCAGAGAAATGCACAGCCCGGAGTCCAAAGCCTGAAAGCAGACAGAGCCTGGAAACAGATGTAAAACCGCCTCCATGTAGAAAATTACAGGCACCAGTGATGCTGTTAGACACATATGACTAACCGCGGTTAATGCTTGCTGTTGTCAATTAGCCTTATTAGCACGAGCAGTTGGGGCCCAGGATGACATTACTTTGATTACCACGAGCAGCTGTTTATTTGTGGAGAGGGTGCATTTCCAAAAAGGTTACCCTGTCCGGAAATTAATCATAACCTCCGCATTGTTGGAAATTCAGGAAAACAGGAGGGAAACCAGGTAAGCAAGCAGATTAAAAAAAAAAAAAAAACAGTTGATGAAAGTTGCACAGTAATTTTTACTATAATTTTTCTATTATTTTCTCTGCTAAAGTGGACTAGGGCCATTGTATGCTTTTTTTCTGAAATCTGTGAGTGGGAGGCAAAATTACTCGCATTAGAGCTCACCCGAGACATTAATTAAGGCCATTAGGGAGGCAACGCCAAAGAGCTCCCCAACCCAGAGCCTGGGAGAGGGGCCAGCCGAGCAGGGGAGCTGATGCTACACACCGGCCTGGAGGGGCACAGCCGAGATCTGGGCGGGGAAACATCATCCCCTCCCCCTCCCGTCTCAGCCGGGCGGCCCATCCCCCATCTCCCACCGGGGCCTATTATGGGCCATTTCAGGACCCTGGACCTAAACTCTGATAATCCCGCATTTTCTGCGGGCACCTGGCCTCTTGGGAGAGGCCTGGGCCGCGCACGGGGTGGGGCGGGGGCAGCTGCACCTGGCCCACCTTTAACCCCATGTCCAGTCTTGGTTCGGTTTGGCTCCTGCTACATGCCAGGCCCTGGGGACCCCGTGGTCCCGCCTCACGGAGCTGACACTGCAGTGGGCAGTGGTCCTGGAGCACAGAAAAGTCAGAATGAGAACATGGGGCGCTTGGTCATCAGCCCAGAATCACAGACTTAAAGGAAAGACTTGCGGCACAGCGTAGATACAATGAGTCTGGGTTTTGTAGGGACCCACCCAGAACCAGGAGGACGCCCTGAAGCCCCGACCCCACCTTCAGGACCCGCCCCCCCACACCGGCCCAGAGCCTCAGGGACGCAGCGCCATACCCTGCGCTCCGTTGGGTCCCGTGCCGCCCGTGTGGCTGTGTGTGGCCGCCGATCGCTGGCGCTCTGGCTCTGCAGGATCCCTTGAACACACGAGCACCATTTTGTCCATCACGGTGTTGCTGGACTTTTGTGTTGCAGAAACACAAGGCCGCATACTTGCTTCCAGATGATACTCTGAGCTGGGTCCTGGGGGCTCCGCCACGAGAGGGTCCCTGAGGGCCCCCCCCTCCGTCACCTGGCCTCCCTCCCGCTCCCCAGGAGGGCTGACCCCAGGCTGGGCCAGCGGGGCACAGACCAGCCCTGTCCTCCTCACTGGCATTTAGGCTGCCAGGTGACCTTTGCTGGCCCAGACAAGTGTCAACGTGCTAGACAGGACTTGCGTGGTCTCCTGCAGCCGTCCCTGCCGGGGACACCTTGGTCTCCATCGTGGAACACATTCTGGGGGAGTTTACTCTGAAAACAAAGCGTCGCCGTGGCGACCGGGAGGGGTTTCTGGAGGCCCTTGGAATGATTCTGCAGGTGAGGGCTCGGGGATGCTCACCCCAGATCGGATTCAGCTGGTAGACGGTGCCCTACCAGCCGGGATGCCCAGGGCATCGAGAGGCCTCTGCCTGACCCGCCTGTGGCCTCCGACCTGGCCTGAGGTGCACCTCCCCACGGCAGTGCCAGGGGCAGGCGAGCTGACCCCTCTCTGGGGAGAAGGTCACCAGGCCCAGCCCTGAGGGCAGCGGGTCCGTGTCCATCCCCGGAGAGGGTGGTGGGAGAGGCCCCGCTGTCTCTGCTGAGGTGGGGAGACGCGGCCCCGCGCTCCTGTGTCCAGGTCCTCAGCCCGGGAGGGGGGCGGGGGCCACAGGCACCATCCTCACCTCTCACCCCGTGGGGTCCTGCCCTATCTCGTCCTGTCCTGTGGGTGTTGGGGACACAGGTGAGGCCGGCGCCGCACGAGCAGGAGCTCTTAGGTCCAGGTCACAGCTCGCCCTCCTCGCAGGCCCCCGAGCGGCTCTGCTCCTGTGCGGACGCTTGTGGCCGCGCTGGGGGGAGGCTGCTGCTGGCCCCTGGGGGGTAGAGGCCGGGGAGGCCGCTAGAGTTACTGCCCCGGGGTCAGCAGTGCCGGGCTGGGAACCTGGGCCTGAAGATCCATTGGGGGCCTAAAGGCCTAAAGGGAGCAGGGCACGCGGAAGGAGGCGGGAGACGCGCGGAAGGAGGCGGGAGACGCGCGACTTCCCGCCGGGCTGGCCCCCTTCGTTGGGCCGAGGCTCCAGAGAAGCCCGACAGGCTGGAAGGCCCGGGCGGGAGGCTCAGGTGGGCTGCAGCGGAGCAGGGGCACCTGGGGCACCTGGAGTCGGGGAAGGACCTTGGGGAGAGCAAAGCCCAGGTGTGTGAGGGTCCCCAGAGCTGTGATGAGGAGACACAGGGCGGGGAGCAAGATCCAGGCTGAGGGAGGCCGGGGGCAGAGGTGGGCCCCGGCCCTCCTGGAGGGAGGCCATGAACCGGCCTGGCTGGGAGCCCGAGGCCGGGTCTCTCGGGGCCTCTGGGTGCGACCTGCAGCAGCCATGTCTGGGTACAGCTGCCCAGTCCTGGGGGGCGACTCACACTTCAGAGCGGGCGCAGGACATGGCCCTGACCACGGTCCCTCCGAGCCCAGCATCCTGCAGCCCCACCTCCCTGGCGAACTGGCCGGGCCTCCAGCGGGAGCCTTCTGTGCAGGGTCTGCAGGTTCCCCAGGAAGGACTCCTGATCATCCAGCATTTGGGCTGTTTCCCAGTTTGGCTGCTACACACGATGCCTCGGAGGACATTCTGGAATGTATCTCCCGGCAAGACAGGGCTGAAGTCCCACTTGGGTGACCCAACAGAGGAGCTGTGAGGCATGGCCTAGGTGGACGTCCAGGTTGACCAGAGGATTCCACCCCAAGGAAGCAGAATCATCCGTGTTCTACCCGACAACAAATGAGGTCACACCGACCTGCCCTTGTGTCTTCTGCGGACTGAGTGGACGTAAGGTGGAGTCTGGTCTGGTCTTGGTCCGTTGGCTGCCGGGGAGCATCTCTCTGCAGTGCATCGCCATCCGTGCTTCCTGTTCTGTGAAAAGCCTGCCCGTGTCTTTCGTCCATTGTGTTGGTGCGAATTTTTCTCACTAATCTGTTAGGAAGCCTTGACATATTCTCAGTGCTTATCCTTTCACAGTTATGTGTATCGCAAACATCCCCCAGCTACTAGTTTGTCTTTTCATTTTCTTCAAGTTGCCTTTTGTCTTTTTTTTTTTTTTTTTTTTGCCGTAGCCGCGCAGCCTGCGGGATCCTAGTTCCCCCACCAGGGATTGAACCCGTGCCCCCTGCAGTGGAAGCACAGAGTCTTAAGCACTGGACCGCCAGGAAGGTCCCCAAGATGCCTTTTGTTGAGACGTGAACGACTTTATGGTTGTGCGTTAGCAGTGTGTGCTCATGTCTTGTTAACGGCGAGGCTCCCACTGGGTCACTGAGGCCCAGGCCTCCGGATCCGGGTTCATCCTCCCTCCGCGCCCTGAATACGCTGCTGTCACCTCCTTTCTTCTCGTGTTGCTGACGGGAACCGATGTCAGTCTGAGTCTTGTTTCCGGGCTGTGAATGTCTTCTCTTCTCTCTGGAAGCTTTGAGAATTTTCTCCTTGCCCTTAGAGCTCTAAAATTCTGCTCTGTGTCCAAGTCTAGGTTTGTAAGGTATATTCCCTCTGGCCCGCTGGTCTTTTCAATTCCAGAACCTCTGTGTTTCTTCTGTTCTGTGAAACTCTGGTATTACGAAGTAATTCAGGGAATGTAAAATGGTGCGGCCATTTTGGAAAAGTCTGGCAGCTCCTCAAAAGTTTAAATGTGGAATTACCATGTGACCCAGGAATTCCATCCCCAGGGGTGGACCCAGGGGAAATGAACACATAGGGCCACACGAAAACGTGCATAGGAGTGTTCACAGAAGCATTATTCATCACGGACAAAACGTAGAAACAGCCCGAATGTCCCAACAAATGGATAAACAAACTGTGATCAAACCATACACTGGAGTATTTATTATTTGGCCACAAAAGGAATAAAGTAAGATTCCTTACTTCATTCATAAAGAAGATATATGAATGGCCAATAAACACATGAACGCTCAACAACACTAATCACTAGGGAAGTGCAAACCGAAAAGGGGAGACCATGTCATACCCACTAGGACGGCAACAGAAAAAAAAAAAGGAAAGAAAGAAAAAGGAAACAACAAGTGTTGGTGAGAATGTGGAGAAATTGGAACCTTGTGTCTGTCGGCAGGCAGCTGGGGATGTAAAATGGTGTCGCTGCTGTGGAAAAAAATAAACGCACACTCACCATATGATCTAAGGATTCCACTTCTGGGCCTATGCTCAGAAGAACTGAAAGCAGGGTCTTGAAGAGATATTTGCACACCCATGTTCATGGTAGAGTTATTCTCACAGCACCCAAGAGGTACAAACCTCCCACTTCTCCCTCCCTCCCCAGCCCTGCCACCCAGGCTCCCATAGGTTCTGACCTTCTCTCTGTGATTCCGCTCACCGGGGCGCCTCACGTATGCCATTCCGTCTGCCTGGAACACCCTTCCCATTGTCCACCCTCCTCCCCCTCTCCTGACCCTTTGCCTCCCGACTCTTGCTCCCCCTTGGGATCCTGGCACAGAGGCCTAGGAAAGCTTCCCTGATAGGTATTCCCTACGCCCGCCTGCCCCAGGCCTGGGTTAAAACCCTCTGCTGGCTGCACCATCAAAGCCCTTGTCACCCGACTGAAGTATATTTAATGCCTCCATCTGCAGCAAAGACCCCTCCCCTTGGTCTCCCACCCCCTTCTCCCAATTGTTAATCTTTCCCATCAGCACATAAGCTCGTTCTAATATCCCCATCCTAATATCTCAGAGGCTTTGCTTTGTGGATCAGTCCTGACACTTTTGGCTACAAATAATAGAATGTTGGACCACCAATGACTTAAAGCAGAGGCATGAATTACTCCTCTTCCCAGGAAGGGGGGCCGGACATCATCTCGGGGCTAGCTCCGTGGTACTCAGCGACCCAGGCTCATTCTCTCTTTCATACTCAGAACGTTGGCTTCCCATCCTTGTGCCTGTGACCTCATGGTCTTAAGACAGCTGCATAGCTCTAGCCATCACACCAGGATCCCGAACGGAAGAAAATTTCTCCTCACTTAGCTTTGTGAGCCACAAGGGTGTCAGTCACCTGGGGAATCCATCACCCCTGCTCAGGGCATGACACTGAGTTGGCTCCCAGGAGAAATCTGTGAAATAAATGAAGGAGGGAGTGTAGCAATAGACAAAGCATCAGAAGGCCTGTGGACGTTCCAGTGGTTGGTCCTGCACGGTTTCGTGCAGGTCACACCTGGCACATCCCTGGTGCTCGGCCTCCCAGATCCAGCAGGGAGCGGGTGGCACCTGAGGGCAGAGCGAGCGCCAGGAGGAGGGGTCCCACCCGTGGGGTCATCAGGCCCCCAGGAGTCGGCTCTGGGGACTCGCCAGTCCTGGTCCTGTTCAGCCCGTCCACCGCAGGGAGCATTCAGCCTGTCCTCCCTGCAGCCTCCGCCCACCCCGTCCCCAGCTTCCACGGCCCCTGCCTACTTCCTGACGCCCCTCGGATCAGAGCCCGAGGGGCATCTTTCAGGTGGGGCAACCTGGGGGTGGGGTGTGAAGGGGCCTCTTTAAGAGTAAGAAGATAGCAGAGCTGAGAACAGACAAGCACAGCGATGGAGTGAACGCCACTTGGAATGAGAAATGAAACCACAACAAATTACAAAGTTTTAGAAGTCGATTAATACCGGCGTCATCAGCAAGTGTAGGAAAGTCACGATGTTCAGCGATTGCCCGACTCGCCCTGCGAGCCATCACCCCTGCGTTCCTGAATGCGTGCTCATCCTTCTCTCCCGCATCGGGATTGCGTGTCATTGTTTTCTGTGGAGAGAAGAGGGCCGTGACACAGCTTTTCCTCCCGCTGCCGACGTGAATTCATTTCTCATCGTCAATGGTGGAGAGAGATATTGTGAAGCCTCAGCACTCATCACGGGGAAGCCGCGCACTTTTCGGATCGATGGAGCTCGTTGTCACCGATGGGCTCTCATGGATGCGACTCAGGCTGGCAGCGGGAGCTGCGGGCATCGTGATGAACTCAATTGCCATCGGGAAAGCAGAGCCTGGCGGTGGGTCTGTACCCGCAGGCCCTGCGTGCTCAGCGCAGCCGGACCGGAGGGAACTGGGTCTCACTGGGCACTGGCACCAACTAACCCGCCTCCCCAAGGCTCACATCGGCTGCCCGGAGGGACAGTGACGTCCCACAGATGGGCTTCGGCCCTACACCCCACGCCCTGCGCCCCTGCGCCCCTCATTCGCTGGGCTGAGGAACACCATCGCCCCTCAGCCACGCCTTCGCCCTGCCTCCGGCACAGGCCAGGGAGGGGCACCCGGGAGGCAGCTGTGTCCCCAGAGGCCACTCCTGCGTGGGTGTGGCTGTCAACACACTAACCACCCAGAGATGGCCCGTGAACCCCATGGACCTGCCCCAGTGGGGGGGATTGAATCCTGTCTACCAGAAAGATAGATTCAATTCACGTACACCGTGGAACTGAATTCAGCCAACGACCTGCATGAACTTGGGGGACCAGCCTTTACAGCTGACCAGGGAGGCCGACGGGGTCAGCACACTGTGGCCCGCAGGCCAGACCTGGCCCTCTGCCCGATTTCGTGAAATTTTATTGGCACGAGGCCTCAGTGGCTCGTCCACGAGTGGCCTCGGTGGCTGTCACGCTGCAGCGCCAGGCTGAGCTGTGTGGCACCGGGCAGCCCACAAAGCCCCGGTCACTGTCCAGCCCTTTACGGACATGCCTCCTGGCCCTCGATTGAGATGTAGTCCCCACTTCTAGGGTCACTGCCCCTTTAGCCCTTACAGGGAGGAGACCGTCCTGGACCAGAGGCAGCCGAGGCCCGGTCAGGGGCTGCCGCCCGCTCCGCCCTGAGCTGGTCCCAGGCGGCCCGAGACGCCTCAGTGCCCTGAGCCCCTCTTGCATCTAAAACCACGTCAGGGGTCCAGCGATGAACTTGTCTCCCACTGACGACTGCTGTGAGCTGGCCCTCACTGGGAAGGGTCAATGCTCCAGAATATTCTCAGCTCAACTTCTTAATTCTGGCCAATATCCTTGAAATGTGTTTTTAACAGCTTCAAATGAAACTCAAATCTCATTAGGTGATGCCAAAGCAAATGCAAATATAAATCTCCTTTTGCCTTTAACGTTTTCAAATATTAAAGTTATCAAGGGAGAGGCAAGTAAAGGAATAAAAATGCAAACGAGATGGGAGAGACTCGTCTGCGCAGGCAGTGGGCGGCCAGGTCCCCTCTTAGCATCCATCACCGTCCGGCCGTCTGGGCCTCGGGCCGCTCGGCAGCCTGTTTCCCAGCACTGCCTCGAGTTTCTAGAAGCGAGGGGAGCTCGGCCTCGGAAGGGGTTCATATCTCGGCTGTGGACGCGTTAAAAAGAAAGCAAAATACCAAAATATAACCCCAGAAACAGCCACTCTAAAGAGTTCGTCTTTATCCTGTGTTAAGGGGAAAAGCAGTCATCAGCCCATGAGCTTCAATGACCCAAATTACCGATAATTTCAGCATAAATTAGGCCGTTATGTGCTGCCGCCAGGGTCCTCTTCTTGGCTGATGACGGTGAGCTCTATTATCCTCTCCAGACGCCAGAGGCTCAGGGAGGGCGGTGTGGCGTCCTTGGTGGGGAGGACGTGAGGGGCCGGCTGTGACCCGGGGGAAGGGCGTCGGGCTCTGCGGGACACATACCTGCGGCAGGTCCCCCGGCGTGGCTCCAGGAGGGACCAAGTTCACCTGGAGAGAGGCTGCTAGTCTACCCAGACAAGACTTACTGATCCCATGGGGGTTGGGGACACTGCCCTCTGGGGCTCCGTGGGGTGGGGGTGAGCAACACACAGGTGAGGCATCCCCCACAGCAGGAGGGTCTTCTGGAGATGGAGGCACAGTGCAGGGCCTGGGAGGGGCAGGGCTTGTAGCTGGGAGTGTGTATCCCCCCATCCCTCCACCTGCCCCCCCACAGTGTGATGGTTTTTGGAGGCAGGAAATTTGGGAGGCGATTAGGGCAAGGCGGCCGCCTGCAAGCCTGGGGATGAGGCCTCAGACTGAAACCACCCTGTGGGCACCTTGAATGTGGACTTCCGGCCTCCAGGGCTGAGAGGCCTCCGACCGACCGAGACACTGGGAAACAGAGGACCCGGGCGTCGGTCCACACGCCCAGCGCTGGATGGGGGTGGACGAGGGAAAGCAGCAGGAACAGAGGCAGGGCGGGTGCGGGCGGCGACGCGGGAGGGAGGCTGGCATGGCGGGGGCTGTGGAAGACCCCAAGGCCCAGCCGGGGGGCTCTGCTTCTGTGCTGTTCTGTGGGCCGTAGGAGCCGGGGAGTCCAGTTTTAGGAAAACGGTGCAGACCGTGGTCTCGGTGTGGTGTCCAGCGCAGGGGAGACTGTCCTTGTCGCCTGCCTCTCATCGGCCCCGGCAGGATCAGGCACACGCCGCAGACTCGACGGCCTCTGGGGCGGGTTCTCTGTCTGGGGCCCAGGCTGCCCCACCCCTAGATGCCGGTAGCACCGCCCCCATCCCCTGCCAAGTCATGACAACCACAAGCGCCTCCAGACTCTGCCACGTGACCCGGGGACAGGACCCCTGATTGAGAACCTCCTTTAGAGGGTGAAGTGGCCGGGCCGGGCCTGGGGGGGGGGTGACACAGGTGTAGTGCTGGGTGGCTCACCTCTTAAATTGTCAGGGATAAAAACGGCCCGGGACTCACCTGCCCTCGGATTTGCCTCCCAGCCTGGGACTTGGGGTCATTTGAGGAGCCAGGAGCGTGGCCATCTTAGCCGTGAGTGTGACCTGGTCCTGTCGCTATGCCTTGGGCTGTCCTGCATGGCGACGAGGCACCTGCCAAGGGCGGGGCATGCCAAGGCGGTGGCCGGCATCCACGGGGCCCCCTTGGGTCCTGCCTGATGCAGTCTGACGCCAATGAGCTCGTCTTGTCCCGGACACCCCCGGGAGGTGCTAGGGATGCGCTGAGTGAGCGGCGTGAGCCACACCTGGGACCGCCAAGGGCAGGGGGTCCATCCCGGCTCAGGAGCAGAGCCCCGAGGACCCGACGGCCTGAGATCCTGCTGGCTTGCCCATGCCCCTCCCCGCAGGGGGACCAGACTGAGCTCAGGGACCCCTGTTTCTGCAGCGGCCCCAGCCTGTGGGCAGCTGGGAGGGCCGGCCGGCCACGTGGCTGCTCCATGATTCCTGATCTGTTACCCGCCCCCCACTCCAGGTGGTCCAGCTTGGAAAGCTGGGGGTCGGGGAGAGCAGCTGGGGAGCAGCTGGGATCTGGGCTGGCGATGGGAGGTTTTCATCAGCCTCTCCCCTCGCCAGCTGGGGTGACCCTCAGCAAGCCCGGCCACAGGGGGAGGGGAAACGCCCCAGAGGAGGCCGGCCTGGAGTTGGGGGCGAGGGGGGGCCCGCTCCTGCCCAGAAACCCAGCCCTCCCAGGTGCACAGTGTTTTCAGCCGGGTTCCTGCTTGCTCGAAATCCCCTGGCGGCCTGCGGGCTTTGATGTGTGGAAGGCAGCTTGCTCCTGGAAGGGATGTGCTTAGCCAGTGTGAACAGAAGGCAGACAGAAGTAGCTTCCACTTCGGAACGTTTGTAGGGGATTTGTTTGTTTTTTTCAAAGTTCATTTGCTATATACTATTCAATTAGGAATCTTGCCAGACACAGTGTCATTTCTTTTAAGCGGGAAACATAACCTAGTCAAACTTGATTTGGCAAACTAGAGTCTGAACATTTTCCAGAGCAGTTGAAAGGCCTTTGTGGCCCAGATCGGGAGAGAGGGAGGCCCCTCCCAGGCAGCACGCCACCAGCTGGGAAAAGGGAAAGACCCCAGTCCCTGCACAGACCAGCTTGGCCGACTCCCAGCCCGGCCTCTCCTTCGGCAGGTCCCTGCCCAGAAGCCCCAAGCCCAGGGGGCAGAGACTCTAGGCAGGGAGACCTCATTTTCTTGACATGAGGCCCGGCAGGGCCCGAAGACAGAAAGGGTCTGTCACACCTAGAAGAAGCAGAGGGGATTCCGGTAGGGCGAGGTGGCCATGACCTAGGGGTCCAGGTCACACCCAGAGACACAGCCCCAGACTTGTGTGGGCACACACACACACACACACCACACTCCAGGGGATGGGAGGGGTGGCTGGGATTTATCCCTCCAGTGGGTGGGGGGCAGGAGGTTATCTCTGGGGCAGGCTGGGGGTCATCTCTTTCTCAGTCCCAATCCCAAATTCTGAGGGAGGAGTTCTGACTGACCCACCCGTGTCAGCAGCCCCAGGTGCTCAGCCTGGTTCCACCCCTCCTGGCTTGTTGGAGGTGGGGAGCCTCATGGCACAAAAAGACTGCCAGGCACCAGCCCAAGCAGATGAGAAGGGGAGGCTACGGAAGTCGCATGGCTCTCATGGCTCCTAAGATCCAGGGCTTGAGGCCAGGTCTGAGTCACTTCAAGCCCTTGGCTTTTACCATCTGCCCTAGGCGGGGTACCCTCCAGCGCAGCCTGAGACGGGGAATCTTGTGCGGGTGGGTTGTTGAGGGCGTGACCTTGGGGGGGGAACCTGTAGGGCAGAGAGGGAAGCAGGACAGACAAGCCTCAGCCTGGGCCCGCGGGAGCTCTGGGGCGCTCGCAGCCTCCCAGGGTTATTCCATCCTGGGGAAGGAAGTCTTTTTAGCCATTCATTAGGGGCTGAGCAGAGGGGAGGTGAAGCTCCCTGACTTCTCTGGGCTGGGTGCCCCATGGGACAGCTGAGGACAGCGCAGTAGGGAGGACGCGGCAGCGGGCCGTGGGCACCCGGACGGCAGGGACGGGTGCGCAGGGGTGGTGGGGGTCTGGGTTCGGTGCCAGGGGCTTGGTGGTCAGGGTGCAGCCAGAGAGGGGAAGCGAAGACCAGGGCATGGGGCCTGGGCCCCCTGTCCCACCCCAACTCGACACGGTCCCCAGATCCCTAAAGAGGTGCCTACCCTGGGGAACCGGCATCTGACCGCCCCCAGAAAACAGAGACGCCCCCACCCTCGCCTCCCCACACTGTGGAATTGCAGCAGGACAAGCCCACATCCAGATCGATTACTGGATGGGGAAGCAATGCAAGGACGTTCGCCTGCGTTTTCAAATCTAAACTACAACATTCATTTAAGAATCTTTCCATCACAATGACCTAGAAATGAGACTTAAAGAAGTTGGGATAATGCCATTGAAAGGGTCATGTGGCCCTCATGAGCCTCTTGACAGGCACGAGTTTATATAATAATCAGACCGTTATAGCGTGATTCATGTGATGTCACCGCTCAACAGCCTGTCGTTTTGTCACCTTTCACCGACGTTTCCAACTTTACTGGGAACACGACAGACTTTGGAAGCTAGGTTTTGAAATTTGTAAAAACATTTTTCCAGATTACTTTCGCAACGGACTTTGTAATAAATTACATTACATTGCTTGGAGGATATTATAGCCGACCCATGAACAACTTGGGCATCAGGGGCACCAACATGCCCACACAATCGAAAATCTGAGTGTAATTTTGAGTAACCCCAAACTTAACGACTAATAGCCTATTGGTGATGGGAAACCCTACTCAGATGCACAGTGCCTCAACATATTTTGCATTATATGTATTTTATATGTACTATATATGTCTTCTTACAGTTAAGTAAGCTAGAGAAAAAAATGTTATTAAGAATATCATAAGGAAGAGGAAAATATGTTTACAGTACATATATGTGTTTATTGAAAAAACTCTGCATATATGTGGACCCGCGCAGGTCAAATCCGTATTGTTCAAGGGTCAGCTGTATTCCCTCTAGCCATTTTTTTCACTTTTATTTTATTATGGTAAAACATACATAACAAAAAATTTACCATTTCATACATTTTTAAGCCTACAAATCGTTGGCATTAAATATATTCACCATGTCAACAAGGACCTACTGTATAGCACAGGGAACTATACTCGATACTCTGTAATAACCTATAAGGCAAAAGAATCTAAAAAAAATAGATATATAGATATACATAAATAACTGAATCACTGTGCTGTACACCTGAAACTAACACAATATTGTAAATCAACTAGACTCCAAAAAAGCTAAAAAAAAAAAAAGTACAAGCAACATGGATTACAAATTTGTTTAAATATAAAAAGAAAAGTAGCATAAAGTTACCAATGAATTTTAAAATTCATCCAAAAATTAATAGCTGACCATGAAGAAAAAGAAACACATACCAAGTTGACAAGTGTTTACAAGAAAATAGACCAAAAGAAAGAAAATAGACAACACAAATCAAATCACAGAATACAGACATATCTCCTTTGTCTTCAGATACTGTTGGCATGTGTGCTTTTCCTGCTTTCCACTAAAATAAAGTCTTAATGATACAGTACTGCTTTCTCAACAACAACAAAAAATAGACCTCAATGCAATAAATAAATAAAACATAAATAAATTCACAATGTTGTGTAACCATCACCACCATCCATTTCCAGAAACTTTTCATTCTTCCAAAAAGAAACTCTGACTCCATCAAACGCTAACTCCCCATTCCCATCCCCCACTGAGCCCCTGGGAACCTCTATTCTACTTTCTGTGTCTATGAATTTGCCTGTTCTCGGGATCTCCTATACCTGGAATCATACATGCTATTTCACTGAGCGTAATGTCCTCAAGGTTCATCCATGTTGTAGCATGTGTCAGAATTTCCTTCCTTTTTAAGGCTCCATGGTATGGAGACCACATCTTGTTGATATGTTATCCATCCGTGGGCATTGGGGCTGCTGTGACTAATGCTGCTGGGGACACAGGTGTGCACGTCCAGTCAACCTGACAATGCAAAGTGCTGGACTGAAGTCCGAGGTCCCACCCCCTGCAAGGGCTCAGCTCTGCAGGCTGGGCCCCCAGGTGGGAGCCCCAGGAAGAGTTATGAGATGAAGAACCACATGTATTTAGGAATTTGGCCGCAGATTTCAAGAATATTAAAAAGTCCATACTCTTGAATCAATGATTTCATTCTTAGGAATTTATACAGAGAGAGTCAGGACACAAAGAGAGAGGCGGCTGAGGGTTTCTCACAAGTGGGGTACTAGGGACATTAGTTAATAGACAAAATTTAAAAACCTTTTCTCTGTCCTACCAAATTGGGGTGTAAGTTAAATTTGCTCCCCGTGGCATCTGTGATCAGATATATGTATGTGATTTAGAACATATATAGACTTTTCATAATTCACCTCTGTAAACCGTCTAAGAAAGGCATCAGCTAAGAATGACAGCCTGAGGGAAACCCATATCGCAGAGATGTGAGGGCCCAAGCAGCTTCACCTGTGTCCCTCCCCCACCCACCCTGGATCTGCCCCCCAGCTGGGACCACAGCTCAGTCCAGTTCCCCAGGCACGTCAGGTGAGTCAAGGCGACCTCCTGAGAGGTGGAGCTTCGGGGAGTCCACCTCCCTCCAGCACCCCTCTGTCCACCTGGAGCCCCAGGCCTGGCGTGGACCTGGACCTAGCGGCCCCTCCAGGAAGGGCATCCGTGACCAGGCTGGGTGAGAGGCCTGCCCCTCCCTCCCCACCTGGATGTACTCTGTCAACTGAAAAGTGTCTCCAAAAAACTGCAAGTTGGCAACACGGTTTTGCAACGGGATGAGACTTTTCCCGCATTTTAAGATCAACAGGCCGGCTTCCTTTCCTCTGGGACTAGGGAAGAAGGCCCTACCCCGGGAAAGCTCCCCCCACCCCACCAGCAAGCTCCACTGAGCACCTCCCAGGGCACAGTCCTCCACCCTGGCTCCAGCCCAGAATCTGCCCCCGCGGCCCCCCCGGGATCGGACTCAGCAGGACCATCGAGGACTTGGATTCCGAAAGAAAACGTCAGATGAAAGTCCCCCTAATGGCCCCTCTCATGTCCCATGGGAGGTTGGGAAAAGGGAAATCAAACCAAAAAGTGACCAAAGGAGACAAATCATCGCACTTCAGACACGTTGCAAAGAAGGCGGCCTCTAATCGGGCTGCAGCAAGTGGCGTTCTGGACCAGCAAAGCGGCCGGTGCTCCGGACCTAGAACGGCAGCGGCCTTCACCTGCTCGCGGCTCAGCTGTCAGCCTTGGGAACGGCTGCCAAAGAGAGCCCTGGTTTCCTAATGTGCCCCTCCTGCCCCCTGCCTGCCCCCCGGCTCCAGTCCCCCTGCCCCAGTCCCCACCCCCCCTGGCCTCCTTGGAGGTGACAAGTCTCACCGTGTGCTGGTTGTCATTCATTCTGCTTTTAAGAATTTTCCTTTCTGGACATTTTATTCTTGGTGAAAATACACCTTTTTTTTTTTTTTTTTTACTATATACTGTTTCTTAGGAAAGGGAACATTTTAAGATAATTTCCAAACATCTTCTTGGTTAAGAGGCGATAATACAAACAGTCATTTTCACAGCTAAACTATTTCAACAGAAGAAACTAAATGGGATTTTCTTTTCTCCCTCGTCACTAGGTGATCAGGAGGTTACTTTGGGACCATCTGAGTTATAAAATCTAACCAGGACATTCTTTTTTTTTTATTTTTGCGGCACGCGGGCCTCTCACTGCTGTGGCCTCTCCCTGCTGTGGCCTCTCCCGTTGTGGAGCACAGGCTCTGGATGCGCAGGCTCAGCGGCCATGGCTCACGGGCCCAGCCGCTCCGCGGCATGTGGGATCTTCCCGGATCGGGGCACGAACCCGTGTCCCCTGCATCGGCAGGTGGACTCTCAACCACTGCGCCACCAGGGAAGCCCCTAACCAGGACATTCTTACACGATGTCCTTTCATTGATCAAACTGAAACGGCAAAATGAGTAAAAGCATCTCCGATGACGTTAGTCTGCTTATGTTGGGATGATAATGAACCTGAGAGCTTCCTCCTGTGCTGTGTGAGGGGTCTCTTCCCGGTTCCCCAGGGTCCCCGAGGAGCTGCAGCTCAGCCTGCCCCAGCCGAACCTGGGCCACCGCCCGGAAGAGAGTCGGCCCCTGCGTGGTCCCTTGGCTCCGATGTGCAGGGGTCTTGGGCCCAGGGGCATGGGGAGGGGCTCACAGGGGCGGTGGCGTGATGGATGCCCTGGAAGCACTGTGACTCAATCCAATGGTATCAGTTCTGAGACCAGCTCTGTGTTGGCTAGACTTGCTGAGCCTGGAGCTCAGGGCATCCCTCCTGCTTCCACAGGGGGATTCACCTGCTAGCGAAGCCCCCAGAGAAGCAAGCAGAGCTGGGGGAGACAGGGAGAGAGTCTGGGTCCTGATGTCATTATTGAAGCCCCTGGATCCATCCTGACCTGAAACCCCCTCCTCCATTTCAGGACTTTTCAGTTACCTGAGTCAGTACATTTCCAATGCTGCTCAGGCTGGTTCGAGTTGAGTTTCTATCACAGCTAGGAGAGGCCTCATTCAACCATCTCCCTCAAATCTTGTCCTCGCTCAAGGGCCAACTGAGGTTGCAACCCTACCTTGTCATCCCAGGCCATGATAAGGCCTCTACTCTGACCCTCATTAGGATGGGCCTGAATGACCCACTGTCCACTGGAACCTCAAGAGTCTGTGCTCAGATGCCCTTTGCCGAGGCGGTTTCATTAAATTCTTTGTCAAGGAACTTGGTGTCCCCTCCCAGCTGGACGACAGGCACCCTGAGGATGGCCGCACTTCACAGGTGCTGGTATTTCCCGCGGGAACCAACGTGAACACATTTCCTGTCGGCTACAGCCTAGGGAGCACAGCAGGTCTCTAATTTATATGTCGGATGCAGGTCCCACCAAAGGAACCGTCCGGAGTGAGGCGGAGGCGTGAACAGCCCCAAACTGGGTCCCTCAGTGGCGCTGACCCAGGTGACTGCTGGTGCTATTTTTACCCCCGAGCTGGTGTGGAGCCCAAAGTTAGACTGTGTGACAGCAATGAGGCGGTCCAAATAGAACCTGCGGGTGTTTCTGCGAAATTCACGTGGGACGTCAGGCCCCCAGGCCACGTGGCAGAGAATCCTCGTCCACCTCCGCACGTCCTCACCGATTCGGGCCAATGAGGATATGTTAGCTTTATGATGACCAAACCCAATGTACAGTTATTTAAATAGATTGATGTGTGTTTTTCTCACTGTGTTTCAGGGGGGTAATCTGACTTTCTAAGAAATGGCGAGATGACCCTGACAATAAGTTAAATGGCAAAAAGTGAAATCACAAAACATTTTTAGAAGAACATGTGGGCAGATTCCTTTTCCACCTTGGAGTGGGGAAGGTCTTTCTAGTGGCTTTAAAAATCCATAAAATTAAAGATTGATCAATTCAACCACACTGAAGTAAAGACAGATCTCCATCAGCAAAGTCAGAAAATGAACGCTAAACGCAAAAATATTTGTCTCTCTTAATACAGGCCAGAGGCTTATCTTCCCAGCCCACGAAGAATTCTTTGAGTGGGGCAACACCAACATTACAATAGGGGGCATGGGACTTCCCTGGTGGTCCAGTGGGTAAGACTCCACACTCCCAGTGCAAGGGGCCCGGGTTCAGCCCCTGGTCGGGGAACTAGATCCCGCACGCCGCAACTAAGATCCCACACGTGGCAACGAAGACCGTGCGTGCCACAGCTAAGACCCAGTGCACCCAAATTAAGGAAATAAATAAAGTAAAATATTGAAAAACAAGATTGTAACCTTAAAATAAATAAAATAGGGGAAGTAGGTACAGGGCAGGAGCAATGCTGAGGAAGGAATGCAAACGGCCCTCAGTGTAGAAGAAGGCACCTTTCACACTCCTACGAAAGACACACGCATCAAAACTACACTGAGTGGTCGTTTCTCAGCTGTCAGATTGGCCAGGACCCACCGGTCTGCCCACACTCTTGTAGGGAATCCAGTGCCCCCATACAGGACTGGAGTGTGATGGAATAAAACTTATATTCTAAGGCAGGACAAGAAAAATTAAACGTAAAATTCTGTGTATGTGTGTGTTTGGGCCTCCCCTCCCTCCCTAATGTGCATCTGTGCTGCACATTAACCAGGGCTCCTCAAAGATGGGGTTCCTGCTCCACCGTAAAGATCAAGTGTTCTAGGGGCTTCCCTGGTGGCGCAGTGGTTGAGAGTCCGCCTGCCGATGCAGGGGACACGGGTTCATGCCCCGGTCCGGGAAGATCCCACATGCCGCGGAGCGGCTGGGCCCGTGAGCCATGGCCGCTGAGCCTGCGCGTCCGGAGCCTGTGCTCCGCAACGGGAGAGGCCACGACAGTGAGAGGCCCGCGTACCGCAAAAAAAAAAAAAAAAAAAAAAAAAAAAGATCAAGTTTTTCTTTCTTCTGATGCTGGCAGTGTAACTTCTTAAAAGAACAGTGTTCTTTCCCATTCTGTGGTGGGTCATGGTGACTCGCTGCTCTCTTTGTATCTGGTTACCTGGACTCTGCGTCCTTGGTGAATTTCATGTAAAGTATCAATGTGTCATTTTGATGTACAATCCTTTGTCTCGAAGAGATAGGTGAATCTGCTTCCCGGGTTATAATCCTCAGTTTGGCTCAAATAAAATTCCCTTTTTTATTTCTTAACTTGATAGTTCATTGGATTTTCGTCAACAAGAGTGAGCAAAACTGTACAGCCCCGGGAGGGCAGTTTGGCAAAATCTATCCAAACACCAGCGCCTGCACCTTCGACCCGCCCCTGCACTTGGGATGCTGCCACAAACACGGACCAGGGTGTGCACAGCATCACTTGCCATGGGTCCCCAGTGCGGACAGACGGGATCCGCCGCAGCCCAGGAGACAGAGGGACGGGCGGCTCTCCCTTGCGCTGATTCCAGGGCCTCTTCAGGGCAGTGCAGACGGTGTTTCCTTTCTTTTTTGCTCCTGCATACATACTACTCTTTCCTCGCAGGTGCATTAAGAAAACACCAGAAGGTCACCCCCATTCCTAATAAGCTGTACCCATGTCATCTGGGCGGAAACAAGGTTGATGGGTGGGGATGGAAGAGAGACATCTCGGTGGGTGCCTTTCATATTCATTTTGATTTTTCAATGTATTATCTATCCAAGCAATTGTTGGGCTTTTTTTTTTTTTTTTTTAATGCACACGTTTTATTTATTTATTTGTTTGTTTTTAAATTTTTGGCCGCGTTGGGTCTTCGTTGCTGTGCACGGGCTTTCTCTAGTTGCGGCGAGCAGGGGCTATTCATTGCGGTGCGTGGGCTTCTCACTGCAGTGGCTTCTCTTGTTGCGGAGCACGGGCTCTAGGCGCCTGGGCTTCAGTAGTTGTGGCTCGCGGGCTCTAGAGCGCAGGCTCAGTAGTTGTGGCGCACGGGCTTAGTTGCTCCAAGACAGGTGGGATCTTCCCGGACTAGGGCTCGAACCCGTGTCCCCTGCATTGGCAGGCGGATTCTTAACCACTGCGCCACCAGGGAAGTCCAAGTTGTGGTTTTTTAAATAAGAAAGATTTGGCCCATTAATACCTGAAAATTTCCTATTGTTTTTTAAACGTAAAAAATATTCTTTTTGAAATATAGTTGATTTACAATGTTGTGTTAATTTTAAGTGTACAGCAAAGTGATTCAGTTTTTTATATATGTCTATTCTTTTTTAGATTCTTTTCTATTACAGGTTATTACAAGATATTGAGTATAGTTCCTTGTGCTCTACAGTAGGTCCTTGTTGGTTATTTATTTTATATATAGTAGCGTATATCTGTTAACTCCAAACTCCTAATTTATCCCTCCCCACCGTTCCCCTTTGGTAACCATAAGTTTGCTTTCTATTTCTGTGAGTATTTCTGTTTTGTAAATGAGTTCACTTGTACCACTTTTTTAGATTCCACATATAAGTGATATATGATGTTTGTCTTTCCCTGTCTGACTTACTTCACTTACTATGATAATCTCTAGGTCCATCCATGTTGCTGCAAATGGCATTAGCTCATTCTTTTTGATGGCTGAGTCATATTCCATTGTATGTATGTACCACATCTTCTTTATCCATTCATCTATCGATGGACACTTAGGTTGCTTCCATGCCTTGGCTACTGTGAATAGTGCTGCTATGAACACTTGGGTGCGTGTATCTTTTCAAATTATAGTTTCTCCTGATATATGCCCAGGAATGGGATTGCAGGATCTTATGGTAGCTCTATTTTTAGTTTGTTAAGGAACCTCCACACTGCTCTCCATAGTGGCTGCGTCAATTTACATTCCCACCAGCAGTGTAGGGAGGGTTCCCTTTTCTCTACACCCTCTCCAGCGTTTGTTGTATGTAGACTTTTTGATAATGGCCACTCTGACCTGTGTGAGGTGATTTTAGTTTTGATTTGCCTTTTCTTTAGTACTTAGCGAGGCTGAGCATATTTCCATGGACCTGTTGGCCATCAAGATTTCCTATTCTGTTTCTGTTTTCATTACTGAGAATTAAAATAAAACCAGAGTGGGAAAAAAACCCTCAAACACCAAAAAATAATTTTATTTTCTAAATGCACACAGAATAATAAGTGGCTGGAGGAGAAGGGCAAGAAGATATCTTTAATCAACCTGAAAACAGACTGTCAGTTCTTGTGACCCAGTACTACTATCTTATGACCTGAACCCAGCAAGAAAATGCACTGTGTGTATAAAATATTTTTTTTCCAGAACAAAGAAAAATGTATCCCTGGAAACAATTTGCTCCTGTGTGTGGACCAAACGTTTGGAGAATAAAAGAGGTGGGGCAGCTGGACGGATGGACAGATGGGTGAGCGTCAGACACCGGAGAGCCTCAAATGCCACAAAAAACATTCGAACCTGATTCCCCAGGCGACGATGAAGCCGCCAAGTTTTCCTGAAAGGAAAGACTTACGGTCAGATCTGTGCTTAGGGAAGCTCACCATGGCTGCCGCGGACAAGGAGGGGCAGGCAAGCCTGGATGTGGGCCATTGAAAATAGCCACAGAGTCTTCCACGCTTTGCCCACTGAGAAGCGGGGCCTATTGCCCCGCCCCCTTGCGTCTGGGCTGAACCTTTGACCAAGAGTAGAACGTGGCAGAAGTGCCACTGTGCCGGGTCCAGGCCTCTCCTCTCTCAGGGAACTCAGCCAACGTGCTGCGAGGAAACCCAAGTGGCCACGTGGAGGGGACCGTGGGCCCCGGCCACACCCTCCAGCTGAGCTCCAAGCCACCAGCCGGCGCCGCCCTGCCAGCCCACCCGGGGGAGCCCGCGTGCAGGCAAAGCCCAGCCCGTACTGCAAAACTGCAGGCGATACATGTTGTTCCTTTAAACCACTCAGCTTGGGGGCAATTTGTTACGCGGCAATAAATACCCACAACACGGGACAGGGGCACGCTGCGAAGGGGGACTGGGCTGCACTCCACCCGTGAGCACCTGATGGGTCGAGCTGGGGCCAGCGCAGTGGCCAGGAGAAGGCTGGGACAGGTCTGACAGCTGTCCCCAAGCGCCGCGTCCTGCTAAAGTCACAGCAGCCCCTCCCCACCCTCGCCTCCTCGGCAAACAGCCTGCAGTTTCCCCGGTGCTGCGGCTGGGCTGGAGGGCCAGCTGGAGGGCAGGGGGCTGCTGTCTGGGCAGCTTGCAGGACAGCTGTGCTCCCCGGAAAATGATGGCCCTGGCGATGGTAATTGGCAATGTCCTTCCTCTGGGAAGTCAGCCTGACTCTTCAAATATAATAAACAGGGTTTGAGAATTTAATTTTTTTCCCCAGGGTCACGATTTGTTCTGCTGTCAACGCATTACAGAGGGAAGAAAGCTCTTACCACGAAGGATCTGTCAATCCGATTTCCTCTTAATTGGTGCTCACGTCCACTTTCCTACCAGATCTATATCTTCTTTTAAAAAAATATGGAGCCCACACAGGTCTTTTCATTTTTCCTTGGAGCAGAGCTTGACCCCAAATACATATCTGTGGACATGAGGGGAGCGTCATCCTTGCTCAGATCCCCTCTGTGACCGAGACTCGAGGTTCTGGAGGACAGGGCTTCCCACACACCCTACCTCACCCTGACCACTAGAGCTGCCCAATAAGCTAGGATGCCTGGTTAAATCAGAATTTCGGATGGCAGCAAATAACGTTTTAGTATAACACGTCCCAAATATTGCACGGGATATACGTACGATCAAAATTTATTTGTCGTTCATCTGAAATTCAAATTTAACTGTTCGTCCTGTGTTTTTATTTAATAGCACCTGAGTGAGCTAGGGGGCCATTTGGGGTGAAAAGGAGTCAACTACAAAAGCAAGAGGGACCCAGAGAAAGGTGGGCGTGGTATGGCAGGGATGACCCAGAGGGGAGGCGAGACGGGAGATGCAAAGAAGACCCTCCAGGGAGCGTGACCTTGGACAGCTTCCAGGCCAGCTAAACCGCATTGTTCAAGAGTGAGAGGAAGTAGCTAGGAAAGAAATGGTGGGAACTGGGTGACCAACTGTCCCAGTTTGCTCGGGACTTCTTGGAAACGCCACAGTCCCAGGCAAGCTGAGATGGGAAGTGGGAGGGAAGTTCTAGACCAAGGAAACAGCAAGTGCAAAAATATGGAGGTGAGTTTGCCTCCCAGAAACAGCTTCACTCCATCCATTCTCCCCACCCTGCGCACCCCACCCTCCAGGGCCGGGTGCAAAATGTAAGGGGGGCTAAAACGCAACAACAGAGACAAATCCTTCAACGTAATATTTAATTTAAAAATCAAAATAAATGTAAAATATCCATGATGAACAAAATATGAAAAATTTAAATAAAATTCCTTAAAAATTCAATATAGAATGACTCTCTGACCCACCAACTCAACCCCTAGGTATGTACCCCAAAGAATTGAAAACGGGTATTTGAACAAAAGGTTGTACACGAATGTTCAGGGCAACGTTATTCACAAGAGCCAAGAGGCAGAAACAGCCCAAGTGTCCATCAACTGATGAATGGATAAAAATGTGGTCCAGCCTCACAATGGAGGATTATTCAGTCCCAGAAAGGAATGAAGCACTGATGCAGGCTACGACACGGATGAACCTTATGCTCAGTGAAAGAAGCCAAGCACAGCAGGCCACGTAGTGTGTGATTCCATTTATGTCCAGAACAGGCAAAAGAAGAAGATTCTCCTTCACAGCCTCAGAAGGAACCAACCCTGACAACACCTTGATCTCAGACTTCCAGCCTCCAGAGCCGTGAGATGTTACATTGCTCTTGTTTAAGCCACCTGGTTTGTGGTCCTTTGTTTCGGCAGCCTCAGCAAACTCCTACAGGCCCCTTGTCAGACTGGCAAAATCTGAATGCTTGGTAGCACCCAGCCAGGGTTTGGGGCAGAGGGCACTTGGACTCTGAAAGGGGACTGTAAGTGGGCACAGCCTTCCCAGAAGGTCACTTGGTGCTTCTAACAAAAGTTGAGATGCGCGCGCCCTGCGTCCCTGCCCCCACGGCTAAGACTCCACCCACTGATCCTGGAGGATTCTGCACCAGGACTCCTCTCACACCCCAGGACACTGGGAACCTTGCGATGTCTGTGACCAGGGACGGTCAGCCGGGATCTGTGCACCTCGCGGTGGAAAGAATGCTGTGGTCCTCAACTGGAAAACCGTCTGAGATGTAAAATGGAAGAAGCAGGTTGCAAAAAAACAAGCATAGCAAAACTCCACTTGGCTTTCTTTGTTTAAGTGTACATATAACCACAGTGAAAACACAGACACCCCTGGAAGACCACACATGTCCGTTTACAGAGTTTCCTTCTAGACGTGTGGGTGGTAGAACTGGTGTTTCTTATTTTTAAAACTTTTTAAAAAGCGATATGATGGTGGGTGATTTTGACTCTGTGCCTTTCGTTCTTCTGTCTTTTGTCGCTACAACGTCTTTGACAATGAGCACGTAAAGTAAGTCAACGTGGAGACAAAAGTGGAAGGCAGGGCCCACGCTCCAGAGAGGGCGCGTCATAGGCCTTGTCCTCCCAGCAGCCCCCGGGGAGCCGCGGCACAGCCTGGCCTTGACCCCAGATCTGTCTAGGTAACTGGCCAACACCATTCAGAGTCCTCGGCTGGCTGACCCATGTCCCCTCCCCCTCACTTACTTTTTCCAGAGACTCTGTGAAGTGGGGGCTATTTACTGGCAGGAAATGGAGACACAGGGAGGGTTGGTGACAGATTCAAGGCCACGCGGCTTGCGAACGCTGAGGCGGGATTTTAACCCGGTGCTGGGCTCCTGTCCCGGCCTCTGTGTCTGTTTCCTTGGATGGCTCTGAACTTGGAGCAAAGGCGGGACCACGGCCCAGCCCTGACCCAACTGGGCTCTAGGATGATGGGGGATGGGCCGTGTCTCCAGCCCCCTACACCCAAACCACTGTGGCCAGTGGCCCTCCCGGCAGGGGACTGTCCATCAGTACCGATGAGTGGACGAAGCTGGGGAAGGACTGAGCTTCCCGGTGATGTCAGTCACGGCGGTTCACAGAGCCCGGTGCCTTTAAGTGACTGACTCAACTCCCGTCCACCCATGAGCGAGCCACAGGCCGGACACTGTCACCTTCTGACAGGCTCTGGGATTTTACAGAGACACAAAGCAACTCGGAGGAAGCTCGGGCAGAATATGGAGAGAGACCCTCGTGACTCCATTTCCACAAAGTTTAAAACAAGCTAAGTCACAGCTGCTAGAAGCCCGCAGCGGCTACCATGGGCGGGAGGCGACCGGGAGGGGCGGGGCCTGGGGACCGGGGACCCGGGGCTGGTGACACTGCGGTCGGTCCGAGCGGTGCGGGCATTCAGCCAGCTCAACACACTGGAGCACGTTTTTGTCTGTCGATTATTCTTCAGCTGAAGGTTTTAAAATGCTCATGGTTTCTGAAGTCCCTTAAAGTATTCGGGGTCCCTGAAAAGCGGGTGGGGCACAGGGCGGCTGCGTCCCCTCCCCCGCCAACAGCTCAGGCCCCCGAATGGAAATACCCACCCCCCGCTGGGTCCCCACATCCCATTAGCCAGACGGGCTCCCACATGGCCCTGGGGGTGCTGCCCATGGGACTCAGGGCCAGGAAACAGGTGCTGCTGCCTGGGCCTGCAGCTGAGTCACCAGCCCCAGAGGGTCAGCGCTCACCGTCCTCCGGGCTGAGCCGCCCGGAAAGGACCCAACAGGTGAGTCACCCCAGGGCACAGGTGGATTCCAGACACCCAGCCTCTGACCTGCAACAACACTCCCTGGGGAAGCTCCCCAGGATGGGATGCCATGGGGAGAAGGGAGGGGGGAGGGGGAGGGGAGGGACAGGCAGGAGTAGAAGGGGGCGGGGCTGGGGTGGGAGGACCTAGGTAGGAGGCAGCAGGGGGAGGGGGCGGGGCTGGGGTGGGAGCCTCCCCGGTTGGGTGGGGGGAGCAGGAAGGGAGAGGAGGTGGGCTGGGGAGAGGAGACTTCCTGGCCCAGAGCCCTGGGCAGTGAGGAGCTGGGGGAAAGAAGATGCTGAGGGTGGGCTTAGGGAAGAGGAAGGTTCCCCACAGGCAGGGCAGGAGGCACAGGTGGCGGGCAAGGATGGCTCAAACCAAAGAGTCCCGGACTTGCCAGATGAGCAAAGCTGAACCACCCGGAAAACACCATGCCCCCTCTCCACTCACCCAAGAGTTGAGCTTGCCCAGGAGCAGTGCTGGGGGCGGGAGGTGCTGCTGGTGTGGGGTTGTGGGCCTGACGAGAGGCCCTGACGGCCCCCAAGACACTGGCGGAGACGGTGGCGGAGGGTGGTGGCTGGTCAAGACCTGCCTGAGCGCCTTTAGAACTGCAGTCTCTCTCTTTTCCTCCAGTGACCCCAGGCTTATTCCAGCCCCAGCTCCCAGCTTTCGGAGATGTGCCAGCCACTCTGCAGGGCGGACCTCGATGCCTGGGCATGGGCACCGTGGGCAGGGGGTGTTCCCGGAAGCCATTCCCACCCTGCGAGGGCTGGCCGCACCTCAACCGTAAATGTACGTGAGATAGGTCCACCCCACTGTAAACACACCCACCACGAACCAGGTAAATCTTCCCTCCCACCCGAGGTCCAGCTAAACGCATCCCCATTCCAACCTCCCCTGAGAACCGGAAATGCCTGGGGCCTCCCCAGCACCACTTTCCACGAGGGTAATCCCGGCTGGGGAGGGATGTAGAAAGACGCAGGTCTGGACTGACTGTGCTTATGGCTTATTTCAAATCTTACAAAAGTGTGCAACCTTGCAAACAGTCGCCTTGGGGCCCTGCCTGAGGTCCAGCCTGCTGATTGCAAGGGCCAGCAGCCAATCTTCCTTCCTCTGGCTCAGAACCCTGATTTCAGCGGGGCACCAGCACCGCACATACTTACAGACCTCATCTTGCAGCTTCCAGTGCGGCTGGACGTGACTCTGGCCAGCAAGATGTTCAAAGAAGTGGGAGGAGGGGTCCCCCGAGGGTTGGGAAAGGGAGGCGGGGATCCTCTCGGCCAAAGTCCCCAAACTGCTTATCTCTCTTCTCAATCATCTCTCCCTTCTCCTCAGCTCACACCCTTACTAAAAACACCGACTGTTCCTATGGACAAAGTAAACAAATCTTCACACGTATCATGAATTCTTTAACGAAGACATATTGATGAGCTGAATGCATACACTCAAAAGACCATTCATAGAATTAGATCAACCTTCACTTTGGCCAGATCCTTAACAAGCTACTATCGTTAGGGAGCAACTGGGATTTTTTTTTCATGACGACTGAGCTACTGGGGCGGGTGGCGTGGGTAGGGCTGGGGTTAGCAGCTAGAACCCATGGAAGGGCAGGATCAAGGATGCAACATTTGTGGAGTCAAATGAAAGCCAAGGTTAGATGGTCAAGACATTTCCTCATTTCTTCAATAGTAATGAGATCACCATAGGATCAGTAGGCGGTGTCCCTTTGTCATCCTCTCTTCTAAGCCTCCTCCTTTTATGAGCCCATCTCACCACCATTAGCTCCTAACCAGCACTGGAGGTGTGCATCCCTTTACTCATTTGTCTTCATTAATTCATTCATCAAATATTTGTCGACTGTTTTGTGTGAGACACCGTTTATTAGTGAGGAGTCATTCCAACTACATATAATAGAAACCCTCCAAACAACATTTGGCTTAAGTAAAAGAAAGGTTTATTTCTCTCTGTTGGGAAACAAGCCTGGAGGTCAGAAGCCCAGGGACCCAGGCTCCTTCAGTCTTGCTGTCATCCAAAGTCATCACCTTGTGGCCCAAAATGGCTGTTCAGCTCCAGCCCTTGCATCCACATTCCAGGCGGGAGGAAGGAGGAAGGGAAAAGGACCAAAAAGGGGGCCTACCTGTGCGATCCCTTTCACCTGGAATGCGCTGGGCCCCACCTGGCCAATCTTGCTCACCTTTCAGGTCAAGCTCCCTGAATACACATACCTCCTTCTCATGATAATGAAGTGGTTATTTGTACAACTGTTTTTGTGCATTCAGGTCTCCATTAGACTGTAATTTCCGTCTGCTGCCGCAGTCCCCGTGTGGTGCCGGGGGAAGCAACACCTCTCCGGGGACGGGTGGATGAGCCTGTGCTGGACTGTGGGCTCGGTTTTCTCTGGACTCGCTCTTCCTGCTTACCAGGCCCAGGTTGGTGTTTGGTGGTGAACAGGGCCTCTAAGGGAAGATGGGCCAGCTCACAGAGCAAGGATAAAATTATGCTTTCTGTTTGATTTCCATTACTCTAAAGGTGACCCATTTTATCTGCCTCACACTGGGCTGTCTTCAAGGTGACAAGGTGACAGTGTCTCACTGGGTCACTGCTGAGCGTACAGAGCCCATTACAACGCTGGCCGTGGGTCTCAGCACAGCCTGTGCCGGGAAGCAGGCACCTGCTATCCGGGGTGGCATCCTCCTTTGTCTAAATGCCGCTGCTGGCCCTGGGAAGTCACAGCATCTCTCCTCGCTTCTGCCTTGCTGGGTCTGCAGGCTTCTGGCGCCCACCTAACTCTGCCTGGCCAGGGTCATGGGCCACACCCAGGATTTGTACAGAATCCCCTCACCCAGACTGAGGGAGAAGCAGCGACAGTGGGTGTCCCCCCGGGTGGTGTCTTGGTGACAGACCATGTCAACTTAGAGGACCCACATTTGTTCCATGAAGGGAACGTCTGCAGGGACCCCTTCTGGCCCAGCAGCCCCTGAGGGACGTAAGGAGGGCCCACAGCTCTGAGGCGGGGGAGCCAGTCAGCCCCCAGGAACTGAAAGCCTAAGTGCCCCCCTAGCTGAGTTGCCCCATTTTAGAAAAACAGGACGGGGTCTTGGCCCCCGAGGACCACTGGGCACCGACCGGGAGGCAGGGAAGCTGGGCGAGCTTTGGCCTCCCGTCCTCCCCCCATGGATGGCTCTGAGGCTGAATCCGCCATCCAGCCGCTGCAAAAGCGTGCGAGGGGGGTGCCCCGGGGCCCAGGACCCAGCGACCCGCCCAGCTTGGATTGAGGGTCTCTGGCTGCGGAGGGCCCGCTGGCGGCACGCGACGCGGTGCCGAGGTGGGGGGCTCGCTGCCCCGGGGCCGCTAACAGCCGGGTCGGGGGGCTCTCGCGCGGGGTGCGGGGGTCTCTCCGCCGTCCCCGCCCTCCCGCAGGCGCTCCGAGCGCCCCTTGGGAACCGAGTTCCAGTCCCTCCCGCCCACTCGGGCCGGCGAGGGCGCGGGGGGCGGGAACCGAGCCCGTGACGCGGCGGAGCGGCCCCGGACGCGCCGCATAAATCGCGGTGGCGGCGGCTCCGGGCGCTGACACGTCGAGGGAGCCCAGCCGCCCTGAGCTTCCCGCCTCCGTGTCCCCGAGGCCGCGCCATGCGGTGAGAGCCCCCTGCCCTACCCTACTCGACCCGACTCGACGGACGCGCGGCCCCGCCGACATCCCCGGACCCGCTGACGCCCCAGGACCTGCAGATCCCCCGGGCCCCGCCGCTCAAGGTACCGCGCCCCAGGGGACCCCAGCGGGAGGCGGACCCCCTTTCTCCGCCGTCCCCTCTCCGGAGCGCCCACCTGAGGGTGGACCTTCCCTGGGGCCGGCGCGGCGCCTCTGCCCCTTGCCCAGGCTCTCGGTCCTCGGCACCTCGGCTCCTGGCCGCCCTTCCCGCACCCGCGGGGGGTGGGGGGGGGTCCGAGCCTCCGCCCGACGTGAGCCCTGGGGACTGAGACCGGCCCCCCCGCGCCGTCCCCCACCGCCCGCCTTCCCTTGCAGATGCCCAGAGGCTGCGCCCTCCTGCTCGCCTCGCTGCTCCTCGCTGCGGCCCTTTCAGCCACCCTGGGGCTCGGGTCGCCAGTAAGTGCAGGCTGGGGAGCAAACGCTCCCCAAGCGGGTCCCCTTCTCTGCAAAGGGGGGCAACCGCATCAGAACCAGACTCGGGGGAGGGTGGGTGCCTTGTGCCATCGGTTCTGCCTCCGGGCGGGCGGGGGTGGGGGGGGTCCCTGCCGCGGGGAACTGCGCAGGGAGGGGCCCGGCTCCTGCGAGCAGACCAGAGGGGGCTGGGCGGAGGGCGGCGGTTTCCGCTCAGAGGCCCCCTCCTTTCCTCCTGGCACCTCGCCTCTCCCAGTGTGTAAACAGCCCCTGGCTATCGACCACTAAACATGGACACTGCGGTGCTTGAGGTTAGCGCCTCGGACGAGTGAGAAGCAAATCTCGTTCCATTCAGTTCAGTAGTGCGCCAGTGCACCGTGTGCGAGCTGGTGTTAACAGATGTTCCCAGCATCACTTAAAAGCCAGTGGGTGCACCCTGAGCCTGTGGCCTACGGCGCAAAAGGAAGCGTTTGATAAGGCAAGTAGTCCTATTTTCATGTCAAATATAGCTTATCTGCAAATCTGGAATTTCTTGCAGCTTCCAAAGGTACATGCATTATTGAAAGTCCTGTGTCGCGCCTGGAAGGTCTGAGCGAATTTCACTTAATGTCCTTCTAATTTCATTTAAAGCTCTTGCTTTAACAGTTTGCAACTCTTGGCTTAGTATATGAAAGAGTAACTAAAGTGTGTTTGTAATTTAAGTTCTGTGATTATGTGAAGTAAATAACTTCACAGGCTGCCATGGTGGGTTATACAAGCAGAAGCGGCCTTTGGGGCTTCTTTGAGCCATCGCAGCCGGTACCAGGCAAGATTCTTGCCATCTGAACCCCCTTCTCCCATTTAAGGTGAAGGAAAAGAGAGGCTGGACCCTGAACAGTGCTGGCTACCTTCTTGGACCACGTAAGTGATGCGGGTACATGGCCTCTCGACACCGAACCTGCCCTTCTAGTGCTGGCTGTGGCGCTTGTGCTCATCCTGCTGTTTCTGAAATATGCGGGTGGCCAGTCATCGTTCTGATACCTTGATATTCCAGTTTGAGTTTGATAAAGGGAAACAGGGGAGTCTTCCATGAGACTCTGAGGCAGGATGCTTTCTCTGTAGGTTTAACTGATTCCCTGAAAGGCAGCCCCCGGGATGTCCCAATTCTCAGTCTCCTCCCCGTTTGTCCCCCCAACCCCAGCCTTGGGGCACCTCGCTCTTTCTTGAACCCTGACCCATCCTACAGCCTGCAGCTTGGCAAACCCTCAGGGCCCTCTCCTGCCTTCTCTGCACCCTTCCCCCTTTTTACCCCCGTTCCTCGGCCCGGCCAGTCTCAACTGCTCGGCACATTGGCCCAGGCCTGATACCTCCGGAAGCCTCTCCTTCCTCTGGCTCTCCTGCCCTGCACCCCATGGGATTCCTAGCGTCGGACTTTGCTCAGGCTTTCCCAGGTGACCGTCTTGGAAGGCAGACATCCCTTGGGGCTCTGTTCTGGGCCCTCTCTTGGGTCCCTCTGTGTCTCCCTAAACGTTCCCATCCACTCTTTGGCTTCACAGAGCACCCCAGGTCAACTGACCCCAGCCTTATCTCCATCTTCCGTGAGCCTAAGCCTGGGATAGGAATTCACAGGTGACCTGGAGAAGCCAAAACATGCTCACCCCAAAACTAAATGCAGAAGGTTCTCGTCCTGCTCCAAATCTGTCCCTGGAGCTGTCCTGCAGGGTGACTGACACTTGGTGTCTCGTCCTTGATGTGACGTCGTCTGGACTCGGTGGGAGTAGTTTGATTACATTCATGATGCAGAGAATCCAGTGAGTCTAGGGCAGCTGGGGCCTTCAGAGACCCCCTGTTCGACTGCTGCATTTACAGGGAAGCACACCGAGCCTGCGGCTCAGAGACCAGCTCGCTGCTGTGGAATTCCTAAGTGGGCGCAGAAGGTGGCGGGCAACGGGGGAGTGGGTGTGTGCAGACAGGCCACGCCTCCAGCGC
The DNA here is from genome assembly GCF_059928025.1 of Delphinapterus leucas. Lineage (NCBI taxonomy): Eukaryota > Metazoa > Chordata > Mammalia > Artiodactyla > Monodontidae > Delphinapterus > Delphinapterus leucas. Next base: position 4,726,136 of record NC_143135.1, on the reverse strand, counting down.
TAAAGGGCACAGCTCTGGGCAGTGCAGGCTACGGCCACTGCGGCCTCCCCTCGCCCACTCAGCCCCCACTCTCTGCTCTCTTCACGTCCTCTGTCTGCAGTGACACCTTCAGATTTTAATTGTCCTAAAGGAGGGGGCGAGGGGAGACCTTTCACTTCCCATCCAACCTCCTACCTACTCGTAGCTTTCAAATTTGCAGGCATGGTTGATTTGGGGGCATCCATCCACCTTAAAAAAAAATCCTCCTCTATTTATTTCCTACTTTCTTGCCGGAAACGAGGCAAACAACTCATATATAGCTCATATCCCAATCCTTCCAGAGTCGTTGGGAAGAATGGTCCCCGTTTAAACTACCCCGGGGAGCTACTTTTAGTTCTTAATCCCCAAGTTTAAGTACAGACTCTTCTCCCACTGCAGGTGGTTGTTTATCTGACCACCTGGAGGGTGCCTGAGAGCCGGGCTTTGAGAAACACAGGCACAGAAATGACAAAAACTAAATGGGGCCACAGGCAGGATCTGCTGGGCACCTTTAGTCTCAGATCAAACGCAGCAGCCGGTCCCCACGTGGTCTTGTCACTTCGCCTGCAGGAGGCAAAGACTGATTTAAAGGGCACGAGTTTTCCTGAACCCTTTGCAGCCCTGAGTTCTTCCCCTGAGAAAGCACCTCGTCTCTGTGCCACTGGCTCGAAAGAAAGAAGGAGCCCTTCAACAGAAATACTTGTCCATGTGACTCTGGCATACTGAAAATGTACTTATCAAGAAGATTTAGGGAATTCCTTGGCGGTGCAGTGGTTAGGACTCAGCGCTTTCACTGCTGGGGCCCGGGTTCGATCCCTGGTCGGGGAACTAAGATCCCACAAGCTTTGTGGCACAGCCAAAAAATCCTGTTAGAAAACAAACCGTTTTTCGCTATCAAGTTGGATCACCAGAAGCTGTCCGTCTGGACTAGCCATCTGTCAGGATTCTCTGCAACTTCACACTGTGCTCCTGACTTCTGTTCTCAGGTCAGCGCAGAAAACGGCAACATAAAAATGCTGAGGATAGTTTGAGCCTGACTGCACCCAGTGGCCTTTGGAAGCGCCGGGTTACTTATCATTCCTCCACATTTAATGCCAAGACCTCTGTCTCTGGAAAAATGAATTCGCTTTCTTTTGTCTGGGCTTGGAGATGGTACAGTCCACCAGGCCAGGTAGCCAGAGACCGAGAGCCAGGCCTTCTCCTTTAGCCCGGAGAGGGCCCCTATCAGGCCCTTCTCTTCATTCCAGGGCACTTGGTGGAGAGCCCTCATTCTTTCTTTCCAATACTTTTGTTTTTGTTTTTGTTTTTTTGCCCGTGCCGCTCAGCACGTGGGATCTTAATTTCCCGACCAGGGATCGAACCTGGGCCCCTGCAGTGGAAGCGCGGAGTCCTAACCCCTGGACCGCCAGGGAACTGCAGTTACCATTCCCCCGTGTCACTCCACCCAGAGTGTGCGCCTGCGTGCACACACACACACACACACACACACACACACACACTCAACCTCCCTCCTTCCCTCCCCTCCTCCTTCTGTCTCCGTCTGTACCTCTCTCCCCGGCTTCAGTCTGTCTCCCACACAGCAGCCAGTGATCTTTGAGAAATAAAATTCTGATTACATCAGAACTGCAAATCCTGTGGTTCCCCCCCCCCGACCCCGTTTTCAGAGACGCAGGACTCCAGCCCCTGTCCTCTGCCTGGGAGGCATCCAGCTCAAACTCCAGCCGCCCCAGGGCCCCCTTGGCACTCCCCTCTCCCTGCACCAGGTCTGCGCCCCTGGGGCCGGTGCCCTCTGCTGGCCACGTGCTGCCCCCTCTTGACTGGAGGCTCCCCTCTTGTTCCGTGGGGCCCCAGCACCTGGAGAAGAGCTGTACCCTGGCCCTGGCACGAGTTCCTCCCTCAGGTTCCACGGAGAACAGCCCCCTCTTCCACGGTCTCGTGCCTGGGCTTTGTTTTTGCAGTCCGTTGTGCTGTGTGTTGGCTATAAGCGGCCATGTGCCCTTCATTACAGTGGCAACCCTAGGTGCTTTCCTCTGATTTGCAAACAGATGCCATTGACAACCACAGATCATTTCACGACAAGCATGGCTTCACTGGCAAGCGGGAACTCGAGCCTGAAGACGAAGCCGGGCCGGGTGAGAGGACTTTAATCTCAGGGCACACAGGGCAGTGGGGGGTATCGGGCTCCTGCCACCGCTAACCCACAGCCAGGGCCTGAGCTTGGCCCGGCCCCATCTGTCAGCCGCCAGAAATAGGAGCAGCAAACCTGAGGGTAAGCTCAGGGGCGGCCACAGGGGCTCAGGGCCTCCACTGCGCTGAGCCGGGCTCTGAGAGGGAGGGAGGGACACGCCGGTGATGCCCCCAGGTGCCCAGGTCTAAGACAGGCACCAAGGTCGTCAACGCTGATCCCCTGGTTTCTAGGAAGCGTTGACAGGCGGCTGTTGGAGAACAATGTCGTGCGCACGATAATCGAGTTTCTGACTTTCTTGCAGCTCAAAGGTATGTGAAATAGTACCAACATAAAATGCCACCTCTTAGAAGCCTGTGCACATTAAAAAAACCTGTCAAGAAAGGATTCCACAGACTTCTCCTGGGAAGGAACCGTGGTCCACCTGCACACCGACAGTCACGCTGGTGGGTGGGGTTACAGGCGGGGTCATGGGAACCAGCTGCAAAGGGGCCTGGTTCATTCACTCTGCTGGACCCACATTTCTTGACATGGTAACAGCGGCTGTACCTTACGGGGCCTAGTTACTACACACAGTCAGGCTCTCCGTAGGCCACCTTAAACCGTATCTTGGGAGCGCGGCGAGTGAAGGGAGCCCGCGGCCCGGATTGCCCTTTCACCCTGCGCAGCCTCCAGTGGGGCTGGCTGCATGTAACCCCGACAGCTCTCCATCCCGGGATCTAGTACAGCTGACGGGGGCCTTTCTGTGAAGCATTCAGCCCCAGCATTTCTGTGCCTCAGGGCTGTCATTCATGCCACTGTGAGGGTCAAATCTGCCCCTGTGGAAGGGGCTCAGGGTTCACCACAGGGAGGTGGCCTGGGGACACAGTGGGACATGGGCCACTTTGAAGCTCCAAGGGAGACCTTGGGTGGTCAGGTTCTGCACATCACAGTTTTGTTGTCTAGTTGGAAGAGCGAAGACTAATTCTTGGGTTCTGTTTTGATCCATTTGCTCTCAGGCTCCACTGCCTTAGTTGAGGGACTTCAGGTGGGTGTGGGGAGGGGGGAAGGAGTAGGGGGAGGAGACTTAAGGCCTGTGGCTTTTCCTTAGAACCATCCATGGGCAGGGGGACTGTGGGAGAAAAACTTAGAAACTTCAGGACCAAGTAACCGATCCCCACTGTTTGAGCCCAGTGCAGGCTTTGGGGAAATCTCTGCTGGAGAAAATCTGCCGGTGACTTTTCCAGTGAGGGGCAGATGGACTCTTCCGGGTTTTTTGTTTGTTTGTTTTGTTTTGGGTGTTGTAACATGGAACTTCTTTCATTAGGAGACATCGATTTTCATTGCCCAAACAGGAATTACACTTTTTTAGAGTCTGACCGTTTCAAATGCATGCTAAGTACGAGAGTTAAATGTGACACGTGCCTGATCCTGGGTTTGCTGCCGTGAGCATCTCTGCAGAGGACGGGCACTTGAACTTGGCCCTCCCCTCTGCAGACGCCGGGGCCCTGGAGCGCCGGCCCGGCCTCCCCGCAGCAGTGCCCTTGGAAGGTGTGGAGCAGTCCTAGGAGGCTCCCAGGGTGGTGCGGCTCTTCTTTGGCATCGAAGTCAAGCTCAAAGCCTATGATAATCATACGGCAACGAGTGCAGACTCAACCACCCCCGTCCTCTCTGCCCTGCTGCTGTGCTCTTATCATTTAAGATTTTTCCCCTTTGGTCGTAATTTTGAGTGGCAAATAAAAAACCAGCAACAGCTTGTGATTACCGTTTTCTTCCACACGTCTGTCTTGTTGCCACTGCCACCAGTGTGTGTTTAAAAGATGATGCTTGATTATAGTCACACGTAATAGAGAAAAGTTTTACACCCAAATTCTACCATCCAGAGCATCTCTGAGACACTTTCTCTCGTCACTCATGTCCAGGGAACAAAGTTATCTTATGCTGAGTCAAACGTAATTATGAAGGTAAGTCTGTTTCTGAGACAAACAAAACCACAAAACAGACAGAGCCCCTGGCCTCATGGAGTTGATGTTTTAGGGAGATGGGAACCAAAAAGCCTAAAGAAACCCTAAACATGATAGATGAGAGAATTGTCTGGTGCTTGTGAAGGTGAAAAGTGACAACGAGAAGCAGCCACAGTGCCGGGGCCACGGGTGAAGTGGGGATTAACACGCACAGCGTTAAAGTCCGTGTGGCTGAGTTAGAAAGTAACTATCGTAAAAACCATAACTATTTTATGTGCTAAGTCAACGATGAGTTAAAGGCAGCATGTGGGGACAGTAATAGCAGAGATGGGGTGATCTCTGGAGCAGAAATAAAAAGGTCATACAGAATCCAAAAAGAAAACAGGCAAGGATGAGAAGCCAGACATCAAGATAAATGATGGCCTGTAGGCCCCTTCGCACGAACCAGAGCAGATCTGATGCGGAAGTGGGAGGGATCTTTCCATGCTCTCTCCCCCAGCAGTGCCTCTCACCCTTCAGGGCCCAGGTTGGCCCCCAGACCACCGCAGTCAGAGTCTGGGCACCCGCCGTGTTTTCGTGCTCCCCCAGGTGATTGCAATACGCAGCCAAGCGTGAGACTCGCCCCCTAAAGACCGGCTTCCGAGAAGAAGTAGACACTGGTTAGTTATCCAAGCCCTGCTGGTAGGGCCCCAGCCCCCGCTTCCTCTCCCTGCTCCCTCTCTCATGACACGTGCCACTCACTGGCAGCCACTCTCCCTCCTCCCACCAGCCATCCTTCCCTCCTCTGCACATGCCATGGGCAGACCCGGCTGGTCCAATCCCAGCTCAGGGTTCAGGAACACCACACATGGGGTTCCGCAGGCCCCGGGCCTGTCCTTCACTCCCTTACCCCTCACCATCCTCGCTTCTCCTCTTTCACATTGCTTTAAATCGCCCAGACTTGGGTGGGCCCCAGGGTCCCTGGAGGCCTCGTCAGAAGTCGGGTGGCCAGCCCTGCCCACAGTGCTGGTTCAGGAGGACAAGGTGTGCAGGAGCCGCACTCCGAACAAGCACCCCACTGATGCCACTGCTGCTGGTCAGGGACCACACCTCATTTACTCACTCCAGCCCGCAGCCGGCAGCCTGGTCTCCCTCTGGCCTTGCCTCCTTCCTTCCGGCGGCCGTGGACACACCTGTCCCCACCCCAGCCCGCTCTAGTAGCCTCCTTATGCCCTAAGCACCAGACCCCCACCAGCAGCTCCTGGCCCAGCCTCGCTCACCCAAGACCTCTGCACACATCCCTCCTGGTGCCTGGTAAACTCCTCCACGTCCCACAGGACCCCACTCTGCAGCGGCTGCTCAGGGGCGCCTTCCTGCTCGCCCTCCGCCGCAGGGCTGTGAGCAGGCCCAGTGTGTGCCGTGCTGCCCCAGTCGAGTGCGCACCGCTCTCATTCCGTCTGCGGCTGTGTCTCCTCACCACGCTGTAACTCCCTCAGGAAACAAACCGTGCTGGGTGGGACAGAGGTGCACCTGGGCCACTCTCTGCGCTCAAGCATGGCACCTGGCGGGCAGGAGAGCTTTACAACACACATCTCGGGAGTAGAGGTAGGAACTGCCAAGGCAGCCCTGCCACAGTGCAGAGGCGTGCGCTCCAGAATCGGGCTCTGCAACCTCAGCCCCTCTCGGCCACCCGCCTCCTCCAAGCTTCTTCCTCCTTTTCGGAATAACTGCCGTGGGAGAGGTGGTCGCAGCCACAGGTGAGGGGCGGGGCGGCCGTGGTGCCGTTTGCCGGCCAACAAAGTGGTGGACGAGGTGGCCATTCTCAGAGAGGCTGCAGAAGAGACCCTTTACTTCCAGAGAACGTGGTAGGAGCTGTCTACGGCCGTGCCGGATAACTCAGTCGCCAGCCATGGCGGTATTTTCAAGGAAAAGGGTCCACCGGCCGCCGGAGGAAGTGGAGAGTTCGCAGACAGTCCTGAGAGCCACCCAGGTGGCCAGCCGAGAGGTGGAAGAGGAGAGCGTGGGCGTCATTTACCTTGAGGAGGTGGCTGTATCCATCCCACGAAGGCGCAGTCATACACGCTGATGGCTACGCCCCAGCTCCGCCGCCTGCCCAGAACCACGCTGCTGGGTCATACTCAGTGCGGGGGGGCTTGCTGAGCGGCCGCCCGGGCCGAGGAAGAGAGAGCCGCGCTCGGGAGGCCCTTCCGGGAGGGAGGGGAAAGTGATGCTTGAGAGGAGAGGAGAGAGGTACTGGGAGGCTGAGGGGGTCCCAGGGCGGGGCGGTGAAGTCTTAGAAAGACAAAAAATCACAGCTGATTACCTTCTCACGTACAACCCACAACTTTTGCTTTTAGTACATTGCAAAAGAGAGAAAGAGAGAGAGAGATTCTAGCAGTCCATTTTAAAGTCTGGATCTTACCCTATTTTACCCAAGGTAAAAACGAAGAAGCCTCTAGAAAACAGAAAGCTTGACCACCTCTGATCTAAGTTTAAGAAAAAATGTTTGCTGACTTCCACTTTCAGGAGTGGGTATACTTTTCTCTTACCCTCTTGTCAGCACAATGAAAAGCCCTGGACATTATATATGAAACAAGCACAAGGAGACTCCAAGTCAGGAAGCAGCAGCCCAGCCAGGGAGCTCGGGAGTGAAGGGTGACACGGTGCGGAGACGCTGGGTTTCCTGCTTGCCTCCTGAACAGGGCGAAGAGGTCGATCCGCTCCAAGCTGATACACAGGCTTCACACAGTTCCCATCAAGAAAGGGCACGAAAAGACAAAATAGGGACTGGGAGAAAATATTTGCAAACCACATATGCCATCAAGGACTGTCACCTAAAACATATAAAGAACCCTCAAAACTGAACAAAAACCAAAAATCGAGTTAAAATGGGCAAAATACATGAACAGACACTTCACCGAAGAGGTTACAGAGATGAAAAAAAGCTCAAGAAGAGATGTTCAACATTATTAGTCACTTGGCGGATGCACAGTAAAAACACAATGAGGTATCACTAAACACCTATCAGGATGGCTACAATAAAAGACAGTGAGAGCGCCAAATGCTGGCAAGGATGCAGAGAAAGTGGATGACTCATGCATCGCTGCTGAGAATGTAAAATGCCGAAGCCGCTCTGGGAAACAGCTTGGTGGTTTCTTTAAACATCAAACGCGTAGCTACTGTCCGACCCAGCAAATGCACTCCTGAGCGTTCATCCCAGCCAAATGGAAACCTACCTTCACACGAGAGCCTGCACACAAATGCTCACAGTAGCTTATTCATAATAGGCAAAAACCGGAAACAGCTCAGATGTCCTTCAGTGGATTAAACTCTGGTCATCCACACCATGCACCTAGTACTCAGCAATAAAAAATAAGAGATTATTAAGATACACAACAACCTGGGTGAATCTCCAGAGAATTCTTCCAAGTGAAAAAAAATCCTAAAATGTTACAAACTGTATGACTCCATTTACGTAGCATTCTTTTTTAAAATGAAAAATATATATAGTTAGTTATTTATTTGGCTGCGCCGGGTCTTAAAGTTGCAGCGTGCGGGCTGTTCGTTGCTGCGTGCAGGATCTTTTAGTTGCGGCATGCATGTGGGATCCAGTTCCCTGACCAGGGATGGAACCTGGGCCCCCTGCATTGGGAGCGCGGAGTCTTACCCACTGGACCGCCAGGGAAGTCCCTATATATCATTCTTGAAATGACAAAAGTCAAGAAATGGAGAACAGGCTAGCAGCTGCCAAGGGTTCGGGAGGGGGTGGGAAAAGAAGAGAGATGGTGGGAAAAAGAGTGACTTGAGGGATTGTTGAGGGGACAGAGTTCTGCGTCTTGACTGTATCAATGTCACTATCCTGGCCCACGTGCAGCAAGGAAGACCCAACGCAGCCAAAAATAAATAAATTTATTTTAAAAACTCTACAAACTCTGATGAAAGAAATCAGAGAAGAACTAAATAATTGAAGAGATATTCCACGTTCATGGAGAGGAAGACTCAGTATTTCCAAGGTGCCAGTTCTTCACAACTTGATCTATAGAATCAGCACAATCCCAATCAAAATCTCAGCAAGTTATTTTGTAAATGTCAAAAAACTGATTCTAAAGTTATATGGAGAGGCAAAAGACCCGGAATAGCCAACACAATATTGAAGGAGAAGAACAAAGTTTGACTGACACTATCCAACCTCAAGACTTACTATAAAGCTACAGTAATCAGGACAGTGTGGTCTTGGTGGAAAAATTAACAAATAGGTCAATGGACCACAATAGAGAGCCCAGAAGCATACCCACGTAAATACGGTCAACTGACCTTTGGCAAAGGAGCAAAGGTAATACAATAGAGGAAAGAATGTCTTTTCAGCAAATGGTGGCAGAACAACTGGACATCCACATGCAGAAAAATGAATCTAGACATAGACCTTATACTCTTCATAAAAAATTAACTCAAAGTGGATCACAGACATAACTGTAAAATGCAAAACTCCTAGAAGATAAAATTGTGATCTATAAAAGAAATGACTGGTGAGCTGGACTTCATTAAAATTAAAAACTGTTCTGCAAAAGTCACTGTTGAGAGACTGAGAAGATAAGCCACAGACTGGGAGAAAATATTTGCAGAAGACACATCTGATTAAGGACTATTATCCAAAATATACAGAGAACTCTTAAAAGTCAACAGTGAGAAAATGAGCAGCCCAGTTACAAAGGGGCTAAAGACCTGGACAGATGCCTCACTAAAGAAAATACACAGGTGGTAAGTAAGCACATGAAAAGATACTTTAGATCTTGTGTCCTTAGGAAATTGCAAATTAAAACAACAACGCGATACGGCCACACGCCTATCAAAATGGCCAAAATCCAAAACATTGACACCACCCAATGCTCACTTCTGCCCACCTGGGCCCACGACCTTCATAAAGAGAGCTTCACCTGCAGAATGAGCTGTGCCTTTCCCCTCCAGTTGTCCTTATCCTTTCCTCAAACTGCTGTTCTCCTAGATTCTCTAACTTCTCCCACCATTTTTATCTTGGATGAAAATTCCACCTTCAATTCCTTAAACAAGTATATTTGCTTCTTACAATAATTTGTCTATTGTGGTTTTAAAAGCTTCACCCCACTGAAACTAGACAATCCCTGGCAGAGTTTTAGGTATTGGTGCAGGGTTTAATAAAAGGGATAAAGGTCTTCAGAGCCACGATGAGGGTTACAAGTAGGTTCCTGCTGATATATTGCAGCCAATAGAAGCTTGTCTCTTAAGGATGGTTTGCTTGCTCCCACATTTTCTGTATTGTGTATGAGCTTGTGGTTAACTGATAGGAAAGAAGATTTTCAGCATGTGCGACATAAATATATATTTGGTCTCTGCCCCCGACATAGAGTTCCTAAAACTCCTGTAATTTCCTGAATGATAGGGGTGGTAGGAGCATCTTACACAGAGCACCTGAATTCCTTGGAATATCCTAGGTGGTAGGGATGTCGTTTGTTCCACGGAGGTGACTCTTGGTGGGCTCCTGGATAGCTTCAGAATGGGAGCTGGTCTCCAGAAAGACCAAACCATTATTAGAAGCTTGTAATTTGCAGCCACGTCCCCATCCCCCAGGGAGGGGAGAGGAGCTGGAGATTGAGTTAATCTGCATGATGAAGCCTCAGTAAAAATCCCTAAACTACAGGGTGTGGAGAGCTTCCAGGTGGGTGAGCACATCCATGTGCCAGGAAGATGGTGCACTCCAGCTCCAGGGGACAGAAACTCCTGTGCTCAGCACCCTTCTGGACCTCGCCCTATGTACCTTTTCATCTGTTCATTTATACCCTTGATAATAAACCAGTAATGGTAAGTAAAGTGTTTTCCTGAGTTCTGTGAGCTGTTATAACAAATTATCTAACCCGAGGAGGGGTCATGGGAGCTTCAGGTTTGTAGTGAAGTCAGACAGAAGTGGGGGTAACCTGGGACCCACTACGTGTGATTGGTGTCTGCAGTGGGGGCAGTCTTGTGGGACTGAGGCCTTAATCCTGTGGAATCTGAATTCAATTCAATTCAATTACAGGACACCTGAGAGTTGGAGAATTGGTTGGTGTTGGAAAAAATTAAAAACACCACGCATTTGGTGTCGGAAGTGTGAGTAGAGAACTAGTTCTCTTTTAGCGTGTGTCATTTTTGTTTAAATGACTTTTTCTCGGATTCTTGAAAAGATAAGACGTAAGCTAAACTGCATTTCTGGAGAAACAAAAACCCAGCAGATAATCTAACCTAATCACAAAGGTGGCCCATGTCATTTAGTACACAGAAGGTAGAAAGATGACAAGGTGGTTAAATTTGCACAGCCACACCCAGAAATAAGGACATACTATTTTTATTTTTATATGGTTCTAAAATAGCATTACTTCTCTCTCAGAAGCAAAAAGATGTGCTTTTATGTTTTTTTAGTCATCCTATGCAACTTTAACTCTGGGCATTAGAGTGGCTTTATTCACAACTCTACTTTGGCTTTTACTTCTCATACTGAATTTTCTACAAGTTGTACTGATTTAATAAATTCTCTCCATTGAGAATCCCTGCAGGGGTCATGCCTTTCCAGATGCCCTTTCCCTAACTTTCAGGCTTCAGCTCAGTGTACCTGGCCACAGCCTGAGTATCCTCAGGCAGCACCAAAGGTCCCTTAGCTCACAGGAGCCCAGGTTCCAGGCGGACTCCCCTGAAATGCTGGGGTCATTGCCCTAAGGATTGCTGCTCACCTTCCTTGCTGATCAGGGCTGCCTCTGGCCTCTGCAGGGGGCTATACCTAGTTGCAGGGTCTTTCTAGGCAGCTGTTTGCCTCAAAGTAGTTCTGGAGGACACTGTTCCCTTCCCCTCCCTCCACACCTGCACCGTGCAGCTCCTGGGCACTTAAAATGTGCCTGATGCAAATTGGAATGTGCTAGAAGTGTAAAATACACACTGGATTTCAAATATTTGGTACATACAAAGAATGTGAACTATCTCAATCATTTTTATTTTGATTATGTGTTGAAATGATAGTGTTGGGGTTAAATAAAAGATTATCAAACTGATTTCACCTGTTCCTTTTTTACTTTTCTCATATATGGCTACTAGAAAATTCTAAATTATATGTGGTCGGCAGGTATTGCAGTTGGCAGCACTGCCAAGAGGGACATGGAAAGGAGGGCAGCCCTCCCAGAAGGAGTCACAAAGCCCCCCGTTTCCAAGTCCCCTTCCAGCCCCCAAGGGTGAAGTGGGCTAGGTGGGCTCCTCCGCAGCACCCCCTCCCTGCTCTGCCCCGAGATGTTGATGGGACTGAAAGCACGCAGAGCAACAGGGAGCACTGCTCATGGAGAGCTCCGCCTCCTACAACACTTGTCTCTGCCTCCGGCTTTCTGCCACAGAACCCAGATCCCAAGGGGTCACGAAGGCGTTGAAACAGAGAAGAATTAAGAATTTCTTCTCCCCGCTTTGGTTCCCCGTCAGAGCTAGGCTGTTCCAAACACAACTCTACAAATCGTCAGCTTACTCCTTGGCTCCTGGCTCACTGATGTGCCTAGTGGCCAGGCCCTATGACCCCACTTCTTTTAGTGGTGTGTTTGTAAATGAGCTTTCTAAACATTCTCCAAGGGGCCAATACTATTAATGAACACAGAAACATAACAAATATATTCTTCCACTATTAAGTTAATTACAACAATGGAAGACATGTCAAATTTTTATTCCTCTTTGCTTTTACAATAGAACCAAAAGAGAGTCAACTTAATAACTTATCTTACCTGCTGATTTCTGCAAACTAGTTACTTTACAAACAATAATAATATTATAACAATAATTATGGAGAAGTTAATTGGATAATAGAGCTTTTCCACAATTTAAATGGAAACACATAAGAAACTAGATAATTTTCAGTCCCACAACTCAAAATGCTACTGACCAAACCAACCCTGCTGTCTGCATTTCACTGCGGCCCTAGAGGAGACTGGTAATTCCTGTGACTCTGGGGAAACATCTACACTCAGAAATTCTCCAAGGTATTCAGTAGTTCTCTACAGATTTTAAGTTGTATCTTAGCAGCCTATCTGGAGAATTTGTTTCTAAACAATTTAGGGGAAAATCATTATGGCTTTTTATGCAGAGAACCCGCCAGAGGAAGAAATTCCCGGGAGAGGGTGAAGTCAATAGGAATGGACTTTTACTTCTCTCCAGGGCCTGCTTCCACCCTCCATGACTCAGTGTTAGTGCAGACAATTCTCCCGGGATCACAGGAACACATGCTCTCTCCTCGGGTCCAGACAACAGCAGTTATGTCATGCACCTCCTCAAAAACAGAGGGAGGGTTTTAATCGCCAAATCCCTCAGAGACTCTGAGTAACCCCTTGGCACCCTGATGCAGAGGGAAAGCTTGATTTTAATGATGAAGCTGTTGGTGTAGACCTGGCCTCATGGTCCTTAAAACAACTTTTCTAAACGAGTTTTCCTTCAGAATATGGAGACAAAATCTACATGCATGCACATTTCACCACGTTGTACTTGACTCAATTTTCAACCCTTTGGATTTAAACTCAATATGGAGAATCTGCGACAAGCATCTCCCGAACTCCTCTAAGATCATCTGCTCTGCCAAGCCCTCAGAGCAGTGCTCCTTCTCGGCCTCTTCGCCCTGAGCCAGCAGGCAGGCGCACGTGGCTTCCACCACCTCCCAGGAGATGCATGAGGATGACTGCCTGTCAGAAGCAGACCAGTTAAAGGCCACGTTCAATCACTCCACTGTTTTTAAATACCTTTCGTATTCAAGGAGACATGTTTGTCAAAGCATTGTAAAGAATGTCACCGGTAAAATCTAATGTTGCCTTCCTAACACTGGAAGCTATATTACCTGTCATGATATAAAGGATTGCTCTTAGAAGAAGAATACAGAGGTCAAGTGAATCTGTCAGCTCCTAGACATCCCTCTCGCGGCAGATCCTAAATTTTCTCAAACTGAGATCCACTAAGGAGCCCAGAGACCTGGGCTGCGGTATCAAGCCCATGGGCTGGGCAGCGGTCGAAGCAGCAGGAATCTTAGCTAAGACAAGCCATGCAGCCTTGCTCTAAGCTCTGTGCACAAGTCTACCTGAGGAAAGCGGCAGTAGGACAGCTACCCAGGGCACCGGCCCCTCCTCCCAGGGGCACTTGCGCTACAGACGCACAATGGCTCTGAGGACTCGCCTCCTAGGGGGCGTGCTGTCAGCATGGCCTTGCCTCGGAATGCCCCCTGGATCCCTGAAGAGGTTCTGTTGTACGGGACCAGCCACTCTCCCCACTGGGCTCAAGGGGCAACTGTGGCTTAGCTAGATAGTTGCCCAAGTCATGCTCAAACTGAAAAAATTTAGGAAAACTATAAAGTATTAAAAAGTGTTGGATTATGAAAATATAGACGTTGGGATTGGTTAAAATCTCTCTATAAAGGCAATACACAATGACTTTTGTTGAAGATGAAAGAACAGGGCTGTCCTCAGGTCAAGAGTCTTAACATTTTGAGACCAGACTCCAACGTATGGAGCCCCTATCCGATGGAATATCCCCTGTTCCATCAGACACACAACATCCCCATGTCAGGCAATGTTTTCACATATAATTTCACAGAAGGTGCAGCCATGTTTCAGAGAAGATGCAGCCATGTTTCAGTACATTTTTACCAATGACGACCTCTGCAGGTCACAGTGATGAGTATTTCTGATGTCTCTAACCAAATAAGCATGAACTTGGCTTTTCTACATGTTATCAATTAATTAACGATATCCAGTACTTTATCATGACATGACCCATCACAGAGAACTCAAAGAAACTTTTTTAAATGGATGAATCTAGTCCAATATATAATAAAATTATTACTCAATCTTTGAGACCTGCTAGGAGTATAATATGACCTCAAAATAATTAAATGGGAAGATATCCAACTAAAGTGGATTCCATAATCACTTTAGTAAGGAATACAGCACACACCGAGAACATCTCTCTGCCGTCACTTCCTATGGTAAAGAGTGGTTCGGGTGTTTGCTGCCTAGAGATCATGCCGTTGCCTCCTGAGGCCCTGTAGGGACCTTCTGCTCTTGTACAAAACCAGGGGTAACTCAGACGGTCAGGACAAAAAGGTCGAGCTAAGAGGACAAATAGGACCAAGCGGATTCGACAGCAGGCGCCCCTCTGAGGTAACAGTGTGTGATCTAGGGTTGGTCAAGACAGAGAAAGAAACTGGCATCTTCCTTCCCCATCTCTTGTCCCCCACCTACAGACACACACGCTTTCTTTCCAGTGTGTAAACTGTTTTAACTCTCCTCTCAAATTTTATCTTTTTTTGGCCGCGCTACACGGCTTACGGGGGGATCTTAGTTCCCCGGCCAGGGATTGAAACCGGGCCCCGGCAGTGAAAGCGCGGAGCTCTAACCACTGGACTGCCAGGGAATTTCCAACTCTCCTCTCAAAATAACCTTGAATTCCCCTATCAGGAGGGTTAGTTCAGAGTACCTACCTATCTTTTCTGAATTTTGGTAGTCCTGAAAATTTAGTTGTTGACAAATGATGGCCGCCTTCAAAACCTCCGATTTCCATATAGTTTGGCATGTTCATTAGTGTTTTTCGTTCTGGGCTTTCTTCATAATTTTTGCAATCGATGCATTTGCAAATAGAAGAACACATAATTTTGGCCTGGTAATGTAAAATGCTTCAATAAAATTGGGTTGTCCTACCATTCATCAAAAACCAACAAATTCTATTTGGATCTTAAATAACTGTTTATACCTGTGTGTGCACGCACGTATGTCATCTGCAATTTTCATACCAAAGAAAGGCAGAAGTGAAGAGGGGCAGGTGACTGTGATGTGAAGAGAGGTGGGGAGGGGCCCCCGAGGGCCGGTGGGCGGGTGTGGGTGTGAGCCCCGAGCAGAGAGTGGGGTCTCTCCCTCGTCCAGCGGAGCACAGCGAAGGCTCCATCTGACCCTTGCTCTAATCGAAGCCTGCCTCAGCCGGTTATAGCACTCCAGCCCGACCACCCTTCTCCTTCAGCACCGAGGGTGTCGTGCTGGCTCTGCTGTTGCAGAGAACGTGCGAGTGGGTAGAACATGAAACCCACCCGAGGCCGGGCCTGCGGTGGGCATTCTAGGGGGAGGCCCTTCCTGCTTCCTTGTGGGTGGACTTTGTTTCTTGTCACACAGTTGCGTGACACTCAGGGATGGGGACCAACCCCTTGCTCAGGCCCGGCCTGGGGGCAGTCAGAAGGCTGGCCCTGTGATACTCTGGTTTCCAGTTTCCTCTTAGTCTCAGCCCCTGGGGGTCTCCCTCTGTCCTTTCCAGCTCAGACATGCATCTAATGGGGTGTGTTTTGTTCTGCACCTCTGGGTGTTTTGAATAGGAGGTTTTTCGAGATTGCTAGTCTGTTGTAATGCCAGACACTACAGGACATCAGCACTTTGCATGGGCCACTGCCCAGCAGAGGAAACTGGGCTGACACACTGTGTCTCGGCAGCCAGACGAGCTGCTTGGGAGCTGCCTGCTCAGAGCACCCAGGTGAATACTCACCTGAGGACAAGGCTGCCCCGACTACCCCACCCAGAGCGTCTCCGCCCTGCTCAGCAAGGAAAAGGCCCACCTCTGGGAGCCACCAGATGCTGGCCACTGAGGGTAGCTCCAGCCCCTGATGAGCAGCTGCAGGGCGGGCAAGGCCCTGGCACTGGGCACCCTCTGCTGGACACTCAGGGCGGGCTCGGGGGAGACAACATGCTCCCAAAGGAGGCCTGAGCTCATTTACTTGATTCATAAGGAGTAATTCACATTTGAGAAATTAAGGTAGATTGATGGGTGCCCTTTTAGAAGCCCTGGAAGGAAGAAATTAAATTATATTTCTCCCTTTAAACTGAAGATTTTTTTAACCACAAAGTTACTTAGGCCATATATTTAGCTGGTTTTTAAAAATAATACTTAGGAATTGCTGACTGACCTCAAAGCATTCACAGTAATTCTTAAGGCAGCCTGACCTCTTGCAATTACATCCTTTGTTGTGTCGAGGCTTAACGTCTCCCAATTGTCCTTTCCCAATTTTTTGTTGGAAAGCTTCCGGGTTTCTATCAAGACATGCCTAAGACAGAAAATGCAAAACTCCATCAAGATATATTTTATTACTTAGAAATAATGTTCAGTGCAAAGTACCTGGCTTGCCCGACGAGCAGTGTGCCTCATCTCACATCGTTGAGGAAGTGCGTCACCCCCCCATTTCATTTTAATTCATTTGAACACTTAAAGGTAGAAAATTTATGGACAGTAAAGATGTGATGAAAATCATTGTGTCCATGTGGACATATTTCCTTCCTGCATCTCTTGTACTTCTTTTCCTGAGATAGTTGGGATCACGGTACTCTGATACCAGCTCACGTTTGCTAAATGTGCACTGTGTTCCACTTTCTGTGTGATTTATACGCGTTCTCTCATTTAATCCTCACAGCAACCTTGTGGAGGAACACTACCGCTGTTCTTGCTGTCTGCCGGATGAAGAAACTGAGGCACTGAGAGGTCAGATGACAGCGACCAAGTGATGGAATCCGGTTCCGGTCCCTGTGCTCACATCCAGCCCCGGTTCTCAACCACCAGGTGCCTTTCTCATACATCACGCTCGGCTTTTTATCGTGCTTTGTTTGTTTGACTCTTCTACCTGTCTGCTACCTATCTAGACTATTTTCAATGACAAGGTGAGGCCGTGCTCTTTATAAAGCTGTGCTGGAGCAACGTGGAAGGCACAGCGGCAGCCCCCGTCCTCCCTCTCCCCTCACAGGTGAGCAGTGGGTATCCGGTCGGCACCAGAGCCCTGGAGGTCCCCGTCGCTGCAGAAGGGCCTTTGCAGTGAGGCTGCTGTGTTTGTGTGCTTTTACTTTTTACTGCAGCACGAGGGATGGTGGACCGTGATGAATCTGAGCATGTGTGAGCCCCGTGCGACCCCCACCCAGACCAGGTCAGAGGACAGTCCAGCCCACCCATGCCGAGGTCCCTCATGACTCCTCCCCATTAACACACCCCTGAGGGAACCTCTATTCTGACTGGGATTGCTTTAATTTTGCCTGTTCTGGAACTACATCTAAGTGGAACCATTTGGTGTGTATTCTTTTCCATCTGGCTTCTTTCATCAGCACCGTGTGAGATTCTCTGGGCTGTGGCACAGAGCTGTGGGTCTTTGTTTTTCATTGATGTGTGTCACCCGTTAGATGATACACCCCGACAGATCTATCCATTCTACCACTGAACACACGGATTGTTTCCAGTTTGGGGCTATTATGAATAAAACTGCTGTGAACATTTTTGTACAAGCCTCTGGTAGACGTGTACACTCATATCTAGGGGCTCTGTCTTTAGGAATGAACTGCTGGATCACAGCACATACAAAGGTTTAGCTTTAGTAACTATTGCCAAACAATTTTCCAAAGTGCTGGTGCCAATTTACATCCCTACCAGCAACGCATGAGAATTCCAACACTTTTTTTTTAAATAAATTTATTTATTTATTTTTGGCTGCATTGGGTCTTCATTGTTGTGCATGGGCTTTCCCTTGTTGCAGAGCACAGGCTCTAGGCACATGGGCTTCAGTAGCTGTGGCTTGTGGGCTCTAGAGCGCAGGCTCAGTAGTTGTGGTGCGTGGGCTGAGTTGTTCCGTGGCATGTGGGATCTTCCCGGACCAGGGCTCGAACCCGTGTTCCCTGCACTAGCAGGTGGATTCTTAACCACTGAGCCACCAGGGAAGTCCCCCAACACTTTTCAGATAGAACTTTTTATACTTTTAATTGCAGACAGTATCCTTTACCCCTGAAGAAAAGGCTACTATACTGAAGCTTAGATGCAATTGAAACTGTGGATCTGCCTGTATCAAAATTGATATTTTCAACTGATTTATCTATAATTCAAGAGGCAAGTTAAAGTATTTTAGAAAAAATAAACAGACCAACCATGGCACAGTAGGAGAGCCTCAAGTCCACAGGGGATGGCCCTCAGTTTCCCTGGGTAGGTGAGAGGGCACCAAGACGTGGCCCGAGCAGGTGGGCTGTGCTCCCTTCTCTGGTAATCTTTTGTGCCCACGGGAAGGGATGAAAACTGCCCCTAATGCATTTAGCCTTTAGCAGGTGGCCTGCGGGGCTCTCCAAGGTGCTGTCTGCCCCTAGATTCTCCCTTCACCGGGAAGCCAAGGAGAATAAAAATCAGTCTAAGTAACGATGGCCGAGAGCTTTCACCCAACTTTCTTCACACAGTGGACCATCTCCGCCTTTTCAGACTACACTCTTTGAACTCAGGCTTATCTGCTGCATAACACAATCCAAATTTCTAAACCTCAAATCAAGACAACGTGGAGGAGGACGCTCTACGGAGGCCGAGAAGGAGAGAAATGTGGACGCGGGCCGTGTGTCTGGGCCTTCGGGCGTTGGCGGGCGGGTGCCGGGGCTTCACCTCCAAGGCCGATCCTCAGGGAAGCCGCCGGGTCACGGCCGAGTTGATCGAGCACCTGGAGCGGCGAGCGCTTGTGGACTTCGGCAGCCAAGAGGCCGTGGCACGGCTGGAGAGAGCCATCGCCTTCGCCGACCGGCTCCGCGCCGTGGACACGGACCGGGTGGAGCCTAAAGAGTCAGTCCTGGAGGACAGATGTCTGTACCTGAGATCCGACAATGTGGTAGAAGGCAACTGTGCTGAAGAACTACAAAACTCCCACCGAGGTGTGAAGGAGTATTTTGTGGCTCCCGCAGGTAATATCTCTTGGCCAAAGCTGGATGAAAAAGAGCCCTTCTCACACCGCTGAGTAGCTATTCTGGGAAGGGGTGCCCTCTAAAAATGTGGAAGTGCAATGACTATTTTGTTATGAACACTAATGTTCCCACTTCCTTCAGTCACCTGAAAAAAGTGATGGTTAGGTATCTTTTAGTAACTAACTCTTTTGAAGACAGAATTGGGAAAGATCTAGCCAAAATAAGGCAGAGTCCCTGATGCCAATGGAAGTAGAAGGTATTGCCAGTTTCCAAGGAAATGGATCAAATGTACTCACAGGCTTTTCTGTATGGAAGACTTTATCCCCTCCCCAAAAGACTGTCTACCGAACTGCATTTAAGTGAGTTTTTCTATTCATTGTAACTGTTAGACATTGTATCTGATCACTGTGTGACAACCTGAGTTGTCCTTTTCAGTTGCTGCTTCCAGTGACTTGAGCAGCCTTTTATCTTTACTGAACACACTTAAATTTGTTCTTGGGTACCCACTTTGTTCCAAGCAGAGGGCTGACTTTCTGCTAAGGTTAGGAGGCAGCTTTGGGAGGTGGTGGATATGTTTATGGCCTTCATGGTTGTGATTTCATGTGTGTATACTTAACCCCGAACTCACTGAGTTGTATACATTAAATGTACAGCTTTTTACAGGTCAACTGTATTTCAATAAAGTGGTTAAAAAAAAAAAAAAGACAATGTGGATACTTCCATGCTCTTAAACCAGACCCTTCTGGGACCCTGCTGCCCCCATGAAGCCCTCCCATGCTGGTGGAGAATAAAGGTCTTTCTCCAGCTGCCACTCTCACAACAGCCCCTGGTCATGGTCAATACCGCCACCTTCAGGCATAGAGTCCTATTTAATGTATACTCTTCAACACTTCGGGTTTTCCCAATACTGAAATTAGAAATCTGAGGAGGTCGTTTTGTGAATATCCCATGCACTTTTAAATGCTTTCAGAATGTGCGTATTTAATGGAAATTTGTTACCTTAATGGCCTCAAACCGCTCCATTTCATGATGTAAATTGTTGCAACAATTATTACAATTGCAGTTGTTGCAAAAGTCCCCGCTTGCAAAGCAATCACAGTACCTGTGAATAAAACAACACAGTGTGTCAAAGGCACCGCTGCGAGTAGTTAAAAACAAGCGTGCACACACCTACAGGGAGAGAGCTGGTCACACGCCAAGTCAGCACAACTTTTAGTTACGCGATTCTCCTCTTTATGTGAAAATTAGATCCACTGGGATGATGCTTTCCAGTGACCAACACAGGAGAGAGAGACTCGTTAAAAATCATTGGTTTCATAAAATAGGCATGTGCAGAGTAAACAATTTCCTGGACAGTGTCCGCTGGCGTCCACTGTCTCCTGCCCCTAATGCCCGCCGCCCTTCTCCCAGGAACACCGTAAGCTGGTGAGCAGAGAGCCACTTTCCCACCAACCATCCCAACCCGGCTGAATCCCACCGACCATCCCAACCCGGCTGAATCCCACCGACCATCCCAACCCGGCTGAAAGTGAGCTCGCCTCTCGGCCAGGCCCCGCCTACGAGGAAAACCAAGGGACCTAGAGGCGGACCCTGGCCCAGGCTTTGTGTCACTTTCATTCCATGTCAGTGGTGGAGAAAGGAGGCATGACTGGGTCAGAAACACGGGTGTGACACGACTGCTGTCACACTGTGATAATACATGTCGTCCACGAGCAGAGTCCACAGGACAGCGTGCTGAGTAGACCCTGTTCCAGCACCTGCGCCTGGGATCCTGGAGTCAGACGGGCAGTGCCCGGCAGTTCAAGGGCAGTGCCGAGCACCTTCTCTGCTGCGTTTCCCTTGAAGACCTCTCAGCGTTTACGACCGTGAACCGCTTTACGTGCTCTCGTAGGAGCCTGCTCTTGTGCTGTGCGACAGAGGCCCTAATAGGCCTGAGGTTTACACCTTTTCAGTATGGGCGGGGGCAAGACACTTTCCTCAACTCCTGTAAAAATTCATGTAAAATATCCTGCTTGTAACCTGCGCCCTCGAGAGCCTTTGGGAGGCTCATCAGCCACTCCACGGCCTCAGCTTGTGACTAGAGAAGACCCACAGCGTTCTCTTCCGAGAGCATGATTCATGGAAAAGAGCTTCAAATGCAGGTCTAACATCAGCTCTGCTACTGGCTCCCCATGTTATCTGATCCAGGTTATCAGTCAGCGTCTGGAGGCAGGAAGCCCTGGCACCTGACCTCCCGGGCTCGCAGGGTTGCTGAGGGAAGGCCTGGCGTGCTTCCCACATAGCAGGTGCCTCTGGCAGAGTGCTGAACGAATGCAGGGGGGCCTCTGCGTCTGGCTATATGGTGGACTAGATGTTTGCAGAAACCTTCCTGTTACAGAGTTCCTGAACACAATTCTTTTAACATTATTATTATTTTTTTAACATTTATTATTTTAATATTTTTAAATAATGTGTCAAAATGCATGTCAAACCAAGAGGAGAGTAAAGGAGATTGTCAGATGTGAAAAGATAAGGAACTGTGAAGCCAGACAGGTGAGTTCTGTAGCTGCCAAGTGTTGTCCTGGGCCCTCTGCAGGTCCTAGGGATCAAATGGGCCGCTCCTGCAGGAGACAGGAGACAAAGTCTGAGCTACAGAAGGTGGGGGTTGGATCAAAAAAAACCCATATAAAGTGTGAATCCTTGAAAGGCCACCTCCCCACAAATCTACTTCACAGAAGGAGAGCGTGGAGACACAGCACTGTCTGAGACACAGGCAGAGAACAAGGGGAAAATGTGAGAGTTTTTCCTGACCACTAGGATGGACAGAAGGGAGCGGAGACAATTACAGAAGATTCGGAGGCTGGAAAACAGAGGGGAGAGAGTTAATGGACAGCAGATTCAAGAACACTGAAACCTGAGCTAGCAAGAGAAAGTGGAGAAGCAGCTCTGAAGGCACGAATGGGTGGTAGGTACCAGGCTGCTCTGAAGTGGGGTGAAGGTGGCTGAAATTCTATTTAGGAGGTAGGGGGTCCCCAGGCTCCTTCCCTTCCAGTACCTGACTGCTCCTCCGCCACCATGGCAAGAGACTGAAATTACTCTCTGGGGTAAAACAATTGAGGACTGGGGTATTCTAAAGAACAAAAGGGGGGAAAGGTGAATCTGAGACCCCCAGGTTTTTCTACTCAGCCCTTAGAATTCTAGCAGGAGATTGGAAAGGCCTTCTCTGAGGACCCACTAGCCCAAGAGAAAATACAGAGAGTCTGACATTGAGATTCCCCGATAAGTGGCTTGGTAAGACCACCCTACGGTGGAGCCACAGGGAGCAAGCTCCCACCAACGTACCAAGAGACCCCTCCCTTCTGCCTTGTTCTTAACCATGAGCAGAGTGGCAGGCAAAGATCTGCAGACATTTTAGGGACTCATCCAATATGAAAGACAGAGGCCTAAAGAAACAGACTCTGAAGGGAAAAGAAAAGGGGGCGGGGGACAAGGGGGTATCAATAGCCTTGGAAAGATTAAGAAAAGTTATTGTATCCAGGAAACAAGAACACGATGCTAAAAAACACTCAGAGTACAAAAAATACATTATGTAAAATAAAAAAGTAATCACAGGGATGAAAAACTTAACAGAAGATAAGAAAACAGAACACACATACAAAAAAGTAGAAAACAATAGAGAAAGACGAATGTAGAGGAGCATCAGAGGGTCCAACACTTATGTAAAAAATAAGCGTTCCAGAAAGACAGAATTTTAAGAATGAAGGGGAGAAAGTAAGTCAAGAACATTTCCCAGCGCTAAGGGGCATGGGTTCCCAGAGTGAAAGGGACTGCCAAATGGCCAGAACAAGACACCTCTCACCAAATTTCAGAGCACGGGGCGCAAAGAGAAGCTCCCACAAGGTTCTAGAAAGAATAAAATAGGTTTCATACCAAGGGCAAGAAAAAAGTTCATAGCAATACTGGAATCTAGAAGAAAATGCAGCAAAGCCTTCAAATTTTTAAAGGAAAATTCCACTAGTTGAAGGTGGAAATCCCATTGTCCATCCAAAATGATCATGTCAGTGAGAGGACAGACTACGACATCTTTAGACACATACGGTCTGAAAACATTCCCT
The DNA here is from genome assembly GCF_059928025.1 of Delphinapterus leucas. Classification (NCBI taxonomy): domain Eukaryota; kingdom Metazoa; phylum Chordata; class Mammalia; order Artiodactyla; family Monodontidae; genus Delphinapterus; species Delphinapterus leucas. The sequence goes on along the minus strand of NC_143135.1, from coordinate 4,703,179 downwards.
CCCATCACTCTTGCTCGGGAAGCTACTGGAGGACGTGCTGCACCAAAATGATGCAGTGAATCAAATGAGGAAGATCATGGAATCCAGGAGCCAGGGGCTCAAACCTGAGGAAGAAGCAAAGGAAACCCTGGGCCTGATGCTGGAGGGAGGGTCCAAGAGAACCGTGCAGCAGGCCTGGAAACCAACCACTCAAGGGCAGGGCAGTGACGGCTGCAGGAAAGGCTTCCTCCAGACCAACTCACTGAGTACCTAGTGTGTTGGAGCACGTTGAGAGAACAGTTACACAAGCGGAGGAGAGTCAAGGGTTAAGTTAGTGTTAGGTGCATTAGAAAACTGAGTAGTGACTCAAGGGGAAAGGTAAAGAAGTGCAGGAAGAAAATTAATCAAGGCTCAGCAGTGAATAGTGTTTTCATAGTCATAAAAAATAAATACTACTGATCCAACCAAGTACATCTGATGTCTGGGAACAGGACATGTGTGTGTTGGGAGGGGGGTTACGTGTGAGTAGCAAGAGGGAAGAGAGCTAAATCCACATCTTTCATGGCACAAATATAAGAGATCATGCCCAAACTGAAAAGCCAAGAAGTAGCAACACAAGCACGTTATTTAGATTTATGGAGGCAAATATTAAAAGATTTGGTTAAGGGCTAAAAGTTCCTGGGGATCAGAAAATAAGGAACAATTGCCAGGGAACTACATTTTTTTTTGTCATAAGCCTTGTATAACTATTTGGCTCTTTATGTGCATGTGAGCTGGATAAAAATAATAACTAAATGAAAAGTCAGAAAGGATAAACTGAAAGATAAAGAAATTAGATCCAGATTCAGCATAAAAAGACAAAAAAGTTAAAAATATGGAAGAGAGATGAAAAGAAATCGTTGCTAGTTAGAGGGGCTCACGTATGTCTGATTCGCATTACAGAAGGACAGAAAAGAGAAAATGGAAGACAGGTCTATTTGGAGTGAGGATATCTCTGAGTTTTCCAGAACTGTTGAGAGTTGTGGATCCTCACATTTCAGAAAACTAATGAACCCCAAAAAGGCAAAGAAAAAGAAAAATTGAAGACAAAATTGTAAAAAGACCAGAAGAAAAGACATTACCTAGACTAGCCACTCACTTCATGCTGGAACTAGTGGAAAACAGTAGAGTAAAACCTTCGAAGCACCGAGAGAAAAACTGACCATCTAGAATTTTATACCTGTCAAACTGCGCTTACTCGCCAAGGTCCAAGCTAGGCATATTTCTTTTCTTGCACCCACGCCTTGCTGGGTGCTTTTATTTATTAATTCTGTCCCCTCTACTTTTTAAAACTTTATGGTGAAGATTTGTAGCTGTGTATCACCGAACACTCATTTTCTTCTTCCCCAAACATCAAGAAAGGGTCTCTACGCTTGCTGCTTATCCTTCCTCATCTCCTATTCTTTCTTTAACCTACTGCGCTCGGACCATCTTCTCCATCCCCCTAACTCTCAAACAACCTCCTTAACCAGAAAGGCAAGGACCTCTTCACTGCATTTACCTCTCAGCAGTGTGTGACACAATTATGCTCCAGAACCACATTCCCCACTTCCTATCAGACATTTCCACCTCCAACTCAGGGTGTCCACACCTTAACTCCTCACCTTCACCTTCAGCCCTCACTGTGACCACTCTGTAGTCTCCCTGCATTCATGGTGTCCGTCCACCCAGTAACATGACCCCTGAGTCATTTCTGACGATTACCTTTCTCTCTTTTCTCACATCCAAGGGGTTAACCAAGTCTACTGATTCTGGCTCAGAAATGTCTTTGCTAATTTTATTCTTGATACAAGTAAATCACATTTGTTGTAGTTTTGAAAAATGTAAATAAGCAAAAAGGAAAAATTACAATCACCCAGAATCCCACTCCTAGAGATGAGCATTTGGCAAATACATTTCAGAGTTTTTCTGTAAAACTATACATATTAAAATAAATACATGTTGTTTGGTTACATATAATATATTAAAAAAAGATCATATTCTATACACTGTTTCAATGTGCTTTTATTATGTAACAATGTCAGTAATCAATGTGACAGCTTGCTTTCATTACTTATCAATATAATGTTATGAGTGTTAATATTACATGTAAATAGATTTACATGCCATTTTAATGACTGAACAATACCCCATTCTATAGTGGCATCATAATTTAGTTAATAATTCCCCTTATACTGAACATTCAGATTATCTTATATATTTTGGAATAATGAACAATACTACACAAGTGGCACTGGCCTCCTTCCTGTTCCGAGAACCGTGTACCCTCTCTCTCTTGCCACAGGGCCTTGGCACCTGCTGCTTCCTCTGCCTAGGACACTCTTATCAACCCACTTTCAGTCTACCTCTGCCCCCTCATCCAACACCCCCCTTGTCCTCTGGGAAGCTTTCCTGGCTGTCATACCTGGTCAGCTCCCCCCGTCACCCTCTGCCCATTGCTGCTCCTCTCCACCATGACCTCCAGGTGTGTGATTGTTTTATTCATGTCTGTCTCCCCCACTAGACTGTGAGTGCTGAGAGGGCAGGGACCATAACTCTCTTGCTCATTTCTGTCTTCCCTATTCCTGAAATCACAGGCATTCAAAAATACTTTGTGGAATGAATAAATGATGAGTGGAAAAACTGCTACAATGCGTATGTTTGAAATGTCTCTTAAATCTGTGGATTTTTTCTTCATTGCTACCATCTCTGCCCTAGCTCAGGTCATCATCATCTTTTGTCTATACTGTTGTGATAGCCTCCTAACTTTCAACTTCCTCCACTTTGCCGTCAGGGCTAATTTCCTAAAACATGTATCAGGCAAAAAGAAGCAAAGAAAAAGCGGTAATCAGAAAACACAAAAGTGGTATTGTGTATTTCTGGTGGGAATGTAAAATGGTGCAGTCACTGTGAAAACCCGTAAGGTGTTTCCTGAAAAAGTTAAACATAGAATTACCATATAATCTAGCAATTCCACTTCTAGGTATACACCTAAAAGAAATGAAAGCAGGGACTCAAGCAGATACCTGCACACCCATGTTCATAGGCAGCATTATTCACAACAGTCAAAAGGCAGAAACAACCCAAGTGTCCATCAACAGATGAATGGATAAACACGCGTGGTCTGTACATACAGTGGAATATTATTCAGCCTGAAAAAAAATAAAGTACTGATACATGCTGCAACATGGATGAACCCTGAAAACATCATGTTAGTGAAAGAAGCCAGACTCAAAAGGACAAATATTGTATGAAACCACTTACATGAGGTGCCTGGAATATGAAAACTAAGAGACAGGAAGTAGAACAGAGGTTACCAGGGGTTGGGGCAAGGGGGTCATGGAAAGCTACGTGATGTGTACAGAGTTTCTACTTGGGATGATGAAAAGGTTCTGGAAACGGATAATGATGGTTGCACAGCATCGTGACTGTAATTAATGTCACTGAATTATACGTTTAAAAATGGTTAAAATGGTAAATTTCATGTTTTGCATATTTTACCACGATTTTAAAAAGCAAAAGGTGCAGAGAGCATGCGTGAAATGTTGCCATTTTACTGGGGAAAGAAAAGAACTTCAATAAATAAATTTTAAGACTTCAGAGGGAGACGCAAGAGGGAGGAGATATGCGGATATATGTATACGTGCAGCTGATCCACTTCGTTATAAAGCAGAAACTAACACACCCTTGTAAAGCATTTACACTCCAATAAACATGTTAAAAAAAAAGCCTTCAAAAAAAGGTGGTACAAATAATTCCACGTATACCAATAATGAGACAAAGAATGCAAATGGATTTTTAAAGTCTATTAAAACATGGATTATTCGATTTGCTTTTTAAAAAGCCAACTATATTTAGATTACAGGAGACACACCTAAAACATAACTACCACACAGAAAGTATGAACATAAAGGGATGTTACGAACACAACCTGCTAATACTAACCAAAGAAAATGTGGTATAGCAACATTAATATGAAACCAAAAAAAAACCAAATATAAAGCAAAAAGCAATAGGTTACAGAGATATATTTAACAGTCGTTGGAATAATTCACAAAAAAGATATAACAATCATGAATTTGTATAACCCTTCACTATAGACTCAAAATATACAAACCAAAATGGAATTATAAGGGAAAAATAAGCAAATTCACAATCACAGTGAGAGGTCTCAATGCACTTTTATCAAAAACAGATAAATCACTCAAAATTTAATAAGCATTTAGCAGGTTTAAAAAACAAAATTAACAAACTGGAGCTAATGGATAGTAAATGTATCTAACAAATAGCGAATATACATTTTTAAGTTAATATAGAATATTTTAAAAATCAATCAAACATTAAGTCATAAGGAAGTCTTCATTAATTTCAAAGCATTGATATCATATAGACCATATTATCTTACCACATTATAATTAAACATAAAAATTAACAACAAAAATGTTGCTTAAAATATATATATACATACACATATATGCATACATACATGTCTGGATACTTTGAAATGTACACCTAAATAAGTCATGAGGTGAAGAGAACATTATAATGAAAATTACAAAATATTTTGAGTGAATGACTATGAAAGTAGCACATAACTCTTGGAGGATGTAGCAAAGCAGTACCTACAGGCAATTTATAGTTTTACATGCATTTCCTCAAAAATCAAAAAAGACTGGAAATAAATAAGCATTTAACACAAAAAGCTAGCAAAACAAGAGAGTAAAACAATAAAGGTATGAGGGAGAAAATAGTAAAGAGTAAAAGTCACTGTATTTCTGAAATAGGAAACAGAAAGACTAGCAAGAAGTGACCGCCTGGAGGGGTGGGATGTGGGGGTGGGAGGGAGGGAGACGCAAGAGGGAAGAGATATGGGAACATATGTATATGTATAACCGATTCATTTTGTTGTAAAGCAAAAACTAACACACCATTGTAAAGCAATTATACTCCAACAAAGATGTAAAAAAAAAAAAAGAAAGACTAGCAAGAAAATCAATAAAACCAAAAGTTGGTGCTCTGAAATGACTGACAAAACAGACAAACCTCTCATGAGACTGACTGAGGAGGAGAAAAGGTACAAATAAACAATAGCAGAAATTAAAATTAGAAAAAGTTAAAGGCTATAACTACAGATACAGAGATAATTTTTTAAATAATAAAAGAATATATGAACAGGGATATATTAATAGACTTGAAAATTTAAAGAAATCAACAATTTTCAAGAAAAAATAAAATAACAAAATGAACTCAAAAAGAAACACAAACTTAGAGAGAGCAATAAGTACTAAATAAAATGAATGAGTAATCCATCTCATACCTCCACTCCAGCCACCAAAGACGCCAGCCCAGAAAGCTTTACGCACAAAGTTTAAACCAACTTTAGAGAACTAGTAAGTCCTACTTTGCCCAAACCTTTTCAGAGGCTAGAGAAAAAGAAGAGAGTCCAGTGGGAATGGGCAAGACTGCTAATGCATTTTATTAGGCAATTCAGCACTAAAACAAAAACCAAAGAAAATATGAGAAAGGAAAAGTACAGATCTATCTCACTCATGAAAAAGATACAAAAATCCTAAGCAACATATTGAAAACTAAATCTTGCAGTACATACAAAAGATAACATTAGTACATCATGATCATATTGGGTTTAATCCCTGGTCTACAAGGGTGGATGACCATTAGAAAATGTTGTAATAGATCAAACTGTAAGATTAAAAGAGGAAAACAATCTGATCATTTCAACGAATGCAGGCAAAAAGGCTTTGATAAAATCACCACTCATTTATAATAAGAATTTAAAAAGAAAACCTCTTAGGAAACCAGGCATAGAAGGACACTTCCTTAGCTCGAAGTGGGCATGTGGCAGAGAAGGACCCAGCCTCCCCTTACTCTGCCCCTTGCCAGCAACTCTGGTTGAGCATGTGGTCAACTCCGCTCAATTTCCACTCCGCTTCCCAGCTTCCTACCCGGTATGGTCTGACCACATGACTAGGTTCTGGCCAAAGGGATACGAGTGGAAATGACTGTGGCAGTTTCTGGTTACGCCTTGGAAGGTAAGGAGTGTGCCTTCGCTCTCCTCTTCTTCTTCCCCAGTGGGTGGAATGCAAATGTGAGGGTGGCAGCCGGGGCAGGCTTCTAAGCCCACAGAACCGAACCACTCACCTGAGGATGGCAGAGCAGCTGATAAAGGAGGTGGAGACACTGATACTGATCAGCTGTCCCAGAGCCCTGAAATGGTTGTCATTTAGAGTCTTTGAAAGAGTGTCTAAGCACGTCTTCTACCTACTACAGAGCGTCTCTCAAAAACCTCCAGCAAATATCTTATTTCGGGCAGGGTAAGGGAATTTTAGAAGTGTTTCTATTAAAATCAGGAGCAAGGCGATGCCAGCACCAGCACTTCCCTTCGTCACCGTGCTGAGGTCCGAGCTAAGACTATAAGGCAAGGAAAAGGATGAGATAGGAAAGATACCATGGTCCTTCTCTGCAGGCAAGATGACTGTTTAAATACAAAGGTGGAGGAAATTCACAGGTGAATCACTACAACTAAGAAGCGGGATCCATGCAAGGAGCAGGATTAAGAACCCAGAACCACACCCACATGTGTACTTCAGACCTTGACAGCTGACAGGGAACACACTGCAGTTCGTGGGGGACCATATTACGGTTCTGCAATAAGTGGTGCTAGAAAATTAATTGTACCTATGGAAAAAAATAATTAGATTCCTACCTAATGCCACTCAGAAAAATCCATTTCAGGTGCAATAAGGCCTCAATGACAAAAAGCAAACCTTTAAAACTTTTAGAAATAGTCTAATGACACATCTGTGTAACCTTGGGATATGGACAGATTTCTTAAACAGGGCACAAAAAGGCAATAATAATAAAGACATGTAAAAAAACTAATAAAGACACGTGATAATTTTGACTACATTAAATTTAAAACTTCTGCTCATCAAAAGTCACTGCTCACCTTCAGCCATACATACTGAGGGCCCAGTAGACATCGACCTCTTGCTAGACACTGGTGATACAGTCGTAAATAAGACACAGTCCTCCTTGTCATAAGACTTACAGTCCTGCTCTCTCTTGGGGTTAGAATGAGGGTCAGACAGGGTCGAAAACCCATGTCTAGGGCCAGGATATACACCTTGGCCCCCAGCCAAACTTCCACTCCCTTCTACTACTTATGTGGGCTTCCCCTCCACGCAAAATTGCTTTCCTCTCCTAGTAGGCTCAGACTGGTCTGCTCCTGTTGGTAACAGCGATAGTGGCAGCCACAAGAAGAGAGCTGGAAAAGCATCACCCTCTCTGGTCTCAGGCTCCCCTGCTTGGTGGGTCAGTCAAGACAGAGGTGAGGGTTCCAAGTCTTCAGTGGAAGAAAATCTGACTGCCTGCAGTTTGATGAATGAGAGTGGATGGTGGTCTTTCAGGGCATGCCTCATTCCTGTGACTTTACGCTTTGTCACCGGTGCCATCTGCAGTCTAGGTATTCTCGTACAAGGTATTTGTACTGTCCCCCTTCTTCAGTCTACTCTCACCATTGCCCAGGAAACCACATCTACAGCCATCACTTGAGGTTTGGAGGCCCCTCTGTTGGCTGTGAAATACCAAGTGAGCACCATCTGTTAAAGATGCTATCCTTGAGGTACAGACTGTTTCAGTGCTGGCAGGCTGGCAACATTCCAGCACTCTGTGGGTAATCTTACTCTGTCACCTAACGAGAAGGTGATAATACTGTCAAGAAAATACCTGCAATACCCCGTGGTACAGTCACTTCTGACAAGCACATTGTATCCTAGAATTAGCTGTAGTGTTTGAAAAGATTTGAGATGATATATATTCGAAACTCATTCTTCATTCATTGGCACCCTGACAAATCCCCAGCTAGGAACACTTGAAAACATTGGAATAAATATTTGAAACGTTTTAGATGCATATTTGAGCTGGAAAAAAAATTAAAGAAATGCCTCAGAGACCAAAAAATGAAAGAGAAGCAAACACTCAGCGGGGTAAGCTAAAGCTGAAGCCTGCAGCTATCTTAGGGCTCTGCTGATCCCAACAACCAAAGGCTTTGGTTTTAACTGTTACAGGGAGGAAGAGCGGGGGACGACAACAACCATAATAATGGCAAACAGAACATTTACAATATGCCAGGCATTGCTCTAAGTGCTTTATACACTCACACATGTGTTTACATATATTTAATATATTTACATACATTAATGCTCAAGGCATGGGATCAGCTCCAAGATCTACACATAAAGCTGGAACGGTAGAAGGTCTGTACCCAGTGGAAGAGTGAACTAGGAAAAGTGCCCTGCAAAAGAAAGGGCAAGAAAAATGCATGTGGGCATTGACTTGAGAGGAGGGGGCTCACTTGGGTTTGAGACCTGAATTCATATTAACTGTGTGGCCTAAAAAAAAAAAGTCTTAGCCAAAAATTTTAGGTTGTCCAAATTGAAAGGGCCACCAAGTCCCAAGTAGAAACAAACTCAAACTTTCTCTGAAGAAATGTACTCTCAAGCCAACCTCAAAGAATTCCCACATATAAAGTTCCAGTGATTATAATTCTCTCTCTCTCTCCCTCTCTCACACACACACACACAGAAAATCACAAAATGCATGAGGTAACAAGCCATAATGAGTGAAAGATCGAGAGAAGAAACAAACACCAGAATCAGATAAGCAGAGACTTTAATATTAGAATTATAAGGTATAGAATATAAATTAAGTATTTATTATTCTAAAATATAAAAGAAGGGATCAAAAGTATAAGTAAGGAACAAGAGACTATAAAAAAATGACCATCCAGATTTGACCTTCTACTCCACAGAATTCTGATTAATTCATTCTAGTTAATTAATTAATCCAAGTAACCAGAGGCAGAGGCAAAGGCCATTTGAAGAAGCAATATTGGAGACTACCCAATCTATGATTAAAATCTTGATTTAGATTTGATTAGGGTGAAAAATTAGATAGTATAACTTCTCCCAACAAGTCCCACCCAGTATCTCAGCAAAAATTGAGTTGGAATGGAAGATGCTTAAAAAATTGAGTTTGGATTTGTTTAAAGTCGATACATGAAAGGGCTAATTAAAACTGCCATGGAAAAACCCTATACTCATAACATAAAGCCAATTCCTTCCTTCAGCGTGCTCGTGAAAGAGAAGAGCCCTTTCTCCACTCCACTGCAGAGGGTTCCTTGTCACTCTATGAAATTATTGTCCAAAGGTTCAGAATTTAACACATGTCACTGCCTGTATCAAAAAACATCCTGATACAAAAGTGGGTTACAATCAGTGTTTTAATAACCTAATCATGATGCAGTAAATCAATGTTTAAAATGCATAAAAATTAAGAAAATCATTTCCCACAGTGATGGAAAGGTAGACATGAGCTACTTATAAAATCTTAAAATCAATTTTTAATAATCGATAAATTTTCAATAAAATAATCACAAAACATTTATCTACCTTTTAATTAAGTTTACATCAACACCATTTTAATTATACAGATTAACTTTATCATTTAAAAATAATTCTCAGCTGTTTTTGGCTAGTGGAACAACGACTAAAGGTCGGAGCCCATGATTTCAGGCTTCGAGCCTAATCTGCAAAGGCACGACACAGGGCGGCCCTATTGGCAAAGGGCCGAGGGCAGAGGGGGCTCCTCCTCTCCCACAGCAAGAAGGCAATAGGCAGCCTTTCCAGACGTGGAAGCAAACCTGAGAAAGCCTGAAAACAGGAGCCACTAAAACGGTGGCGTCTAGGGAGGAGTCCAGAGAGGGGGGAGGCGGAGCAGGGCACTAGGGCTTCCCAACATAACCAGACGTGGTCAATGACTTTTACCCACGTGTACGTATCACTTTGATTTCTAAAACATACAATGATGTGTCTTTCTCTTTATTAATGGCCAATTAGTAGTAATCATTCTTAACCTTTATCCAGGAGAGACTCCCAAATAAAGTAGGACAAATGCACTCCAAGAAAATTAGATTCCATTGCCTTGAACGTGGCTTAGCTGTGGGGAGTAAAGAGCTAAAGGAAGCCAGTGGTGATGCTTGCTAGCGAAGCAGGCAATGGTGAACCCAACCCTGACTTGCTCCAGCGCGAGTGCCTGTGGCACACTGAGAGACAGAGTGGTGTTGCCGCCAGCACCAGTTCACGGGTCTCTCCAAGAAGCTCCGCAGGGGTACATTTGCCCATTCCTTGGCCTTTCCAAAAGCAGTATTTCCAGAGATAATTGGTTTCTCAGTGACAGACTGATACCAACCAAACCGCGATGCACTGCTCAGAATGCTGTGTGTTAATTTATGGTGGAAATAACACCCCCCCCCCCCCCGGTGCCCATAACGTTTGCAGCCTCTACCCAGGGGCCCCTGCTCCTCGGGATGGAGCTACTGAGGAAGCTAAACGGCGGCGCTGAGTGTGGTAACAGAGGCGCAGAGTCACGGGGCACGACGGGAGGGTGCAAGCCCCCCGGCACACGGCACACAGCACACAGCACATCTCTGGAGAAGGCCGCACCCGTGGCCCCCAGCGACACTGCCTCCCTTCCCTGGACAGCACTGGAAACGCTCTGAGCCTCCTTTTCCTTTGTTCCAGTGCTGACCGAGCCCCCTTGTGATGATAAATTCTTTCTTTAGTGTGTCAGTCACCGATTAATCTGGAAAGCTGCCTCTAGGCAGGAAGCTCTTTCTTGGGCTTTTCCATTATGAGGTAATCAATAAGTTAAACCCTTCCTGGAGACTCATCTTATCTCCACGTCCTTAAGAGTTACCTCATTCTGTCCCCGGTCATAGTCTACACCTTGCTCTAGGCTTCATGGGTTATTCACGGGCTCCCCAGTCGCCAACCCAGCCAGCAGCTTGGCAGCCCCTGTCCACAGGAAGCCGCGCCCACCCCCGGCTCTGTCCACTCTAGACTCTACCACCTCGTCCTCCACCACATCAGAAGTTCCTCTGGGCCAGCCACTCTGGCTTGACAGTGTCGTGTGGTCCGGGCTTTGCCCTCTGCTCTCCTTCCTCCTCACCCAGCTGCATTTTTAGAGCTCCTGATCAGTGGTCTCATGGCGTTTCCAACGTTCAGACAGGTACAGGCCTCGCATTCACAGACTAAACCAATGACAACTCAGTATTCACATACAGTCAACCCTAGATTTCAACATTAACTTTAAAAAACCAGATTTTTTCTCCGTTTTGTTTTGTGAACCAAGTTTCATGGACTTCTGGATTTTTAGCCACGTCTGCACCCCCACATCACTGTCCCATCACTGGAGCTCTCAGTGACTTCAGCAGAAGCTCTGCAACGGAAAAATCACGTGGAGATGGTGGCTAGGGTTGTTAGACATCGGGCGAGGCGGCATCTCCCGTTCCATCACGTGACAAAGCTAGGCAGGCACTCAGGGCAGAAAGCAGCAGCCCAGAGCAGAGGCTGAGAGCGGCAGACCACGCCAGTGAGAGTCTCCACGTGACAGGGTGGGGAAGGGGGCTCGAGCGCACGGTGCCGTCAGTCGGGGTGGCTGGTCCGCTTCCTGTTTCAGCCACACCATCCACCCCGGCCCATGATTCTGCTTCACAACCTGCCCTACCACGCTGCTGAGCGAGCCTCCAGGGAGCTGACATCCCTGGGGGAGAATGTTTCTAAGAGGAATTCAATATAGAGTAAACCAATTCATCAAACTTTTAAAAACTAGGAGGTGGAAATGTTACAGTTAATGCTCAACAAGGATGCCGTGTTTAGCACTTGTCTGGGGCACTAAACAATGTAAACCTAAATCCAAGAAAATCACACCACTTGAGGTCCTTTCCTAGGTTAGTTGGTCAAGATAACACCAAAAGATCCCAAACAGGTTTATGCAGAAAGCGTGGCTTCTTGTTGCTCTGGGTTACAAGGAGCGTCAGGACCCAGCTGTTGAGTCTTAACTGTAACCTATACGCTACTAGCCATTCAGGTCTGTCTGGACTCTGCTCCACTTACTGACTTCTAAACGACCTTATTTCTATTTAATAATGAAGGATTTGGGATTACTTACAATTTCAGACACTGTGATTTGGTACAGTTACATGGCTTTTTAGACTTTGTGTCCCATGAACTAACAGTTACTCTATAAAGATTAAAAAAGAAAATGTATTCAGATCGTTACTCTTTAAAAAGAGAATTAGCTAAGCATCTGGTGTTTTTGAACGAATACTGAAAATCTCAACACCAGAGAGTTATAGGTGTTATTTATCGGTGTGGCACGCACATTCACACGTGGGGGCGCGAGCCTGGCCAGGTCCAGCTGCACGTCCAGGGACCCTATCGCTGTCTGCTCCCCAAGAAGCCTTCCCCGAGTTTCTTCCACTGATCTGTTTAAACCTCTACTGTGTGTGGCTCCCCACACCAAATAGCTCTTTTTATTTTTATTTTCTATATTTTCCAAAATCAGAAGAACACTAATGAAAAGTATGAATTAAAGACTAACAGATAAACGACTGTTCGCATTGTTAGAGCTGTCCAACTAGTATTACCACCAGTATCAAAGCGTGTTTTGAACGTGTCATGTGGGCATTGGGGAGCTCCCTCCTCACCGCTCCTTTGGGGATTAGCCTAGAAGCCATCTCCAAGGGCGAAGGAGGAGGAGAGGTGAGCGTGCGCTGGAGGCTGCTAAACCTGAGGCGGCTGTGGGTTAGGAAACCGGGACAAGTTCCCAAGGCCTGCTTAGAAGTGTTGCTTCTGAGGGGACTTGGGATGCTGGCCACGTGAGACGGTGGGTAGATCCTGGGGACGAGAAGGAGCACACGTGTCAAAACCCCGGCTGTGACTGGGGCTCTCCCTCCCTCCCTCCCTCGAGTTCGGCCACCTGCTCCCGGAGACGGCGTGTGCAGGCTTCGCCTCTGCAACCACTGGCTGCTTCCGGGCAGGGACACATCCTGGTCTCGGGTTTCCTACAGGAGCTGCTACAGTACTTGGCACACACAGGGCTTGCTGACAGTCCCCTGTCACCCCACGGAGCACGGGGACTACCCTCGGCCTGTGCTCCGTGCCCTCACAAACACAACCGTCTCCAGTCGGGGCTGAGGTCAGTCTAAGCCCCAGCTCAGCCCACCCTCCCCTCTGCTCTGGCTGCTTCGCTCATCAGGGCTCCGCCACTCTTCTCACCGGCTCTGCTTCTGTTTCGTGACCGCGTCCTCCCTCATTTGAAACAGCAAATGGTAACTGACTCCTGGGTGAGCTGCTAAGTGTTACTTCTTCTGGAGATGTCTCTCGTTTTTAAAATAATGTCCCCATACCATGTCACTGAATGCTATATTAATTTATTCTTCGTCTAGTCTAGTTCTCTCCTTTAGAGAGAGGAGAGTTGCCGCCTTCTATTCTCATGGGTGCCTGGAGGTGGCAGATCTGGCTACACTGCTCCTGGCCCACCCACCCTGGATCACACATGGGCTGTTCGGGGGAAGGGGACATGCGCACAGACTTCACTGCTCTTGCCCTCAGCCCTGCCTCTAAAATGGGGCACGGGGTGGCCTGGCACTACCTGTCCAGAGGAACCAAAACTCTTCTCTTTAAAAATGAGGTGGAGGTCCATGGAGACACTCCAGTGGTGACCTGCCACAATTGTGGAAGCAGAGAGAACAATTCACTGAGTACCTACAGTGTCAGGAAGATGCCAACAGGCACTGACTAAGAGATCACCATGTGGCCAGGACTGTCATAAGAGCTTCAGGGGAACACCAAAATATATATATATTTTAAAATTTACAGTGCCTGTTCTAGAGGAATCCACCAAATAATTTGGGACATGAGATGATATATACAATTGAAAAATTAGAGAACAGAAGATATTATATAATCAACTATCAAATTATATGATACTGATTGTAAATGACATAAAATTCAGGGACAGTTTAATAGAGATGTAAAAACAAAACAAACTACTTCTGAAAGAAGTAGAACTTGACATTGACTTTCAAGGGTGTGAAGTCTTTTGTTATTCAACAAAAGGATGTTTCAGTTGAAATAACAGCACGAGCAAAAACACCACATCAGGGATGAGCACAGAGCGCCTGAGGGGACAGTAAAGGGACAAGTTCCTTGTAATGGACTAAACTGGGAAAAAACTTCCATGGCTCTAATAATGTTTGACTACTCTTTTTGCCAATCTGAAGAGTAAAGGGTTAGAAGAGATCTGGACAACTCTGCCTCAGAAAAGCATTATAAATAAACTGTACCACAGTTGAGATATGACCTCATCTTTAAGAAAAAACTTCCAGAGAAGCAGACTCTTGCATATTATAATGTTCATTATGTCACCAAAAATAAAGGCCTCAATGATGTAACAAAATTCACATTAACGCCTGACTGATAATCAGATTATTGAAGCTCTGCAGAGTGACAGGACGTGAATTTTGCTCATATGATAAGGTAGCTAACAAGTTAGCCAGCTCACCACCTATCTCTAAAGAATGACGATTGGGTGAATTCACCCATATGGACTGCTGGCCGTAAGGCCCAAGCTGGCCTGCTTTTACGTCATCTACTATTTTAGAACGTTTAAACAGTATTGGGCTGACAGAATTTCCTTTCTGATGTCTTCAGACCTAGCTTGACCCTCTCATCTCGTGGAAGTCTAAAAAAAAAAAAAAAAAGCCTAACAAAGAGGTAAAGAGGTCTAGCCAATTAGTTGTGGTTGGGAACTCATACAGAATGAGACAGCCAGCAAACAGTTTTCTGACAGCTCCCTCACCACAAATAATAAATTGGTAGAGATTCCAGCACACCGTCAGTACCATGGATGTTGAGATGAAAATCATCTGGCTGGTTCAGTGGTGTGACATCAAGTAATTATTTGCAGCAAAAAAATACAAAAACAAAGCTCATGCTGTTCCTGGCACATCATTTATAATAGAAAAATATTTTATGACCTGCATAATTCCTTCACACTAGAGAAAACCTAGTAGAGACTGGGAAGAAGGCATGGGGAGGGTGAGAAAAAGGAGAAATACACTGCAGTGAAAACTTCCTCACTACTGCTCCTCTGTGGAAACGTGTATCACCTGCAACACAGAGAAACCTCAAATGGCACTGTAGCTCTGAGCGCACACGCTTGAACTAAAGTGTTAGAAACACCAAATTCCCTTGAATGTGCTAGACACGCTAAAGCACATAGTGGTGCAATACTGTTGGCCAGATGCTCCCAGATTACAAGAAAGATAAAGTGAGTATCTTCAGGATAGTAACGTCCTGGGTACATCGTGTAATACTATGCTGGCAGCATTACATAGCAGCAGAATCCAGAGGCTGCCCACAGAGTTGTTTTGTCCAGAAACATTAAGAGCCGTGATTATAGAATCAATTACAACGACAGCAGCCATACCCTCGCTGATCCATGGCGCCAAGAGTGGAGGCAGGAGAAAAGCTCCTATAGTCTTAGTCCATCAAATTAAGCGAGAGTCATCGACCAGCTCCGCAACCAACAGCTAAGACCGAAGCAGCAAGTCACGTGAGCAACCGACACTCTTCAGCGACATCGCGGAGGTGGAGTGTTGACTGAATCCCAGCAAGTCTCCAGAACTCCACCTAAGCCTCTCACACTGCCCCGGACAGCCGTCCTCACACTGAACAGCGCCGCGCTGGAGATGTGCCTGATGGTAGACACTTCAGGAGCCCGGAGGCTCTAGAGGCTACAGTCTACGTTCCCTAAATTGCCTGCCCTGATTTCTTTCGGGTCCTCAGATGTACATCTGCATTAGGCTGTGTGCCCCAAAACTTCGGAAGGCAGGAAGAGACTGATCTCCATCACCAGCGAAAGGGTTCCGTGAACAGAAAGGGCTGCCCCATCTACTAATAGCACATGAATGTTACTCTTTAACTTGACAAAGAGTTTCAACCGGCTTGGTTAGTTTAATTAGTTACAATTATAGACATGACTTTAAAATGGCAAGACGAAGCCCCAGATAAGAGCAGCCACGTCCACCTGGAGACCGTGTGCCTCGGCCCCTGCCATTGAACGTGAACTGACAGAACAGGGAAGGCAGCGGGCAGAGGCAGCCATAAAGGCACATAAAGACTGCCGTCGACATTAAGTGACTGCCACACCATTACTTGTGTTGATGACAGCAAAAAAGAAACAGAGCAGCTAAGTTTAAATCAATGTGAACTCAAGACAGAGCTAGGAATGGCAGCAAGTCTCTGAAACAATGACAGCGGACGGTGGACGGAGAGTGGAAGCAAATGGAGGTTACAGACCAGTCTTTCCAGCAACCACAAACCAGACATGCGCAGCAACACTGTTAGTGCACTGTTGAATATAAACATCGTATTTTAGAAGTCATAAAGGTTTTCAGGTAAAGCTAATTTTAAAACTCAGGAAAAAAATCACAAATGTACCCAAGAGCCTCTTAAACTCTTACATTAAAGTAAGTGACAATTGATTGCTTTTAATCCTTACCTAGTCGAAGTTATTTTTGGTGGTCCTGGAAGAGTTGATCCCAAAGGGAAAGCAGACCCGTTGACTACGGATGGTAAGGCTCCATTATCAAGCTGTGTAAAGTCAAAGGCAAGCGTGATTTGAATTAGTATACATTTTGAAAGTTTATTCCCGTCAGCCCCTACGTACAGATAAAAATGATTCTTTTTCTTCTAGAGGTTTACATCACAATCCCCTTACATTCATCCAGGCCTTATTACCACCATGATTCTGCTAACACCTGAGCAGGTTCCAGCCGAGGCTTTTCAGCAGAAGTGGGAGGAGCCCAGCCCAGTCATCTCACCCCGCCTGACCACAGGATGCCCTGGGGTGAGAAAGCCCTGACTGTGGACAGAGACGGAAGTGGGCTATGGATTCTGGGCCGGGCCATCCACAAGCTGGCAAGCAGTACACACAGCTGTCAGTGGGCTGGCCGGCGACATTGCAATGGACATCTTTTTCATTTTGATGAACTACCAACTGTGAAATAAATTCAACCACAAATTTCTGTAAAAGCTAAAAATGTTCTTCAATTATTATTATATTCTAAGTACAACACAAGAGGTCTTGACATCTGAAGTCTCACTGGCAACCATTACTTTTTCATCTAGTCATAAAAAATTTTGTAGTCAATTTTAACAAATTCAAAAGCAATGTCATAATCTCTGCATTATCCATGTCCTTTGCTTTCTCCATTCTCATTTTCCTTTATATTATCCATTAGCATGGCTCACAGGGAAAGGAAAGGGTAGCAAAGTCAACATTGACCTAATTTTCTTCTTATCAGAAGCTTGAAGAAATTTAAAGTGTTGAATAAATTTAGGTTTTGAGATTATTTGTATATATCACAGTTAAACATCCTATCCTTGTCCCTGAAAACTTGAAATTTAAAAATAAGCTTTATTTAAGAAGCATAGTCTTGGAATTCCCTGGCGGTCCAGGGAATTAAGACTTAGGACTCCGTGCTTTCACTGCCGAGGGCCTGGGTTCAATCCCTGGTTGGGAAACTAAGATCCCACAAGCGTGAGGCCAAAAAAAAAAGAAAGAAAGAAAGAAAGAAAAAAGCATGGTCTTGGAAAAACACATTTTATTCATCTTCCTTCTTTTCTCTCTTCTGCCTGTTTTTAAATAGTGTGTAATCCCTGTTGGGGCCTGAAGACACTGAGAAACCACTCTGGGTCCAACTCCTTCATTACAAATCCGCCCTCCACCCCAAACCCCGAGTCCCACTGAGGAGTCACCCCCAGGACCCGCCCTCTTGGGTCTGGCCAAGAGCTGGGGGCCTCTGCTCTCCTCTCACTCACTTTACTGGAGGGAAGTGTTCACAGGTTACTGCAACTGTTTCCTTTGCAGTCACCCAGACACCTAATTATTGGGCCAACGTCTCCAGGTGGCAGTCCAAAGTTTTGCATTCTTTTGAAGAAAGGATTTCACAGTTCTTGGGGTTGAGACAATTCTTTGCATAAACCATATACAATTGCTCTTTTTCTCCTTTGCTTATTTAGCCCCAAAGTAAAGCAGAGAAAGAGAGATGTCTTTTCAGTACTGCATAGGTGGTAAATCTAGGGCAGCTTTATACTAGAATCCATGACTTTCCTCGGCAATGTCGAACTGCCTAGGATGGAAGAAATAAAACCTAAGAGGGTGCTTCCCCATCATGTCACCTGGGGATCTTGCTAAAATGCAGATTCTGTGTCAGTGAGTCTGGGGTGGAGCCTGAGATCCTGCATTTCTAACAAGCTTCCTAGTGATGCCCACGCTCCTGGTCCACACACCGCACGCACTTTGAGTAACAAAGAGCTGAAGAATATACAGAATTGGGGTTTGGCAAGGAAGCCGGGGTTCTAGGGTTGCAGCAAAGGCATTGCTAAAATAATTACCCCAAGGTCCACACTGGATAAGAGGTCGGGGGAGCCAAAATGAGGTAGGTCTAAACACAGCCAAGGAAAAGAGGGGAGGGGCAGAAAGAGGGAGACTATGGTCCAAAGGGGCCTTTCAGTGCACGGGTTCAGTGGTAGAAAGGCAAGTCCAACGTGTGCCTTGCTGACTGGGGCTGAAACCATTAGCAAAACAAGACGGGTGGTGTGGAGGAGGCAAGGAGGTAGGGGCCTACGTGCAGCATCAACAGAGACTTGCATCAGGCGCTCACAGCATCAGGCTGACACTCATCTCCGGCCCTGATTAACCCCTTGCCCCTCCTGGCTAATGGATCATTCGAGAAGTATTTATTTACTCACTCAGCAAATATTTCACTCTATTTATACCCACTGCCTCAGAGATCTCCTCTAGTCTCGTGGCTTTAAACGCCACCTCTGTGCAATGAGCCACAGCAATGAGAAGCCCGCGCACCGCAGCGAAGAGTAGCCCCCCGCTCGCCGCAACTAGAGAAAGCACGCGCGCAGCAACGAAGACCCAACGTAGCCAAAAATAAATAATAAATACATTAATTAATTTAAAAAAATACAACCCTAGACTGTCAAAACTGAAAAATTAAAAAAAAAACAAGACTTAAGGAAAAGAGCACATTTTTCTTATAATTATATTTAATCTACGCATATTATGGTGTAATCATAAAAGCGTTTTAAACTTTTTGTTTTTTTTTTTGCGGTACGCGGGCCTCTCACTGTTGTGGCCTCTCCCGTTGCGGAACACAGGCTCTGGAAGCGCAGGCTCAGCGGCCATGGCTCACGGGCCCAGCCGCTCCGCGGCATGCGGGATCTTCCCGGACCGGGGCACGAACCCGTGTCCCCTGCATCAGCAGGCGGACTCTCAACCACTGCGCCACCAGGGAAGCCCCCTATTGTATTTTTTTTATTAAAACAATGACTCACTTGTGTAATGAGATTTAAATTTGCTGGTACTGGCAAAAATCTTCCTACTAAAGTAGTCATGGGTTTAGGGACATCTGTAAGGAAGACAATTACAATTAATTGATAGCATATATTGTTCCTCTCCCACTTGCACATGGAAGAAAGTACAAAAATGATCATGTATCCTGAGTTGGACATGTGCAAAGTCATTGACACTTATCTTGATCCTATTTATGTTTTCTATAAAACCTTTCTGGTCAATGTTTTTGGGTTTTTTTGTTGTTGTTTTTACTTATTACACCCTTTTCTTTGTCATAATGCTACTTCACTCGAGCTTCCAGGGATAGCTATGCTAAAAAATGCTGTCAGTGCCCAGGTTCCCAAGCTGTGCGCTAAGGTGCCCTCCAGTGCTGCCCTGAACTCACCAGGGATGCGCTAGGCATGTCACATTTTCAAGGAGAGCACAGCACCATCTGTAGGACGCCACATGAACTACTTTCAATTTACCTGCACTCTTCTTCAAATGGTTACTAACTAATCAGGATGTAAATACTTATTAGGCTACTGGGACCAAACTACTTAAGACTGGAACCGATAGGTATTTCTTTGGCCTCAGGGTGCCGTGCAAAACATCCCTGAGACACTAAGGTCCCTGTGAAACTCTATGTTTGAGTCAAAGTGGTCGGAGAAATGTGTCTTAGTCTCCTGATTGCCCACCAGCTGAACACATTTCCTGCTCCAGGCTTGTGCATTCTTTGAGTGATGTAACCTTAAGACTTCGGTAACAGAATGCATTTATTTTATGGTGATATTTAATGTGTGCACAGCAAAACAAAGGAGACTGGGCTGGGAGGGGCGGTTATGATGACAAGGAAATAGACTTGGAGAACATTATGTAAATCTTCCTTCTGTAGGTGATCTAAAGGCATTAGGATTTTGTCGTGTTCCAGAAGGAAGGGAATTAGGAAAGAACCCTTCTCTGCCTGTAGAGGAGCAGATGCAGCTCTGACCCGCAGGGAACGGAGCCGGAGAAGCCGTGGCTGGTGTGCAGCAAAGTGCTCCTGAAGGCGCTCTGCACCATAGAAAAGTAAATGTCTGAAAGGCATGTTCCCTGTCCCTGGATAAAGAGACCACCATGATGGAATGGGAGTCACACTCTTTCTTTTTGCACTGGGCTCCAAAGGCCCGTTGATATGACATTTGGATGTAATACTGATTTAAATTATTGACAAGGTCCGTGAATCATCTGATAATGAGAGGCTCTGGTTAGGCCAAGCTTTAGAGTAACGCAATTATGTATACAGTACACATAGGTGCCCAGTTTTGAAGTATTAGTGTCTAACCTTTGTAAACACAATCCTAAAACTGTGTCATTTGGCCTTTCTTTAATCATTCCTAAGTCATTTGATGGTAATCAAGTACTTATAGATCATTTATTACTATCGCACCAGTTTAAAGACGTTTCTGAGTAAATGAATGGCAGATAAATCAGCATTTGATATAGTCATTTCAGAACTCATGGTGATTAAAGCAGGGTGGCAGTTCTCACTGACTACACGAAAACGTTTACATTAAAACATATGCAGTTTCTACCACATCTGAACAGTCAACCCGCCACCCAATCTGCGAAAGCTTGATGTTCCAACCCAGGTACCTCTAGCCACAGCACTCCTGGGTACAAGTAGTCACCTGGTAGGATCACAAAGCTCTCCGCAATTAGCAGAAGGAGAGGAAAGCTATCCAAGAATTTGAGATTGTCAGTACAATGTACATAAATTAATCTCTAAAGATATTTTTTTCTATCCTTAGCTCACTCATATGGGCTATGGGGATTGCCAAATTGCCTCACTGCCAATTTCACTTTTACTCTCTATACAAAGCCAAACATAGTCACTTACCAACTTCCATGTGATATATGACATATTTTTCTATTAATTTACTTTGTACCTGACTGTAGATAATTATTTTGGTCTTGATACTGAGGAACCAAATGAAGTGCTTTTAGTTCTCTTGTGCCACAATTGTCTATACACAGCATTTGTGTACCCCCTTTCAACTGACATATCACCTAAAATGAAAAATAATGATCAGGTTTCATTTTTCAAAAGATATCCAGTAATATGAACCTAAGTAAACTTATATCTGAGAACACAGTTTTAATCCAGAATTTAAGTTTTCATGGAGAGCGGTAAACTAGAGACATGTTCTCAGTTTCCTACCCTGCAACAACGTGCTCTCTGGAGGTAACACAGGGCAAAACCCCTGGGAAATGTCTTGTGAGATGTGCTTAGTGTGTTAAGAGAAGTTCCTGCTCACGCCTTTCTCTGCGGGTGTCTGGCCCTTGAGGTTTAGGGTAGGGAACAGGTGACTGTGAGCCCGAGCTTCCGTCACCTGTCCACGTGCTCCGTGGTCATCACAAACGGAGAGAGTGTGCCGATCCAGACCCGGCCCCATTCAGGTCCAGTGAACTATACGAAGGACTTTGCCCCCCTGACTCCATCTCTGTAGCTGATCAGATACTTAGAATAATCGTCAATTTTACGGCAGCTGTTCTTTCCTGCCACGTGCACATGTTATTAGTTAACATGTAGGGTGTTTTTAAAATACCCACTTATTTCATTTCCTACAAGTGCGGTTTAGAAAGGTTAACCCTAAGATCACCTAGTTGGGCTCCGACCATAAATACGTCCTCAGTGAGCCGGGTGAGTTGGCCGGTCAACCACACCAGTCAGCCCTGTCCACAGCGATGCAGCTTGAACATGAAGGTGAGAGAAGTCGCTGTTTCTGCTTGCACATAGCTTCTAATTCTGATGGTAAAACCACAGATACCCAGAGAAGCTATGGCTTCTGCTCTTAGGTTGCCTTTGGGTTTCCTAGACAGGAAAACCCAAATAACCATAAAGGATCAATGTTACCAAAATAACACACACAGAGCCTACGTTAATGAGGTGCTGATCACTGGGTCAAACCTTCAGATCATCCTGACGGTGGATAAGAGGCCAGCATTCATGTTTGGTTGGAATTTTATTTGTATGTGGAGGATAAAGTTATAGCCACAGACACACAGGTGCACAAACTGGGGGGAAAGGCTCAGAGTGGACCTTCCAGGCCTCTGCCTATTGCACGATTCTGGGCTCTGCCCTGTCCCTCCTGGGAGCCTTCTAACATTACTCAGGAGGCTGGTGGAATTGGAGGAGCTCTCATCCTGCTCACCTGCTTCAGGTGTCCTGGAACAGCTCTGCTCTCAGAACCCATGGGCCTGAGAACCATGGACAGAGGCGAGTGCTGGTGCATGCCACAGCTAAGCCAAGTGCGTGGTGAGCTCATTTTCAAGTATTTTCTAGTTACAGTATATGCCTTAGGGCTAAGGCCTCCTTTATCGGAATAAAGAGCTGATGGGGGGGACGGCAGATGTTGGCTCTCTGGGCTCCGCTAAAATAAAGCTTGGGGCTGGGCTCCCCAGCTCCCCCCACTTCCCAGTCCTCACGACACTGAGACCTGGAGTCCTCAACGTACCACTTACAAGAAGACTTTGTAACATCTCTGTTTTCTTATCCATAAAACGTAGATAAAAACAATGCATACCCTACAGAGTTGATAGAGGATTAAATGAAATTACAAACATGCAAAAATATCGCATAAATCACAAATGTTACTGATTACCTATCTTACATGCATGTGAGTTAGTATCAGGAAGGAAGGAAGGAAAGCAGCCTCTGTGCTGCAGCCACAGAACTGGAGTTTCACCATCCCAGCAACATGCCAAACCATGCAGCTCAGCCAGCTGCCCCGTTCCTGGGCCAACCGCTGGTCTGCATGGACTGATGTCACTTATGGCTTCTCTCCTTAACAAAGAGAGCGGTGTCCTAATCTTTGTTTGATTTGCTAAGATCAAGTAGAAATGAGAATCTTAGACGTGACAGAAACATTACAAAGGCTCTAATTATATCCCTCTTTTCATAGATAAGACAACCAAAAATGCTGATACGGCAAGTAAACAGAATGAAAAATAATGACTGAAAATATATTACTGTTGACTTAGTAATGGTAAGGGTCAAACATTTGATATAATGTTAGTCAGACACATTTTCTTTGGCATAATTACCATTGGGTTAGAGTCTTTCTTATGAGAGCAGCCAGAGGCATCCTCTGCTTCTTGTGCTGTTGGGAACTTGCAACAGGACTCCTGGGCCGGAAAGTTCTGAAAAGTTGCTTCCTCCAGATTGTTACTTGTGATAGTACCACCTGCTTCCTTGATTTCAACCTAAAAAAGCAAACGTTATTTTAGAAATCACATTTTGGACGTTGTACTTTACAGTTGCATAATACAGAAAATTCTTTGCAGAAGTTACTTTTTTTTTTTTTTTTTGCGGTACGCGGGCCTCCCACTGCCGCGGCCTCTCCCGCCGCGGAGCACAGGCTCCGGACGCGCAGGCTCCGGACGCGCAGGCTCAGCGGCCATGGCTGACGGGCCCAGCCGCCCCGCGGCACGTGGTATCCTCCCCGACCGGGTCACAAACCCTGCGCCACCAGGGAAGCCCCCTAGAAGTTACATTTTTAAAGTAAAGAGCAGCCTTACTCTTAGTGTCCTCTCTTCCCAACTATTATTCTCTCTCTGGGGCAGCAAGATGGGGTGACAAGTCCTCTGACCAGCCTCACTGGGGATCAAGGACCCCGAGGACAAGGACCATCTGCCCACGAGGTGTGGAGATGTGATTTTAACGTGGCCCTCTTGCTGCTTCAGAAACACAGTATAAGTAGCTTGAGAAGATTCTGCAGTTGGTCAGCTGCCCCTTGAGCTCCTCGACAGCCCCCTACTCCAAAGGAGCTGGCTTCCTCATGGGACCTTCCTTAAAACCGCGTGAAATGCTGCTCCTCTATTGCCACTTTCGGAGCACACTCACTAGGCTGTATTAATGTTCTAGTCTATTGTTTGGCTTTTCCATCAAGAAGCCTGACATCCTTGCTGATGTTTCAGTAATATTTATATTGTAACTTACAATGTATTTAGAGTAATGCTTATAATTAAATAGTAGCGCTTCCCTAACTGAATGGTAGGACAATAATTAACATGAAAACAGTGAGGGTAGGGAATAACTGCCAACTTTAACTTTGTTTTTAAGCTATCCTCTGCAACGACTCAGTGACACACTGGCAAAATTACCAAAAATAGGGAGAGATACCAATGATGTTACTAAAAATCAACAGAATTTAAAAAACTAAAAAGTCTCGATGATTAAAAAAATAATAACCATTAGATTTAAGTGTTTTAAAATCAAGGTGCTTCTTTCTAAGATTTGATAATGTGCGGAGGATTGGGAAGCGGCAGTCAACCTGCGCTCACATCATCTCTCCCTCCCCTCCTTAACCTCCACCTGCCCAGACTGCCTATTAGAGAGTACAGGTGAGCTTCCCCAGAGGCCAGGAGGCAGGTCATAAAGTCCTTCAAAGAAGAGTGATTCTATGGTAACTTTCTGAAGACCTCATATAAAATCACAGCACAGACAACTATCTTTCAAAGTGTGGGTGTTGACTCCAAACTTGGAGATCGTCTAACTTAAAATCTGGGATCTAAACGATTAATAGTTTTCATGGACTGCCAAATCCCTTAGCACAGCAGACTAGCATCCAGGTTTAAATGTTTCAAAAGACAGAGGAAAGTTTAGCTATATTTCAAGTTATAACTTTATTTAGATATTTCAAATTTTATAGAAACGTAGAAAGTTTTCAATTTTCCTCTGCTTTCTGCTTTGGGGAATTTGTCATGTACACATCATCAAAGTTTATTTTTATTTTTAAAATTTATTTATTTATTTATTTATTTTGGCTGTGCCAGGTCTTAGTTGCGGCACGCGGGATCTTTGTTGCGGCGTTGGAACCCTTAGTTTCGGCAGGCATGTGAGATCTAGTTCCCCAAGCATGGATGGAACCCAGGCTCCCTGCATTGGGAGCACGGAGTCTTACCCACTGGACCACCAGGGAAGTCCCACATCATCAAAGTTTAGATTTAACTTATCTCCCTGTAATTAACAAATACTTATACAGTAAATATATCAATTCCTCAGCCCCATGCAACTGATATCTGAACTACTTACAGTATAGTAAAATCCTATTTTTACAGAATAAACAGAGGTCAATATGTGGGAATGAATTTCTAGAAAAAGGAAATTAGCAATTAACTCTGAATATTTACTGAAAAATAATTCCACTCTGTTTAAAAGACAAACATGTCCATGCTAAATCTTTTTCATTTTATTAATGAATTAGGAAATTGTCAATAAAAATTCAAAAAAAAACAAAGAAATATCATCCAAATAGTCTCTCCTTTATTTTGCTAAAATTGAGTTACATTTAAAGAGAATTTACTATTTTAACGTGAGCTAGTTCCTTTCCTGCTCTGGTGAATGCTCACTGAGTCCCCTTGGTACAGGAAGGGAGCCATGCTAGAACCAACAGGCAAAAGGTGCTGGGACACACGTTTGGTCTGGTAGCAAAATGGAGTGTCTGACATTTCAAGCCATCTGAAAAAGATTCCGAGGAAGACCTCTGCACCAGCTGAAAGCTGGTGGGACTAGCTATGCTCTCTGGTTTCTCTAGGCCTCAGCCTCTCCTCCCCACCTTTCCTGTGCACTAAGGAGCAGTGATTATGCTCAAAGAACACCAGAAAACAAATCTAAGCTCCTGCTGCTACGGCTTATGATACGCAAACAAAGTCAGGCTCCAGCCATCTCAACACCAATTCAAAAATGTTCCACAAAAGCTTAATTTATGACTTACTAAAATGATTTAACAGCTGAGTAATCTAGTTTTCCAAACTAGATCCTTTTGAGGGGCCAGTACACATTTCCTTACAATCCTTTGTTTCCTTTAAAAACTGATTTGTTTAGCTTCAGCAAGAACAGAGCAGAAAAGGGGAATTCCCTGGT
Organism: Delphinapterus leucas; assembly: GCF_059928025.1. NCBI lineage: Eukaryota > Metazoa > Chordata > Mammalia > Artiodactyla > Monodontidae > Delphinapterus > Delphinapterus leucas. The sequence goes on along the minus strand of NC_143135.1, from coordinate 4,677,000 downwards.
GGTCCAGTGGTTAGGACTCTGTGCTTTCACTGCCCAGTGTCCGGGTTCAAAATAAAGAGATAAACAAACAAAGCAGAAAATTGCCAGTAGTTATCCACAGCCAAAGAGGGTAGCTGGCCGACAATTACCATGAATTCGTGTAGACTCTGATTCATATTACATACGCTTGAGGAACAACCACTTATTAGCAGAGGGAAGCTCTAACACCTTGATTTCAAGGCTCATGAAACACAAGTACTAACTGTGAGTCCTGGCTGTGAATTACAACCCTTATCAATCTAAAGGGGAAAACTGTAAAAGCTGAGCACGTGAAGACTCCCACTGCATTTGTTTTCACAGACACTAGGGTTTCTTTCCTAAAGCCGCTTTTAAAACTTTCTAGGGACTTCCCTGGTGGTCCAGTGGTTAGGGCTCCGCACTTGCACTGTAAGGGGCACAGGTTGGATCCCAGGCTACAGAGCTAAGCTCCCACATGCCTGGCTGCAAAAAAAACAAAAAAAAGAAATCTACTTGTTTCCCTCCTCTTTTGTTGTATGATCTCTGCTGGGTTAGGCCAGGTTTGAACCAGGGACCGAGGACCTAATTCACCTTCAGGTAGAATGGCTTGGCTGGGTAATGCATCTCGCGTTTAGCAAGGGATGTGCCCTGTTGGGAATGAGTGAATCCGATCAGGGATGCTACTGACACGAGAAAAATCTTGGTAGAAGCAGGAAGTCTCCCGTCTCCACTAGGGCAGGGGTGCAAGGGGTACTGTGAGACGTGGATCTTACTGGAATCACGCGGACGCCGGGGTGGGCGGCTCCTTCCCTGGCCCAGGTGCCCAGGGGCCCGACGGCAGGACTCCTGTGCGGGGTCAGCAGGGAGGACAGGAAGTAGAGGTTGTAGGCGTGCGGCTGCTGGGCGGCGGGAAGAACGGCGTCTTCCAGGGGATTGAGCTTGGGAAGACTCGGGAACTCGCCGCGCGTTTCCTCATCTCCGTTCTCATCCACCAGCAGCTCCACTTTGACTTTGCCCTTGCAGTCCCCGTCGAGCGGGGCGTTGAAGGCGTGCAGCAGGGGCTCTTTGGGGTGCGCGGAGCCCAGGTACGTGTCTTTGAAGACGTAGAACTCGTCTGCCTCGTGCTTCACCGCCACCGGGGTTTTCAGGGGAAGGTTTTCAGGAACAAACTGACTCTCGGCGCTGAAAAGGTCTGTCACCATCTCGTCCTCGGGGCTGCACATGCCGCCCAGCAGAGGGGCCTCTTCCATGTCCACTGGGGGCACCCGGGCCCGGGCATCGCCCCGCACCCGGCGCGAGGGGGATCCGGCGGGAACCGCACACCTGCAACGACGCGGCCCAGTCAGGCGGCGGCCCCCACCCGCCCCGGCCGCCGACCCAGGGGGCCCGCCGCTCCCGGGGATCTGACCCGGGGGGGCCCGCCGCTCCCGAGAGGCCGGCCTAGGGGGCCAGCCCCCCGCCCCGCACCGGCGAGGCCGACCGGAGAAGGGGCCCTGCTGGCCCGACCGGCCGACTGGGGCTGAAAGGGGCGGGGGTCCGTCATTCCCGAGGGGCAGACCTGGAGGTCCCGCCGCCCCTGACGGGGACGACTGGAGAGGGGGTCCCGCCGCCCCCTCGAGGCTGACTAGGGGGCCCACCGTCCCCCTCCCCTCTGCAGACCCGAGGCCGGGCCGGGGACCGCGGGGAAACCCGACGGCGGCCGGGGTCTCAGGCACAGGAGGGGCGCCGAGTCAGGACTCCTCAGACGGCGCACCTGTGGCCCCGGGAGCTGTTAGAGCGCCGAGCGCGCGGGCGGGGCCGAGCAACTGGCCGTTGGGGAGGAGGCGGGGCCACGGACTGGGGCAGGGCCAGGGGCTCGCGGAAGCGGGGCTCGCGGAGGTGGGCGGGGCCAGGGAGAGGCGGAGGCGGAGGCGGGGCACGTGAGGCGGGGTCAGAGGGTGGGAGAGGTTGGGGGCGATGCGAAGGCGGGGTGCAGAAGTTAGTGCGGGCATGGGCGGGTCCCGGAAGTGCGAGGGGATAAGCAGGGATGGGGGCGGGGGAGGCGGCCCCCGTGACAGTGCTGGAGGGTGGTGGGCGGGGCGAGCTGGGCGGAGTCGGGGCCGGAGGCCAGGGACCGGCCAGTTGAGGGGAGGTGGACGGGGAAGGACACTCCGGGGACCAGCAGCTCCAGGCTCAGGTGGGGAACCAGAAGCCCCCCAGGCCAGTCTGAGGCAGCGCTGGCTGGGACTCCCTGGCTTGACCTCAGACCTTAATCTTGACCGTGTATTTTTTCTGCCCTTCAGCTCCTCAGGACAGAGCCCGCCCAGCCACGGAGCACCGCGGGTGGGTGGACGGCCAGGGATCGGCACATGCAAGTTCCCAACCTAGCGTGCACTTCAGGTCCTTGGTGCTGGAGCTTGGGAGGAAGACTAGGCGTCTCTTGTCAATGTAAGCAACCCAAGGACTCCGGGCTTTCACTGCCAAGGCCCAGGGTTCAATCCCCGGGTTCAGTCCCTGGTTGGGGAACTAAGATCCTTCAAGACCCTCGGCGCGGCCAAAAAAAAAACAAAAAAAAGTAAGACATTCGCTTTCTAATCTCACTGAAAAAATACGTTCCTAAATCAAACAGTAGTAACCAAGGCACACCAGCACTATTTGGCTGTACACTTCAGCGTTCAAGAAATCGCAAGAAAATTTTGCGCAGTCGACAATCCGGAAATTTAAGGCACAGCTTTAAGTTGCTGGGACTTTCTTATCTGAAAAATTATAATGGGACATTAAAAGTTGACATTAAAAGAACATAATGTAATTAAATTCTCACTGTTGGAATTTTCCTACCACGTGAACGACTTAAAATATATTCCCAGCCACTAGTTCATTGCAAACATACTTGCCTTGAAATACTGTCCAGTTCTTGGAGAATTCATTTCCTGTGTGCCTATGATCTATAGGGCAGGACTCCATAGAAAGCTTTAGTTGCTTCTTCAGATTAAAATTAGGACAGATTTTTTCTTTAGTTATACAGAATGTCCTTAATTTAGGATTTTTTTTATAGTAGGTCCTTGTTGGTTATGTTTTAAATATAGCAGTGTGTACATGTCAATCCCAAACTCCCAATCTATCCCTCCCCCACACCCTTCCCCCCAGTAACCATAAATTCCTTCTCTAAGTCTGTGAGTCTGTTTCTGTTTTGTAAATAAGTTCATTTGTATCATTTTAATTTTTTTTAGATTCCACATATAAGCGATTTCATATGATATTCATCTTTCTCTGACTTACTTCACTTAGTATGATAATCTCCAGGTCCATCCATGTTGCTGCAAATGGCATTATTTCATTCTGTTTAATGGCTGTGTAATATTCCATTGTATATATGTACCACATCTTCTTTATCCATTCATCTGTCAATGGACATTTAGGATTTTTAAACTTTATAATGGTTGGAAAGTGATATGCATTCAGTAGAAACCACCGGACGCGCAGGCTCAGCAGCCATGGCTCGCGGGCGCAGCCGCTCCATGCCATGTGGGATCTTCCCGGACCGGGGCACGAACCCGTGTCCCCTGCATCGGCAGGCGGACTCTCGACCACTGCACCACCAGGGAAGACCCAAACTTCAAATTTTGAATTTTGCTCTTTTCCCAAGCTAGGGATATGTATGCTCCCTTCTAGTGATGCTGGGCAGCTCTCAGACACGCAATCACAAGGATAAACAGCCGATACATTTACAACCATTCTGTTTTTCACTTTCAGGACAGTATCAATAAATTCCATGAGATAGTCAACACATTATTATAAAATAGGCTTTGTGTTAGATGATTTTGCCCAACTGTAGGCTAATGTTAGTATTCTGAGCACATTTAAGGTAGGCTAGGCTAAGCTATGATGTTTGGTAGGGTAGGTTTATTAGATGCATTTATGACTTACTGTGGGTTTATCAGGACTTAACCCTATCACAGGTCGATGAAGACCTGTATAGTACATAAACCCTCCTACCGAAATAATTAAATATTACAGATAAAGCTGAAGTTCCCTTGGGTTCCATACCATCCACAATCACACTGCCTTTCAAAGAGGGAATCCCTATGAAGTCTGCTGTGTATCTTTTCAGCCCTTTCTCTGGAGATCAACATACACATGTGCATGTGGATCTCCTTACTCTTTTTTTTTTTTTTAAATTTTATTTATTTATTTATTTTTGGCTGTGTTGGGTCTTCGTTTCTGTGTGTGGGCTTTCTCTAGTTGTGGCGAGCGGGGGCCACTCTTCATCGCAGTGCGCGGGCCTCTCACTGTCACGGCCTCTCTTGTTGCGGAGCGTAAGCTCCAGACGCGCAGGCTCAGTAGTTGTGGCTCACGGGCCTAGTTGCTCCGCGGCATGTGGGATCTTCCCAGACCTGGGCTTGAACCCGTGTCCCCTGCATTGGCAGGCAGATTCTCAACCACTGCACCACCAGGGAAGCCCTGGATCTCCTTACTCTTAATTTTATGGCTGGAAAAGCCACATCTTTTTGAACTCAGCTGAGTTTGGGGGCAGGCCTGAGAATGCAACTCAGGCTTCCCAAACTGTAGGCAATATAAACTGAAGAACCCAAGTGAAAAACCGTGAAGAGCTTGAATAGCCTGAGAAGCACATCAACCCCCAGGCTGTACCGCTCACTCCTTCACACATCAGACATTTCTAGTGAGCAGTCCCCATGGGTCAGGCGTGCATGGCCATCTGTGTGTCACCATGCCGGGCAGGATCAAAGGCCTGGAACCTTTGAGCACCTGCAGTTCCGAGATGCTCCTCTGGCCCTGCTGGATTGGCCAAGGCCAGCTCTGTCTTGTCATTCAGGTCTCAGCTCAAACCCATTTTTTTTTTTTCCGGCCATGCGGCTTGCTGGATCTTAGTTCCCTGACCAGGGATGGAACCCGGGCCCCCTGCAGAGGAAGCGAGGAGTCCTAACCACTGGACCACCAGGGAATTCCCCCAAACCCATTTCTAAATCAGCCTCCTCCCTAAGCCAGCTACTCTTCCCCCACCCCATACACACACACATACAAGTGCCCAGGAACCCTTAAGATCCTTTGAGAGGTTTCCTTGGTTCTTAACCTCCTCCCAATGAAATTTGATCTCCACGACAGCCAGAACCTTTTGGGGTCCCCGCTGTATTCCCAGTGCCTAGAACAGAGCTAAGCATACAGTAGGTGTTCAGTAAGAACTGTGGAGAAAACAGAATTCATGTATTTAACAGGTATTTATTGAGCACCTATTATGTGTCAGGTACTGTTCTAAGCCCCGGGGCAAGGGTGAGGATGCACAAATGAACACAGCAAAATCCACAGCCCTTCTTAGCAGCCACCCTTCTCTGTCAGGTGTGTGAATCGAGCGATGTCCACTCTGCCCAACCCGAGGCCTTTTCTGCATATCTTGGTCGGTCACCTTTGTCCCAAGTGCCTGGTACTTGACCTATAGCCTCCTTATCAGTATAACAAAAGAGACAGAAAGCAATACTGTGGTAGACTGGGATTAATGTTTTTATTAATGATAACATTCATACTGCATTTCTAAGATTTATCCAAAAAAGCATATTGTATTTACATGCAATGGCCAATTCAAGATAACAAATTCAGATCACAGCTCCGTTAAGACTATGGCTTATTCCAAATTCAATTAAATACATCATACTCCTACCTCCTGCTTTCAACATGTACAGTAAAAACCCACTCTTCCTCCTTTTAGGGAATATAAAATTGCATTGATAACTGCACGGATTAGCAGTGATTACATTTGAAACACTTAAAACCTGAGAGACAAGCCCAAATAAGTCTGAGTGCTAACACGTCTGTGCTCGAATTCACCTGTGAATCATAATACAGACTGGTCAGTGGTCAACAGTGTATGATTTCAGTGGCCCTGGCTTCGACTGGAAGCTACGCCTCACTGAGGCCAAGGGGCTGTACCCTCACGCCTCCTTGACTACATAACACAGATGAACAGGGCCTTTTGTTGCTGTGGTGGTTAGATATCCCTTTTTGCTTTTTTTTGTCTGTTCTCATTTCTGCTTGCTTTTAAAAGAAAAAAAAAGTCTTTGGCCCATTTAGGTGGGGTTTTTACATCACAACATGTACAGGAATAAAATATGCACGTGCTCTGCAGCAAGCGCCTTCCTCTGGCTCCAAGGGTTCGGCCTCGTCACCGAATCAGTGGAGTTCAGAACTCTTAGAGAGGCGAGCCCCACCAGAACATAGTGGTCAGAAAAATAAATACATGATTTTAACAGATGGACAGCTAAGCTGGTCATTACAGCCTAGAGGCAGTGGGTATTATTTCATTCCATGATCCGTTCTTTTTACATTAAATACTGAAGACGATTCAGCGCCTCATCGCTTTTTGGTCACTCGATCAAGGCACTCCCATCCGAAGGGTAGGCTGTGTTAAACCCACCACCTGTCACCTGCGACATTCTAGGAGGTCACCGATAACCCATCTCCCTCCATCTCCCTGGAAACGGGAGTAGGTCTCCTCTCTCACCAGCTGGGATGCCCAACCCTGACTGCCCTGAGGTTTGCTTTTCTCAAGTTTTGTTCCTACCTCAGTGGCAAATGTCGCCAGTTTGGGTAAGCAGGAATCCTGAGGCACCTAGGATGTTTGATTTTTCAGTGAGTACTCCAGACACATAATCTTCGACCACCACATCCCTCGCTCCCCATTTCTGAGGCACGCCCACGTCTTCTTTTGCAGCTTAAGGAGGAAGCATAAGGAAGGCAGTCTGATGGGGGAATGCAGCACAGCTGCCCTCGTAAGGGAACTGGTCCTTCTGGGATACAGGGACACCACAGTAAAATGCCTACATAGGGTTATCCACCCAGTAAGTTGAGAAGGAGTAAGACACCCACAATTCCACCTAAAGACTTTACAAAATAAATCTCTCGTGCGGTCTCCCTTACATTTAGGGCCTTCCGTTTTTAAGGCACTGGGTTTTGAAGACTTGCAAGGTCAGGAAAACTAAAGATGAGACATACTACATGCTTCAAACATGGAGAGGCAAATGCAGACGACCAAACTAGACCGTGACAGAGTTACCACAGGGACAGAATGGATTCCAAAAGCACAACTTTTCTTGGTTAGTGCATTGCATGTGCGTTGGCTATTAACTGCTAACATCTGCAGCTTAAACAATGCTCTTCTCTCGGAAGGAAACAAATGTTTACATCGCTCTGATAAAATTAAGTGCCCGTAAGTACCAAGCGTCCAGTGGCCGCCGAGGAAGCGTGCCGGGTCGGTCGTTTCCAACGCGTATGAAGCCACAGCCCCACTCATTCCATAAATCGCTCAACGACAGTTTCACCCCTTAAGAAACACAAGGCGATGGGAAGACCTTAGGGGGGACTTTATCCAATGTCCCCCAGGTTAGGACCTGCTTGGAAGGAGTAGGGTTATACTTCATGGGGTGGAGCCTGCCATCTAGAAAAGCAAAAACACCAAACCCTCGAAGAAAAGGAAACGTCTGAGTCTTTTAGAGCAAATTTTCATCCTGAACTACAATCAGGATTCACAGCTATTTTTCATTTGGTTTTTCATCTGAAGAGCTCATTTTCCTTCCCGGCAGTGCTAAGGGGTTTACTTTTTGGAATTGGAGCTGAGCCCGAACAAACTCACGATGTCAATCATTGCTTGTTTCAGGTTCTTCCCGAAGCGATGAGAATCCTTTCATTTAAAAACAAAAAACAGAAACAGGTTACAACGTGGAAATTCTCACATTTCAAGCCTTTTCACTTGTAATCTGACTCGAAGAACTAACATTCCTTTTTGCCAATTCTCTAAGCTTTGACTTAGTCACTTAATCATTAAGTTATAGCGTCTGGAGAGATGTTAAGGGTTAACAAAGATAGCAAACATGTTTGTGTGAGTGTGTGTTTTTTTTCTTTTCCATGATAGGTTATTACAAGACACTGCATATAGTTCCCTGTGCTATACAGTACGACTTGGTTGCTTACCTATTTTATATATAGTAGTGTATATTTGTTTTGTTTTGTTTTTGAAAACTAAGGTGCTTTATTTCTTTGTAAAAACAACTTATCAAGAGTAGTTTGGGGCTTCCCTGGTGGCGCAGTGGTTGAGAGTCCGCCTGCTGATGCAGGGGACACGGGTTCGTGCCCCGGTCCGGGAAGATCCCACATGCCGCGGAGCGGCTGGGCCCGTGAGCCATGGCCGCTGAGCCTGTGTGTCCGGAGCTTGTGCTCCGCAACGGGAGAGGCCACAACAGTGAGAGGCCCGCGTACAGCAAAAAAAAAAAAAAAAAAGTAGTTTGAACAGAACTTGTCTTATTCTTGTCATATAACTTATTGTATGGAGCAAACATCGTTTCCATGCCTCAGCTAATTGTCACACACCTGTTGAAGTTTCCATTAGCTTCCAACACTTTATCTTTTGCAGTGAAACAACTCTGATAGTTTGTTTTTTTAATTTAATTTTTATTTTATATTATAGTTGATTTACAATGTTGTGTTAGTTTCAGATGTACAGCAAAGTGAATCAGTTATACATATATCCATTCTTTTTCATATTCTTTTCCCATACATGTTATTACAGAATATTGAGTAGAGTTCCCTGTGCTGTACAGTAGGTCCTTATTGACTATCTACTTTATATATAGTAATGTGTATCTGCTAATCCCAAACTCCTAATTTATCCCTCCCCACCCCCTTTTCCCTTTGGTAACCATAAGTTTGTTTTCTATGTCTGTGACTCTATTTCCATTTTGTAAATAAGTTCATTTTTATCATTTTTTAAGATTCTACATGTAAGTGATTGCATGTGATGTTTGTCTTTCTCTGTCTGACTTACTTCACTTAGTATGATAATCCCTAGGTCCAACCATGTTGCTGCAAATGGCATTACTTCATTCTTTTTTATGGCTGAGTAATATTCCACTGCACACACACACACACACACACACACACACACACTACATCTCCTTTATCCATTCATCTCTTGATGGACATTCAGGTTGCTTCCATGTCTTAGCTATTGTAAATAGTGCTGCTATGAACATTGGGGTGCATGTTATCATTTTGAATTAAGAGTTTTCTTTGGATCTATGCCCAGGAGTGGGATTGCAGGGTAATAGGGTAGCTCTATTTTTAGTTTCTTAAGGAACCTCCATACTGTTTTCCATAGTGCCTGCACCAATTTACGTTCTGTGTGGGTGTGGTTTCCCCTAATCTAAGGCTTCCCCTAATGTCAATGCGTTACATACAACACAATAAACAAGTGAATTCCAATCTTCTCTGTTAAAGGTGAACCTGGCATTGCCTGTCAGGCTATGTACAATGTGGAAAGGAGAGAATATAAATAAGGATTAAATGTGCCATGCTAGGAAGGTGGTCACGGGTTCACAGAGAACGCTGCAGACCCCTGCTTCAATGTGTATATGTATTTCTTAGCATGGGCACACGAACCTTAACCCACCCTCCAATGTTAGAGAGTCTGGAGGCTGTAGAAGCACGCCAACATCACGATTTAAAACCACTGTGACCAGCAAAGATACACACTTTCGATCAAATAAGATCGATCCCTTTAAAACTATTAAGAGACTTTCAAAATCCTTGTTTTGAAAATGTCCCAACCAAGCAAGAGTACATAACTGAATTGAAAATTTCTGTCAAATCAAGGATGTGCTCAAAAGAAAACAGTGAAAAACCCCAACTTTAGAAAAGAGAACTTTTGTTTTGTACTTACTGTCTCAGGGCAGGAGAACTTGGAAGAAATGTGGAAACTGATGAGCTTCTCACCCACGAGAATGTACGACACCCCATAGCCGTCGTCAGCAACCTACGGAAAAGCAGGTTTAAATGGATCCGTGGGGGGACTTCCCGGCGGTTCAGGGGTTGAGACCCCGCGCTTCCACTGCAGGGGGCACGGGTTCCATCCCTGGCCGGGGAACTAAGATCCTGCATGCTGCGGGGCACGGCCAATCCATCAATAGAACCCTGGGCAATGAGGCCACGGGCAAAGGGGATTTCTGACATTTTCACTATGAGACTCCCATCAATGTCTGCAGACGCTTGGCCGCTTACCGGTCCAAAGCCGCCTCCGCTTGACACGTACTCTGGATTCCTTTCCAAATTGAACAGTTCCACCTGCTGCTGAGGGGTCTGGCTGGTGGACAATCTCCAAGGCTCAGATAGCACCTGTGGAGTAAAACAAGGAAATGTTCCAAAAACACTTCCCAATTCCATCCTCTTCTGTCCCCGAGGAGCCCGGGTGGAAGACAAGAAAGGGCTTGTTCGGTGTTCGCACTGTTTCAGACACCAGAGGCTTATGTCCCTGAAGGCCTCGCCGGCTCAGGGCAGGAGGTCTGCGGAGAGGGATGGAGTAGGTGAGGACACCCGGACTGAAGGGGCCAACACCAGCTGATGGGGTCTTAAGGCAGGGAAGGTGGCAGACACATGCAGTAAGATTCAGAACGGGGGCAGTGGTGTGCTGGAGCTGACTGGTACCAGGCTCCCCTGAGATGGCTGCCAAATTTCCGGAATTTTCCAAGCTGCTTGTTAAACACAGCCATTATTTTATTATTATTTTTTTTTTTTTTGCGGTACGCGGGCCTCTCACTGTTGTGGCCCCTCCCGCTGCGGAGCACAGGCTCCGGACGCGCAGGCTCAGCGGCCATGGTTCACGGGCCCAGCCGCTCCGCGGCATGTGGGATCCTCCCGGACCGGGGCACGAACCCGCGTCCCCTGCATCGGCAGGCAGACTCTCAACCACTGCGCCACCAGGGAAGCCCAAACACAGCCATTATTAAAAAATTAAATTTTATTGGGACTTCCCTGGCAGTCCAGTGGTTAAGACTCCACACTTCCACTGCAGAGGGCATGGGTTCGATCCCCGGTTGGGGAACTAAGAGCTCGCATGCTGCGTGGCATGGCCGAAAAAAAAGAAAAAAAAACACTCAGAGCTCATCACCTGCTAATTATTTTAGTACAAACCATGGCATTCCAGGGGTTGAAGAAATGCGGCTCCAATTTTCCATGGTGAGGACAGTTGAGCCCCAAGACCCACCTGTGAGGCCAGTTCCGACTGGCAAAGCTGTACTACTGATCTACTAAGTTTTGGTTTAGCCAAGGAAGCTGAGTGGGCTGCCCCAGACGCGGCTCACCTCCTTCAGGAAAGGGGAGTCCACAGCGAGGTACTTGGACACCACGTAGAGGCAGAAGAGATGGCGGTCGATCCCGGAGCCGGTCATCGCCAGGCGGCACAGGTGCTGATGCTTCTTGGACGCAATCTTGAATAACTTGAGCCTCTGTTCAACCTAAAATAACAAAAGACGGGGACTTTCAAGTCGTGCATCATGGGCTAAGCTCCAGGATGAGGTTCACGGCCCTTCTCTCCAGCGGTCCGACAGGGTGCTGAGAAAGCAGGTCACTGGTGGCGGTGCGGGTGTGTGTGTGGGGGTGTCTCTGGGTGGTTGCCAAGGCGACCTGACCAGAAACCCCACTGGCCGACTGCCGCTTCCGCAGATACGCTGCGAACGGGGCGGCGTGGAGGCTGCAGGGGGACAAGTTGTTGGAGAGGCAGTTTCGGGGTCCTGTGTGCAGCCCACTGGGCATCATTCCACCTTTTATACAAATGAGACCACCAAGCAGGTAGGAAAGCTCCAGCCTCCAAGTCTCATCAGGTGGAAATGACGGTCTGTCCCTCTCAGCAGGCTGCGATGTTCCTGCGGGTCATAAATAACCCTCCAAAGTGGTCTGGAAGCTCTACTAAAACAGCGCTTCTGGGGCCTTCAGGTTGGACCCGAAAAGCCTGCTTCAGCTCGTCTGGGCCCTGTTCAGTCAATCACAGGACGAGGTGACACAGCACCCTTCCGTGGGATGTGGAGGCCCATCCGGGCTTTGGCCCACCCGCTCCAGAACCGGTCCTCAAGACTGATTCTGAAGGCAGCTAATGACAGATCAGAGCAATCCGTCACAAGACCTGCTGAGCTCTTCCCACAGAATCGAAAGCCTTTCCAGAACGGAGGCTCCTCCAGAGCACAGCAAGAGCCCTGGGCCATGTCTCCTTGGGGGTCAGCAGGCACCTGCCCTCCGGGTCAGGCAGAACTGGCTGTGGATGGGCCTCAGCCCCTAACTAGGTGTGCGGCCCAGCAGTTTGCCGAATTCATCTAAGTCTCTGTTCTTTTACCTACAAAAATGAACTGATGACACTTCATGGGCCACCGCTAGGATTGTCAAAGGCAACGTACAGAAAACCTGGAGCCGCAAGCCTGCTCAAGGAGCTTCAGCATGGGCAGCGGGCTTCAGGAACCCCGAGCAGAAGGCTCCTGTGATAGTCACTGTTTTCCCACCCAGACACCGACTACTTGCACTGTCTTGCAGCATCTCCCTGCCACTCCTTTATTCACTGGCTGTGTACTGCTCTGATTTGAAGACTCTTAGGAAGTATAATCTGATTTATAGGAGTTACAGAAGGACAGAGGACTGATGCAAACATGAACCTTTGTGTCTGTCCTGATGGTTTCCTTTTTTCTTTTTTTTTCTTTTCTTTTCTTTTATTTTTTGCCACTCCACGAGGCATGCAGGATCTTAGCTCCCCGACCATGGGTTGAACCCGCACCCCCTGCAATGGAAGCGCAGAGTCCTAACCACTGGACCACCAGGGAAGACCCCGACAGTCACCTTTTAATATTTTCTGTCCCTTCGAGAGGGGTGAAGGAAAGGAGATGCTGGGTACAGACCTGCTGGAGAAAGTATGCACGGGATTTAATCAGGGAAGGCTGCGTGTCAACCTCAGGGGCTGTTCTGTGAAAAGCACCGTCCCGCTCCCGGCCGGGCAGCACCTACCGTCTGCGTGGGGTCCACCATGGCCAGCACAAAGTTGCACGACTCAGTGGTGCAGGAACGCACGGTCTCCGTCCTGCCCTCTCGGAAGAGCCGGGTCATGGAGGCCTCGTAGGTGAGGGAAAATTTGCCCATGTCCTGGGAAAGGAAAAATATTTTAACACAAGGCAGGGCATGTTGACAAACTAAAGCATAAGAGGGCATCGCTTAAGGTCAGCTGGGAAAAGCACACTTCACCGTCAGCTGCAGTTTATAGTCATCGTCAGTTTTTACTCGGGCTTATGCAGCAGGCAGGTGGAAACGTCATTAGCTTTGCAAAGGAAGGGGGCGGTCCAGGTTTCTGTTTCCAAATGCAGCTGGTGCCATGACCCGATTTCCCGAGTTTCACACACCTGCCCGAGAGCAGACGTGACTACGGAGGGATACAGGACAGGATCAGGAGATCGGCATGCAAGAGTAGGAAATTATTTAACTTCAGGAGAGGGGACCGGTTGGGAACGTCCTCCTCCAGGGAGCGGGAAGTGGGTGGGTGGCCGGCGCCTGCAGCGCACAGCCCCCCGCCCCCCCCCCACCCCGGTAGACAGGAGGGAGAGAAAGCAGGAGGGAACAGCTGTGTGGGAGCTGGCAGAGGCGGTGGGAGGCAGACGGGAGGTCTCTTTAGAATGTTCACGTTTTCTCGGTGAAATAAGTTCATCTACTCAGAGTGAGGATGGGGAGACGGCACTGGAGTCAGAAAGCGGGTGTGAAACAGGCTCTAAGGGCACAGAGAGTGGTGGTCTGGGGCTATCAGAGTCAGGGCTCATGAATTAAGGAAGATGAGCCAGCGATTTGGGGTTTTTCTCCGGCTGTGCAGGACCAAAGCAGGCAGACACCTGGACCGCGCTGGGGATGGGTCTGCTGTGCTTGGGGCCCCAGGGCCGAGGTCGGGGTGATGGTGACAGGCTGTGGAATCCAAGTCCAGAGAGAAAAAGAGGGAGGCAAGATGGGCAGAGGGAAGGGCAGGGTGGAGGCCCTGATGGGGTCCAGGAACACTGGTGTCAGGGAGCAGAGGGGAGACGGGATGACGGGAAGGTCTAGAGGTGCCTGGGGCTGGGACCCTGCAGGTGATGTGCGGATGGCACAGCAGGTGATGCATGAGAGCTGGGTCAGGTCCATGGGAGCTCGGGGCAGCCCAGCACCCGTGCCACGGGAGGAAACCATCTGCAAACCACCTGCTCGAAGACAACCAAGTTCCCCCACATGGACGGGAAAAGTGCTGAGCGGCAGTTTGTAGACCCAGATGATTCCTGACCAGACGACACCCCTCTGGGCATTTGGGTCCTGGTGGCCCCAGGGTGACAGGGGACACCCTGCAATAGGCCGATGCTGTTAAGTAAATTCAGGAGCGGGCAAGGCTGAACCTCCGGTGTGTGAGCCAGACCCGTGAGTAGCCTTGCAGGGCTCTTCCCCCCACCCCCAAGGCTGGTAGGGTTGACTTAACATTGGCTGTTCCCGCCATCCTGCACATACAGGGATGAAACCAGCCGGCCATGGGGTCTGAGTGCCATCCCAGCCTCTGGTGGCCCCCAGCGCCCAGCACAAAGACCCACCAGCTCACAACACTCGTCCTTTAATACCCTGGTTATTAGATTTCCCTTGGATGGGGTCCGAGAGGTTCTAACTCCTCATTCTGGCCTACGGTCAGCAGGGGGTCCCAGGTCATTTACCAAATATGCCTTTGGGAGAACTCCCTACAGGAGGGGAGCTTACTATGGGGGTGCTTTCCAAGGGGCTCATCATGAAACACTGGGGGGAGCACGGAGGGAAGGAGGGGACAAGGAAGAAGTATAAATGTAGTATTTTAGTCATTTAATACAGGTTAACCTGGGATAGATGATGCAATGATTTATTTGAAGTCAGCTTTCCAACATCAAACTTCAACTGTATAAGTGGTCAGCGCAATCATGCATTATATCCACAATTTTAAAATATGGCCATCTTGGGCTTCCCTGGTGGCGCAGTGGTTGAGAGTCCGCCTGCCGATGCAGGGGACACGGGTTCGTGCCCCGGTCCGGAAAGATCTCACATGCCGCGGAGCGGCTGGGCCCGTGAGCCGTGGCCGCTGAACCTGCGCGTCCGGAGCCTGTGCTCCCCAACAGGAGAGGTCACAACAGTGAGAGGCCCGCGTACCGCCAAAACAAAAAACAAATAATCCTTAACTTTGAAAGAGTAACTTGATTTAAGAGTCACTGTAATACATGCTTATGCAAAAAATGAAAACATAGAAAAATATAAGAAAATGAAGATCAATCTTCAGAGCGCTGCCTGCCAGTATTTTCCCCTCTCAACTTTCCAGACCTTGCACAGAATAAAGTGAGAGTCAGGAAGCGTTTTCTGTAAAATGCAGGTGGTGAATATCATCGTCCTGGTGGGCCAGGCGGTATCTGCTGCAACGTTTCAGCTCTGCCGCCGCGGCCCACAGACAACCGCGGACAACGCGCCAAAAAGTGGGTATGACCACGTGCCAACAAACTTGATCTCTGCTCTCTGACATTTCATTTGATTTTCACCTATCACAAAACAGTCTTAATTTTTTTCAACTATTAAAACTGTAAGACCAGGGACTTCCCTGGTGGCGCAGTGGTTAAGAATCCCGCCTGCCAATGCAGGGGACACGGGTTCGAGCCCTGGTCCGGGAAGATCCCACATGCTACGGAGCAACTAAGCCTGTGCGCCATAACTACTGAAGCCCACGCGCCTAGAGCCCACGAGCCACAACTACTGAGCCCGCGTGCCACAACTACTGAGCCCACGTGCCACAACTACTGAAGCCTGCACGCCTAGAGCCCGTGCTCCGCAACAAGAGAAGCCACCGCAACGAGAAGCCCACGCACCGCAACGAAGAGTAGCCCCCACTCACCCCAACTAGAGAAAGCCTGCGCACAGCAACGAAGACCCAACGCAGCCAAAAAAACAACAAAGAAAGTAAGACCATTCTCCACTCAAGGGCCATGTGAACTAGCTGAAGGGCTCCCGTGGCCTGTGGGCCAGAGTTTGCAGATCACTTGTAAACAATGAATAACATCTTGTTTTATGACTAAGTTTTTTCCCAGAATACACCATAGAAATCACTTAATAGTTACATAATACTCCATGTACAAAAATGCCACAGTCTAACAAATTTCACTTTGAGAACCTTTTAGATTGCTTCAAATTTTTACAGAGGGGCAAGCTTAAACTCATCTTCGTCAACCTGTCCTTTCACTGAATACAATTCTCAGAGTAGAATTTGCTGGGTAAACAGGTGTGCCTTCCCAGTGATTCTTCAGGCTGTGTGCGCCCCACAGATGACCATTCCCAACTGCTGAGTTCGAACACCCCTTTCTCAGGCCACCCTTCCAAACACAGAATGTAGAAAAGCTCTTTGCAAACTGCACAGGCAAAAACTCAGTCTTATTTAAGCTGCACTTATTAGATTCCTGGTAAGATTAAACTCTTGCTGTACATTCACTGACTGTTTGTTGGTATTTTTCTTCTCTTGTGAACCACCAATTTCTGCTCTGACTCCATGCTTTTCTATTGGGTGGTTTATTTTCCCGAAATGGAACCATCTAGCCAGTTTTTCCAACTCCACTGATGACTCAAGTCATTCCTTCCCATCAATGTTAAATGAATCGCTACATGATTTCACAGAACTATTCTGGCACCAAAACGACACCGTATTAAATCACTATAAGCTTCTGATTTCTATATTTTTGGCTTTGAAAGAACAAGTCACCACCTCAGCCTGCCCCGTGTCCACCTGACCGCTTTTCCTTTTCAGAATATTACTGGTTATATAAACTTTAGCCCTCCAGATGAACTTGAAGGTAAAGCCGTCAAGCTCCTTTCCTACAATCATCTCCGGACCTCTTACTATGTTCACATTGCACGCGTGAACCGGGAACATCCATCTCCACGGTGACGAGTCTTTCTATCCAAAACCACAGCCTTCTCTCCCTTTCCGAGAGTCCATCCCTTCTCGACAGCTCTGGGCCTTCCTTCCCAAAGGGCCCGTCTGCTTTATAAACAGACGCCTGGGCAGTGCACTGGTTAGGACTCCACGCTTTCACTGCCTAGGGCCCGGGTTCGATCCCTGGTCGGGGAACTCAGATCCCACAAGCCGCGTGGCACGGCACGCCTGCCTGCATGAAGGAACAAAGAAAGAAAGAAACACCTGGGGTCCCAGATTTTTGTTTCCAGTTTGCATCACATTTTCCTACTATGTTTCCTGCTTGGCTCTTGTGGCTCTACGAGGAAGATGCTCATCTTTGCATAATTCTGCACCGGCCCTCCTTCCCGAACACGCTTCTTAACCGTAAAAGCTTTTCCGCCCGCTCCACCTTCTGAGCAGATGAGCGAATATTCCTCCTGCCCCATGAGCCTGTCAGCTGCATTCGCTGGACTTCACAGAAAGCTGTCTAGGAACAGCCTCCTGGGGCCTCCTCATCCTTCTTGTTTTAATGGGGTCGCCTCCACACTTTACCTTTGAGGAATACGCTGGTGGCTGATACAGGATGGGATTTACTGTGTTAAGGAAACAGCCCTCATACTAAGGGTTATCGAGACAGGATGCCACATTTTGAATGCCTTGTTAGCATCTGCCACAATGACTGGCTTCTCCTCTGATCTAGTAATACTTCACCTACTGTCGGATTTACTAATACCAAACCGTCCTCCTGCCGCTGGGATCAACTATTGCTGGTGATTATATCTTCCCTGTACTGGTAGATGCTATTCGCTCTTCTTTTACTCAGGTTTTTTGCATCTGCACTTGTGAGCAAAATTGACCTGTGGCTTCCTTTATTCATGCAACCATCAGCTGAAAAGCTGTATCACAGCGGCTGAGGACATGGGTTCTAGAACTAGCTTGCTTGGATCCAAGCTCAGCTTTGCCACAAACGAGCTATAGATTGCAGGCAGGATACCCCACCTCTTCGAGTATAAAGTGGAGATGAAAAAGTACCCTCCTCGGAGTTGCTATGAGGGTTAACCGGCTGCTGCCAGCACTCAGCCCGGCACTGGGCAGGCTCTGTGCAGGTCACTATCATGACCGGAGTGAGGCTAGTCCTGGGAGGCCATCAGGCAGCTTCCTTCCTTCCTGAAGCCTCTGGAGCTGCCCACTCTTCAAAGCCGCGAAGCTGCTGCCAGCCGGTTCACACTGGCGGGCGGGCAGCTCTCCAACTACCTGTCTGTCATCCACGCACACCGACCTTCTCAGACTGTCTACCTTGTCTGGGGCCCACTTTACTCATTTGTGTTCCTGCAGAAAATCCTCATTTCATCGAGATTTTCAAATGTGTTGCTATGGAACCTGGGATCCTCTTATTAAAATTGTCTCTGTATCTGAAGTGTCACCACCTCCTCAGCTCCTAACGCTGCAGACTTACGTGCCATTTGCTTATCAATTTTTAAAAATCAAGATAATTAAATCTAAGATCCAGGACCTCAATCCCGTTATATCTTTTATTCACTTGATCTGTCAGACAAAGCTCAAGTCCCCTACAATGACTGTGCTTCTCTCCAACCGCTTGGGGTGCATTCATTTCAGGGAATGTGTTACTTGGGAAAAGAAAGCATCATCATGATCACGACCATCTTTTTTTTTTTTTAATTTTTCTTTTTATACAGTAGGTTCTTACTAGTTATCCATTTTATACATATTAGTGTATATATGTCAATCCCAATCTCCCAATTCACCACCACCACACCCGCCGCTTTCCCACCTTGGTGTCCATACGTTTGTTCTCTACATCTGTGTCTCTATTTCTGCCCTGCAAACCAGTTCATCTGTACCATTTTTCTAGGTTCAACATATGTGCATTAATATATATTTGTTTTTCTCTTTCTAACTTACTTCACTCTGTATGACAGTCTCTAGATCCACCCAGGCCCCTACAAATGACCCAATTTCGTTCCTTTTTCTGGCTGAGTAATATTCCATTGTATATATGTACCACTTCTTTATCCATTCATCTGTTGATGGGCATTTAGGTTGCTTCCATGTCCTGGCTATTGTAAATAGTGCTGCAATGAACACCGGGGTGCATGTTTCTTTTTTTTTCTTTTTTTTTTTTTTGTGGTACGCGGGCCTCTCACTGTTGTGGCCTCTCCTGTTGCGGAGCACAGGCTCCGGATGCGCAGGCCCAGCGGCCGTGGCTCATGTGTCCAGCCGCTCCGCGGCATGTGGGATCTTCCCGGACCGGGGCACGAACCCGTGTCCCCTATATCGGCAGGTGGACTCTCAACCACTGCGCCACCAGGGAAGCCCGCATGTGTCTTTTTGAATGGTTTTCTCTGGGTATATGCCCAGTAATGTGACTGCTGGATCATACGGTAATTCTACTTTTAGTTTTTTAAGGAACCTCCATACTGTTCTCCACAGTGGCTGTATCAATTTACATTCCCACCAACAGTGCAAGAGGGTTCCCTTTTCTCCACACCCTCTCCAGCATTTGTTGTTTGTAGATTTTCTGATGATGCCCATTCTAACTGGTGTGAGGTGATACCTCATGGTAGTTTTGATTTGCATTTCTCTAATGATTAGTGATGTTGAGCAGTTTTCATGTACCTCTTGGCCACCTGTATGTCTTCTTTAGAGAAATGTCTATTTAGGTCTTCTGCCCTTTTTTGGATTGGGTTGTTTTTTTTTTAATATTGAGCTGCATGAGCTGTTTATATATTTTGCAGATTAATCCTCTGTCCGTTGATTTGTTTGCAAATATTTTCCCCCATTCTGAGGGTTGTCTTTTTGTCTTGTTTGTAGTTTCCTTTGCTGTGCAAAAACTTTTAGGTTTCATTAGGTCCCATTTGTTTAGTTTTGTTTTTATTTCCATTACTCTAAGAGGTGGATCAAAAAAGATCTTGCTGTGATTTATGTCAAAGAGTGTTCTTCCTATGTTTTCCTCTAAGAGTTTTATAGTGTCCGGTCTTACATTTAGGTCTCTAATCCATTTTGGGTTTATTTTTGTGTATGGTGTTAGGGAGTGTTCTAATTTCATTCTTTTACATGCAGCTGTCCAGTTTTCCCAGCACCACTTACTGAAAAGACTGTCTTCTCTCCATTGCATATCCTTGCCTCCTTTGTCATAGATTAGTTGATCATAGGTGTGTGGGTTTATCTTTGGGTTTTCTATCCTGTTCCATTGATCTATATTCCTGTTTTTGTGCCAGTATCATATCGTCTTGATTACTGTAGCTTTGTAGTATAGTCTGAAGTCAGGGAGCCTGATTCCTCCAACTCCATTTTTTTCCCTCAAGACCGCTTTGGCTATTCAGGATCTTTTGTGTCTCCATAAAAATTTTAAGATTCTTTGTTCTAGTTCTGTAAAAAATGCCATTGGTAATTTGATAGGGGTTGCATTGAATCTGTAGATTGCTTTGGGTAGTATAGTCATTTTCACAATAATCGTTCTTCCAATCCAAGAACATGGTATATCCCTCCATCTGTTGGTGTCATCTTTAATTTCTTTCATCAGTGTCTTATAGTTTTCTGCATACAGGTCTTTTGTCTCCCTAAGCAGGTTTATTCCTAGGTATTTTATTCTTTTTGTTGCAATGGTAAATGGAGTGTTTCCTTAATTTCTCTTTCAGAGTTTTCATCATTAGCGTATAGGAATACAAGAGATTTCTGTGCATTAATTTTGTATCCTGCAACTTTGCCAAATTCATTGATTAGCTCTAGTAGTTTTCTGGTGGCATCTTTAGGATTCTCTAGGTATAGTATCATGTCATCTGCAAACAGTGACAGTTTTACTTCTTCTTTTCCAATTTGTATTCCTTTTATTTCTTTTTCTTCTCTGATTGCCGTGGCTAGGACTTCCAAAACTATGTTGAATAATAGTGGTGAGAGTGGACATCCTTGTCTTGTTCCTGATCTTAGAGGAAATGCTTTCAATTTTTCACCATTGAGAACGATGTTTGCTGTGGGTTTGTCATATATAGCCTTTATTATGTTGAGGTAGGTTCCCTCTTTGCCCACTTTCTGGAGAGATTTTATTGTAAGTGGGTGTTGAATTTTGTCAAAAGCTTTTTCTGCATCTATTGAGATGATCATATGGTTTTTCTCCTTCAGTTTGTTAATATGGTGTATCACATTGATTGATTTACATATATTGAAGAATCCTTGCTTCCCTGGGATAAATCCCAGTTGATCATGGTGTATGATCCTTTTAACGTGTTGGTGGATTCTACTTGCTAGTATTTTGTTGAGGATTTTTGCATCTATATTCATCAGTAATATTGGTCTGTAATTTTCTTCTTTTGTAGTATCTTTGTCTGGTTTTGGTATCAGGGTGATGGTGCCCTCATAGAATGAGTTTGGGAGTGTTCCTTCTTCTGCAATTTTTTGGAAGAGTTTGAGAAGGATGGATGTTAGCTCTTCTCTAAATGTTTGATAGAACTCACCTGTGAAGCCATCTGGTCCTGGACTTTTGTTTGCTGGAAGATTTTTTTTTTAACATCTTTATTGGAGTATAATTGCTTTACAATGGTGTGTTAGTTTCTGCTTTATAACAAAGTGAATCAGTTATACATATACATATATCCCCATATCTCTTCCCTCTTGCATCTCCCTCCCTCCCACCCTCCCTAACCCACCCCTCTAGGTGGTCACAGAGCACTGAGCTGATCTCCCTGTGCTATGCGGCTGCTTCCCACTAGCTATCTATTTTACATTTGGTAGTGTATGTATGTCCATGCCACTCTCTCACTTTGTCCCAGCTTACCCTTCCTCCTCCCCATATCCTCAAGTCCATTCTCTAGTAGGTCTGTCTTTATTCCCGTCTTGCCCCTAGCTTCTTCATGACCTTTTTTTTTTAGATTCTATATATACGTATTAGCATACGGTATTTGTTTTACTCTTTCTGACTTACTTCACTCTGTATGACAGACTCTAGGTCCATCCACCTCACTACAAATAACTCAATTTCGTTTCTTTTTATGGCTGAGTAATATTCTATTGTATATATGTGCCACATCTTCTTTATCCATTCATCTGTTGATGGACACTTAGGTTGCTTCCATGTCCTGGCTATTGTAAACAGAGCTGCAATAAACATTGTGGTACATGACTTTTTGAATTATGGTTTGTTGGAAGATTTTTAATCACAGTTTCAACTTCATTACTTGTGATTGGTCCGTTCATATTTTCTATTTCTTCCTGGTTCAGCCTTGGAAGGTTATACCTTTCTAAGAATTTGTCCATTTCTTCCAGGTTGTCCATTTTATTGGCATAGAGTTGCTTGTAGTAGTCTCTTAGGATGCTTTGTATTTCTGTGGTGTCTGTTGTAACTTCTCCTTTTTCATTTCTAATTTTAAATGATTTGAGTCCTCTCCCTCTTTTTCTTGATGAGTCTGGCTAATGGCTTATCAATTTTGTTTATCTTCTCAAAGAACCAGCTTTTAGGTTTATTGATCTTTGCTATTGTTTTCTTTGTTTCTATTTCATTTATTTCTGCTCTGATCTTTATGATTTCTTTCCTTCTACTAACTTTGGGTTTTGTTTGTTCTTCTTTCTCTAGTTCTTTTAGGTGTAAGGTTAGATTGTTTATTTGAGGTGTTTGTTGTTTCCTGAGGTAGGATTGTGTTGCTATAAACTTCCCTCTTAGAACTGCTTTTACTGCATCCCATAGGCTTTGGATCATCGTGTTTTCATTGTCATTTGTCTCTAGGTATTTTTTGATTTCCTCTTGATTTCTCCAGTGATATTTTAGTACGGCAGTGTTTATCTTCAATGTGTTTTGTGTATTTTTACTTTTTTTCCGTGTAATTGATTTCTAATCTCATAGTGTTGTGGTCAGAAAAGATGCTTGATATGATTTCAATTTTCTTAAATTTACTGACGTTTGATTTGTGACACAAGATGTGATCTATCCTGGGGAATGTTCTCTGCACACTTGAGAAGAAAGTGTAATCTGATGTTTTTGGATGGAATGTCCTATAAATATCAATTAAATCTATCTGGTCTATTGTGTCATTTAAAGCTTGTGTTTCGGGGCTTCCCAGGTGGTGCAGTGGTTGAGAGTCCGCCTGCCGATGCAGGGGGGACACAGGTTCGTGCCACGGTCCAGGAAGATCCCACATGCTGTGGAGCCGCTAGGCCCATGAGCCATGGCCGCTGAGCCTGCGTGTCCGGAGCCTCTGCTCCGCAACAGGAGAGGCCACAACAGTGAGAGGCCTGCGTACAGCAAAAAAAAAAAAAAAAAAACAACTGTGTTTCCTTGTTAATTTTGTTTGGATGATCTGTTCATTGGTGTAAGTGAGGTGTTAAAGTCCCCCACTATTATTGTGTTACTGTCGATTTCCTCTTTTAGAGCTGTTAACAGTTGCCTTATGTATTGAGGTGCTCCTATGTTGGGTGCATATATATTTACAATTGTTATATCTTCTTGGATTGATCCTTTGATCATTATGTAGTGTCCTTCCTTGTCTCTTGTAACATTATTTTAAAGTCTGTTTTATCTGATATAAGTATTGCTACTCCAGCTTTCTTTTGATTTCCATTTTCATGGAATATCTTTTCCCATCCCCTCACTTTCAGTCTGTATGTGTCCCTAGGTCTGAAGTGGATCTTCTTGTAGACAGCATATATATGGGTCTTGTTTTTGTATCCATTCAGCGAGCCTGTGTCTTTTGGTTGGAGCATTTAATCCATTCACATTTAAGGTAATTATCGATATGTATGTTCCTATTAACATTTTCTTAATTGTTCTGGGTTTGTTTTTGTAGATTCTTTTCTTCTCTTGTGTTTCCCACTTAGAGAAGTTCCTTTAGCATTTGTTGTAGAGCTGGTTTGGTGGTGCTGAATCTCTTAGCTTTTGCTTGTCTGTAAAGCTTTTGATTTCTTCATCGAATCTGAATAAGAGCCTTGCTGGGTAGAGTAATCTTGGTTGTAGGTTCTTCCCTTTCATCACTTTCAATATGTCTTGCCACTCCCTTCTGACTTGTAGTTTCTGCTGAGAAATCAGCTGTTAACCTTATGGGAGTTCCCTTGTATGTTATTTGTCATTTTTCCCTTGCTGCTTTCAATAATTTTTCTTTGTCTTTAATTTTTGCCAGTTTGATTACTATGTGTCTTGGCATGTTTCTCCTTGGGTTTATCCTGTATGGGACTCTCTGCGCTTCCTGGACTTGGGTGGCTATTTCCTTTCCCACGTTAGGGAAGTTTTCGACTATAATCTCTTCTCGGGTCCTTTCTCTCTCTCTTTTCCTTCTGGGACCCCTATGATGTGAATGTTGTGGCGCTTAATGTTGTCCCAGAGGTCTCTTAGGCTGTCTTCATGTCTTTTCATTTTTTTTCTTTATTCTGTTCTGCAGCAGTGAATTCCACCATTCTGTCTTTCAGGTCACTTATCCGTTCTTCTGCCTCAGTTATTCTGCTATTGAATCCTTCTAGTGTAGTTTTCATTTCAGTTATTGTATTGTTTGTCTCTGTTGTTTGTTCGTTAATTCTTCTAGGTCTTTGTTAAACATTTCTTGCATCTTCTCCATCTTTGCCTCCATTCTTTTTCCGAGGTCCTGGATCATCTTCGCTATCATTATTCTGAATTCTTTTTCTGGAAGGTTGCCTATCTCCACTTCATTTAGTTGTTTTTCTGGGGTGTTATCTTGTTCCTTCATCTGGTACATAGTCCTCTGCCTTTTCATCTTGTCTATCTTTCTGTGAATGTGGTTTTTGTTCCACAGGCTGCAGGATTGTAGTTCTTCTTGCTTCTGCTGTCTGCCCTCTGGTGGATTAGGCTATCTAAGAGGCTTGTGCAAGTTTCCCTGATGGGAGGGACTCGATCATGACCATCTTTATTAAGAAATGTGTTACAGTTAATTTTAGGTACAATTGTGGCCCATCAGTTGCCATTTACCTGATACGAACATTGCCTCTTGTGCTCTTCTGCATCTGTTTATCTTCCTGACCTGAGTTATAGAGGAATCGAACCTACAAGCCACCCCCTGGATCCACCCGACTCCAGTGTCACCTTGGCAGGTCACCTCACCTCTCTGAACCTCTGTTTTCTCACCTGTAAAATGGGCGAACAATAGCTCCTCCCTAGTGAGGGGACTGTGAGAGCACTGAGACCAGTGCCTGGCACAAAGCAAAACTCACAAGGGCAGAACCGGTATCCAGGGATGCTGCACTGCATCTGTGCACAGCACTCAAGTTTTAAAACAAAAGTTCTCTGTTAAAAACAGGGCACATCTTGGGACTTCCCTGGCGGTCCAGTGGTTAGGACTTTGCCTTGCAATGCAGGGTGTACAGGTTCGTTCCCTGGTCAGGGAGCTAAGATCCCACATGCCTCGTGGCCAAAAAACCAATACATAAAACAAAAGCAGTATATTGTAACAAATTCAATAAGGACTTTAAAAATGTTCCCCATCAAAAAAAAATTCTTAAAAAAAAAACAAAATGGGTTCGATCCCTGGTCAGGGAACTAAGATCCTGCATGCTGCTTGGCACGGCCAAAGAAAAAACAAAAATGAAAACAAAAAACATTAAAAACAAACAAACAACAACAACAACAACAAAAAAAGGGCATATCTTGAGCCAATGCCACAAGGATTTCCACCAGCCCTGGACACTAGGGGTGCCCTCTCAGGGTGGAATGCTCCCTCCAACAGAAAAAAATCCCACTAAGGTCCTCCTGGGGCCTGGGCTATGTCTCTGATGGGGCCATCACGTGCAAGCCAGAATATGCCCAGGGGCCCAGAGAGGCAGTGGAAACACCACGAGCTTCTGATCCTACAGGGACCCCATCTATCCCAGAGCACCTCCCAGGGCCTGGCATATCCACTTTTATGAAAGAGGATGTCAAAGGTCAGAGACACCCAGTCATTTGCCCTAAGTAGTTGTGCTTTACCAAACCCTAGGACTGAGAGCTTAAAGGTTTATTTCCCACTTTGTGGAGCAATGAGATCTCACTTGGCTACCATCCCCCACATTCTCCCTCTACTCCTGCGCAATACAGGAAACCACTGCTGCTCCAGGCGCTTCTGCTGGACACTTGTCCCATCTGTCTGTGGGAGGAGCCCCCCACACCACGACAGGCACGACCTGCTCCCATGATGGGTCCTCCCTACCCGCTGGGCAAACGGCCTTGGACCTGCATTTAGGGACCTCAGAAGCCCTCAGGATGAAAACCCTAGCTTGGGGTCTCCTCACCTTGTAATGAGCCAGCTGGAGGGACAGCTGCACGAAGGCGTCCGGGCTGGTTCTGCATTTCTTGATCAGCCCTTTACCGAAAGCACTGAACAGAAAAGAACAGAAATCCACGTCGCTGGCCAGGAGGTTCGCGCTGCTCAGGGAAGTCTCTATGACTTCCTGACACTTGGGAAAAAAGGAGAAAAGCTTTCACTTAATGGGAGGGAAAATACTGACACATATTCTGAAGAAAAAAGCAAGCTGGCATTCAGCACAGGTAACAGACTTGCTGCTTGGAAATACACACATCACTTTTTCTTCTCGGTTTTCCCCAACCTTTCTAACCTAACAGCTGCAATGAGTTAGCAACGTGGCAACCCCCCTGCCCTTGAAGAGCAGTGGGGTGGCCCAAGCAGGAGGAACTCCTGGTTCCCAGTGGGACCCCAAAGGGCATTTCAAAGTGTCACAGGTTCTGTTTTGTGAGATCCACTCTTGTTATATGCTGGCCATTGAGGAGCTAGTTTTAAAAGGGAAATGGACTGGGACTTCCCTGGTGGTCCAGTGGTTAAGACTCCGCACTTTCACTGCAGGCGGCATGGGTTCGATCCCTGGCTGGGGAACTAAGATCCTGCACGCCTCAACAAAGATCCCATGTGCCGCAACTAAGACCCAAATAAATAAATATATATTTATAATATATTTATATATATATTTATATATAATATATAATATATATATAATATATTTATAATTTATTTATTTGGCGCAGCCAAATAAATAAATATATATAAAAAAAAGATCCTGCACGCCATGTGGTGTGGCCAAAAAATTAGAAAAATAAAGTAAAAAGGAAAGGGACTGTGGTCGAGTCGTACAATGGGAACGAGCCCTCAACCGTGAAGTCACATGGAGGACTCTTAAATGACTACCACTAAGTGAAAGAAGCCGATCTGAAATGGCTACACACTGTACGATCCCAGTTACGAAATTCGGGGAAAGGCAAAGTGATGGAGACAGTGAAAAGGCCACTGGTTGCCGGGAGTGAGGCAGGAGAGAGGGATGAATAGACAGAGGAAAGGATCTTTAGGGCAGTGACACTGCTCTGTATGATACTATGATGTCATTACACCTTTGTCCATACCACAGATGCACAACACCAAGAGTGAACCCTGGGGAGCTTCCTGGTGGCCTAGTGGCTAGGATTCTGGGCTCTCACTGCCAGGGCCCGGGTTCAATCCCTGTTCGAGGAACTGAGATCCTGCAAGCCACACGGCACGGACAGAGGGAAAAAAACTAGTGAGCGTTGATGT
Organism: Delphinapterus leucas; assembly: GCF_059928025.1. Lineage (NCBI taxonomy): Eukaryota > Metazoa > Chordata > Mammalia > Artiodactyla > Monodontidae > Delphinapterus > Delphinapterus leucas. Next base: position 4,649,742 of record NC_143135.1, on the reverse strand, counting down.
GAACTACTGACTCTAGTGATGCTGACTTGTCAGTGCAGCTTCTTCGACTGTAACAGACGCACCAAGTGGCAGGGGACGTTGGTAGCAGGGGAGGTTGTGATGTGTGAGGGCAGAGAGAGCGTGGGGACTCTCTGAACCTTCCACTCAACTTTGCTGTGAACCTGAAACTGCTTTAAATAATAAAGTCCATCAAAAAAATTTCTTTTAATAAACGGTAAGTGACTTGGTTAGCTAAAAGGACCCTCAACCACACACTTCAGCAGAGGTTACATCTCTCTGAGGAACACACATCAGCCCCAGGGAGGCCGGCTGGACAAAAAAAGTGCAGATGGGCAAGACTGCAGGACTGGATGCAATATTTTCCACATCAAAATGGCTTCTTGGGGGCTTCCCTGGTGGCGCAGTGGTTGAGAGTCCGCCTGCCGATGCAGGGGATGCGGGTTCGTGCCCCGGTCTGGGAAGATCCCACATGCCGCGGAGCGGCTGGGCCCGTGAGCCATGGCCACTGAGCCTGCGCCTCCGGAGCCTGTGCTCCGCAACGGGAGAGGCCACGGCAGTGAGAGGCCCGCGTACCACAAAAAAAAAGACTTCTTGGGGCTTCCCTGGCGGTCTAGTGGTTAAGATTCCGTGCTCCCACTGCAGGGGGCGCGGGTTCAATCCCTGGTTGGGGAATCAAGATCCCGCATGCTGCACGGCACGGCCACAAAAAGGAAAAAAAAGAAAAACGCTTCACAGGCCCCAGGAATTCCTGCTTGGCTTGGTTGTAAGCTAGGATTTGGTATTTCCAACCCTTAAATTCCTTCTGGAAACGGTTTCCACTGAGCGAACGGCATTGGAGAACACTTAGAGGGACAAAAATGACAAATTAGTGATTTAGAGTATTCCAACTCCAAAGCAAGTGATTTTGGTTTTCACTTTTTCATTGTGATGTCTAGCTAAGTTTGAGCTGGAATTTTCACTGACAATCTCAGCCAAATGCTTTAAATGAAAGAAGAAACATTTACTGGGGCTTCCCAGGCAACTGGAGCTGTAGCAACTCCGAGGTCCCGGTAAGAAACCCCCAGGCAGACAGATTTCCGTCTCGGGGGTCTTCAACTGACCTCGTGAACACTTAGGAAGGACAGCTGGAAAAGTCGACTGTTAGAGTTTAAACTCATTTCCCACCCAAGGTAATTAACAAGTGCCTGATCACTGGGACTTACTTCCTGTGGGATGTCCCACTGTAGCCGGGTGGGGTATGGGATGTTTGAGTTGGTGTCCCCTTTACAGTGTCCATCCTCTGCATAACCCAGCTGGAAGCTGTCCGTGGCCAGTACGTACTGTCGAAAATAAAAAGATACATCTGTGAAGTCAGAGACCATCACAGCTAATAGCGTTACATAAAAGTTATCTGACCTACCAAAGTAGACAAACCCTCGTTATTCCTAGAGATAACATCAAGACTTAACCATAGGGCTTCCCTGGTGGCGCAGTGGTTAAGAATCTGCCTGCCAATGCAGGGGACACGGGTTCGAGCCCTGGTCCGGGAAGATCCCACATGCCGTGGAGCAACTAAGCCCGTGCACCACAACTACTGAGTCTGAGCTCTAAAGCCCACGCGCCACAACTACTGAGCCCACGTGCCACAACCACTGAAGCCCACATGCCTAGAGCCCGTGCTCCGCAACAAGAGAAGCCACCGCAATGAGAAGCCTGCGCACCGCAATGAAGAGTAGCCCCCACTCTCGCCACAGCTACAGAAAAGCTCGCGCGCAGCAACGAAGACCCAATGCCAGCCAAAAATATATAAATAAATAAATTTATTTAAATAAAAAAAGACTTAACCGTAACTACTTGCTTACAGCCTGCTGTGCATCTGACATCCTCTGCACAGCCACCTAATGAGATATTCTTACCTCCATTTCAGGGGCAAGAAAAATGGACCTGGAGAGGTTCAACAGCGTTTGGACAGGTAAAGAGCACAGCCAGGATGTGAGCAGAGCGTCTGACCCACAGAAAGCAGCTCAGAGCCTGCTTCGAGGTCCCAGGCTGTGCGCTAGTGCCCTCTGGGTGCTACCCCACTGAATATTTACACTGGCCTGTAAAGTACTATCATTCCCGCTTGAATAAATGAAAAAGCAGCCTCAGAGAGGTGCAGAGTCTGTTCCAGTTCACACTCCTCAGGGGGCCAGGATGTGGGCCCAGATGTGGATGCTTCCCGTTCACTGGCAGGTAAACCTAAGTCAGCTTATTCAACGGTATCTACAGAGCACCTACTATGGGTCAGCAATGCTTCTGAGCACCAGTGATAGGACAGTGAACAAAACAGACAAGAATGTCTGCCTTTCTACAAAAGGTTAAAGGTGGCCATGACCTAGCAATTCGGCTCCTAGGTATGTACTCAAAAGAAATGAAAATAGGGAATTCCCTGGCAGTCCAGTGGTTAGGACTCTGCGCTCTCACTGCTGAGGGCCTGGGTTCAATCCCTGGCCAGGGAACTAAGATCCCACAAGCCACGCAGTGCGGCAAAAAAAAAAAAAGAAAAGAAAAAGAAAACATATGTTCACATAAAACTTGTATGCTAATGTTCACAGAAGCATTATTTATAGTAGTCAAAAAGGGCTTCCCTGGTGGCACAGTGGCTGAGAGTCCGCCTGCCTATGCAGGTGACACGGGTTCGTGCCCCGGTCCGTGAAGATCCCACGTGCCGCGGAGCGGCTGGGCCCGTGAGCCATGGCCGCTGAGCCTGCGCGTCCAGAGCCTCTGCTCCGCGACGGGAGAGGCCACAACAGTGAGAGGACTGCGTACCGCAAAAAAAAAAGTAAAACGAATCCAGATGTCCACTGAGTGTTGAATAAACAAAATGTGGTCTAATCATACAAAGGAATACTATTCAGCCATAAAAAGGAATGAAATAGCGTTCACAGTACAATGCAGATGAACCTTGAAAACATGAGCCAGACACACAAGGCCGCGTACTGTGTGATCCCGTTTCTATGAAATGGCCAGAATAGTCAAACTGACAGAGACAGAGAGGAGCTTAGTGGTTACCCAGGGCTGCAGCAAGAGGGGGCTGAGGGTGGGGAGTTTCCTTAGGGGGGGTGATAAAAATGTCCTGGAATTAGATAGTGGTGATGGATAGACAACCACCTTGTAATGTACAAAAACCACTGAACTGTATGCTTTAAGAAGGTGAATTTCATGGTATGTGAATTACATCCAATAAAACAGTAACAAAAGTATTTTAAAAAAAGGAATCTCTGCACTCGGGGAGCTTACATTCCAGTGGGGGAAGCAAAACAAACAAACAAAAAACAACTCAAGGGACTTTCCTGGTGGTCCAGTGGGTGCTCCCAATGCAGGGGGCCCCAGTTTGATCCCTGGTGGGGGAACTAGATCCTGCATGCATGCCGCAACTAAGAAGTCCACATGCTGCAACGAAGCTCCCGCGTGCTGCAACTAAGACCCGGCGCAGCCAAAATAATAAAATTTAAAATATTTTTTAAAATTTTAAAAAAACAGCCCAAGGTCAGATGGTGATACTGTCAAATGGTGAGGGGGGCAGGGGAGTTCCAGGATGGGGGAGCGTGGAGCCGGGCCCCGTGCATGTGCGGTCGGCATCCTGCAGGGCTGGGCAGGTGAGGGAGCCCAGCCTATCTGTGTCTGCACTGTGTCAGAGCCCCTCAAGAGTCCAACACAATTAAACATCAGGAACACACCGACAGCCAACAGGATTCAGCTTGGACCAGATTTGTTTTTAGCTGGCATGGGTGGCGTCCTCGTACCAGTCCCTTAACGGGCTCTGGCGTGGGCCTCCACGACAAGACAGTGGGTCAGTTCCCATCCGTGCAGGGAGCAACTGGGCTCCTGTCTGACCCCTGGAGTCACAGGCCATTCTGTCTACTGGGCAGTTAACAGTTAAACACCACCACTTCCAACTGGTCACCCTGGTCTGAGACTAAATCCCTTTACCTTATCGTATCCAGAGTACTGAAAAAATAAGCCTGGCCTTGTCAGCATCCAGTAGATTTCTCGGTTTGGTAAATGTACCCTACGTAGTCCAGACTGCCTAGGATTCAGAGCCTTTTCCCGTTTACCAAAGAACAGCTCTTATGCACTTATTACTGGGAGAGTCCTTGGAACAGGGTGTAACGGACCTAGGTCATTATCCCGTGCAAACAGACTTAAAAGGTCTTGTTGTGGTGCCCAGTGGTGCCGAAGGGGGTCTGATCTTTGCTTGATTTGCAGCTGAAAGGGTCTCTAAGCCTTTGTCGGCAGAAGCAAAGACCAGGGTGGTGATGAGCCTTATGGATACCTGGTTGTTCTTATCACGGATAAATGTCTTAGGACCACGCTGCTGTTTTCTTAGACTGGAGCATTTTTTTCCCCTTTTTAAAGGTTTGCCCACATAGAAAACCTCCCCTGGTTGAAGGAACGGCAGGTTAGGTTTGGCTGAGACCCTAACCACAGGGAAGACAGTCAGGTAAAGTGGAAAAGACCCAGCAGGAGCTCCCCTGTGGATGTCATCACAAGTGCACTACACGATCTGATTTCAGGGACAAGACCCGGGCTCTACGCCCTGGGCAGGACAGTGAGGTGATCGGCCTGCGGTCACGGTCACGGGCGTGTGTCTCCCACATGGGCAGTGACAGTGAGTCACTGTGTTCCACTCCATTTATTAGGGCAGCAGCAACATAAAGACTGCAGAAATACTGTGTTCACTGTGACTCTCAAAGGGGCTTATCTCTTCAACAAAGTCACCTCAAGTCTGGTCAAATGGGATGATACACAATTTGAGTCGAGTCCACTGTTTTTTTTTTGTTGTTGTTGTTGTTGTATTTTTTTATTTTTAAAGACACGCAATTTATTTTAATGTTTATTTAGGTTGCGTGGGTCTTAGTTGTGGCATGCGGGATCTTTAGTTGCGGCAAGCGGGATCTAGTTCCCAGACCAGGGATCGAATCTGGGCCCCCTGCATTGGGAGTGTGGAGTCTTAGCCACTGGACCACCAGGGAAGTCCCTTGTTTTTTTTTTTTTTAATTGAAGTATAGTTGATTCCCAATATTATGTCAGTTTCAGGTGTACAGCAAAATTATTCCATCTTGTGTATATATTTTCAGATTATAGGTTATTTCAAGATATTGAATATAGTTCTCTGTGTTATACAGTAAATCCTTGTTGTTTATCTATTGGATTGGCCAAAAAGTTTGTTCGGGTTCCCTGACCAGGAACTGAACCCGGGCCCTCAGCAGTGAGAGCGCAGAGTCCTAACCACTGGACCGCCAGGGAATTCTCTGTTTCTGTTTTGTATATAGATTCATGTGTATTATTTTTTAGATTCCACATATAAATGATATCGTATAGTACTTGTCTTTCTCTGTCAAGTCCACTGTTGGCAGGCCTGGAATTTAGCAATTTCCTTACAAAAGAACCTGACAGGCAAATTCAGAAAACAAAACCTTCACTCAGCTTTTCATGCCAAACATGACACAGGTCAAACAGCTCAGAGACAAATGAATTTTAAAACAGTTTAAAAGTGGCAGGGCCAATATGCACTGTATTTTATTTTATTTTTTTTTTTTTTTGCGGTACACAGGCCTCTCACTGCTGTGGCCTCTCCCGTTGCGGAGCACAGGCTCCGGACGCGCAGGCTCAGTGGCCATGGCTCACGGGCCCAGCCGCCCCGCGGCATGCGGGATCCTCCCAGACCGGGGCACGAACCCGTGTCCCCTGCATCGGCAGGCGGACTCCCAACCACTGCGCCACCAGGGAAGCCCCGCACTGTATTTTAAAATGTTAGGTGGGGGACTTCCCTGGCGGTCCAGTGGTTAAGACTCCACGCTTCCACTGCAGGGGGCACGGATTCGATCCCTGGTCAGGGAACTAAGATGCCACATGCCGCACGGCACAGCCAAAAGAATAAAAATAAAATATTAGGTGGAGGGAGAGGATGACAGGGATTTGGTGGGTTTTCTTAGAACTTGGTAATTCTAAGAATTAAGTGAAGTGGTAAAAGGCACGCTGCATTTTTATAAACCAAGATTTTTAATATCCTTGCCTTTATTTGGCCTAACGCTTGGCAGATAGGAAAATCTAGAAAACACAGCAAAGAAGGGGTGGTTTATTTCAAAATAACTGAGCTTCAGTTCCACCCTGATGTCACTGTGTTGGAGCCGAGGCCATCTCACTATTTTAGCTCCATCACATTAAATGTTTCCATTTAAGGAACCTCAGCCGTAGGGAACGAAGACAGAAATGGCTTCCGTTACTGATTTAACTTTACATTCGGTGCCGACACCTGCTGAAAACACTTATTGTAACCAGACAGATACTATGAAGTTAAATTCAGTTAAATTCACAAATTCCAACAGCAATTTCCACGCTCAGGTTACACCTGCAGACACTCACCTCCCAAAGGTGACCAATGATGGGGGCGTCGGCCCAGGAGTGCTCCGCGTTTATGCCCATCTTGCCGTTTTTGAAGATGACAAATGTGATCGATTTATCAAACCACCTACACGAAACAAAAATGTTTATGTGACTTACATGTTTACAAAGACAAAAATAAACCCAAACGATGTATTTGTTTTCCTCTGGATGGGCTCGCTGACTTGGCACCCGCAGGGGTGAACGGGTCTCCGCAGGTGACAATAAAAGCACATAAGACCCTAAGTCGTTCATTTCTCCCCTGCTCCCGACGCAGAGATATGCATTCAGGTACTGGACAGCAGGAGAACAGGGCGTATCATTGTAACAAAAAAGGATGCACAAGGCAACTGCGGAGAAGTAGGAGGCTGCAAAGTCGTCCCTCGGTATCTGCCGGGGGGTTGGTCATAGGAGCTGCTGCCGGTACCAAAAACCTGAGGATGCTCCAGCCCCACACAGTTGGCCCTCCGTATCCGCAGGCTCCACAACCGAGGCTCTTAAACAACGGTCCACGGTCTGTAGTTAGCTGAATCTGTGGATACGGAAGACCAACTGTGCCTGCCGCACCCCTCCCCCACCCCAGCCAATCCTCACCCCCAACCTGATGGGCAGGCAGGACCTCACTTTACAGACAAGGCAAAGGAGCCTCCAGGAGGTGGAAGAGCCTCACCACAATCACACGTTCGGTGAGCAAAGCCAGAGCCGACATCCAGGTCAGGCCCCGGGTACCACCTTCCCCCACCTGGTTCCAGGTGACCCACAGCCACTCCTCACGAGCAACTCCAAGTGGAGGTGTCGTGCACAGGGAGGGGAAGGACCTCAAAGCTGCTGCTTAAGCTGTGTGTGTGTAACAGTTTTGGTGGAAAGAAGAGAGTTACCAGTCATATTTTCACGCTAGCCTTATTCCTTAAGAGCGTAGATACATACTTGCGGCTGGGTGTCAGCCACATGTAACATTTCTTCCAAGTCCACAGGCAAACCATTGTGTTTCAGAAGGTAAGCATGATACCTGTCGAAACACCTGCCGTGCAGCAGAGACTTGGCGTAGCTATCCATCGACGTAACCGGGTCTTCCTCCCTATACCCTTGTTCTGTTTCGTCCAATGTCACGAAGAACGCGGCTTTTTCCACTGCATCCAGAGACTGCTTGTTCTTCCCATGTCCAAAATAGGCCTGGCGACACCTGGCCCAGGGGACTCTGTAGTGAGGATTAAATACAATTAAACCTGCAGCAGGGACTTCCCTGGTGGCGCAGTGGTTAAGAATCCGCCTGCCAATGCAGGGGACACGGGTTTGAGCCCTGGTCTGGGAAGGTCCCCCATGCCGCGGAGCAACTAAGCCCGTGCGCCACAACAACTGAGCCTGCGCTCTAGGGCCCATGTGCCACAACTACTGAGCCCATGAGCCGCAACTACTGAAGCCCGCGTGCCACAACTACAGAAGCCCGCGCGCCTAGAGCCCGCGCACCGCAACGAAGAGCAGCCCCCGCTTGCCGCAACTAGAGAAAGTCCTTGCGCAGCAACGAAGACCAATCGCAGCCAAAAATGAAATAAATGAAAAAGAAACATATAAAAAAACCTGCAGCAGTTTGGTGACATCTCTTTATGTGGGATGTTTGAAACGACAACGGTTTTCAGTTTCCCGTGTTGTAGGGGTTTAAGGAAAACTACACGTTTGCGACTTTCTGCATCTGCAGGCCCCCACCTGCCTGCCGGCTGGGCTGCTTCGTTTGCGGGCAGGGGCCTTGCCTTCTCCTTGTATCTGCTCCAGAGCAGTCGTAGGCATGGAACCTTGTCCGTAAATGCCGAGTGAAGGACAAGAATCCAGACGGGCCCCAAGCTCTGCCGTCCAGGGCAGCGGACCCACAGGCAGGCAGGGCCCCCCTCACATCCTTCCCAGCCCCGCGCCCAGCCCCCCTCCACGGAACCACCCCACGGAAGCCACAGCGAGTGCCAAGAGCACTTCCCTGGTGCTGGGACGAGCTCACGGGCCCTGACACCACTGTCCCGTTTTTCAGATGAAGAAACTGAGGCACAGAGAAGAAGTCACAGCTCCTTCGTGGCAGGTTGGGTTCCTACCCAGGCCAGCCTGCCCCACGTGCACGCGTCCATGCTACAAACACCCCACGACACCCCCGTGATAAGGGGCGCCCCGGGAGCGGAATTCAGGGATCCTTTTCCGTCCCGCCCTACGTGGGGTACACAGTGCTAACGGGACACCCGCTTCTTGAGAGCCACCCCAGCCGTGGCTTCCCCGGATGGCTCCTGGGCTCCCCCACTCAGGCCCCCGCCCACCCTTCCACGTCAGGGCCACTTGGCCTCTGTCTCCCACCCTCTTCTCCCCGCGCACCGAGTGCTCAGCTGAGGCCGCCCATGGGGCCAAAACGCCCATAAACACAACGGGTCCCATCACAGGCTCAGCCTCAACCACTCTCCCCAGTGCTTGGGGACAGCGTCGGCGCTCAGGCAGACGAGATGGGCGATGCCCCACGGGGGGGCCTCAGGGTGGAGCTCACTGAGCCTGCATCCCGCCCCGCCCCACCTCTGCCCAACTGGGTGCCCCAATGACACTCAATCAGCACTGGGGACCCAGGGCTCATTCCCCAGGACACACGGCCCCTCTGTTCCAGCTGAGTCTCTGCCCCCCAGAGATGGCCAACCACTCCAGCTTCTCGGACTGAGCCTGCCTTCCTACTAACACTGCCTGTTTCTGGTCCTCAAGCAGCGAGGATCTTGCTTCCAGGAGCCCCTGGACCAGAATGATCGCCCAAGTCTGCTCAGGTCACGCCAGCCTAACACGGTCCCTTTAACAGCAGCCCATCACAGAATCAAGCCCAAGTGCAGCCGGGCACACGGGACCCATCCCACCCGGAGTTCCGGCGCCCCGACCCCCTCCACGGCTCCCAGCACCTGCTCCCCGGACGCCTCTGCGGCCTGTCGGTCCCCACGGCTCACTGCCGGCCTCTGTGCGCCCTCGCCCGGGCATCTTCCTCTTCTCCACAGGTTGGTCACTCACCGCCGTACTCCTGGTGCTGCCCTAGCGGTGGCCGCACTGCTGACCTCAGGGGTCCTCAACCAGGGACCATACTGCCCCCAGCGGCCCTGGGCAAAGCCTGAAGACAGATTTGCTTGCCACGCTGGGGGTTGCTACTGGCATCCGGTGGGAGAGGCCAGGGATGCTGCTTAGTGCCCTACGGTGCACAGGACAGGGCTCCCCTCCGCCACCTAAAACAGACTTATCCAGCCCCAAAGGTATCAGAGCCGAGGTTGCACAAGCCAGGTCCTCAAGCTTCAGACGAGGCAGGAAGTTAACCCTAACACAGAGGCCCTGGTTAAACATGTCTGTTTCTAGATTAAATATGCCGCAGCCCGGGGAAGACGCCTACCTCCTTCCTTGTGTCACGTGCCCTGGGACCCGTGCACGTGCACACCTGCCTGTCCCACGGAGATGCCCAAGGGGACCTGAGGGTGGGGGCAGAGCCCGCTCCCGGGGGACAAAGCCAAGCCAAGCACTGCAGGTAGTGGACACACCTCCCTGCCAGATGGGACCCTGGGTGAGGACAGCACTCGGGGCACCCGCCCCCGATGGCCCCCAGACACAACGGCATCACGGAGGGGCTGCACACCTGTCTCCCGCCGTGAGGGCCGCCAGCTTCGCCTCGCCAGCCTGGGGCTCCGACGGGTCATCCAGGATCCTCTGCATCTGCTGTTCGATCTCGCGGGGCTTCAACAGCCGGCCGTCGTGGTAGAGCCAGACCTTGAAGTAGCGGCCTTTGTGGAACACGACGATGTGCCTGCTGTCCCTGAGGTGCTGGAGGGTGTCTGGGGAGGGGGTGGGGGGAGACAGAATCCGGAGGCACCCGGTTAGGGGAGGGGAGAAGACCACCCATGACAGCACCAATTCTTCTCCCCGCATCACTCCGCTCAGCTCACGAGTCCACTTCCCAAAGGTCTGCAGAGGACTTGGGAGAGCACCCAAATCGAGAGCTTTGGGATCAGACAGGCCTGAGTGCTAAGCTCTGCTCGGCCGCTCACTGGACGTGTCCCCTGGAGCAAAGGACGCAACCCTCGCTAAGCCTGAGCCCTGGCGGGCCTGGGATGGACCCAGGCGGTGCCATTGTCTCTCCCTTACATTCTTGAAGGTGTCCCGGCTGGGACAGATGTGGCCCCCCTACGCTGGGCAGTGGGAAAGGAGGGGGGTCATGTGTCCCAGGTCAGGCTGCCGGAAATGAGCTGCTGAACCACAAATCTGGTTTCCCTGAGCACGATCCAGGGCGCTTTCCACCATAAGCCCTGCGTGGGAGCCAGAGCAAAACGCCCCTGAAAGATCCAGATGAAGAAATAGGAATATTCCTAACCCAACCTAGAAAAAACTCCACCGTAAGACAGCCTTCAACCGAAGAGAAACTGAGGTCTGAAAATCAGTTAACCGTCCAGGCCTCAGAAAGACAAAGGAAATTCAACAGAAGGAAGGTTGACGGGCCTGAAATCTCTGAAATCTTAGAAGGTCAGCGCTCATCAGTGTGGTCTCCTCCAACAACTCCTGAGCATACGGATGGAATGTTCTGATTCCCAAAGGAACCCCGAGCAGGTCACGCACCTGTTTCCTCTCCTGGGATCCGAGAAGTATTAAACATTCGCTCCCACTGGGCGGAGCAGAGCGGAACTGTAGATCCCAAAAGAAAAATCTGTAATAGAAGCATGTTTCAAACAAAAATCCGAGGAGCAAACCCAGTCCACACATTTAAATGCTGGATTTCTTTTCTGTGCACATAGCGTGGCTGGACTTCATCTTTTCCAAACACTATAAAGAATGGTGGCTCCCTGGGACACCGTGCTGCTCTGGAGTCTGCAGAACCAGGCCAACGTACAACATCCTGCTTCTTATTCCTAAATAACACACCCTAAAGGGTCATTTATAAACTGTCACTTAAACCAAAGGGGTATTTAAGAAAAAAAAAATGCCGGCGGGGGGGAGGGATAAATTGGGAGATTGGGATTGACATATACACGCTACTGTATATAAACAGATAACTAATAAGGACCTGCTGTATAGCACGGGGAACTCTACTCAACCCTGTAATGGCCTACATGGGAAAAGAAGCTAAAAAAGAGTGGATATATGTATATGCATAACTGATTCAATTTGCTGTACGCCTGAAACTAACATAACGCTGTAAATCAACTCTAATAAAAATTTTAAAAAAAGAAAAAGAAAGAAAAAATGCCTCCTCGTGAGTAGCTAGACAGCTATATTATTTCCTTCACAAGCAAGTGAGGGTTTCTTCGTAGGACAGACTGCAGAACTAAAATACATCAAACATATATCCATTTAGGATACAGAGGAGAATTAAATCTCTAAGTAATTATGCTGAGTGAAAGAGGCTAGACCAAAAAAAAAAAAAATGCATGTTGTAAAATTCCATTCACAAGTTTTAGAAGATGCAAAGCTAACCTAGAGTGACAGAAAGCAGGTCAGGGCGATGGTGGGGGCAGTGGAAAGGGACACCAGCGAACTCTTGGGGGCGGTTCACTAACTCGACTATGGCGATGGTTTCACGAGTACAGAGATATACATCAGTATATCAGAACTTATCAAACCGGATGCTTCAAACGTGTGCAGTACGTCAGTTACACCTTGATAAAGCTGCTCGAAAAGAATTTTTTAAAAAGCAGTTTGTTTCCGTACCGGTTTGATTTCCTCCCGGTCCAGTTTGCGTCTGTAAAGCAGGATGGCATGGATACCGTTGCCTGCTCTCGCTGCCTGAATGTGAGTCGGCGTGATGTACAGCAAATCCTGATACAAGAAAACACACGATAGCAGGGAGAATGTTCATAGGAAAAGACAGGCGAACTTCAACACACAGTTAAGATATTTCTATACGTGTGTTAATGACATCTGCCCTGCTGGAAAAGAAATCATTTTCATTTTCTACACTTTTTCAGTTTTATTGTGCTCACGTTTCAAGCCCCCAAATAATTCTTGGGCTAGGAAAGGTAACAGTATATTTTAAAAGTGAATTGTAAATAAATATAACTCAAGCCTAAAAAAAAAAAGATAACAGCGTTTCACCCCAATTATCCTCATAGAATGCATAAAAAGGAAAGCAGATATTAAAAGGAGCAATGAGATAATTAGGAAGTTTTCTGAATGAGAAGGAACCAAAGGTTAAAATAACCTTTTATATAGAGCAGTGCTTACAACTTTCTAAATGTGGGGACACGTTTCTAAGTGTCTACATTTTTCAAGTCCAAGGGATGCTTGTCTCAACTATATTCTGAGAGAACCTATGTGCAGGGCTGCCCCTGATTACGTGGGAAATAGGCACCAAAGTCTTCAGGAACAAAAGGGCACCAGGTGGACAGCTCACTCTCAAAAAGTAGTCTTCTGGGCCACACCAACAATTTTTCTCTAAGTTTGCGATTGTTTCCAATGGAAAAAAAAAATTTTTTTAAACAGTAGAAATTTTAAAGGAGAAAAACGGAAAAAGCAAACATAGAAGAAGGTGGAAAAACTCAAAGGAAGCAAAGAGCAGAAAGAAAGGGAAAGACAGTTTCACCAGTTATTTAAGGCCAGTTATTAGACCCCAATGAGGTGCTTCTAACAAAATAACAGGGTGTGCTCTGCAGACCACCTATGGCTCAAAAGGCAAGAAAGACCGAGGAGATGTGAAAATGACACTCAGTGCAGCGCCCCTGGCGTCCCAGGGCCCAGAAGAACAAAGCTCAGCGTGCGGGCAAACTCTCAGCCGACCCACAGACCCTGAGCTTTTCGGGGTGGGCAGGGATGCGATCATTCGCCGCTACGCAGGCTCCGCCAGGAAAGCAGAGGGAAGGAGAAGAGGGAGAGGTTCGCTGCCACGAGGAAAGTCAATTGCCACGAGAGCACCTGTGCGATCCGAATTTCTCTGCAGCAAAATTGGTGGGTGCCTTGAGCTGCCTGGCGATTCCAAAAGGACATCCACGAGGCTCTCCAGTGTGCAAAGCAGGTCCTGGGCTCCCTGCTAGGGGCGTGAGGCCTCGGACGGGGACGGCAGGGCCAGAGGAGCACGGGGAAACCCACAGCGTCCCCAGGCAGCCCACAGGGCCGGGAAGAGGCCACCCTGGTGCGTGGTCTCCATCAGACACCGCTCGGGACTCACCATCGCGTAGTAATTGCTGTTCACCATCAGTGGCCCTCGTCCTCGGAGGTAGATGTACTCCTCCCACCAGTCACTCACCTGTCAGGTGCACACAGGAGAGACCAACCGACAGGCTTAACCAGGCTGCCCAGGGCGGAGGCGGGGTGCGGGGGGGCTCGGCGAGGGTGCATTTCGTGCTTTGTCATGTACGTTTGACATCATTTCTCCCTCTCTTGGGGGCCAAGACAGCCCTAACTAGATGGAATGCAGAACAGTGGGAAGGAACTGGAAAGCGGTTTTATTTGAGTCAAGACATAGCTAGAAGGTAGATCACCTTCATTTTATAGAGGGTTAAAAAAAAAAAAAAGACCAAATGGAAAAGAAGGGATAAATGTCGGACTGCTAACATTTCTTGACCATCAACAACACCCCAAACCGCCCCACAGACTGCTTCTCGCCTTCTGCTGCCAAGCCTCCCCAAGGCAGCCACTGACTCAGCCGTGCTCGGTTCCCTTTCAGAGCCACACAGGGTCCATGTGTGCTGTCCTCCCGACGTCCCCTAGAAGGCCAGCAACCTCGTCCTAACCACATCCACAACCTCCAGGACCCAAGGATCACGATTCCCTCACTTTGTAAAGTACATACACATACAGAACAGTGCGCATCTAAGAACCTAAGCGTACATGTGAAAATGTTTACAAACTCAACATGCCCATGTAACCAGCGCAGGATCAAACTCGAAAGTGACCTGCCCCACCCACCGTGGCCTCTGGCGGGTTTTCTCCAGCCACCACCCGCTTGCAGTCCCACCCACCGGGTGTGTCTGGGTCACACCTTCTCCTCCAAGCTAGCTGTTCCTCAAAACCTCAACCCCCCCCTCCCCCGGCCTCATTTCATCAGCCAATGTCTCCTCCCGCCCGCCATGCGCAGGGAAGCTAGCTGGCTCATGGAACAGATTATATGCTCCTACAGAAAATTCCACCAAGAAAAATAGCGTGTATGTATACTCACATAATTGGTAGCCCACCAGGACTTCAGCTTCAAATACCACTGCAATCTCGGCCCGAGATTGATAGCAAAATCTTGTGCCAGAGCTGTCATCCGTGTAAAGTCTCCTTCCTTCATAAGAGGCTTCACAGATTCCAGGTACTGGGGTTGATGGAAAACACATAAGCCTAGTTAAAACAGATGGTTTCCTTCCTCGTGCCTTAGAAAAAGGCAGGTCTTCACACAAGGTAGCTAACTCCAATACTAAAGGATGTTTTAGGTCAGTGATAACTCAACAAGTAAACTTTTTTGTCCTTTACTGGCATACAAGCTCCCAGATCTTGAATCACCACAAAACTCATCAAAGTGGATTCTAGGACTGACAAGATCGAGGTTTGATCGACAAGGAACTTTCAATGTGTATTTTTTTCTCCGTCATCTGGTCCTTAATAAGAGCTCTATTCTCACCTAAGCACCTTCACAGGTGCCAATGAGATGGGTGGGGAGGCCCTGAGAGCCAAGGGTAGGACCAAAGGCTGGTGTTCAGGACACCAGGACGGGAAAGGAGCCAGAATGATAGGGATGGAGAAGGTCACGCCACCAGGTCAAGGCCAGGCCTCCAGTTCAGAATTTTCGGGGTCCCCACGTTGATCTGCTCTGGCCCTTGCAGGTAAGAGCAGGCAGGTAGCAGTTCACAGCACTCAACAGCGTCTACCACGTGCATAAGCGAACTTACGGGACACGAAACTGCTGCTAGGCCCTGAGTTTGCCATGAGATTTTTTTTTTTTTTTTCCAGCTATGCCGTGGGGCACGCGGGATCTTAGTTCCCCAACCAGGGATCCAGCCCGCGCCCCCTGCATTGGGAGCACAGAGGCCTAACCACTGGACCGCCAGGGAAGTCCCATCGAGTCACAGACCTTAACGTTTCAGAGCGGGCGTTCTGGGGACGTGTGAAGCCGCACCTACCCTGTTGACGGTATCCTGGACGGCTGGCACCGGCAGGCGTGGCAGAGACGTCTGGAAGCTGTACAACATAGGTTTGCGGCCTGAAAAGATCTTGACCATACCCTTAAAAAAAAAAAAGGTACATTCTCAAAGACGAGCTCTGTCAGAGGTCCGAAACCAGCTCTCCAGGATATACAACTTGCCGACCGCGGACTGATTTTCTGTGCTGGTTCATTTCCTCTAGTCCATTTTCTGCCCCTACACTTGCAGGCCTCAGCAAACAAGTAACCCCAAATAAGACCCAGGGTGAACGAAACCCTACGTCTGACAGATGCCTGAGACGTCCTGCCCCGTCCAGGCGGTGCTGTTCCCGGGCATCCTGACACTGGGTCTGACTGCACTTCTGCATGGCGGGTAAGTTCCACCCACCTACTTCTGCAAGGCCCTCGGTTTCGGGATTGGCTCCCGGGGCTGGGAGAGGGACCTGGACCTGGAGCCAAGTGCAGCCCCTTCGGTCAGTATCAAGCCTGGTGGATGGCACATACTTGCCTGCTATAGTCTGGAATGATCTAAACTTGCTGTGATGACTGGTCATCTCATGCAGACCAGACTTCAAAGGAACTTCTAGGGCTCACAGTGTGTGTGTGGACAGGGGGGTGATTCTTGATGTCGAAGAGCAGGTGGGACTCACCTGGACACCAGCCATGAAGGCCACCCTGGGGAAGGTCGTTTACCTTGCTCTGTAAAGTGTGGAAACCATCTCAGAATCTCTCCTGGGAGTTGAATTCTACTTCTCTGGAAATCAGAAATCTTATGTCCAAGCAACAGCAGGAAGTCGGTTCGGGAAAGAGTGAAGCTCAGGGTGTATGGTGGGCTTGGGCACGAGGGTGCCTGTTCCTTTCACAAGGAGCCCCAGGGGATAGCATTCAGCCACCGATGAACCCATCACGGGACAAACCTCCACGCACATGGCCGGTAAGTGACAGGCGGACTAAGGGCTGAGGTGAGCTGATGGAAGGTACTAGAAGCTAAGGGTGAGGCAGCGAGTCCCAGTCAACTGGTCGGCTAAGGTTAGAAAAGCTACAAAGAAGCGGACGGATGGCACTTTTATTTGATGGGTGACATGGATGAGAAACCCAGCAGACATTAATACCAGACGTTCAGAACACACTAAGATCGTTAGAGAAAAAGAGCGTCTGGCCCAAACAATGAGGCACGTTGAATCAGAGCTCTCTGGCACTTACAGGGCAACGCTCAAGTCACCAAGGGGACTGTAGAGCACAGGGAACTCTAGTCAACACTCTGTGGTGACCTATACGGGAAAGAGTCTACAAAAGAATGGATATATGTATAATGGATATATGTATATGGATAACTGACTCACTGTGCTGTACACCTGAAACTAACGCAACCTTGTAAATCAACTACACCCCAACAAAAATTAATTAAAAAAAAAAAAGTCACCCAGGGGAAAAGGCCCAGCGAGGACCTTCCTTTCAGAAGTAAAAGCCTCCCACACCAGATGTGGAGCTGACGGATGGGCCAGGCACAGAAGGACACATCCTGCGTGGTCTCACAGGTCCGCGGAACCATGGAAGCAGCAAGGAGGGATGGGGGCTGCCGGGGGCTGGGGGACACGGGGCTGCGGGATGGTTAAAAGGGACAAGGTTTCAGTTCCAAGAAATAAGTACGTCCTGGAGACCTACCCTAAGGCATCGGGCCTGGAACCAACACTCCTGTGCTGGACTCTTCCAAATTTGCTAAGAGGGCAGATCTCATGTTAAATGCTCTTACGGCCAAAGGCAAGAGGCCTAAGTGGGGCCCGAGGAAACTTCTGGAGAGTGGGTAAATCTGTGGCCTTGGCAGTGATGAAGGAGTCACAAGTGCACACTTATCTCTGAACACATCAGGCTGTGACAGAGCTACGGCGTCGCAGGTGTCAGGCATACCTCGAGAGAGCGGTTTAGAAACATCTACCAGTTGTGCACTGGCGTGAGTTTGCATTACCATCCAGATCTTGGTGGCGCGGCTTATCTTGCCGTGCTGGGCGAACATCCAGCCGTGGTAGGACAGCAGCACCTTCAGGGAGTAGCGCATGGCGATGATGAGGGCCACCCACAGGCCCGTGCCGAAGAGGACGCCGCTGACCACCTTCTTCGTCTGGCTGGACATGTAGCCACTGCCGAGACAAGACCAGGTAAGCCACAGGTTCGTCCACGCGGAAAGGAGGCCACGGGCAATGGCGCCGAGAGGCGCCACATGCTACAAGGTGGGTGGTCTCCTGTGGACACAGCTGAGGCCACAGACCCCAACTGGAGCCAGGCCTTATCAGGGAGACGACAACCCGTGTTAAGCCAACTCTCAAAAGACTCAGCCATCTTCCTCCTGGATTTGAGATAAACCAGCCGCACCTGCTTTGCTGGTCCTCGAAACAAACCAAGGCTAACTGCACACTGGGGAGCATGTGGACAACTTCCTCCAGGCCCGGGAATGAGGACGGAGATTATGGCGGAGGCGGCAGCCCGTCCACGATGAGAGCTCAGACCCAGGCTGACCTGCTTTCTCCTGGGCTGGGAGCCGGCAGCGATCCTGCACCTTCCCTTCCTGCTACTCATGACACTTTTTCCTTAAACACACCTTGGGATTTCACCAGGATGCATAAGAAACGCAGATCAACTGGCACAGCTATTACTTCAACTATTTAGATCAAAAGAGCTTGTTTTCGATCTGGGTAGGAACACTTACCACGAATACACGTAGACACTGATGACGTAAAATGATCATTTAAAATCGAAAACTGACAGAGAAAATGTTTTCGTTTGCTAAGGAGAGGAATATATTATCTGGTAAAGATGGGACTTCAAAAATGAGAAGAAATGGAGCCACTCATTCACCTTTGTGGGCTGTAGTTTTAGTTGTTTTGGAAACCACAGTATATTTTCAAAATAAAAATAATTTAAATAACAAATGCTGGCGAGGCTGCGGAGAAAGGGGAACCCTTACGCACTGTTGGTGGGAATGTAAATTGATGCAGCCACTGTGGAAAACAGTATAGACGTTCCTCAAAAAAAAAGTTAAAAATAGAACTACCATATGATCCAACAATTTCACTTCTGGGCTTTTATCTGAAGAAAATGAAATCACCCCATGTTCACAACAGCACTATTTACAACAGCCAAGATATGGAAACCTAAGTGTCCACGGACAAACGAATGGATAAAGAAGAGGTGGTAGGTATGTATCAATACAATGGAATATTATTTAGCTAGGAAGAAAAGCAGAAAATCCTGCCATTGTGACAACATGGATGGACCTTGAGGGCATTATACCAAGTGAAATAAGTCAGACAGAGAAAGACAAATACCATATGATATCACTTAAATGTGGAATCTAAAATATGACACAAATGAGCTTTTTAATGAAACAGAAACAGACTCACAGATATAGAAAACTATAATATATACATGTATATATTCCTGAATCACTTTGCTGTACACCAGAAACTAACACAATATCATATCTTAACTGTACTTCAATTTTTTAAAAAATGTTGAAAAAAGAAAGACACATACTGGACAATCTCAGTTATACATGAAATCTAAAAGACATTTTCAATTTGTAACTATATTTGGTGATGGATGTTAACAAAACTTTGGTAATTATTTTGCAATATATACATATATCAAATCATTATGTTATACACCTAAAAACTAATACAATGTTTTACATCAATCATATCCTTAACCTAAAGGTTTCGCCAATATTTGGAAATCACCAATTAAACATCTTCTCTTACTTCAGTAACACAGAAACGAAAAGTAAAATACTGGCAAAACATCTGCTTCAAAACGTATCTTTCTATAACCTGTCAATTCTTGCATTCAAGTTTAACTGTAGTCTCTACTTTAAACCTCTACCTTCTTTTCTGATGGTCTAATCTACAAGCAAATTTGGATTTAAGAACCTTTCTTTCAGACAATCTATGCTTTAGATTTCTAAGTCCTATGTCACTGAACTTGGAAAAGACACACCCACTTGATTCACAAAAATCAAGTAGTATTTTTACATTAACAAATGATGTGTTCAGCATTTTTTAAAATATTTTTTTAAAATTATTTTTCGGCTGTGTTGGGTCTTTGTTGCTACATGCAGGCTTTCTCTAGTTGTGGCGAGCGGGGGCTACTCTTTGTTGCGGAGCGTGGGTTCTAGGCACACGGGCTTCAGCAGTTGTGGCGCACGGGCTTAGTTGCTCCGCAGCATGTGGGATCTTCCCGGACCAGGGCTTGAACCCGTGTCCCCTGCATTGCCAGGCGGATTCTTAACCATTGCACCACCAGGGAAGTCCCCCAGCATTTTTAATATATATGCATACAGGCACTTTGACAGCAAGCACCAGCTTTAACAGCTTTCTGTTAAAGGGCATGCCCCTTCCGAGGCTGCAGGGGATGGGCTTACACAGAGCACGACGTACACCTGCATTCAGGGAAGCTGCAACCTCAGGACGTTGGGAGCCCTCTCCAGGAAGACTTTGCAGAACAGCCCTTGAACCTGGAAGACGATGGCCCCTTCACCTGGTCTTTCTAAATTTGGGCCAGGGATGGCCCAGTTTACCGCAATTGGTTTAGAGGGACAAAGAAACAAATCTTATAAAGACCCAGATTAGAAAGGGCTTTAAATAGGCAACACTTCTAAATATAATCCAGTGCAAAGAGACAGCCCCCACTCGAAAGTAAATTTAAAAACTGTGTTAAACCCAAGTAGGCAGGAAATCGGAGGTGAACTGTCTGCAGGGGGCGCAGGCCTGCGGCTCCCCGGAAATAAAGGAGGGGAAAAGAGAGGCTGGGGCAGGGAGGTGAGAGTGACAGGGTCCCTGCCTGGCTTCCCGGCCCCCAGACAGAGCAAGGAGTCGGGCAGGCGTCCAGCACAGGCGTGCTTCCACTGCAATGACAGGGCTTTGTATCCTGGGCCCTGCGGACGCTTATAAAGGCAGGAGCCAGCGATCCCGAGGTGGCCAGAGGCTCCGAGGGACTCAGCTGGACTCTCGGTGACTCTCGTGTATCCCTGGACACCATGAATATGGAGCAGCTTTCAGGAGTGAGGGGCACCCGCTCAAAGCAACGTAAGAAGATTCAGACCTTCAACTTAAAACCACTTAATCATTTCTTTAGAGTGATCGGAATCAAATTCAGTCCTGAGCTGGGAGCTTTCCTTTATGTCACATTTGGCCACGTTACTTTCCTGTTCTTTTCTGAAAGAACGATATTCAAATCCAAACAACCAACTGATTTAGTAAAAGGCCCAAAGTTCATCTGTTTAGCTCAGGCCCAGCCCCGACCCTGTAGCTACGGCCCAGGGACCCCGTAGACACACCTGGGATGCACCCCATCCCTCACAGACCCCACCTGCCTCCCAAAACCCGTGGCGCAAAAAGCAAAGCCCAAGCACGGGACGAGGGCTTGGGGACTATTATTTCTCTAGTGACAGACGTACAATGTCCTCCGGTGTTAACAAGCAACACAGGGATAGGATCAAAGGCTTGGCGGGGGACAGCCACAGCCGAGCTGGAGGCACGAGTACTTTCCAACCAGAAGATAAGAATATGTCTTCCACGGGACTTCCCGGGCGGCCCAGCGGTTAGGACTTGGCGCTTTCACTGCCGAGGGCGCGAGTTCAATCCCTGGTCGGGGAACTAGGATCCCGCCACAAGCTGCTTGGCACAGCCAAAACAAACATTGTAAGTGTGCCTTCCAGAGCCACGGCCGCCATCACAAATGGGGTAATGGAAACAGCCCTGTGTATGTCCCATCATTTGGCCACTCAAACACCAGTAAGGCAGAGGTGCTGTTTTTTTGGGTTTTTTTTTTTTGCGGTACACGGGCCTCTCACTGTTGTGGCCTCTCCCATTGCAGAGCCTGTCACGCAGGCTCAGCGGCCATGGCTCACGGGCCCAGCCGCTCCGCGGCATGTGGGATCTTCCCGGACCGGGGCACAAACCCGTGTCCCCTGCATCGGCAGGTGGACTCTCAACCACTGCGCCACCAGGGAAGCCCCCAGAGGTGCTGGTTTTTTGCGTTTGCCTGGCAAGAAGGTTCTCCGAGGGGAGGCTCAGGGCACGTTGAAGGAAGCACAGGTGTCCGACCACGCGGAGCTGGGTCTGGATTCCAGCTCCCCACTTCCCCTCTTTGTGACTCTGGGCAGGAATCCGCACCTCTGAACATTTCCTCACTTTTTCATGTCGGAGACCCCTGGGAGAGAGGTCACTGCAGCGCAGGGGCCAAACGGCAGGAGAGGCTACACGGGAGCCAGGGCCACCCCCAGGAACGGAGGGAAGAAAGAGGGGCTCCAGAAATGCCCTCGAGGGCACGGCCAACATTCTGGCATGAGACCCCAGGCACCACGTAGCTTGCAAGAAAAATATCAACCCAAGGCCCCGCCTGGCCGAATATCATGGTATTAAAAAAGCTTCTAGAAAAATCTACAGCAACCAGGAGAGAGTGTTGGGGTCCCCCCGGTGTTCTAAGCCAATCAGACAGGGAGCTGAGGGGCTGAGGTCTCCCCAGAGCCCCCGACAGCAGTCAGTTCCCGGGGTCCCAGAACTCCAGGACGGACCCCAGTGCAGGGAAGAGACCTTGTCCATAACCGGCTCCTGGGGCAGAAATTCGTTTTGAGGGTCCCCCTGGCCAGGCTAACTTGACTGCCACTGCTGGCCCCCACCTCGGGCCCTGACATGTCCTGGCGGGTACCCCAGGACCAAGGCTGCCCTTCTTGTCCCTCGTCTCCAGAGAAAGGGCCACAAGGGTCCCCAAACTCCCGAGGGGACCTTCATACCAGTCCAGGAAATGGGGAGAAAGCCGACATGACAACCACAGCAAAAGCCTCAAATTGAATCCACAACAGCCATGACGTGTGAGAAGACATGAAAACGTCAGCAACAAAGAAGTCAGTAACTCCTTAGACGGTTGGAGATTTGAAAGGGTTACTTACGTCCTGTCAAGGGTCCGATTGATTTTTGCAATTACTCCCAAAGAGGGGTCGATCTTGGTGTACATTGTTGATACCACGCCCACAACCACGATGAGCCAGCTGGAGGGACTCGCCGGGTATACGCCGGTGATGATGCCATTCTAAACACAGACACGCACGGCATGAGCAACGTCCCTCCTGGTGGTGGGGGCCCGTGAGCTGGCAGGCAGTGGAGGGGTGGGGGGTCTGCACACAGGGGCAGCTAAGCGGCCACACTATCACTACTGGAAACGTTCCCCAGAGCCTCCAGCCCCCAGCTACTCCAACTTCTGTCCAGCTCCTTCCCTTCCTCTACTTCTGAGCCAAAACCCTTCCTAAAACAGTTCCCCCAGAGAGTGACCCCAGGACATTAGACTTACCCGAAGCACTAGTTTAACATACAGATTCCCGAGCTTCACCCAGACTGACTCAGGACACTGGCCACCTTGCCAACCACAATGTCCTCTCCCCAACATGCTACACCCAGGATGCCTGGAGAGCCGCCCCCCCAACTCCAAAACCACCCCTCCTGCTGCTCCTGAATCAGACACCATTCAACCCGAGGTATTTCCAGGAAACCTCACTGCATGTCAAGAATTTGCCGTAAGATGCTTCAGCCAAAGCTCCCCCAGCCTGCCTTCAAAAAAAAAAAAAAGAGCAGTGGAGGGGGAAGGAAGACATATGACCCAAAATTGGCAAAATGTTGACAGCTATGGAAACGAGCAGTGCAGCTTTATTACCCTCTTTACTTTTGCGTATGTTTCAAAACTTCCAATTAAAAAATCTTGGGACTTCCCTGGCAGTCCAGCGGTTAAGACTCTGCACTTCCAATGCAGGGGGCCCAGGTTTGATCCCTAGTCGGGCAACTAAGATCTCGCATGCCACGCAGCGCAGGCAAAATGTTTTAAAAATTTAAAAATAAATAAAAAAATTTTAAAAAATCTTACTGAAGCCATGATAATAGTTAAGATAATAGATTAAAAAACTCTCAAAGCTTTATCTGAATTCTCTCAGAAGAGACTTACACATCCCTACATGTTATTCTCATTATGGAGAATCACAAAAGATTTTAAACAAAGTGGTTGGGTGCAGGGGGGCCTTCTGGTGTCCTCTGAACCGTTCTTGTAAAATAAACAGGTACATACGTTAAATTAAAATGGAGGGAGGACGTTTCTAGATTAAAGGTCTCTGCTCACCACATCCCCCCGACCGGCAGCAGCTATGCAAGCCTTCCCCCTGCTTCCTCTGAGCATCAGATGGTCCCCTAAGGAACCACGTGGTTAGGATGCACCCTTGCTGTGCACTGTCTGTTTTCGTACGCTAGTTTTGCCCCCTCGGCAGTACCACAAGGTTTTTAAAGTCCAGGAACAACGTCTACACTGGGTTAAGACAACGGCCACACCTGGGCACCCAAGCTTCTACTTTCCTCCATTTGTAGGTAAAAGGAGGCGTCCCAGCAAGGTCAGGAGCGCAAAGGGCACTTTCCCCTGTAGGTGGCGCCCTCCTCCACTTCGGGTGGGTCATGCTGCTGGCGCCCACAAGGGACCAGCGTGACGGGAACATGTACCTGAGCCCCAGACCCCTCTGTCAGAGCCCGGGAACACCTGTCCAGCCTGGCCAGGTCCCAGGGGCCGGCCCACTGTCTGCCTGGTCACTGTTCCCATCCACCCTAGCTCCTGGGCCTTTTTTTTTTTTTAATATTTATTTATTTATTTATTTGGTCGCACTGGGTCTTAGTTGCAGCTCGCAGGCTCCTTAGTTGCGGCAGGCAGGCTCCTTAGTTGTGGCATGTGAACTCAGTTGCGGTATGCATGTGGGACCTAGTTCCCAGACCAGGGATCGAACAGGGCCCCTGCATTGGGAGCGTGGAATCTTACCCACTGCACCACCAGGGAAGTCCCTTTTCAACAGCCTGTCTTGGAGCTGCCCTCTGAAGGGAAAACTGGACAACAAATACACAAACTGGGGAACAGCGGGGCAGACACTTCTGGTGCACTTCCATCTTGTTTGAATTTTTTTAAACATGCATTTGTCCTTCTGTGGTTCTTATTTTCTCTTTTTCGGGAGAAGGAAGGATTTATTCCTACAGGCAGCAGGTAAGGAGCACCCCGGGGATCTTCCCCAGCAGTGTTTCCCTAAACAGCACAATTGGGGAAGTTTTAAGCGAAGGGTACATGCATGTTCATGACTTTTGTAATTTTTTAAATAAGTGAATTAAAAACAAGACACGTGCTTAAAAACAGTGAATAAATGTCCACTCTTGCAGGTAAACAGAATTGAGAACATGAGTGGTTAACTGTATTTGCACTTACGTGCATCTTTTTCAACGCTGGACTATTTTATTGGCGAGACTCCTGTTAAACTCGCTGCGGTTTCACACAGCTGAAAAACAATCCTTTTCCTACAAGGTGTAGAGGGGGTTCTGGACTCGGAGCCCAGATGTGGAGTCTAGCCTTTATTCTGCTTCTTCCGAGCAGGTCACTTACCCTCTCCAATTTCCTCACCTGCCCTACGGGGCCCCGATTCACCCTACCTGCCTTACAGAATTTCTCCAAGAATTCAGCGAGGCAATCCATGGGAAAGTGTTTCACAAGCCTTAAGGACCATGGAAACATACATGATGTGTCAACTACCACTCTGACACGCTGAAACTTCAATAAAGGGAATACTGTACAGATTGAAGCAAGTGTCTGAAAACCTTGAATCTGATGAACTTCTTCTTCCAGGAATGAAGTCCAGACAGATAGATCTGCCTGAGGGCCTCGTGGCTCAGCCGGAGGTCGATTCCGTCGGGAGTGACCGTGAACTGAAAGGCCACGGCTTGGTGAGCCTCCGCCATGGTTATCGAGCTCCTGGAAAGACAAGGGGAGAACGTAACACAGAGGGGGCACTGACCGGACATTAGAAAACCTCTAACTTGTAGAGAAGCGTAATCCATTCTGAATCTGATTGTTTCCTCCCATTTGATAGATTAGAAGTTTTTCATTAACACACCCGATTCTGTGATTAGCCATCACCCCTCCCCTGCTGGTCCAGCTAGATACAGACAATTGCGGCCTCTGCTTAGAGGCGCTGGGTGGTCAGCAGAGTCCAGGAGCGGGAACCCCTCGTTCCTTCCTCCACTACTTGCCATCCACCCATCTCTGCCACCCAGTCTACACCCGGCTGACCCAGGAAGCCCGGGGAGGTTTAGCAACTTGCCCCGCAAATGGGAGGCAAATCCCATTCCCACCCACCAGCCAGCCTAGAGGCTGGCACAGAAAAGTCCACAAATGCGACCACAATGGCCCCTGATCCCTTATCTTCAGGGATCAACGGTGGGAAAACAGGACCAACGCCAAACACCTTGGCCTCTGGTGCGCATGGGGCTGCTGCCCGAGAAACCCCTTCAGGCTCCACAAAGGACTCCATGAAAAGCAGACGCACAGAACCCTCAGGGGGAGGTGGGGTGTGGACAAGACAGGCTGGGCCTTCCTCCTCAGAGGCTGCAGAAATCCAACTGCCGTCAACAGCCAGTATCACGTTCCCTCCCCCGCTGCAGGCTTGGCCCTCCCTGCGGGCTTCCCTGCCTGGCAGAGGCAAGTGCATTGCATTTCCCCTGCTGGGTATATCTGGTCTCCCTTCACCTGCTTCCTTGGCGGGATCCCGCCTCACCTCTTCCCTCTTGGCCTCCCCAGCACCAGCCCCTCTGCCAACCTTCTGAAGGCGGGCGATGGCACCACCTCCTCCTAAACCGTGTGCCACCAAGCACACGTGGATAAAGAGGAGCTAAAAATCCAGAACAAACCAGAATAAAAAACCAAAATTGTGAGTGCGTGTATCCCCATCGCATGCTATGTCTCCTTTTTTTACCCGTGTAATAAGCCCACTGGGGGCAGACGTCGGACCCGTCAAAATCAAGGGTAAGGCGGTTTCAGAGACACCCAGTTACAAAAGTCAAACTAGCTTAGTCTTCAGCAAATCAGGACAAATGATCTCAACTTTCACTCACTGGTTTGTTCAACAAGCGTGTGCTGACTGCCTCCTATGTGCCAGCCGTAGGGAGGATGGAGGTCCCCCTGCCCTCCTGCAGCTCAGACAGGGGGCGGAAAGAAGAGGGAGTGACAGAGGGGACCTCCCAGGTGACATGGAAGCCCAGGAGAAGGATCGGCCAGTGGGCAAGACTTTCAGGCCTGAAGGCAGACCTGGGAAAGGGCTGGAGGTGCAGGGCGGCTGGGCTCGAGGTGGGCGCTAAATTCAGAAAGGGAAGCCCCAGAGGCAGTCGGGTTTCACGCTAAGGGCAATGGAAAAGTATCCCAGGGCTGTGAGTCAGGGGCGTCAGTTCCTGTGTCTGTGTCTGTTCTAAAGAAGACCACTCGGGCTGCTGTTTGGAGCCGGGGCAGGTGGGGTGAGGAAGCGAGACCAGTACGAAGCTGGGGTGGTCTTCCAGGAGAGCGTGGTCCAGAGTGGGCACACTGGGGACGGGGAGGGTGACCCGCTCCAGACAGGTTTCGGAGGTGCCCTGGGGCTGGGGTCTGAACCGTGTGGGCTCCACGGAGCCTCCACACACAGAAGGGCCACAGCGCGGGGTGGGCTGGGAGTGGAGCATTCACCCCGGGATGGACTGGGGCACCCACGTTGAGATGCTGGGGCAGAGGGGGTGGCTGGGATGGGCACCCGAGAGCGCTGCTCGGATGACCTTGAAAGAAAAAAAGCAAGTCGGCGAAACTTGCATCCCACTCACGGAACCTTGGCCTGGTGCCATCTGTCCAGCATTCAAGAATAGTTACACGTTATTTGGGACTTCCCTGGCGGTCCAGTGGTTAGGACTCTGTGCTTTCACTGCTGAGGACCTGGGTTCGATCCCTGGTCAGGGAACTAAGATCCTGCGAGCCGTGCGGCATGGGCAAAAAGAAGAATAAAAAAAATTACACATTGTTTACCTGGCACAGAGCAAACGTCCAGAGCCTGGCTGACTATGAAGACAGATCCCATTTGAAAGCAGCATGACTCTAAGCAAAAGCTCGCTACAGGTAAACTGAAAACGCTGAAGACATTTTCAACCAACAGCCGGAATCAACTTCTCGAAAGCTACCCAAGTGGCTCTTAAGATGT
Source organism: Delphinapterus leucas (assembly GCF_059928025.1). Lineage (NCBI taxonomy): Eukaryota > Metazoa > Chordata > Mammalia > Artiodactyla > Monodontidae > Delphinapterus > Delphinapterus leucas. The sequence goes on along the minus strand of NC_143135.1, from coordinate 4,622,188 downwards.
TTCCAGAACCCGAAGGTTAACTCAACCCCTCCCCCCATCAAAGCCTTGGGGTGAACACGAAGCAGGTCTTACAAAGATAAGAATTCTGCACAGCATGCATCACAGCAAATAAAATTATGTGACGACTGGCTACCCTGTCAATGATTTTTTTTAATTAATTAATTAATTTTTATTTTTGGCTGCATTGGGTCTTCATTGCTGTGCGCGGGTTTTCTCTAGTTGCGGCGAGCGGGGGCTACTCTTCATTGCGGTGCACGGGCTTCTCAATGCGGTGGCTTCTCTTGTTGCGGAGCACGGGCTCTAGGCGCGCGGGCTTCAGTAGTTGTGGCTCGCAGGCTCTAGAGCGCAGGCTCAGTAGTTGTGGCACATGGGCTTAGTTGCTCCGCGGCATGTGGGGTCTTCCCGGACCAGGGCTCGAACCCGTGTCCCCTGCATTGGCAGGCAGATTCTTAACCACTGTGCTCTACCAGGGAAGTCCCTCAATGATTTTTAAAATCTTTCAAGGGCTTTCTGCAGAACAGGAAGGGATTATTAATGGCAGTAGACTAAATGTAGTGTTTGTAGCCAATTCTCTCCAAAGGTATGTGTCCGGTGTTTGCTCGGGGAGCTAACCTCTGCTGGGCAGGGGCACACAGACAAGGATATTTACAGCCTCCGTTTCTGGAGGCCTTTATCAGAACTCTTTGAAAAATAGATAATTAATAAGGGCCTATACTGTAGAGCACAGGGAACTCTACTCAGTACTCTGTAATGACCTACGTGGGAAAAGAATCTAAAAGAGTGGATGTATGTATATGTATAACTGATTCACTTTGCTGTACAGCAGAAACTAACACAACATTGTAAATCAACTGTACTCCAATAAAAATCATTGTATTATTATTATTTTTTTTTTTTGGTCACACAATGTGGCATGTGGGATCTTAGTTCCCCCACCAAGGATCAAACCCGTGCCCCCTACAGTGCAAGCATGGAGTCTTAAGCACTGGACTGCCAGGGAAGTCCCTAAAAATTATTTTTTAAAAAAATGAAAAAACTCGGAATTTAACTAGTGATTTGCTTGTTTTGATTGGTTCAGACTAAAAACCAAATAGAAGAGTCTTAAGTGCCCTCTAGGTGGACAATTTGTTTTTCTAGTTTTGCAGGAGCCAGGATGATGATCGTGAGCCGGCCTCCCCCGATTTGAGCCAGAAGCAGGAGTTAGTGAACCGGATGACAAGGGCTTGAGAAGCTCCCTCTGCAAATCTATCAAGTGAAAATTCCACCCTCGATTTTGGCATCCACAGCCTCGCACTTGCAAACATTCAGCCTTGTAATACTGCCCCCTGCAGCCACCAGGACAATGCAGAGCTTTAGCTGCAGTAAAATACCACTTCACACCCACCAGGACCGCCATAATCAAAAGGATGGGTGATAACAGGCGCTGGAGAGGATGTGGAGAAATCGGAACCCTCGTGCACGTCTGGCCGGGATGTCAGATGGCACAGCCCCTTTGGAAAAGTCTGGCAGCTCCTCAAACGGTCAAATGTGGAGTTACCACACGACCCAGCAATTCCACTCCTAGGCTCATGCTCATGAAAACGTGTGTCTGCACACAAACCTGTACATGATGTTCACGGCGGCATTATTCATAATAACCAAAAAGTGGAAGCAGCCCAAACACCCTCCCGCTGATGAACGGGGGTAAACAAAATATGCCCTATCCATACAACAGGATGCTATTTACAGGCAGTACGAAGGGATGACGCGCTGACACACACCACCGCACGGGTGAACCTTGAAAACACGATGCTGACTGAAGGCAGCCAGACACAGATGGCCACGTATTGTACGATTCCACCTATGGGAAATGTCCAAAACAGGCACATCCACAGAGACAGAAAGTTGCCTAGGGCCGGGGGGAGGTGGGGGTTAAGGAGAGGAGGATTTCTTTGGGGGGTGATGAAATGTCCCAGAATTGATGGGGGTCCCAGCTGCACATACGTGTGAATATACTAAAGTCACTGACGTGTACACTTGAGGTGGGTGGATGGTATGGGATGTGAATGATCTCCCAATAAAGCTGTCACAAAAACACCGCTGTCTCATGAAACAGGAGTGTTATCTATTTAACACTCATGCATCTAAACCTTCTCTCCTCAGACATGTAATTCAGGTGGGTGCATTACTACTCCTTTCCCCCGATTTGGCCCTAGTTCTGCATTCACGCTAAGGACCCCTTTAAACAACTGTTACTTCATAACCTTAAGAATTACTATTAAATGCTTTTAGGTGTCACGTGATATGGTGGTTATTTTCTAAAAGAGCTGCTGTCTTTTTTTAATGTCAAATCACCAACTTTCTGATTCAAATTAAATTCTATGCATTGCTTCACCAATACACATGGAAATATAAATATATGGTGTATTGTACGTTATCATTCATCAGGATGAGACTTTTTGCAGGTGCCTGAAAACAACTGTTTCAAATATAACATGCACACATTTTACAATCAAAGTTAGAAAACTATTTTTTAATTGAATGGTAAGAGCTGCTATCTTTCGGCGATACATACTGAAATATTTACCAATGCACTTTTATCTTTTATCATGTTGGGATTTGCTTCAAAACCACTGGAGGTGGGGGAAGGATGGACAGGGGTAGGAACTGCCATATGTGAGAACTGGTGAAGCTGGGCTGTGACCAAGTGAGAATCCTCATGCCTGTGCTTTTTTTTTTTTGGCGGGGGGGCCATGCCACATGGCTTGCGGGATATCTTAGTTCCCTGACCAGGGATCGAACCCGTGCCCCCTGTAGTGGAAGCACAGAGTCCTAACCACTGGACCGCCAGGGAATTCTCGCCTGTGTCTCTTCTGTATGTTTGTCATCTGCTCTAATAATTGCTTAAAATGTGTTTAAGGAAATAAAACACGTATCCACTGCAGCCGGTGCTAAATCTCCACCCAGAGACCAACTTTCAATGGCTGCTCACCCACCCAACACACCTGCAGAAACAACAAGCAAGGAAGGGCGAGGCTGCCTGTGGGGTCACTGCGCCCCCTGCCCTGGGGCACCCTCGCAGGTCATACCCCCAGCTCCCACCTTCCACCCAAGCCAGGTGGGTGTGGGTGCAGCCTGAACACACTGCCCTGCCTCTCCCACCTTGGAGTCGCCCCGAAGCAGCAGCTGGAGTAATTGATGAAGACACAGCTACCATCATTTCCCAAAGGCTGACCGTGGCCGCTGGAAATGAAGCATCATCTCCCCTGGGTCGCTCGCCCAGCATCTCTAAAAATGGGGACCTTTTTCTTCAAATGTAAACACACAGGAAAGGTTCGTGGATAAAGCCTTTCAACCCTCTTCTTCCTCCCTTTGGCCCTGAGGGGTGGAGGGCTCCCGACCAGAGTCTGAAAACCACCGTGAGAATGGTGCGAACCTTGCCAACAGAGAGCCAAGCCGCTCCTCCGGATACTTCCCTGCAGTCAATCAGGTCAGCAGCCCCGCAGAGCTGGCAAAAATGCCTGGAGCTGAAGGGCAACTGCTGATGAATGGCCTCCCCACTGCTGGCAAATCTCTCCTTGAAACACCTCCAACCGCCTGCCATGCCGGGAGAGGCCAGACCTGCTCCAGGTGCAAGGAGGCACGCCAGTAATAAACTCGTGGAAAATCAGGAATTATGAGGACCGCAAAAGAGCCCCAGTGAACTTTACTGTATTAACACAGCAGGATGTTTTCTGTCTTACAGCAGGAGATACTGCCAACGCACGAGAGCAAGGAATCACACCTACATATCCCCTCCCGGAAGGAACAGATACTAATACTTCGCCATGTGGACCGGAGACTGCCTTGTCCCCAACTCTCCCCTCCTGGCCTGCATCCCTGGAGCCCCGAGGCGCACCAGCCCAGGCTGGCACGGCTGTCCTGTCACTGTCAGCACCGCTGGGAACCTCAACACACCAGGAAAGGAAGGGCCCTGGGGCCAGCTGGCAGGCTGGGGCCCGTGTCTGGATCCGGGCCACTTACCCCGGGCAGCCTCTTCTCTGCATCCCTTCCACCTTCCAGGGTGAAGGCAAAGGGCGCGCTAGGGGACTTCCCTGGCCGTCCAGTGGTTAAGACTCCGTGCTTCCACTGCAGGGGGCGCGGGTTCCATCCCTAGTCGGGGAACTAAGATCCCGCATGCTGCGCGGCACAGCCAAAAAATTTTTTTAAGAAAAGGGTACGGCAGGGCCCCAAGGGCCAGGCGAGCGGGCGGCACCCCCTTCCCGGCTTCCCTGGGCTGGCGCGGGCTCTGCCATGCCCACACATGGTGTGCAGCTAAACCCTGAGTGTCCATGCGCCAGCCCCCTCTCCAGCTTCCTCTCCCTTCCAGGTAAGGTCACAGGTGCATAGACTGTTTTACCAGTGCATCTGCTGAGGGTCCTCTTCCAGCCCCTCTGCACCCGGGATTCAACCACCCACAGGGCCCTGCCCAGGGCTTTGCCTTGTATCTGTGCACATTAGTCTCTCTCCAAACTCACCTACACTGATGCCAAAACCAAGTCAACTGAAAACCCACCTTGCATCTTTCCCGTATCCTCCCGGCCAACTCTCTCCTTGAAACATCTCCAACCGCCTGCCATGCCGGGTCACGGACGGGCTAGGGCAGTCCTCACTCCATCCCTCACCCCATGCTGGCCAGCACCAGAACCTGCTGTTCTGGGAAGGTATGCTGCCCCTCTCCCCCACTACCACTCCACCTGGGTGGAGAGCCGTGGCTTCCTCAGGGACCCACCCACAGGATGTGCACCTGTGCCCCGGATTCTCGGGAGGCTGGAGAAGAAAACACACCAACTGTCTCCACTTCTGCACTCGGTTGTTCTCGCAAATCATCACTGGGCAGCTACCAGAGGCCCTCGGATAAGAATTCTGAACTGGAGGGAACAGGGGGACAGTGGAAGAACCTTCTGGAAGTGCAGGCTGGCTGCTCCTCCCTGCTGAAGGTCTGGCTAGGTGGTGGGAGAAGGCCCCTTGGGGACTGTTCTTGGTGTGAGGCCACCTCCTACAGTGCTCCGCCAGACCAGGTCGGGGGTAAACTGGAGGTGGCCGCTGGTGGCAGCAACCCCCCAGCTGCGAGGAGACATCCAGAAATTGATCCAACATGCTGAAAACAAAGCCCTCTCTGTGTGCGTGTCGGCCGTGGGGCTACGGACGCATTTATTTCCCCTGGGAGGACAGAAATCACTTCTGGCCGCATCAGGTGGAGAGCGCCCACCTGGAGCCCCACCTGACGGTGATTGTGCACAAACCTGCCGGCCCGGGACACACCTGGGCGCTGCTGCCCGCCCTCCCCCCCACCCCCCGCCCAGCTGAACGTGGTGGGAACCATGCGATGGTGCCGCCTTAGAAACCAGGAGGGCCACTAACGGAGGGAGTCAGTCACCAAGGTCCGTGCCAGAGCACTTCAGCACCTTATGCTAATCTGCTCCAGGAAAACCGCCGAGATCCAGAATAAGACACTGGGGTTGAGAATGGCGACGTATTTACTGCAGCTTTTAAAATGCACACTTCTGGTCTTGAATTACGCCGCTATTCCCGAGGCCCTCCCAAGCTCAGTCTCCTGGTCACCTCCTCTTTGGCCAGGCCCAGGTCATGCCCTGTGGCCTGTGAACTCCGACTCAGAGCCTGGATGCCTCTGACCTTTCTCGATTTCCCTTTTCCTGCTTCACACCTAGCTTACAGCTCCCCTCGCCCAGGTGCCTGCCTCGGAATGCACATTCTGGAAGCACAGGAATTCTACCAGTTACATTTAGCCATTTCAGCTGCACTTGCTGGCGAATGACTTTCACCTGTCAGTTATTCGTTTAATCTCCCAACATAAGCTGTAAAGCTCCCCAGGACACGAATCCTTGTTGAATTCTCTGAACAAACCATGAGCCCACAGACAGTTCTCCAACAGTGAATGTGAAGTGAACAATTTGGGGGGGAAATGCTGAAACATCTCATTCAATTTTGGTAAGACTACCTTCATTTTAACAGCCCAATGCCACCCTCTAACTCCCCGGCCAATAAATTGGTCTGTACTTTGTTTGTCAAATATGTTCACTTTGCCGTCTTTCTCCACAACCAATTCCTTTTAACAAAAGCCTTTAACCTCAGAGGTCAGTGGCCTGCAAATCGTAACACTGGTCATGTAATCAAGAAGTCATCCATAAGGACTTCCCTAGTGGCGCAGTGGTGAAGAATCCACCTACCAATGCAGGGGACACGGGTTCGAGCCCTGGTCCGGGAAGATCCCACATGCCGCGGACCAACTAAGCACGTGCGCCACAACTACTGAGCCCGCGTACCACAACTACTGAAGCCCACGCGCCAAGAGCCCGTGCTCCGCGCCACGAGAAGCCACCGCAATGAGAAGCCCGCGTACTTCAACGAAGAGCAGACCCCGCTCGCCGCAACTAGAGAAAGCCCACACGCAGCAACGAAGACCCAATGCAGCCAACAATAAATAAATAAATAAATAGATTAATTTTTAAAAAATCATCCTGTTTCCCTCAAGGGCATCTGGCCTCCTTCAGAGCCGTCCTCCTCCACCGCCCCCCCCAGGTTCCGCAACAGGCAGCAGGAAAGGAGGTGAAAGGTCACCCAATGGAAAGTGCAGGGCCAGACTTCAAAACAGGCCCTGGGAAAATTGAGGTGTGAAAATCACCTCTATAATATAAAACAAACAATAAAAACTGGCCATGTGACAGCAGGTTTCCAAGAAAACGGTCTTTACAGCATATAATATATAATAAATTATGTATTGTCAGAAACCTTTCAAAACAGTCATGAAATGAACAGATAAGGAGAGAAGTAGGTAGTAGGTAGATAGATAGGTAAGGCATACAGATTAATTTTTGTGCTTTTAACAATGAAGATACAAAATATTCTTTCTCCCAAAGTCTTTGGCATATGCCAGCCAATGTGATCCGTATTTTACCTGCATTAACCCGTTTAATTCTGACTGGAACTCTAGGAATTGGTTACTACTGCTATTCCCATCTACAACTTAGAAGACGGAGGCTTGGATGTCAAGAAACTTGCCCAAGGTCACAGCTAGCGAACAGCAGAGCTGGGAATCAGACCCAAGTCCAGCTCCAAAACTCATGTTCTTACCTACCAAGTTAGGTGGTAAGTACTCCACACAAAGTTCTACTTAAAATTCCTAACGTTACAACACAGATATAAAATTAGGTCACTCTGTCGTAACCAGAATGATGTGACTGCAACCAGCAGTAAAACTACAGTAACTACAAATACAGCGGGTGCCAACTCTAAAATTATTCCCATGTTCCAGTATTTCCAGTATTCCCACTAGAATTGCACGGTTCACAGGCCCACAGGAGCGGACCCTGCCTTCTATTAAAATCCACCTCATCTAGAGGCAAACAGCTGAGCTGGAAATCCTCTGAGAAAAGGTCACCCACAGGAAGCGACAGCTTAGCGCAGCGCGAGTGCCGGGCAGGGTCTCCAGGAGCACAGCCTGTATCCCTCATCAGAGTGAGGTTGGATGACACTTGCGCTGCCACCCCCGGAAAACCTCCTGTGAGAAGCCAGGGCGGGCAAAGAATCAGCAGCAGCATCTTCAGCGGGGGGCAGAGCAATTATCTTACCATCTACCACATATTCTTCCATGGTCTGGTGACCAACGCCTGGGAGGGTTCAGCTACCAAAGCTGCTCTGCCCTCCAGGACTGGCTCCAACTTGGGGAAAACCATGTTCCTGCCATACGTGACCACCAAGGTGGTACCCAGGTTTACCTCAGCACTGCCACCTGAAGCACATCAAGGAAAGTACCAGGAAGGTTCTGGAAAGGCTTCACCAGCCCAGGGGTTCATGTGTCTTCTCAGGTTCCTTTTTGCTCTTTAGTATTTAGTATTCCTGCCATTTTGCTGTTAATGAGGGTGAGAGGTTAGACGCAGGCAAAAATTAGCAGTAACGGGAAGAAAAACTAAAAGGGCTCCTCTCCACTAGAGTGTGGGCACCCCACCTCTCTGCACACCACGGGCCAGTCCTTATTTCCTTGGAGACATGATCCTCTGTAATTGTGCTCTTGTGTTTGTTCAGCAAGTGTGTACACAAACAAATACAAATTATTCTTTCCCTAATCTGAGGCAGGCATCTTAGAAGCAAGAACATGAGACTCAGAGCTCACTTTAAATTTGGGGGAGGGCTTCGTGCACAGGCAAGGTGCAGGAACTTTCATTTATGAATGGCTACATCTTGAATTGATGACAGAGCACTGAATAGCCGCATTAATTAAACTGGCCACACGGTTCATTTCTCGCAGTGAAGTATATCATAATAAACCGTTCACATTTACAGGGTAAAGATGCTGAGTCAAGGCAGGGTATAGGGGAAACCTGAATCATTATCCCTTTTTCTATGGCTCTCGAAAAACAACAGCTTCTGCCTACAGAGGTACTGTAAAAATAAAGCAAATTCAAATGTAAACTTATACGGTGCCGTATCAACAAGTAATGGTTTATCAGTTAAATACAGAGAAATGTCATTTCACCAAGAAAAAGAACTGGGGAAAGGTCATCGAGGGTCACATTTTTAGAAAGAAAACACAGAATGTCTTGAGGACTTCCCTGGCGGTCCAGTGGTTAAGACTCCGCGCTTTCACTGCAGGGGGCGCGGGTTCAATCCGTGATCGGGAACTAAGATCCCGCATGCTGTGCTGAGCGGCCAAAAAACAAGAAAGAAAATACAGAATGTCTTGGCAGGCGTAACCTGCCAATACAATTGTCTAACCCAATTACCTGCACTACCTCTTCAGGTGTTTTTCTCTGTACGCCCATCCAGAAGGATCCCCTCCAGCCTGGCCAACAGGACAATGGCCTGAGCTAGAACGGCTGGGAGAGGCATGCATCCACCCAAGAGAAGTCCCTGAACCTCTCCTCTCCACCAGGGTGTGGTTCCCTCAAACGTCCCTAAAACCTTGCGGGGGGTGCCCCGTATTTCCCACGCACGTGCTTCTCCTTCGCACCCAGAAGTACAGTTGAACTGGTCAAATCACACGTTACAATCTGGGGGCTGCAGAAGGCAGCCGTATCCATAAAACCCGACTGCGGGGCTTCCCTGGTGGCACAGTGGTTAAGAATCCGCCTGCCAATGCAGGGGACACGGGTTCGAGCCCTGGTCCGGGAAGATTCCCACATGCTGCAGAGCAACTAAGCCCGCGAGCCACAACTACTGAGCCTGTGTGCCACAACTACTGAGCCTGCGTGCCACAACTACTGAGCCTGCATGCCACAACTATTGAGGCTGCACGCCTAGAGCCCGTGCTCCGCAACAAGAGAAGCCACCGCAATGAGAAGCCAGCGCACAGCAACGAAGAGTAGCCCCCGCTCACTACAACTAGAGAAAAGCCCGCATGCAGCCATGAAGACCCAATGCAGCCAAAAAAAAAAAAAAAAAAGCCCTGCCTGCGGCCATGGTATTGTTTGCTGGAAGCTGTATTCATTTCACACCCTCAAAGCTACTCTCACACCTGGCCTCTTTTGGATCCTCAGAAAACCCCTGTGAGACAGGATGACAGCTGTCAGAGGCACCGCCTTAGAGATGAGGAAGTGGAAACCCAGAAACACACACAGCTCATTCAGTGTCACATCCAGTGGGCCCTGGGCTGGGGGAGATGCCAACACCCAGGCCCTCTGCCTGCACCGTGGTCTGGGAAGCAGCCTGTCAGCGGGAGGGGGGCACACGTTTTGGAGAACACAGATCCGGGTTCAAATTCCAGGTCTGCCACTTAGACGTTGGGGGGGGGGGCGGCTAGAGCACATGTCATCGCCATTCGTAAGATCTGTTTCCTGTCAAATAAAGTATGCACGCTACCCATAACTCACATTAGGTCTCCAATGCAGGAACATACTCTGTACCTTCCCAACTGCAGCCACAGGCCAGCAGCAGTCCTCCAAAATTGTGGATTTCCATCCTTCCTCTTCCCACTGCGTTTGATACCCCAGCCCAGCGTCTTTGACATTTACCTTTCAGCAGGATTACTGTACTTCACTCCGCGCAACAGTGCCTGCTTGCAAAAGGAGAAAGAAACCAGAACTCCGTGCATGAAATCTTTTTAAGGGCACGGAGAGGCCGACACTTGGGAAAATCAGTGATACCTGTATAATCTTATAAATGAAGTATTATTTCATAAAAAGCAAAGTCCGAGTTACAGCATGTGACGACTTCTTGAAAGGTTATTTTGTGTTAGCTTTTCTTTTTTTACATCTTCATTGGAATATAATTGCTTTACAATATTGTTACTTTCTGCTGTATAACAAAGTGAATCAACTATATGTATACACATATCCCCATATCCCCTTCCTCTTGCATCTCCCTCCCACCTTCCCTAGCCCACCCCTCTAGGTGGTCACAAAGCACCTAGCTGAGCTGATCTCTCCCCGTGCGATGCAGCTGCTTCCCACTAGCTATCTATTTTACATTTGGTAGTGTATATATGTCCATGCCACTCTCTCACTTCATCCCAGCTTACCCTCCCACCCCCGTGTCCTCAAGTCCATTCTCTACATCTGCGTCTTTATTCCTGTCTGCTCCTAGGTTCATCAGAACCATTTCTTTTTTTTTTTTTAGATTCCACATATATGTGTTGGCATTCAGTACTTGTTTTTCTCTTTCTGACTTCACTCTATGACAGACTCTAGCTTTTAATACAAACTTGTCAGGGAACTAGATCCCGCATGCCGCAACTAAGACCCAGCACAGCCAAATAAATAAGTAAATATTAAAAAAAAAAAAAGAGCCATTTAGGAAGCAGAATCTAGGATGACCCTCAGATTCCTGGGATGGGTGAGTGAACCACCACATGGAGTGTATGAACGATTCCTTTCCTTTTTACGTAGAGAACTCGGTGTCCAACAATTAGCCGATAAGCCTTCGTAAGCTGAGCGTAGCTACCCTATTTTCCAACCCTCCATAGTGGCCACTACCCTACTGTACGCCTGGAGAGGCACACCTCACTCGGCAGCACAATTGCTTTCAATTATTAACTTCCCTAAACATTCCTGGACATAAAAACAGCTCACATGCAAAAAAACTAAAGGACATTCCACTGAACTGAGGCTCTCGGTCACCTAATATTTGCTTGGGGTAAAAGGTGAAGTTCACAAAAGGCAGCAGAATATCAGAAATCAACAAGCAGAAAATATTCCTTGTGTCAAGTAACAGACATTTTTAAGAGTTTCCTTTAGATTATCCATATTTTTACCATGTCGTTAGGATGAACTGTTGACGGTTGGTAGTATTATTCATATATCGCCTATTTTTATGCAACATCTTTCAAAATATAATTACATAGATTATAAATATAATTGTGTACAAATATAATGCAAAGGAAACCCCCTCAAAAAGGCTATTTTACTTACATATCCATGAAAGTTTGGCCTCTGCTTCCCTAATTCTTCCCAATTCTGTATTTTATAAAGCATTGGTTTGTTTCTTTGGCAGTAGGATTTGATGTTGATGGAGCTGTGAGATGTCTGTAACAGATTTTTTTTTTAATGCCCTGTACAGCCTAGACTATTTCTACAGTTGTCAAGGAAACTTAATGGTGGTAGCTTCTGGGGAGGGGTACCGGGTGAGGAGGCCAGCTTTGTGCTGAATTCCCACCTGCACCCCCTTCGTTTTGCACCGTGTGCCTGTAGCACTCATTTTTAAAACAGAAAAGTCCTCGCCGGAAAAGCTCGAGAGGGGCTCAAGCCATTCGAAGAAAGTAGACGTCTCGTTAAAGTAAGAGGGAGAGTCTCCGAAACACACTTGAAACACACCAGCTTGAACAACAATTTTATTCTTAAAAGCAGCAATTTTTCCGGTATTCAAAGTGCAGGCGCCCACCGGTAACTGAACTGTCAGGTCTGCCAATAATAACCATGCAGAGTGACTAAACATTTTTTCCAACAAAGGAAAAAATGCATTGGATCAAAGTGCAGAACCAGCCCCGGGCCGGAGCGGGTAAGCGTTTCCGCCTCCCACCTTCCCACCGCCTTTAGACTCCAGGCTGCAACTTTAATTGCTCGCTTGGAACGCGTCCTCACAGGCACTGCCAGCAGCTGCGGTCGGCGCGGCCCGCCCCTCCCCCCGGTCACGTGACGGCTGAGAAAAGTAGGGGAAAGGTTACCGCGAGCCCCGCCCCCGGCCTGGCGCGCCCCGGGCGTTCAGATCCTGTTCCACCGGGCCGGTCGGGAGCCACGTTCCGGAGCGAGCTGGCGCGCGTTGGCGGCGCTGCCACTCCGGCGACAGCGGGCGAAATGCAGCGCCTCTGGGTGGGAAGGCCGAGCCCTGCATGGTCAACTTTGGGGACAGTTAAGAGTTCGGTGTGCCCGAAGACAACCCACACCAGAAACGCTGCCCCGCGCCCCGCGAGCCCAGAGCGCCTCCGGAAGGGGCTCACCGCGCAGCCCAAGGAACAATTAACTGTGCTTCCATGAATGGGCACGCGGGGCTAGGGTTGCGTAAGCCCGGGCCCTCGCCCCAGGACTCCCCGGAGACCCAGGCTTGACCGCTCGGTGACCACGGGGGCTGGAGCTGGAGCCAAGGCCGGGCGGCAGCGACGCCAGCTTTCTTCCTTTCACCTCTGGGTTAGGCCGCTTGTTTTCAGTACAAACTCGAAAGGTTATTTCGGCCTGTGCATGACGCCAATTTCTGCCACTCTTGATACAAAATATGTGCACTCCTTTAAGATGGCTCTTTTTCTGATTCCAACAGCTGTTCAGATGGAGTTCAATGTGCAAGATCAGGTCTAGCCGCACATCTTTGGAAGGAAACCGTTCATTTACATACGAAAAGCAGCCCCCGGGCACGCAGGGGCAGAACCACCCCAAACTCCAACGAGAATTTTGCATTCAGCTCCTATCGCTTACAACTAAACACTCCCTCGCCTCAACGATAAGCATTATCATCAACATTAATGTTCTCATTTATGCCACGCTCACTAAGAGTCACCTTAAATAATTTGGAAAGGGGGGGTGATTGCTTGCTGGCATAAAAAAATAAATTAATTAAAAGACCAGTGTGTTCGGCCATTTTTTATTCATTTGGTTTGTGGTTTAGAATGAAATAAGCATGCTTGAATATCTGGAATGACCAGAAACCGGAAGCCTGCGTGAGAAAATGGTGTAACAAAATACACTTTTCAAAAGGTTAAACTGATTTTATTTGGTGACTTACAAAGTTAGCAGTTTCCTACTAAAATCTGCCCTTCAATATTTTAACATCACGTGGAGCACAGAGGAAACCGAAAGCAGCTCCGAGTTGGGAATATTAAGTTCTGTATTCAACCTGATTTCTCGAGATCTTTAACTCTTGGAGTTAAAAAAGTAAGATCATCTTTGTTCCGTTCGGCTTTAACGTGAGTCAACCACCGATTTACACTATAAAGACACTGATCCACAGCCTTTCCAAAACGAAAGGAACTGTCTGCTCGCCCAGGGAGTTGGGGTTAGGGGCTGCCGGAATAGGGGCCCCGGAGCCCGGGCTGCTCTACCGCCCTGACCGTGCCGTCCGGGCTCGCAGGCCAAGTTCGCCCAGGCCTGGTCACGTGAAGCGCCCACACCCTCCCACCCCCTGCAAGGCAAGCTCCCCGGCCCGGCGCGACCTTGGGCAGGCTCTCCTCGCCCACCTGCCCTAGACCGCGCGTCGCATGGGGGGATGGAGGATGCTCGCAAGAGGGGACTCAGGCCTGGCGCCTCCATTCGCATCCACCTAGGGCGCTCGGACACCGCCTGGAGTCCCAGCGCCAAGGGCGTGTCCCCACGGCTGCGCTGCGGGGGCGGGAGCCTGGAGGGGGTCGGGAGCCTGGAGGGGGTCTGCGGCGCCCTGCTGAGTCCCTAGCGTCCCTCTGGCTCCCGCTTGGGCCGGCCCGCGACCCCGGGACGGCCCCCCAGACCCAATCCACTCTCGGAGGGGGAGGGGATGGGGCGAGATAAAGGAAGGATCAGCGGCGCCCTGCCATATCCCGAGGGCTCAGCATCCATCCCGCCGTCGCGTCCTTTCCACCGCCCTACCGCGGATCCCCAGACCCAATCCACTTCGGCGAGGGGAGTGGGATGCTGGGGAAAGGGAACCGGCAGTCCTGGTGTCCCCTGGCCGGGGGCATCCTGCCAAGTCCGGAGAGTCAAGCGTCCCTCCAGCTCCCATACAGTACCTGCTCGCAAGGCCGACCGATCCTAGGGCAGACCCCGAGACCCAATCAACCCACTCCTGGGAAGTGACGGTGAGATGGGAAGGGAAAGACAGCCGGTGGCCCTACTGGCCCCAGCCCGGAGGCGTCCTGCTAAGTCCGAAGGGTTGAGCATCCCTCCCGCAGCCACACCGGACCTGCCCGCATGCGGACCGACACTGACGCGGACCCCCTAGACCCAATCCACTGCGGGGTATGGGGAGTCCCGCCCCGCTCCGGTTTCGAGCTCTCTAAGAACCGCTGTCCCTCGGCGCCCCGACACAGGCGGCGGCCCCCCGCTCCCCTCCTCGGCCCGGGCCCTTGCAGTCCCCGTCCGCCCCTGGCCCTGGGCCCCGCCGCAGCCAGCCCCCGGCTCCCGCCAGCACACCCCCCCCCGGCGGCGCGCGGCCTTAGCCCGGCCTTACCGAGTCGGTGGACAGAGACGCGGCGACAGCCACAGCAGCAGCGGCGGCTGAGTGAGCGAGGCAGCGAGCGAGCGCCGGGCGGGAGGACAGCGGGCGCGGTTGAAGGCACCCGACGCCGCCCGCGGCCGATTGGCTGAGGCGCGAGGGGCTGTGCGGCGACTCCCGGCGCTCGGCGGGCCAAGGGCGGGACCTGGACGAACGGGGCGGGGCATCAGCAGGGGCGGGGCGCCCTGAGGAGCGGGTCGGGCGAGGAAACTGAGGCTCGCAGGGGTGCAGGGCACCTCCGCCTCTGCCAGCTTGAGGCCTAGGACGAGATTTCTCGCCCTGCGAGCCTCAGTTTCCTCATCTGAAAAATGGGCCAACTCATTAGGGCCATGCCCGTAAAAGCGCTTAGCACAGTGACTAGCTCAAGCTCGCCCTTTATAGGCATTGCCCCGTATAATCCTCACGGCACCCCTATAAATAGCTGATCCTAGCCCGGGTCAGAGAAGGGATCACTAACCTGCCCACAATCACACTAAGAAGATGGATTCGACATTGGGCCCGGGTCTGATTTCAGAGCCCACACTCCAGATTAGACCTTATCCCAGGAGTGACAGCTGATAGGATCTTAAGGCAGCGTGGCTCACGACACCGACACGGTAATGCCTATTCCAGTGACCTTTCTGAGCCCCCTCTTCATATAACTGGGATAAAAATTGCTCCCTTGCTGGGCTTTGGTAAGATTTAGTAAACTATTCAGGCGCCTAAAGCATAGTAGGTGCCAGGAAAGAAATGGCTGGAGGTGGGGACAGAGTGACTGATGTGCCTTGTACCGGTCCCTGAGCTGGCACTGGCCGATCTCAGGGTCTAGGTCCAGGCCGAGGGCAGCTGCCACCTGGAGCTACTTCGCGGGGTGGAGGTCCGCGCTTCCCGCGGCGTGAGCAGCCCCTTCCCTATCTCTGCCGAAAATGCTTCCCAGGCCCCAGCGGGTGGTCCCGCATACAGCAGGTGCTCCATAAAATAACCAGTTCTATGAACAAAGACCGGGCTTTCCTAAAAGTCCGCCGCTCCTCCGGGCGGCGAAAACTCCCTGCTGGCCTCTGTCTTTCCAGATGGGTTTCAAAGAGAAAATGAAAGTCCTGTCTAGTTCCGCACCCCCCTCCGCCCCCAGTGCACTGTTGGCGCACACTCTCCAGGCTGTTTTGAATGAAGTCATAGGATCAGTGCAGTTTGTAACACTCCTTTGATTTCACTTGGCTCATGTCGTGGACGGGATCCCCTGTCGAGGCACAGAGATGACCGAGGCTTTCTCAGTATGTAACGCGCCCCACGGACACGTAGGCACCCCCTTTGCACCGCAGCAGGCACAAATGAAGCTGTGTGGGCCGTCAACGTGCATCTTTGAGCGCCTGCATCTCTCGGTAAATCGCTAGAAGTGAAGCAGCCAGGTCAAGGGGCACGTGAGGCGCCTTGGTGACATTTTGGTGCTACTCGCCGAGCTGCCCTCTGGAAAAGCGTCCGCCACCACCCGCCCCTGCCTCCCCGGTTGCGGGAGTGCGGCCTGGTCTCCAGGAGATCACCACCGCTGGCTGTCAATCCTGAAGTGTGTGTGGTGGGGTATCTCTCCTTATTTTCATTCGCATTTCTTTGAAGTTAGAAGTTGGAGATTTCGTTCCCCTGCTGGCTCCTGTCTGGCCCGCGAGCAATCCCAGGCCCCGAGCCCCGAAGATCTCGTGGCCCAAGAGGGCAAGTGGTCTGGGCCAAGGCACACTTGCCCGAGGCTCGGCTGCACCGCACCTACCCTGGCTCCTCCAGCATCACCTGCGCGCCTCTACCAGCCTGTGGACCTTCCTGGGTTGTGCCTCGCAAGTTGGACTGTCGCTCTACCCCATATGCCCTTCCCTCGTCTTCCTGGAACCCCAGCTGTCTGCAGGTCCCCGCCCCAAGGTCACTTTCTCCTTCCCTCCTTGCCCCGTCGTGCACCCCGCAGGGATTGGCCCGGAGTCCGTCTATTCCCAGGGCTCTGCGGCCTTGACGGTGCACCCCTCCCTGAGCGCTGCCTCAGTGTCACCTGCAGGCCGGGAGGGGCAGGGGCAGGGACCGCAGTCGCCTCCGCTTTCACCTGTGCTCCAGAGGCTGGACTCTCTCCGGGGACGATAATGAGCCCACGCCTGCTGGCGACTCCAGCCGAGCGGTGGAGGCCTCATTCCCTTCTTGAGCTCTGTTCCTGGGGACTGCAGCTCCCCGGGGTGGCTATTAATAAAGAACTGAGGAACTAGGTCCCTGGGGAGCTCCGGCCCGTTTGGATCCTGAGTTCCCTTGGGGCCAAAAACATCCCAGAGTCTGCCTCAGAAAGTAATCTTTCTTAAGCTCTGTTTTTTTGAAATTCTTCCCGGATTTGATTGGAACACACTGTAGCAGCCGCCTATTGTGGCCATAAGGAACACTTTTTTAAAAAAAGGCGTGTAATGTTTTTATTATTACTCGGATATTGAACTAGTCCCTCTTTTTTTCTGATTTCTGTAAAGCAAACCCAGAAATCTTGTCATTTTGTCCACCAGTTCTTGAGTAGGAATCGCTAAAAAAAAAAAGATAAAGGTCCTTTTAAATAAAAAACAGAATGGCAATGCCATTGTCCAACCTAAAATAGAGAAACAATTGTAATACAAAACTTGTAAAGCCTTCTGGGCCTGTGAAGAGCACAGCTGAGTCCCACTCACCCTTGCCAGCCTCATTTCTTGCTGGCAGCTCCCAGCAGGTTCTGGTCCAAAAGTGTGTGAGATTTTTTGGAACTCAGTTTCTATTTCCCATAGGAAGCAATTTTATAATCGCAGAGTTCCGCGCTTCTGAACTTGGACCTTGAGCCCCATTGGTAGTGAGTGAATAGTAGCAATTCCACATCAGGGTGGGGACAATATTTGCTCTGCCAGCACCACCGGGATCTGGTGAGGACAAAACGAGACAATGCAGTTGCAAGCAAAGAACGAAGGCGGCTAGACCGTGTGCCGGTGAAAGGACCTCAGAGTGGCAACGAATTCTTAATTGAATGGGCTTGGCCTATGACCCAGTAATCCCACTCCTGGGTATGCACCAAAGAGAAATGAGAGCCCACGTCCACGCAGAGACTCAGGCAGGAAGGTTTACGGAAGATTTGCTCAAGGTGACAAAAATCCAGAAACAACCCGGATGCCCATCAGCAGTAGAATGCTTAAATAAATCGTGGTTTCTCCGCACAGTGTAATAATACACAGCCAGAAAAAAGAGTAAACTACTGACACACACAAGGTGGATGAATCTTACAGAGCTTGTGTTAAGCAAAAGAAAGCCAAACACACACACACAAATAAATATACTGTACTATTTCAATAACATAAGTGAGATATATATTTTTTTCAGTTTTTTTTCTTTCTGTTCTCTCTGATAGTTTTTATTTATTTGTTTTTTTATTTATGGCTGTGCTGGGTCTTCGTTGCTGTGTGCGGGCTTTCTCTAGTTGCGGCGAGCATGGGCTATGGGGGCTACTCTGCTGCAATGCACGGGCTTCTCATTGCGGTGGCTTCTCTTGTTGTGCAGCACGGGCTCTAGGAGCGTGGGCTTTGGTAGTTGTGGCACGTGGGCTCAGTAGTTGTGGCGCAAGGGCTTAGTTGCTCCACAGCATGTGGGATCTTCCCAGACCAGGACTCAAACCGGCGTGCCCTGCATTGGCAGGCGGATTCTTAACCACTGCGCCACCAGGGAAGTCCCAAGTGAGACATATTAACAGCGGTGATGGCTATTGACCTAGAAATATACAAAGGAGCCCATGGTGGGGGTGGGGTGGGGGGAGGTGGGGTGTATGAAAATGCCTTGCTCCACATGCATAAGATTATACACTTGATGGTGTTTTCTCCCTGATGTTAGGCCTCAATTTCATTTTATTTATTTATTTAATTTATTTTTTGACTGCACCTCGCTGCTTGCGGACCTTAGTTCCCCGGCCAGGGATTGAACCTGGGCTCCAGCAGTGAAAGCACCGAGTCCTAACCACTGGACCGCCAGCGAATTCCCATGGCCTCAATTTTAATAATCAAAACTTAAAAGAAAGATTTAGAGGTGAGTAGGGCATTGACTGTTGGTGGTAGGGGTGAGGCCATCTGGGTGGTCATGAAACGAAGAGGTGATGAAGCTGAGACACTGGGTCACCTGGGGAGACTGCGGAGCTGGGGAGGAGAGGAAGAGTGCGGACAGCTGCCAGCTTCTCGCTGGTGCAGGGGAGCGGCAGGGAGAGCAGCGGGGAGAGTGTCCGCAGCCAGGGAGGTGGCAGGGCTGTGGGCAGGAGTGGCAAAGGAAACCTGCGCCCCAGGCCCTCTTCTCCTTCCTGTCCTGTTGCCTCCCCCTCCTCTCCAGGGCGTGGACTCCACTCTCTTTCCTCTGCACCTCACCACACCCAGGGCCCTGCTGGGGCCCTTTTAGGCACAAGGAAGGTGGGCAGAGGTGAGGGTTGCCTTCCCAGGGAGGCATCACAGTGGCCAGGCGTGGACACGCCTGGACCCTGGGCCAGGTCTGCCCCTGGCTGGCTTTGTGGGTGCCTCGCTCCCCCATCTGGGCCTCAATCTCTTCACTTAAAAAAAAAAAAAAGGGACTTCCCTGGTGGTGCAGTTGTTAAGAGTCCACCTGCCAATGCAGGGGACACAGGTTCGAGCCCTGGTCCGGGAAGATCCCACATGCCACGGAGCAACTAAGCCCGTGCGCCACAACTACCAAGCCTGCGCTCTAGAGCCCACGAGCCACAACTACTGAGCCTGCATGCCTAGAGCCCGTGCTCCACAACAAGAGAAGCCACTGCAATGAGAAGCCTGCACACTGCAATGAAGAGTAGCCCCCGCTCGCCACTACTAGAGAAAGCCTGCGTGCGCAGCAACGAAGACCCAACGCAGCCAAAAATAAATAAAATTTTTAAAAATTAATTAATTAAAAGAAAAAAACGAGGACATTGGGCTGGGCTGATAATGAGCAAACTTTTCACCACCATTCTTTTTGTTTTTAATTGAAGTATAGTTGATTTATAATGTGTTCATGACTCAGTACAGCTGAGTGATTTATTTATACACATATGTACATTCTTTTTCATGTTCTTTTCCATATGGTTTATCACAGGATATTGAATATAGCTCCCTGTGCTCTACAGTAGGACCTTGTTGTTTATCCATTCTATATATAATAGTTTGCATCTGGGAATCCCAAACTCCCAATCCATCCCTCCCCTCCCCGCTCCCCCTTGGCAGACACAAGTCTGTTCTCTAAGTCTGTCACCACCATTATTTATTTGAAGAAGCAGCAATTCTAGTCACTTAGGGGTGTGAACTCCAAAGCTAGACGGCCTTCAAACCCTGACTCAGCTGCTTCCCAGCTAAGTGATCCTAACCTCTACGTCCTGTGGTTTCCTCACCTGGAAAATGGGGAGAGGAATGGAAGCTGCCTTGGAGGATCCTAATGAAGATTACCTGAGTAGCTGATGGGAAGCCCTTAGGACGTTCCCCAGTACACAGTAGGCGCCATATAAATGTTGGCTGTGATTATCCTTCTCCCTCTATGGAGCGCATGTTTTAAAAGCTTTTGTCTATAAACAGCACATTTAATGACTTATTTCCTCATTTATTAATCAGAAACATGGGCACAATTGCCATCTTACAATCAGCATGAGATGTATTCATTCCTTCAAGAGATGCTTGCCTCTAAGCGCAGGGATCGCCAAGACCTGCTGGGCTGCCAGCCAGGGGCAGACGACATGCGCACTTTGATCCATGTAGGTTCGTTTCAGATAAATGTGGGACCTTTCTAAGGCTATTTGGAAAGGTCCGAATAGCTCAGAGGTCAGCATTATGACCTCCTCAGATCCCAGTCATCTCTGAGGGTCCCACCAGCCAGCCCACCTGGAGAATGTGAGCTCGGGCCAGGACCTGAGCTCCTTGGTGTGACCAGAGCAGCGTGCTGGGCAAAGAGCAGGTGACACCTCAGCAGATGCTCCTTGAAGCTGGCATCTTGTCTGGCCTGCCTGGACCCCAGAGATGGGGAAGAGGTGACCAGCCTGCATCACATTTGAACTGATATCCAAATAAACATCAGCAGAAGACTTCTGTGTCAAGATGCTAGTTCTTCCCCTTTGCAGAAGGAGAGGAGGAGGTAATACCTTGAGTCAATAGTTTTGAAACTTGGGAGTTGCAGGCAGTCACTGACCCTTTGGAAACCTGATGACAGCTACAGAAAAACACACACACACGTCAACAGTGGTAAATAATTTCAGTCTTGGACCTTCCGAAGCCCATTTATCAACTCCTGACCCACATAGATTAAGAAAAATGTATCCAAAATTTTGAAACAAAGCAAAAGGATGTCTGGAATGTCGTTTCACTGTCTCACCGTCTAACCACCCATCCAAGGATTAGCTCATTCTCTAGGGAATTGTGTTTTGACCCCGCCCATCCAAGGATTAGCTCATTCTCTAGGGAATTGTGTTTTGACTAAGCCCCAGACTCTTATGAAGTTACATGTAACTGGTAGATGTTTGTCCCACAAAAATGCAAGGATTAAAATAGATAACTAATAAGGACCTACTGTAGAGCACAGGGAACTCTACTCAATACTCTGTAATGGCCTACACAGGAAAAGAACCTAAAAACGAGTGGATATATGTTACACATGTATAACTGATTCACTTTGCTAAAGCTAACACATTGTAAATCAGCTATATGCCAATAAAATTTTTTTTAAATAAAGAAAAAGCAATGCAAGGATTTCTTTCAGTTGAAAAAAGTATTCGCCAAAGTTGTGTTTTTATTGCCATGTAGAATATTAACCAGTTTTGTACCTATTTAGGAAAACCAGATTTTGTCTACCCTTCCTGTGCAGGGAAACCCCCAGCTCTTCCCCACTATGTGTTTCTTCCCTGTTTGTTTTCTTCACTGCTCACAGGAAACACTTCACTTCCTTTTTTATTTTTTTTGAAAGAATTTTCTTTTTTCAAAATTAAAACAAAAAAGTTTTTGGCCGCGCTGCGTGGCATGTGGGATCTTAGTTCCCCGACCAGGGATCGAACCCATGCCCTCTGCACTGGAAGCGCAGAGTCTTAACCACTGGACCGCCAGGGAAGTCCCTAACACTTCACTTCTGACAGTTCTGGTCACCCAGTGTGTGGACGTTTTCCCCACACCAACAAGCAATTCTCCAACACCACTAGGGTATCCAAGAATCAACTCAAATCTGACACTATCTACCCATTGATAGCATCGGGTTTCACAGGTTAAGGGCTCAGTCCCACAAGACCGTCCCCCGACTCCAGATGTCAGTTGCAAGTCCAGGTTATCACCTGTGCTTCTGCCCCCTGCTACAGATCAGAGGTTCCACCCTTGCGTTTGCTTGATTTGTTAGAGTGGATCACAGAACTCAGGAAAACACATTTACCAACTCAGCAAAGGATGTGATAAAGGATGCCGGTGAACAGTCATGAAGAGAGACAACAGGGCTCACCAGTGACCAGCCGCACCTGCCTCTTCCCCAGGTTCCATCCTGTTGGGACCCTCTGCTGCATTTCACTGTTGCCCCATCTCCCCCCTTCCCCCGCCAGAATCCTCTCCTTCTGTAACCCGTGCGTCACCCCTGCCCCACTTCTCCCCTCCCCTGGGACCTGTTCTCAGATGCCTTCCTTGGCTGCCTTCTGTCTGGCCCCCACCCCAGGCTAGGTGAGGCTCCCAGCCTCTTGTCTTGGCCCTGCCTCTGCCACTAGCCTTGCTCTCCTGCGAGCTTCCACCCTGCCACATAGGCACCCCCATTCTGATCCTCCCAAATCCCCAACAGAGGGGCCCTCTCCAAGAGAAATGACTTGACTCATTTGCTTCCTAGGGCTGTCACCCACCAGGAGGAGAAGTCAAACTTCAGGTGCCAGCAAAGCAGGGTCACAAAGAAAAGAAAAATGGGGGAGGGGTGTTATATTTTCTATGTTAAAGAAAGCAGCAAATAGCCCTCAAGGGAAGAATGAGAACTTTGATGGATTTTCTTACACTTATTTTAGTAGATATCTTGTAAATTACACATGAAGAGGTTACCGTAATCCTTCTAGCACGTAGGTCTTTCAAATGATCTGAATCCAGCCCTCTTCTTACCCATATTCATTCATTTGTCCATTCATTCATTTGTCCATTCATTCATTCATTCATTTGGCAAATACATACTGAGCAACTCAGTAGTGACAGAGCCTTTAGACCAAGGCCTGCCCTCAGGAGTCCACACTCTGGTGGGAGAGGCCTAGGATGCAGTGGATGGGAGCTGGTTTTCAATGGACCATACGCTCCAAAGGGTGGGAACGCTGTAACCAGCACCTGATACATCATATGGTCTCAGAAATGTTAGCTGCATGATTCACTGATGGTTGAGTGGATGGATGGGTGGGCAGATGGATGGAGGGCCCTGCCGGCTTAGCTCCCTGGGGCCCCTCCCATCTGGCCTTTCCTTTCCAGGCCCTCATCCCATCTCAAAGTCCCCTGCAGGAACCCCTCTAAACTTCACTCCTGCCTGTCCTTCTTCTTGGGGCTCCTAAAGTCACCTTCTGCATCTCAAAACCTTTGATGCATCCTGTGACCTCATGCAGACCCAGCTACATAATTTGCCCAGCACAGCACAGAGCAAAAATGCAGAGCCTTGTTCAAAAATCATTAAGAATTTCAACACAGTGACAACTAGGCATTACACCAACCACAGGGCTCTTCCAAGTGCTGGCCCTGTGACCGCACGGGTGGGACACTTAGGCAGCCGGCCCTGTCTCCAGGACAGGGCCACAAGACCTCCCCAGATCTGCACCCAAGAGACCACGCCAGCCTGTGTTTACAAGCCTCGATGAGTTCGGTGCTTCTTCCACTCAAGACCTCACACCTCACTTCCGGCCTCTGGGCATCTATTCGCGGTTCCCACCACCCAGTGTGCCTTCCCATGCCGTGGGCTAGGTGCCAGGAAGGGAGATGGGGAAAACCACACCCAGTCCCAACTCCCCAGAGAAGATGTTCAGAGGGCATCTGGGTTCTGGCACAGCTGTGGCTCTGTCCAGCTGTGAGGCCCAAAGCGGGCAAACTTTCCCTCTGTTGCAAAACAGGCAGCAACGAGGACGACGCTGGATCCACGTGGGGCTCTGCTCGTAGCCCTCCTCCCTGTTAAAAAATCTACCAAGATATGACTCTTGTGTACCATAAAATTATCCTCTTAAAGTGTACAATTCACGCTGCCATGGCCTGGGTTCAATCCATGGTCGGGGAACTGAGATCCCGCAAGCTGTGCAGGGGGCAGCCGAAAAGAAAAAAAAAAAAAAAAAAGTGTACAATTCAGTGGTTTTTACATATACACGGTTATACGACCATCACCACAACCTAGTTCCAGAACGTTCCCCAAAACTTTTTTTCCTAAAAGAAACCCCATCCCCCATCAGCAGCCCTCTTCCCAGGCCCCCAGGCCCTGGCAACCACGAATCTACTTTCTGTCTCTATAGCCTTGCCTATTCTGAAAGTTTCATATAAATAAAATCCTACAATATGTGGCCTTCTACGTCTGCTTCCTTCACTGAGCATAATATCTTCAAGGTCCATCCAGGTTGTAGCCTGTCAGTGCTTCATATCCCTTTTTAGGGCCGCGTATATCCCATGGTAAGGGTATGCCACATTTTGTTTATCCATTCATCCCCTGATGGATGCCCACAGCTCTTTCACACACCAGCTGCCAATCTGCCTGTGGGGGAGGGCTGGGGAGGGGTGCAGCCCCCCACTCTGACCTTGACCCTGAAATACAAGCCGCTGGCCGTCTCCCTTCCCACCAGAAACATTCCCACTTAACCTTCAAAGTCCAACTCAGACACCATCAGCTCCAAGAAGCCTCCCCAGATGACCCCAAATAGACTGATGACCCCTTTCTCGGGCCCTCCCACCGGGCCTGGTTCCAGGACACCTGCCTTTTCTAAGACCTGAGGCGTCTCCCCGCCCCACTCCAGATCCGGAACCGCGGTGGAGTCCCATTTCTGAAGCCCCCTGCGTTTGGACTCCGCCAACCCGCCAAACCTTTTGTGGAAAGGAGAGAGGGGGATTGGCTAGGCGCTAACTGGCCGCCACATAAACTAATTGTTTCCTTGAGATCTCTTGCCTTTGCCGGGAGGAGGAAAGCCAGGGAATTTCGGGGATGGGTGGGGTGCGGAGGAGGAAGTGACAGCCCCAGCAGCGGGGCTGGGGGGGGATTGCGGGGGAAGGTGGGGCGGGAGCGGCAGACCAGCGGTTGCTGGCGGCTGCCGAACGCAGTTTCAGTTGAAAAAATGCCCAATTGTCCTGCTCCCTCGAATCTGTGTTTTTCTCGTGGGAAGCTCGGAGGACGATCCCGAAGCTGCAGGCCCCTTCCCTGCCCGCCTGGGTGCCCGCCGTAGGCCCGGGGAAGGTCAAGGTCCTGGGCGTCCCGCGCAGCCGCCGGTCCTGCTCGCTGGGGAGGCGTTGGTCGCGGGTGGGGAGGGGGCCCCGGGACGCCCCCCGGCTTTCTCCGCTCTCCCTCCCCCGCCTCCTCTCGGCGCCCGCCGACGGCCCCTGTGCGTCCCCGGGTCCCCTAGGGCCGCTCTTCTACGCAGGAGGAGGAGCTGGAGGTTAGAGGGAGAGGCGGCCTCGGCGGCGTGCTGTTTGCCCGCACACCCGCCCGGGGTCAGCAGAGGTCGGCCGGCGGGCGCTCGCGGAGGGTCAAGGCCGCCCGGGGCCGCGCCCGCGGGGTCAGAGTCAGACTTCGGGAGGGACCGGTTCGGCGCCGAGCCGGGCGGGCGTGTGAAATCGCCCCCTGGCCGATTTCAGGCCGCAGGGAGGAGGCTGGGGGTGGCGTGCGTGCCCTCCAGCCCGGAGCCCCGAGCCGGGCCGGAGTGCGGAGCCTCGGGGGTACTCCGAGCGCGCACTCCCTGCGCCCTTCCACGCGCGGGGCTTCCTCGTGGCCGCGCGCTTCCTCCTGGGGTGCCCTCCGTCTACGCAAGCCGGGTGCCCTCGGTCCGTGCAACCCCGGCGGATCCGCTTACGCCGGGGCCAGTCGCCTTAGGGGATAGAGCGGCAGTTGACTTACAAGGCTGGCTGCTCAGGCTACCCCTCTATTAACCTTTTAAATTACGCAATTAAGGTGTATTCATTGTGGGAAAACAGGGAACACTGAACCGTAATCAAAAAGTTTTAAAATTGCCTGGAATCGCACTCCCTGATAAGACGCGGCTGCATTTCCTTTCCGTCTTTCCATGGCGCTACTTTCTGTGTATCTTTTCACTCTCATGTCGTGCGTGTCTACGAAATGGAAGTCGTATGGTACCCAAGAGTCTCTATGTTTTTTTTGATTTGACGTTATTCATTTTCCCCGGGTACTAGATGCATTCTCTTGGAATACATGGAAACTGCACAGAAGCCCCTGGTCACCTCCCTCCCCACCCCATCCAACTCCCCTCTCTGCTGGATGTGCTTCCAGATTTTTCCACATTCTACATCACACCACACACACACACACACATATATAGTCTTACTTAGGGATCTCTTACATAAGTCAGATTGGGTTGTTTGGAATCCCCCCACTCCGCAACTTAACGGTATGTTTTGGAACTCACTTGGTCTAGATACACCTCTTTCTTAACTCCGTTATGATATTCCATACTTTGCACCTTCATTCCTGTCGAGCATTCTCTGTTGTTTGCTGTTTTTCGTTTGTTTCCAGTTTCTCTCTATTCAGCCGTTCATCCCAAATGCGTTTCTGGGGCACCTGCTGTGTGCCAGACCCAGACCTCTCCTAGGTTCAGAAAGTACAATAATGAACAAAATAGACACCACCCTCCTGGGCCTGACCTTCTACAAGGGCAACTGACAAGTATACTGTAGGTGGGTCAGGACGGGTATTTTATTTTTTTAAATAGGGACGGTTCCAATCACTAATATGGTTCAAATATCAAGTCAGTATAAAAAAGTACCGAGGGAGGACTTCCCTGGTGGTGCAGTGGTTAAGAATCCACCTGCCAATGCAGGGGACACGGGTTTGAGCTCTGGTCCAGGAGGATCCCACATGCCGTGGAGCAACTAAGCCCGTGCACCGCAACTACTGAGCCCGCGAGCCACAACTACTGACCCCGCGAGCCACAAGTACTGAAGCCCGTGTGCCTAGAGTCCATATTCCACAACTCAGAGAAGCCACCACAATGAGAAGACCGCTCACCGCAATGAAGAGTAGCCCCTGCTCACTGCAACTAGAGAAAGCCCATGAGCAGCAACGAAGACCCAATGCAGCCAAAAATAAAGTATGAATAAATAAATTTATATTAAAAAAAGTATTGAGGGAAACATCTTACTCCCACACTTGCCCATCAGACACACGGGTAGCCACTCATTGGTTCCTTGTGTTATCCTTCCAGAATTTCCTTATGAAAATGCAAGTAGAAAAGAGTTGTTATGTATACTTCTCTTCTTTCCCGTGTAAAAGGAAGCTTGCTTACTTATATGTCTTGGCGCTATTTTCCTGTCATCACATAGACAGCTTCCTTGTTCAGCTTTATTTGTAAATTGTTTCAGGTACACAGTGTTCTATCAATATGGTTTATTTTACCACAGTCTATTTGTGCCCTGTAACAAACACACAGTGTGACACAGGGTGTTTCCTGTCTCTTGCCCTATAACATTGTTGCAGTGAATAACTATACAAAGGTCAATTTGCCCACCTGGAAGTCAATCAATAGAGTGGATGTTCAGAACTGTGATAGCTGGGTCAAGGCCTTGTGTGTGCACGGTGTTGATGTGTGTTACTGTTTGCCCTCTTATCAGGGTTTTCCAGAGAAACAGACCAATCGGATATAGGAGATATACATACATGTACATACAATTTTATATATAATATAATATAAAGTAATAATTATAAGGAATTGGCTCACCGCTATGGAAAACAGTATAGAGGTTCATCAAAAAACTAAAGATAGAGCAATTCCACTCCTAGGCATATACCCAGACGAAACTATAATTTGAAAAAATACATGCACCCTTATGTTCATAGCAGCACTATTTACAATAGCCAAGACATGGAAACAATCTAAATGTCCATCGACAGATGAATGGATAAAGAAGATGTGGCACATATATATATATATAAAATGGAATATTACTCAGCCATAAAAAGAATGAAATAATGCCATTTGCAGCAACATGGATGGACCTAGAGATTGTCATACTAAGTGAAGAAAGTCAGAAAGAGAAAGACAAATACCATATTATATCACTTATATGTGGAATCTAAAATACAGGTCAACACATCTGCAAAACAAAAACAGATTCACAGGTATAGAGAACAGACTTGTGGTTGCCGAAGGGGAGAGTGGGTAGGGGAAGGAAGCAATGGGAGTTTGGGATTAGCAGAGGCAAACTATTATATACAGGATAAACAACACGGTCCTACTGTATAGCATAGGGGACTATATTCAGTATTCTGTGACAAATGATAATGGAAAAGAATATGAAAAAGAATATATATATAAGAATATATATGTATAACCGAGTCACTTTTCTATACAGAAGAAATTAACACAATATTGTAAATCAACTATACTTCAATCAAAATTTTTAATCTTTTTAAATAAATTTATTTATTATTTATTTTATCTATTTTTGGTTGCATTGGGTCTTTGTTGCTGCGTGCGGGCTTTCTCTAGTTGCGGCAAGTGGGGGCTACTCTTCCTTGCAGTGTGCAGATTTCTCATAGTGGTGGCTTCTCTTGTTGTGGAGCACGGGCTCTAGGAACGCGGGCTTCAGTAGTTGTGGATCGCGGGCTCCAGAGTGCAGGCTCAGTAGTTGTGGCGCATGGGCTTAGTTACTCCATGGCATGTGGGTTCTTCCCAGACCAGGGCTTGAACCCGTGCCCCCTGCATTGGCAGGTGGATTCTTAACCACAGCACCACCAGGGAAGCCCTTCAATAAAATTTTTTAAAAAAGGAATTGGCTCACATAATTATGATTTGCAGTTGGCAAACTGGAAACCCAGAACAGACCGTAGTGTAGTTCCAATCCGAAGGCCAGCAGCCTCAGGACCCAGGAAGAACCAATGTTTCAGTTTGAGTCTGAAGGCAGGATAAAAATTGATGTCCTTCTTCCAAAGCACTTAGGCAGGGGGAGCTCCCTCTTACTCAGGGGGAGGTCAGCCTTTTCTATACAGGCCTTCAACTGATTAGATGAGGCCCACCCAAATTTGGGAGGACAATCTGCTTTATTTAGTCCACTGATTCAGATGTCAATGTCATCTAGAAACCCCCTCACAGACACACCTAGAATAATGTTTGACCAAACTTCAGGGCCTCCAGTGGCTCAGTCAAGTTGACATATAAAATTATTCCTTATACCCTCACCAGTGTGTCTTTTTTAAAGTGGCATTATCAAAATATAATTCATGGGAGTTCTCTGGTGGTTTAGTGGTTAGGATTCCAGGCTTTCACTGCCATGGCCCAGGTTCAATCCCTGTTCAGGGAACTGAGATCTCACAAGCCGTGCAGTGTGGCCAAAAAAAAGAAATGCGTGTGTGTGTGTGTGTGTGTGTGTGTGTGTGTGTATAAAATTCACATATAAGATATAATTCATCCATCTGAAGTGTATTTTCAATGGTTTTTAGTATATTTACAGAGTTGTGCAATGATCACCTCAGTCAATTTTGGAAAATTCTGCACAAGAAACCTCCTACCGTTAGCAGTCACTTCCCATTTGCCCCCAACTCTCTCAGGCTTAAGCACCAATCTACTCTGAGCACGAATCTACTTTAGGTCTGTATGGATTTGCCTGTTCTGGACATTTCATATAAATGGAATCATACAATATGGGGCCCTTGAGTCCAGCTTCTTTCACCGAGCACAGTGTTTCTGAGGTTCATCTGTGTGGTAGTATACGTCAGTATTTAATTCTTTTCTGTGACTGAATATTATCTCATTGTATGGATATACCACCTTTAAAAATCCATTCATCTGTTGATGGCTATTTGGCTTCTTTCCACTTTTTGGCTATGCACCATTTCACATTCCCATCAGCAGTGTATGAGGGCTTCACTCTCTCCACATCCTCATCAACACTTGTTATTACCTGCAGTTTTGATTTTTAAAAAATTTTTAAATTATTTATTTATTTATTAGGCCACATTGTGCAGCATGTGGGATCTTAGTTCCCCAACCAGGGATCGAACCCGTGTCTCCTGCATTGAGAGTGTGGAATTGTAAGCACTTGACTGCCGGGGAATTCCCACTGTAGTTTTGATTATAGCCATCCTAGTGGATGTGAAGCAGTATCTTATTATGGTTTTGATTTGCATTTCCTTGAGGGCTAACCAATTTGTCTTTTGACTTTGATTTTTTTTAATGAATTTTTTTCTATAAATTTATTATTCTTTTATGGCTTCCAAATTCTGACTTATGGAGAAAATTGTCCCCACTCTAGGGTCATAAAGAAATTTTCCTATATTCTCTTTTAGTACTTCTATGCTTTCAAGTTTTACGTTTAAAAGAAGAAGGAAGAAGATTACTGATTTACTACAGCAAGAAGAAGAAAGTTTTCTCCTTGCCCAGAAACCACCCCAGCCAATGAGAAACCACCACCACTCAGCCAATGAGAAACTATCACCACCCTGAACTCTGGCTTTCCTCCAATGGGCTTTTTGTTTATAATAGCCCCTCCCAAATCCCTCCTTTCCTTTATAAAAGAATGCTCCTCTCCTTAGTTTTCCAAACTTGCCTGTGGCTTGCCATAGCTTTCATGTCCCAAATTGGAATTCCTGAATCATCTTGCTGGTAAAATAACTGGCTATTTTATTTTAAGGTTGACACAATAAAGTACACATAATTATAGTGTATGCTTTGGTAAGTTTTGACATCTGTATACACCCATGAAACCATCACCACGATTAACATAAGTAAA
The DNA here is from genome assembly GCF_059928025.1 of Delphinapterus leucas. Lineage (NCBI taxonomy): Eukaryota > Metazoa > Chordata > Mammalia > Artiodactyla > Monodontidae > Delphinapterus > Delphinapterus leucas. The sequence continues at coordinate 4,591,664 of NC_143135.1, read as the reverse complement.
CACATCTAGCACATCTAAAAGTTCCTCCTGCCCTTGATGATCCCTCCCCACTCCTTCCCCTTTGCAGGCAACCAACAATCTGCTTTTTGATAATGATTCCATAGTTTTTACTGTATGACTGTTACATAATTATTTGAGCAATTCTATATCGTTGGACATCTGCAGTTATCCCATTTTTGCTATTTATTAATCCAGCCAGGATGCACATCTTTGTACAAACATAAATCTCCACATATCTGAATATTTTTGGGGGACAAATTCCTAGAACTGATATTACCAGACCAAAGGTTATGAATGTTAAGACTTTTGGGACAATTTGTCAAATCCTCTTTGTAAGGCTTGCTAGGTATGACATTCACTTTACATTTGGTTTTCTTTCTGGAAAGTTGAATCGTTTTGTTTTTATTTATTTTTATTCTTTGTTGTTCTTTGTTGTTTCTTTCTTTCTTTCTTTTTTTGGTTGAATCTTTTTAATACAAGAGAAGCAGCAGCAGCAAACTCTCCAAGTGTGGCTCAGATGTTTCTGCTTGGAATAAGGGCTGGCTGTTCGGGGGAGGTACTTTTGTGGCTGTGAAAGCAACGAACATTAACATCTGATGGGACTGCCTTTTCCCTGTGACCCAACAGCACTCTGTACCTCGGTAGGGTCCTGCCCAGAGCAGGCTGTGATGGCACCAGCAGCCCTCCTTCAGCCATGCCCCACCCTACAGAAGTCTGAAGACTTCTGCATCAAGGATGGTGAGATAAAAACCTTGGCTCAACTTCTTTGAGCTCAACAGGCTTCTCTGATGGAGTCTGGGCCTCCAGGCACAGGGTCCTCAGAGTGGCTGAGAGCAGTTCTGAGGCAGGTGGAGGGGAGAAGCAGGTTTGGGGGCACCAGACATGCCACCGCAAACTCGGCCCCTTTGGCCTTTGAATTATTTTGACCTAAAGGCCATTGAGAACCAGTAGACACAGGAAAAGCTCTAAAAATGGGGCACAGGTTTTCCTTTGTAAAGGAAATTTTTATTTATTTATTTATTTTATTTTTGGCCGTGCAACACGGCTTGTGGGATCTTAGTTCCCCAACCAAGGATTGAACCCGGGGCCATGGCAGTGAAAGCGCCGTGTCCTAACCACTGGACCATCAGGGCATTCCCGGAAAATTTTATTCATAAAGGCAATTTCCTTTTGTAAAGAGTCTCCTCCCGTCAAGGAGGTAGAGAACTTGAAACTCTCATCAATAGAGAAGATAAGACTTAAATGTGCATAGCGGGACTTCCCTGGTGGCACCGTGGTTAAGAATCCACCTGACAATGCAGGGAACACGGGTTTGAGCCCTAGTCCAGGAAGATCCCATATGCTGTGGAGCAACTAAGCCCGTGCGCCACAGCTACTGAACCTGTGCTCTACAACCTGTGAGCCACAACTACTGAGCCTACACCACAACTACTGAAGCCCAGGTGCTCTAGGGCCCATGTGCCACAACTACTGAGCCTACATGCTGCAACTACTGAAGCCTGCGTGCCTAGAGCCTGTGCTCTGCAACAAGAGAAGCTACCGCAATAAGAAGCCCGCACACCTCAACGAAGAGTAGCCCCGCTCGCCGCAACTAGAGAAAAGCTTGCGTGCAGTAACAAAGACACAACGCAGCCAAATAAATAAATAAAAATAAAATTTAAAAAACAAACCTGCATAGCAAACCTTACTAAACAACGCTTGATTATCATTCTTTCCCAGTCACCTTCCTATAACTTGTACCCTCCCACCTCAAAGCCCAAATACCCTTTTCCTTGGTTTTAAGCTAAGATAGTATTTAAGGTCAAGTTCTAATTAACGCAGCGGGTTACTCATCACTCGTGCTCCCTTGTGTCCACATGAGATGACCATGTTAATAAACTTCTTTTTGTCTTCTTCTTTTTATTCTTCTTGGCTGCACCGCACAGCATGTGGGATCTTAGTTCCCCCACCAGGGATCGAACCCGTGCCCCCTGCAGTGGAAGCACAGAGTCTTAACCACTGGACCAACAGGGAAGTCCCTGCCTTTTTCTTATTAACCTGTCTTTGGTCCGTCTCATTTATAGAGCCCTGGCTGGAGAACCTATGATGGGTAGAGGAAAATAGTTTTTTCCTCCCCTGCTGGAACAAACCTCCCCAGTGAGGCTCGGGACATAGGCTACCTGGCCTCAAATCCAGGTGCCTCCACTTACTCGCAGTGTGGACTTGGATGTGTTTTTTTAACTTCTCCCAGCTTCAATTTCCTTATTTGTATTGATAATTAAAGGATAATAAAAGATTATTGTAAGATTATTGTGAGAATTACATGGGTGTGATGGTTAATTGTATGTGTCAACTTGACAGGGCTGAGGGATGCTAGTAAAACATTATTTCTGGGTGCGTCTGTGAGGGTGTTTCCAGAAGAGATTAGCATTTGAATCACAGAGTGGGTAAAGAAGGTGGCCTTGCCCTCATCAATGAGACAGCAACCTACAGAGGGCCTGAATCGAACAAAAAGGGAGAGGAAGGGAAAATTTTTTTTTTCATAATTAAAAAATATATTTATTTATTGGGACTTCCCTGGTGGCGCAGTGGTTAAGAATCTGCCTGCCAATGCAGGGGACACACACGCTCCCTGAAGAGCATGCCACTTCAGTAGTTGTGGCACACGGGCTTAGTTGCTCCGTGGCATGTGGGATCTTAGTTCCCCGACCAGGAGTCGAACCTGTGTCCCCTGCATTGGAAGACAGATTCTTAACCACTGGACCACCAGGGAAATCCCCAGGAAGGGTGAATTTGCTCTCTGCTTGAGATGGGACATCCAACCTCTGCCCTCGGACATCAGTACTCCTGGTTTTTAACCTTTGGACTTGGAGTGGGACTTACATCATTGGCTCTCTTGTTCTCTTGCCTTCAGGTTTGTAGTAGAATTATACTTTTCTGGGTCTCCAGCTTGAAGATGGCAGATTGAGAGACTTAGCCTCTATAACAGCATGATCCAATCTCTCATAATACATCTCTTTCTCTGTATCTATATATATCCTATCGGTAGTTTCTCTGGACAACCCTGACTAACACAATGGGATTTTGGGGGGGGATTAAATATTGTTAACCTAAAACAATAAAATAGCCAGTTATTTTACCCGCAAACGGGTTTATTCAGGAGCAGCAAAGAATTGCAATACAGACGTGCAAACATGGCAAACCACATGCGAGTCCAGTAAAGCAGAGGAGAGGAAACCCTTTTATAGAGAAGGGGGAATTGGGAGGGACTGTTATAAACAAAAAGTCCACTGGAGGAAACTGGGGGCTGGAAGTGTAGTGGCCTTTCATTGGCTGAGTTGTGGCAGTCTCTCATTGGCTGAGCTGTTGCCAGGCGAGGAGAAAATCTTTGTTGCTCCTGCTGGATGTAGTTAAGTAAGCAGTGTCACTTCCCGAGGAGAATCTGAATTAAGGTCAAGTGGTGAGAGCTCCCCCTTGTGGCCTCCTGAATCCATTTTAATGAGGTTTCCCTTTACTAATTTTCACAGTACGATAACTCACGGCAAAGTGCCTGGCACAGCACCTGGCCTACAGCAAGCACTGGATGAAAGGTAGTGATGGAGCGGGCGGAGCCTGCATGCTTAGCTTGGCCTGGGGCAGAGTCAGACACCTTGTAGAGGCGGAGACCTCCCACACCTGCTGTGGGTCACTAGGCAGTCCACCTGTAAACTGACCTCCAGTGACCTCACCTGCCAGGTCCCCTCCACTTTTCAGAGGTGGAAATTGAGGCTTAGAGAGGGTCGAGCACTGGCTCAAGACCGTAGCCAGCGATCAGTGGAGGCTGGAACCGAAAGTGGTCCGGGTGCGTCCGGCCACAGGATGAGATTCGGGTGACACAGGAACGCAGTATCGCCTTTCACAGTTCGGCATTTGTTTAGTATGTGTCGATAAACAGCTGCTACATCAAGGCTAGGACTTCATAGCTCTAATGGCTCACGACAAAGCTAAAGGAAGGGTTTAAGTAAAAAAACAAAAGTGACGGAAATTAGAGAGATGTGTTAGGTATTAACACCCATGTTGGTGGGCTACAGCAGAAATCAGGAAGGTCAGAGTTGAAGGGAGCCTGGGAACCGTGGTGACAGGCAAGGGTCTTGCTGCGCCACCTCGGTCCAGGGAAATCCCTTCCTTCTGGAATAGACATCAGGTAAGAAGGACAGGTGTGGAATGGTGGTCTTAAGTTTCCAGGTGCCCCACTCTTGCTGGGGCAGCAAGACAGGTCCCATCATCCTAGCCCTGCACCCACCCCTGGACCCCTCCCCACTCTTCAGGGAAGGACAAAGGCCACTGGTCCCTGGGGTCCAGATACCCATCCCCAGTGGAAGGATGGGGATGTGACAAGAAAGAGAAGGCAAGAGTCTCTAGGGGAGGGGAGGTGTTTGGAGGGCCCCAGGTGTCCAGCTGGGACCACTTTGGCCAATTTTGCTTTGGTGGGACCTCCGCAATGAGTCCCCATCCTGCTGTGACAGCAGTAGCCCTCCACGGTCCCAGAGGGAGCTCTGGGCCTTCCTTAAGACCTCCTGGCTGCCCACCTGCCGCTGCCAACACCCGTCAGATCTGCAGCTGACTGAGGGCTCCCGTGAATCTGACCCTTCTCTAGTCCTTCCTTCCTGCTGGCTTTTCCTGCAAATCATCCTAGAAACGTTACCGATCCTCTCGAATTTCCTTTAACCATTTCCCTGCATTATACACCCTGTACACCAGTAGTCCCCAACCTTTTTGGCACCAGGGATCGGTTTCGTGGAAGATGATTCTTCCACAGACCAGGGGTGGGCGGATGGTTCAGGCGGTAATATGAGCGACGGGGAGGGGCAGATGCAGCTTTGCTCGCTCGTCCACTGCTCACCTCCTGCCGTACATTCGGGTTCCCAAGAGGCCACAGACCGCTACCGGTCCACGGCCCAGGGGTTGGGGACCCCTGCTGTACACCATTTCCAAGCTGTGTTGCGATTTATAATAAGGAAAGTATATCTGGTCTTCATCCCTGTTTCTGGGGCAGAGTTCCTAAAACATACTCTTGGAATTTCCTAAAGGATAAAAGTCACCAGAATGGAACGTGTGTCTTTTGTTATAACTGGTCCCTTTCAGCCACACCTGATTTATGTTAATGGGGTGACTTTCGGAAAGCTCCTAGTTCGAACTTCAAGCCTCACCCCCAACCTCTGAGGAGCAGAGAAGGGCTGGAAGTCGAGTTAATCACTGGCGGCCAATGATTTAATCAATCCTGCCAACTTAGTACTTATGGGATGCGGTGGAGGTGTTAGCTGACGCCATGGTGGTCAACATTCTGCAATATCTACATGCATCAGATCATCATGTCGTACACCTTAAACATACACAGTGTTCCATGTCGATTATATCTCAATAAAGCTGGGAAAAAAACTCCCCCCCCCCAAATAAATGTCATGCCTCTATAATGAAGCCTCGTTAAAAATCCTTAAAGCGCGGGGTTTGGAGAACTTCAGGTTTGGTGAACAGGAACATTTATGTGCCAGGAGGGTGGTGACTCCAAAGTCCACGGGGGCAGAGGCTTCTGGGCTCGGGGTCTGTCCAGGCCTGTGCTGTGTGCCTCTTCACCTGGCTGTTCATTAGCATCCTTTAGTATCCTCTGTAATAAGTGAGTAATTTAGTAAGGAAACTGTTTCCCTTCATTCTATGAGGCTTGCTAGCAAACAGTCAGCCCTGAGGAGGGAGTCATGGAAATCTCTAGTTTATTGCTGTCGGTCAGGAGCACAGGTGACAACCTGGACCTGCCATGGGCGTCTGAAGTGGGGCTGTCTTTTGGGACTGGGTCTGGGCTCTCCCCAGGTGGATGGTGTTAGAATTCAGCTGTAGGACCCTCAGCTGGTGTCCCGAGATTCTGAGGATTGCTTGGTGTGGGGAAAGCTCCACACTGGGGGGCCAGACGTGAAGTCCTGAGTGTAGAGAAGTGTGAGGGCGGTCATAAGAGCAGAGCAGAGAAGAAACATACAGGTGTTTTTTCTATTCACAGGTCTCTTACAGTTTTTCTTTGTGCATTTGGTCATTTTCTTTCTACTTCGTTGTTGTGTTCTCAGAGGCATTGTTTCACTTTATTTTTTTTTTGGCCATGCCGCATGGCTTCTGGGATCTTAGTTCCCCGACCAGGGCTCAAACCCATGGTCCCTGCAGTGGAAGCGTGGAGTCCTAACCACTGGGCTGCCTGGACTGCCAGGGAATTCCCATTTCACTTTTTTTAAAAATTAAAGTTCTAAAGTTTTAATTAAAGTTCTAATACTCTTTTTTTTTAAAAAAATATTTATTTATTTTTGCTGGGTCTTAGTTGCGGCATGTGGGATCTAGTTCCCCAGCCAGGGATCAAACCTAGGCCCCCTGCATTGGGAGTGTGGAGTCTTACCCACTGGACCACCAGAGAAGTCCCCCCAAGTTTCACTTTAAAAAAAAATGTTTTCATGTATTTATTTATTTTTGGCTGCGTTGGGTCTTCGTTGCTGTGCGCGGGCTTTCTCTAGTTGCGGCGAGCGGGGGCTACTCTTCATTGCGGTGCGCGAGCTTCTCGTTGCGGTGGCTTCTCTTGTTGTGGAGCACGGGCTCTAGGTGGACGGGTTTCAGTAGTTGTGGCTCGCAGGCTCTAGAGGGCAGGCTCAGTAGCTGTGGCACATGGGCTTAGTTGCTCCGTGGCATGTGGGATCTTCCCGGACCAAGGCTCGAACCCATGTCCCCTGCATTGGCAGGCAGATTCTTAACCACTGCGCCACTAGGGAAGCCCCTGGCAGGTGGATTCTTAACCACTGCACCACCAGGGAAGTCCCTTCATGTTTTTGAATTAAAAAAAATTTTTTTTCGGCCGTGTGGCACGTGGAACTTCCCCAACCAGGGATCAAACCCGTGCCCCCTGCAGTGGAAGCGTGGAGTCTTAACCACTGGGCTGCCAGGGAATTCCTGGAAGGTTTTCTTAAGGAACTTTTCATATCAGGTGAAATACCAGTTTCAATTTCAAGGTATGGGTTTGACAGTAAAGCAGAGTCTTCCTTAAAGGAGCAGGCAAATCACATCTTTCCTTTTGTACGCATTGCACGGTCCTGTGAAGAAAACTTTCTGGAAGGTAAGAAACTGTCAGTGAGCCGCTGAGCAACGTGCCTTAACAATTAGCCCAGCACACCCCAGCACACCCACTGGTGCAAGGCAAGGCGGGTGCCGCTAATGTCCCCACTTTTTAAAAAAAATGTCATTTTATTTTATTTTAAATTAATTAATTAATTAAATTTTGGCTGCATTGGGTCTTCGTTGCTGCACGTGGGCTTTCTGTAGTTGCAGTGAGCAGGGCTACTCTTTGTTGTGGTGCGCGGGCTTCTCATTGTGGTGGCTTCTCTTGTTGTGGAGCATGGGCTCTAGGCACACGGGCTTCAGTAGTTGTTGCACACGGGCTCAGTAGTTGTGGCTCGCGGGCTCTAGTGTGCAGGCTCAGTAGTTGTGGTGCACAGGCTTAGTTGCTCCGCGGCATGTGGGATCTTCCCGGACCAGGGCTTGAACCCGTGTCCCCTGCATTGGCAGGCAGATTCTTAACCACTGCACCACCAGGGAGGTCCCGCTAATGTCCCCACTTTGCAACAAGGAAACCAATGCACACAGTAAGAACTTGCTCAGGGCACAGACGGAATAAGTGGCAGAAGTGGGGTTCAGCCTTGCCGGGCTGGCAAGACTCCACTTTTCTTTTCTTTAACATCTTTATTGGAGTATGATTGCTTTACAATGTTGTGTTAGTTTCTGCTGTATAACAAATAAAATCAGCTATATGTATACACATATCCCCATATCCCCTCCCTCTTGTGTCTCCCTCCCACCCTCCCTATCCCACCCCTCTAGGTGGTCACAAAGCACCGAGCTGATCTTCCTGTGCTATGTAGCTGCTTCCCACTAGCTATCTATTTTACATTTGGTAGTGTATATATGTCAATGCTACTCTGTCACTTCATCCCAGCTTACCCTTCCTCCTCCCTGTGTCCTCAAGTTCATTCTGTACATCTGTGTCTTTATTCCTGTCCTGCCCTTAGGTTCATCAGAACCATGTTGTTGTTGTTGTTGTTTTTTTTTTTAGGTTCCATATATATGTGTTAGCATATGGTATTTGTTTTTCTCTTTCTGACTTACTTCACTCTGTATGACAGACTCTAGGTCCATCCTCCTCACTACAAATAATTCGATTTTGTTTCTTTTATGGCTGAGAAACATTCCATTGTATATATGTGCCACATCTTCTTTATCCATTCATCTGTGGATGGACACTTGGGTTGCTTCCATGTCCTGGTTATTATAAATAGTGCTGCAATGAACATTGTGGTACATGACTCTTTTTTTTTGAAGATGTTGGGGGTAGGGATTTATTAATTAATTTATTTATTTTTGCTGTGTTGGGTCTTTGTTTCTGTGTGAGGGCTTTCTCTAGTGCGGGGGCCACTCTTCCTCGTGGTGCACGGGCCTCTCACTATCGCGGCCTCTCTTGTTGCAGAGCACAGGCTCCAGACGCACAGGCTCAGTAGTTGTGGCTCACGGGCCTAGTTGCTCCGAGGCATGTGGGATCCTCCCAGACCAGGGCTCAAACCCGTGTCCCCTGCATTAGCAGGCAGATTCTCAGCCACTGCGCCACCAGGGAAGCCCCCATGACTCTTCTTGAATTATGGTTTTCTCAGGGTATATGCCCAGTAGTGGGATTGCTGGGTCGTACGGTATTTCTGTTTTTAGTTTTTTTAAAACCTCCATACTGTTCTCCATAGTGGCTGTATCAATTTACATTCCCACAATAGTGCAAGAGAGTTCCTTTTTCTCCACACCCTCTCCAGCATTTATTGTTTGTAGATTTTTTGATGATGGCCATTCTGACTGGTGTGAGGTGATACCTCATTGTAGTTTTGGTTTGCATTTCTCTAATGATTAGTGATGTTGAGCATCCTTTCATGTATTTGTTGGCAAGCTGTATATCTTCTTTGGAGAAATGTCTATTTAGACCTTCTGCCCATTTTTGGATTGGGTTGTTTGTTTTTTCGATATTGAGCTGCATGAGCTGCTTGTATATTTTGGAGATTAATCCTTTGTCAGTTGCTTCATTTGCAAATATATTCTCCCATTCTGAGGGTTGTATTTTCGTCTTGTTTATGGTCCCCTTTGCTGTGCAAAATCTTTTAAGTTTCACTAGGACCCATTTTTTAATTTTTGCTTTTATTTCCATTTCTCTAAGAGGTGGGTCAAAAAGGATCTTGCTATGATTTAAGTCAAAGAGTGTTCTTCCTATGTTTTCCTCTAAAAGTTTTATAGTGTCTGGCCTTACTTTTAGGTCTTTAATCCATTTTGAGTTTATTTTTGTGTATGGTGTTAAGAAGTGTTCCAATTTCATTCTTTTACATGTAGCTGTCCAGTTTTCCCAGCACCACTTATTGAAGAGGCTGTCTTTTCTCCACTGTATATTCTTGCCTCCTTTATCAAAGATAAGGTAACCATATGTGTGTGGGTTTATCTCTGAGCTTTCTATCCTGTTCCATTGATCTATATTTCTGTTTTTGTGCCAGTACCATATCGTCTTGATTACTGTAGTTTTGTAGTATAGTCCGAAGTCAGGGAGCCTGATTCCTCCAGCTCTGTGTTTCTTTCTCAACATGGCTTTGACTATTTGGGGTCTTTTGTGTTTCCATACAAACTGTGAAATTTTTTGTTCTAGTTCTGTGAAAAATGCCCTTGGTAATTTGATAGGGGTTGCATTGAATCTGTAGATTGCTTTGGGTAGTATAGTCCTTTTCACAATGTTGATTCTTCCAATCCAAGAACATGGTATATCTCTCCATCTGTTTGTATCATCTTTAATTTCTTTCATCAGTGTCTTATAGTTTTCTGCATGCAGGTCTTTTGTTTCCTTAGGTAGGTTTATTCCTAGGTATTTTATTCTTTTTGTTGCAATGGTAAATGGGAGTGTTTCCTTAATTTCTCTTTCAGATTTTTCAACATTAGTGTATAGGAATGCAAGACATTTCTGTGCATTAATTTTGTATCCTGCTACTTTACCAAATTCATTGATTAGCTCTAGCAGTTTTCTGGTAGCTTTTAGGATTCTCTATGTACAGTATCATGTCATTTGCAAACAGTGACAGCTTTGCTTCTTCTTTTCCGATTTGGATTCCTTTTATTTCTTTTTCTTCTCTGATTGCTGTGGCTAAAACTTCCAAAACTATGTTGAATAATAGTGGTGAGAGTGGGCAACCTTGTCTTGTTCCTGATTTTAGAGGAAATGTTTTCAGTTTTTCACCATTGAGAATGATGTTGGCTGTGGGTTTGTCAAATATGGCCTTTATTATGTAGAGGTAAGTTCTCTCTATGCCAAGTTTCTGGAGAGTTTTTATCATAAATGTGTGTTGAATTTTGTCAAAGCTTTTTCTGCATCTATTGAGATTATCATATGGCTTTTAATCCTTCAGTTTGTTAATATGGTGTATCACACTGATTGATTTGCATATTTTGAAGAATCTTTGCATTCCTGGGATAATCCCCACTTGATGATGGTGTATGATCCTTTTAATGTGCTGTTGGATTCTGTTTGCTAGTATTTTGTTGAAGATTTTTGCATCTATATTCATCAGTGATATTGGCCTGTAGTTTTCTTTCCTTGTGACATCTTTGTCTGGTTTTGGTATCAGGGTTATGGTGGCCTCGTAGAATGAGTTTGGGAGTGTTCCTCCCTCTGCTATATTTTGGAAGAGCTTGAGAAGGATAGGTGTTAGCTCTTCTCTAAATGTTTGATGGAATTCGCCTGTGAAGCCATCTGGTCCTGGGCTTTTGTTTGTTGGAAGATTTTTAATCACAGTTTCAATTTCAGTGCTTGTGATTGGTCTGTTTATATTTTCTATTTCTTCCTGGTTCAGTCTTGGAAGGTTGTGCTTTTCTAAGAATTTGTCCATTTCCTCCAGGTTGTCCATTTTATTGGTATATAGTTGCTTGTAGTAATCCTTTATGATTCTTTGTATTTCTGCAGGGTCAGTTGTTACTTCTCCTTTTACATTTCTAATTCTATTGATTTGAGTCTTCTTCCTTTTTTTCTTGATGAGTCTGGCTAGTGGTTTATCAATTTTGTTTATCTTCTCAAAGAACCAGCTTTTAGTTTTACTGATCTTTTCTATTGTTTCCTTCATTTCTTTTTCATTTATTTCTGATCTGATCTTTCTGATTTCTTTCCTTCTGCTAACTTTGGGGTTTTTTTGTTCTTCTTTCTCTAATTGCTTTAGGTGTAAGGTTAGGTTGTTTATTTGAGATTTTTCTTGTTTCTTGAGGTAGAAGTATATTGCTATAAACTTCCTTCTTAGAACTGCTTTTGCTGCATCCCATAGATTTTGGGTCGTCGTGTTTTCATTGTCATTTGTTTCTAGGTATTTTTTGATTTCCTCTTTGATTTCTTCAGTGATCTCTTGGTTATTTAGTAGCATATTGTTTAGCCTCCATGTGTTTGTATTCTTACAGTTTTTTTTTTCCTGTAATTGATATCTAGTCTCATAGCATTGTGGTCAGAAAAGATAATTGATACGATTTCAATTTTCTTAAATTTAGCAAGGCTTGATTTATGACCCAAGATATGATCTATCCTGGAGAATGTTCCATGAGCACTTGAGAAGAAAGTGTATTCTGTTGTTTTGGGGTGGAATGTCCTATAAACATCAATTAAGTCCATCTTGTTTAATGTGTCATTTAAAGCTTGTGTTTCCTTATTTTCATTTTGGATGATCTGTCCATTGGTGAAACTGGGGTGTTAAATCCCCTACTATTATTGTGTTACTGTCAATTTCCCCTTTTATGGCTGTTAGCATTTGTCTTATGTATTGAGGTGCTCCTATGTTGGGTGCATATATATTTATAATTGTTATATCTTCTTCTTGGATTGATCCCTTGATCATTATGTAATGTCCTTCTTTGTCTCTTATAATAGTCTTCATTTAAAAGTCTATTTCGTCTGATATGAGAATTGCTACTCCAGCTTTCTTTTGATTTCCATTTGCATGGAATATCTTTTTCCATCCCCTCACTTTCAGTCTGTATGCATCCCTAGGTCTGAAGTGGGTCTCTTGTAGACAGCATATATACGGGTCTTGTTTTTGTATCCATTCAGCCCGTCTATATCTTTTTTTTTTTTTTTTTTTTTTTGTGGTATGTGGGCCTCTCACTGTTGTGGCCTCTCCCGTTGCGGAGCCCAGGCTCCGGACGTGCAGGCTCAGCGGCCATGGCTCACGGGACCAGCTGCTCCGCGGCATGTGGGATCTTCCTGGACCGGGGCACGAACCCATGTCCCCTGCATCGGCAGGTGGACTCTCAACAACTGCGCCACCAGGGAAGCCCTAGCCAGTCTATATCTTATGATTGGAGCATTTAATCCATTTACATTTAAGGTAATTATCGATATGTATGTTTCTATTACCATTTTCTCAATTGTTTTTGGTTTGTTTTTGTAGGTCTTTTTCTTCTCTTGTGTTTCTTGCCTAGAGAAGTTCCTTTAGCATTTGTTGTAAAGCTGGTTTGGTGGTGCTGAATTCTCTTAACTTTTGCCTGTCTGTAAAGGTTTTAATTTCTCTGTCCAATCTGAATGAGATCCTTGCTGGGTAGAGTAATCTTTGTTGTAGGTTTTTCCTTTTCACCACTTTAAATATGTCTTGCCACTCCCTTCTGCCTTGCAGAGTTTCTGCTGAAAGATCAGCTGTTTACATTGTGGGGATTCCTTTGTATGTTATTTGTTGCTTTTCCCTTGCTGCTTTTAATATTTTTCTTCATATTCAATTTTTGATAGTTTGATTAATATGTGTCTTGGCATGTTTCTCCTTGGATTTATCCTCTATGGGACTCTCTGTGTTTCCTGGACTTGGTTATTTCCTTTTCCATGTTAGGGAAGTTTTCAACTATAATCTCTTCAAATATTTTCTCAGACCCTTTCTTTATCTCTTCTTCTTCTGGGACCCCTATAATTCGAATGTTGGTGCGTTTAATGTTGTCCCAGAGGTCTCTGAGACTGTCCTCAATTCTTTTCATTCTTTTCTCTTTATTCTGCTCTGTGTTAGTTATTTCCACTATTTTATCTTCCAGGTCACTTATCCATTCTTCTGCCTCAGTTATTCTGCTATTGATTCCTTCTAGAGAATTTTTAATTTCATTTATTGTGTTGTTCATCATTGTTTGCTCTTTAGTTCTTCTAGGTCCTTGTTAAACGTTTCTTGTATTTTCTCCATTCTATTTCCAAGATTTTGGATCACGTTTACTATCATTATTCTGAATTCTTTTTCAGGTAGACTGCCTATTTCTTCTTCATTTGTTTGGTCTGGTGGGTTTTTACCTTGCTCCTTCTTCTCCTGCATATTTCTCTGTCCTCTCATTTTGCTTAACTTACTGTGTTTTGCATCTCCTTTTCGCAGGCTGCATGTTCCTAGTTCCTGTTGTTTTTGGTGTCTGCCCCCAGTGGGTGAGGTTGGTTCAGTGGCTTGTGTAGGCTTCCTGGTGGAGGGGACTGGTACCTGTGTTCTGGTGGATGGGGCTGGATCTTGTCTTTCTGCTGGGCAGGGCTGCGACTGGTGGTGTGTTTTGGGGTGTCTTTGAACTTTGTATGATTTTAGGCAGCCTCTCTGCTAATGGGTGGGGTTGCGTTCCTGTCTGGCTAGTTGTTTGGCAAAGGTTGTCCAGCATTGGAGCTTGCTGGCCGTTGGGTGGAGCTGGGTCTTAGCATTGAGACGGAGATCTCTGGGAGAGCTTCTGCTGTTTGATATTACGTGGGGCTGGGAGGTCTCTGGTGGACCAGTATCCTGAACTTGGCTCTCCCACCTCAGAGGCTCAGGCCTGACACCAGGCCGGAGAACCAAGACCCTGTCAGCCACACGGCTCGGGCAGCCATCCTGTCAGGGAGTCACCTGAGAGCTGGGCGTCCTATCGGGGGCTCCTCTCCTCAGGTCCCGGAGATGCCTGAGGGGCGGCCTCCTGTCAGGGGCTTCCTGGTCAGGTGCAGAGGCCTGAGGGCCGGGCGTCAGGTCTGAGTCATGTGGGGTACTGGGCACTTGCCTTCTCTGCTCCAGAGTGCAGCGTTGGGGGGTTCGGCTGGTGTCTGAGGCCCAGGTTACGGCTTCCACCCAGGTTTACATCTGGGCCCCAGGTTTAAGACTTGGGGAGTTTCAAGACACCACTTTGAACAATTCAAAAAAGCCCCTCAGGGACTTCCCTGGTGGTGCAGGGGTTAAGAATCCACCTGCCAGTGCAGGGGACACGGGTTCGAGCCCTGGTCCAGGAAGATCCCACATGCTGCAGAGCAACTAAGCCCGTGTGCCACAACTACTGAAGCCCCCGCGCTCTAGAGCCCACGAGCCACAACTACTGAGCCCACGTGCCACAACTACTGAAGCCCACGCGCCTAGAGCCCACGCTTCACAACAAGAGAAGCCACCACAATGAGAAGCCTGCGCACTGCAACGAAGAGTAGCCCTCGCTCACCGCAACTAGAGAAAGCCTGTGCACAGGAATGGAGACCCAACGCAGCCAAAAATAAATAAATAAATTTATATTAAACAACAAAAAAACAAACAACCCCCCCCGAAAAAAAAACCCCTCAGTTTTTTATTTGTCCAAACCTTCAGCCCCAAGAAGGCCTCCCTTGGCCTCGGTTAAGAGGGGAGACTTGGCCACTGAGCTTCCTCAACCCCGGCCGCCCCTATCAGAACTATCTGGGGAAACAAAAAAACACCTTCACCCCTCTATGGTTTAGTTTCTTTGTGTGTAAAATGGTGAGAAATGACAGTACCCACGTTGCAGGGCTCTTGGAGGCTTAGATGATCTAGTGCACCTGGCACAGAGCATCTCACAGATATCACTGTTGTCAAGGTCTGACCTGCATGGACCTCCCAGTAACGGCCTCAACTCTGCTCCTTTGTCCCCTCAGGGCAGGGGCTGCGTCTCCCCACCCTTTCACGATTTCTTCTTTGGCTTGCTGGCTGCAGGCAGGCCCCAGGCCAGGCAATTTTACCTGAAAATGATCCCTCCACGAGGTGACCTTTGTCCCCCCGAGATCGTTCCAGGACAACATGATAACGACTCTGCCAGTCCTGAACTTCTATCAGGAGAGAGACTGGGGTAGGGCCGGACTCTATCTTGCAATTCTGTACTGCACACCAAGGCCTGGAAGCGTTGCCCGGGTTCCAAGGGGACGATGTGTCTCTGGTGGCCGCCCACGGGAGCAGAGGAAGAAGCAAGCCAGATGGCGTCTCCAGGGAGGTGAGCATTCCAGGTTCTGCATTTCCCCATCTCTGCCGCGGGGCCTCGCAGGAAGTGGGTCAAGGGGCACCCAGCCGCCAGGTGTGCCGCCCTTATCTCCGAGAACCAGGCCCTGCGGGTTTGTGCCCTGACTCAGCAGAAGTGGCCCCAGGAGTCCGAGGCCCCAGGGGTGGGGAGATGTCGGGAGGAAGCTGCCCTCCTGACAGCTGGGCTCACCTGCAGGAACCAGAGCAGCCCCACCGGCACTGTACAGCAATTTACATATTTATTTAAAAAGTATTAAAAAAAATTTTTTTTGGCCATACTGCATGGCATGTGGGATGTTAGTTCCCCAACAAGGGATCGAACCTGTGTCCCCTGCAGTGGAAGCACCGAGTCTTAACCACTGGACTGCCAGGGAATTCCCAACTTACATCTTTAATGTTTGTAGAGCTCTGTCTGACTGTGGTCTTGCTGGACACCAAGGACTCCATCTTTTCCGTAAAGCTGCTGGACCAGCAGCCTCACCCGACGCCACTGGGCAGGCTCCACCGACCCTCCTCCCCCACTAGCCCGCATGCCCCCACGCCTGCGGCCCCGAGCACAGCCTGGGACCCACCCTGCAGACAGAAGGAGCCCCTTCCGCCCTCCCCTGGTCAGCAGCAGCGTGGAATTAGGGGTTGTGACAGAGACGTTCGTGCATGCACCTGCATCCCTGCCGCGGGCCAGGTGTGGTCCTGGATGCTGCGTGTACATTAGTGAATAAAACAGATACGTTCCCCCCTCCTGGAGCTAGTGGTCCAGTGGGGGGGGGGAGGCAGAGGAGAAACCCAGGACAGAAAAATACACGTGTGCTGACACCAGGTAGAAGACGGGGAGCAGGGACAGTGACCTGGGGGGGGGACCTGCTGAGATGGGACAGCTCCACAGCCCCACCTGAGCTAGTGATACGTTTCAGTAGCAGCCAGCCCCCCTGGTCAATAACGGAGGTGACAGTCTGATCAAAGCCCTTGTGCCTGGCCCGGGGCTGTCCTGCATCCCATCGGCCCCTTTCACGCCCCCCTACGTGCCCCCCCTTCACTATCTGTCTGGACCTGCTAGGTTTTGGGGTGACAGCGGACTCGGGTCTCGGGCCACACCTGGCCCTGAGAGGGTTAGCCCTGCAGTCTGGCGGAGTGATCTGGGCGGAGGATGGAGGGGCAGCCTGAGCTCGGGAGCCGGGCGAGGCCAAGGTGGTGCCCGCTGGGCAGGGGTCTGGATTAATGGGGTGGGGGGGGCAGGGAGGCAAGCAGGTGCTTGGAGGCCAGGGTGAAGGCCCCACTGCAGACGGAGCAGCAAAGTATTCCTGTGAAAAAGGGAACAGAGACACCGGCCTGGGAGGACCCAGCAGGCAGCGAGGTGACAGGCGGTGAGGGTGGTGTGGCTGGAGCCCCCTGCCAAGCCCAGGTGACCTGCAGCTGCAGTGTCCAGGCACCGGCCAAGAACAGCTGGAAGGGAACAGTCATCAACGACAGCCACGGGAATCCAATTTTTGCCTTTTTTTTTTTCAGTCAACTGATGTGACTCATTAACCTAGCGGGTTTTTTCCCTATGTTTAAAACGTTGTGGTGAAATATACGTAACATACAATTTACCAACTTAACCACTTTTAACTGACAATTCATCGGCATTAATGACATTGACAATGCTGTGCAACCGTCACACTATCCACTTCCGGACTTTTTTTATGACCTCAAACAGAAACCCGGCGCCCAGGAAGTGAGAATTCAAGTGAGAATTCTGCTTCCCCTCCCCCAGCCCCTGATGACCTCTCACCTACTTTCTGTCTCTATGAATCTGCCCATTTTGGGTATTTCACATGAGTAGAATCATACAATATTTGTCCTTTTGTGTCTGGCTTCTTTCACTCAGCACGCTGTCCTCAAGGTCATCTGTGCTGTAGCAAGTGTCAGAATGCCATTCCTCTCTTTTTTTGGCTGTGGCCGCTTGCAGGATCCTAGCTCCCCAATCAGATCGAACCTGTGCCCCCTGCAGTGGAAGCGTGGAGCCCTGACCATTCCTTTCTTATTGCTGAATAAACACGTCCATTGTACGTGTAGACCACATTTGTTTATCCATCAGGATGGACACGAGCTATTTCTGCCTCCTGACTATTGTGAATGTTGCCTAGTCCAGTTTTTAAAAGGAGTAATCTTTCACCAGTTCGACACCGATGTCAATGCTTTATGGGCACGTCACCAGTTCCCCAGTGCACGGGGGCTCTGCCTCTTTCTAGGATCACAAATGCTGACTAGGCTGAGCAGTTGCTGTCGCTCAGAATCCTCACGGTGGTCCAGCGGGTGGGTACTAGTATCGCCCCCATTTGAGGGATGAGGAAGTTGAGGGCGGACCAGATAACGTGCCCAAGCACTCCTTGGAGGGTGGGTGTGGGGTTCACACCAGGTCAGTCTGGGTCCGGAGCCACCCGCCCCCTCCCCAACTACGTAAGCTGTGCTGTCTCACTACAGCAGACGACTTCAGAACCTGTTCTGTATTTCAAGCATATGGATGTGCATAAGATGAAGGATGTGGAAGGTGATTCCCATCTTACCTGCACAGGTGAAAAGGACCACAGGAGTGGGCCCTAGGCCGGCGGAGAGGACCCGGAGAGAGCCAGGCCCCGGAATCCGGAGCCGTGGCTCTCAACGCAGTCCGCACGAGCTACAGCGTGTGGAAAGTTATCACAGATCCTGACGCGGCGGTGTCAGAGGGAGAGCACCCACGCTCTGAGGTGGGCCCACCACCCCTGCCGCCCACCCCAGGGGCACTGCAGCCAGTAACCGGCGGCCGGAATGCAGAATCTCCGCATCCAGCAGGACTGCTGCCCCCTGCTGTACATGGAGGGCACTGCAGGAGGGGGAGCGTCCCCGCGGCCTGGCCAGCCAGCGTCCCCCAGCATCCCTGAGGGAGACTGGGTACCTGAAAGGGGGCAGGGAGGAGAGGGGTAGGCCTCCTGGTGCAGTGCCGCCTGCCTCGCTCACTCCCCCGTCATGGGACTCTGGAAGAAAGTATTAACTACAGTTTGATAAAGGGTTTTATTGTGTCCCTTGAAAGCCCTAACTTTTCTCTTGGAGGAAGCCTGGCCTCTGTGAAGGACACAGAACCAGACACCTGGGCAGCCTGGGAGCCCCCCGCTCCCTACACTCGACCCCCACCTCCACGTCCTTCCATTTGCCCTCCAGCCCTGGCCAATCTGGTTCGGGATCCCTCCCTTGTCACAGGGGTCAGCTGCCGGCCTGACCCGCCCCAGACAGCAGACCCCAACCCTTCTGGGACAGGAGGCTGCCTTCAGGATCAGGTTCAAAACTGCTCCGGCCCCTCTGCTCTGTCACTTCACATCCAGTTCCCAGCACGTGCTGCGCTGTCCCAGCTCTGCAGCCCCAGCGCCGCGCCCCGGCCTTGGACAGAGTGCCCCCCCTTCCCTGCTGGACCCAGCGGAGCAGAAGGACAAGGGCAGGGACTCTGCACCCAGATGCCTGGTTTGCATCTCAGCTTCTTGGAAAAGCAAATCACTAGAAACAGGTAGTTGGATTACCTGAGGGATGGGAATTTGCTCACGTCTTTGTACATCTTGCCCAGGAGTGGAATCCAGATCGTGTCTCTCCTGGCGTCAGCTCCTGGGCCCCGGCTGTGTCCCCCACGTCGCGCACCTGCGGTGCCCGGTGGAGGGCAGCCAGTAATATCAGTCTGTGTCTTACACGAGCATCCAGGCTCCAGCCCTGGGAGGGCCACGCCTGTAATTCTTCCCGAATTCCTGGTTTCTCCAGCCAAGGGAGACTATTCCTTACTAAGGATAAGCTCCCAGTCAGGGTGCTCAGCCTCAAACAATCCACGACAGGACTGAGCCTTTTACGGCAGAGCTACCTACACCAGAACACAGAAACCCGGACTCCTCAGAAAATGGATTTATTTTTATATTTCTAGAAACATTAGCTGGATGATCAGCACAGACATGGAGCAATCCTGATGGTGTTTATCCGGAGGACGGTCTGAGGGCTCACGATAACTGCAAGACAGAGCAGGGCCCGGCATGAACACAGATCCGGATGCCGTCAACCAGCTACCGCGAGACCCAGCCGCCACCCACTCTTTCCTCGAGGGTCTGCCTTGCACCAGCACCGCCCCGCAGCCGGGCAGAACTGGCCACCCAGTGATGTCCCACAGGCCGTGGTTTTTGGTCATCACTGACCACCTGCCTCACCACTTGCTCCGTGAGCCCCGTCAGACCCCACAGGGGCTGCAACACCCCGGGGCCTGGAGGCCAGGGGCGCCCTTGCTGCGGGCCCCCAGCCTGGTCTCCCCCACGTGCCCAGAGATCCCTGCCCTGCATGGGTGGGGGCACCCCTTCTGGCTACGCTGAGGCTACTGGAGGTGGCGGAGGGTACAGGAGAGGCTCCCTACTGACCCAACTCTAGTAAAGCTGAAGCTACCGTCTCTGGTACGTTCCACCGTTTGTAACCGAGGATTGTGAGAGACATACATCGTCCCTCGTTATCTGCAGGGGATGGGTTCCAGGACCCCTGAGGACACCGGCATCCAAGGACGCTCAAGCCCCTTAATAAGATGGTCTAGTGTCTGCATGTAACCTACACACACCCTCCCGTATACTCTCAACCATCTCTAGGTCACATGTGAGGCCTAAAACACTGTAAACGCCATATGAACAGGTGTAAATACAACGTATAATATAGATCCTATGTAAATACTTGGTGAGGCAAATTCAAGTTTTGCTTTTTGGAACTCTCTGGAATTTTTTTTTCTTGCAAATTTTCTTTTTTTTTTTTGGCCCTGCGGCACGCAGGCTCTTAGTTGTGGCATGTGGGATCTTAGTTCCCTGGCCAGGGATCAAACCTGCACCCCCTGCATTGGAAGCACGGAGTCAACCACTGGACCGCCAGGGAAGTCCCTCCTGCAAATGTTCAATCTGTGGCTGGTTGACTCTGCGAGTGTGGCAGATGGGGATACAGGGGGCCAAATGTACACCTCCTGAGACAAGATGCTGCAGCCTGTGGGTCCCGCCCCAAGGGGCTGTGACCTCCAGTGGAGGCCCCTGCAGGGACAGTTCTGTTCCCGCTTGTGGGTTTACTGGGAAATGGCAGGGGGCTCTGGATGGGAACAAAAGGTCGTGTGGGGTCAGGGAGACGGGGGAGACACAGCCCAGGCCGTGGAAAGCGGGCAGCAACGGCTAGGTGAGGGCCGAGGGGGATCCCTCCGTGAACCCTCGTCCCGGCCCTGCTCCGTGAGTCCGGACAGGAAGAGCGGGGTCTCCTGCCCCCACTCAGGGCACAGGCTCCCCTCCTGTCCCTATGCTGAGCCACCAACTCCCACAAGTCACCACAAGGCCGCTGGATGCGGTGGCCTCTCCACTCCCGCTCACCAGGCCCTGCCTGCGCGCCCCTGGGGGAGGCCCCTGCTGTGAAGTACCCCCCTCAGGTGCCAGCCCTTCCCGCCACCGCTTCCTCCCTTCCCGGCTGAGGTTCTGTCCACCCCACACGCTGCACCTGCCAGAACCCGCGGCAAGTCCACACAGGGGCGCTGCTTCTTCACCTCTCCGACCTCTGACCTCACCCCTTCCCGCCTCCATCCCCTCCCCCCTCCCAGCAGACCCACCTTGGTGACGTCCATTGTTACTGGACCTTTAAATCAGGGGCACCACATGTGCCTGGACGCCCCTTCGGCCGGTGGACAGGACGGAGGGGCCTCGTGTCCCTGGTCTCTCAGCCCCTGTGCTCGAGCCCACCCTGCCCGCTCCATCCCACCAGCATCCGGATGCCCTGGCCCTCCAGGGGCCACCCCGGCTGCCGCCTCCCCAGGGAAACCTCTCCAGACCTTCTCTCCCAGGACTGCCTTCCTTCGGGCTCCAGACGGGCCTCCCTCCTCCCCCAAAGCCTCTTTCACTCCTTCAAACAAACCAGCCCCACCTCCGCCTCCTGGCCCAGTCGACCTCACACCCTTCCAGCCACCACCTCTTCTCTTTAACCACCTTCTGAGGATGCTGTCCCCACCTGCCTTTGCTTCACGGAACAAACATGAACGAACGCCCGAAGCATTACGGTACGATGAAGTCTGACGAGCCGCCCACAGGAATTGGAACACAGGACACACGATCCCTCTGCATTTGTGACTCCTTCCTTCCCCGCCCCTCCAGAGGCAGCCACACCCGTGATTCTGTGCATACCGTTCTTCCTTTAAAAATGTGCCGTTGTTATGTGTGTGCGTAATGCGTGCGCGAGCGAGCGTGTGCCCAGCAGCACGAGGCTGAGCTCTGCCCACCTCCGGGCTTCATGACTCGGCCTCACCCTCACATAGTCTAAGATCGTCCCTGCCGTGTGGAGGTGGGCCATCCACTGCACTGGACAACATCCCACTGAGGGAATCTCCGTTGCTCGTCCATTCCCCGTGGTGGACACGTGACCTGCTTCTGGGTTGTCCGGCAAGAACCCAGCTGCCAGGGCCGCGCCCTCCACAAGCCCCGGAGTGGTTAACGACTGCTACCCTCCCCTCCCCGGCAGAGCCAGGACGCGGGCAGAGCTCTCACTGGTCTCTGGGCTGCTGCACCCACAAAAGCGCCTGGCAGAGGGCAGAGCCCCGTCCAACCTGGCCCAGCACAGGACGCGGGGCAACACCCAGAGGACGGGAACGCAGCAGCCACGCTTTCTCCAACTTACTTCTTTTCCTTTTGTAGTTTTTCCTTTTCTTGAATCTCATATTGATTTTTGGCCACGATTCTGTCTTTTCAATGACTGTGGCTTCTACTTGAACAAGATCCTTTCTGGAAGAGAGGAAAACGAACAGTAATGTACCTTCCTGATTATTTTTCAGTTTTACTAGTGCTTTACGTGAGAACATCTAAATAAAGTTTAACTTCCTTTTCTGCTGGTTATCAACGTCATACGCCCTCCCTGCAGGCACTGTGAAAACTACCAAAAAGCACAACAAAGAACAGTGTCGTCCCACAGCAAATCTTAAAAGGGCCAAACTGCAGTGAATGAGTAACAGGTCAACGATTTGTCCTGGATGCTCTTTACTCGGGACACTACACACCCACGGGGAGAAGCGTAAGCGTGTTGAGCTTGGTGGTTGCAGCGGGTGTGACGGGAGCCCCTCTGCCCAGCCTCCCCGCCGGCATCTGAGAGCACGTTACCCGAGGAGGGGTCTGCCGAGCAGCGTGAAGTCGTCGGCCCCAACCAGCAGGACCTGAAATCAAACAGGCGTGTTACCAGCAAATAACACAAAGCCCCTAGAACAGGCAGTCGCCCAAGCACACTGGAAAGGAAGCAAGGTGTCGGTTCCCCGAAACCAAAACGTGGGCTTCCTCTGCTAACTAGCCACTCCCTCAACCTGGGACAGAGGGGGCGCCAGCTGGCGGCGTGGCTGTGTGTGCAGGGGCGCCCGGCTGCCTGCGGACATGCCCGCGCTGTCAGACCCGGACACATGGAACTCGGTCATCCGGGTGAGCAGGCAACCTCCTATGGCAACAGTGGCTTTTAAAATACGACAACTTTTTATTGAAGTATAATACATACGGGGAAAAAATGTACAAACCAGACTGTGGTGTCTTTTATGCAGTTCACAGTCCTGCTGATACTGAAAAGATTGAGGTTCAAGGTATTCTTTTAATGACTGCAAAAACCTGCACGGCCAGGCAGCCTCTCTCACTGGAGGGAAACTGTGACGCTAAGTGTGGCCTCAGATGAAGACAGTTCTGTGACCCAAGTGCAGTGGGGTTCTCATTAGACGTTGGGAGACTGTCTGAAATTCTCCTGATGAGAAAAAAACTCGACTGCATTAAGCTTCAATGTCTAAAGACAAAGCCTATTTTGTAATAACACCAATGGGCTATGTGTGTTAGGTGGTGACAAATAATGAAGTCTTGCCTGACCCACTCAGCCCGCCACGTTCTCTACCGCTGGGCTCCCACGTTATGAAAACCACCTGCATTAGGTGGAGCTTCCTAGGTTTTTGTTAATGTGAAATGTTTCAAAATAATGTCTTTTTAGAGATCCTCACAAAAACACTCCAGAAGTCTCTTATTTTAGATGTAAAAGGTAAATGTACTCTTGTTCGTGAGCTCATGACACAACCACGGGGGTCACCAAGGAGAAGGGGCTGTGCTGGCTGCTGGCGTCCACACAGCGCCCTGGTTCAGCCTGAGCCGTGGTCCTGCTCGGATCACAGGCTGTGGGAAGACCGTCTGAGAAAGGAGAGTTTAATGCTCCCCTGGGTGTAAATATGCAAAGAATCTACAATCACAAAGGAAGGAGGAGTTTTAAATTATAAAGAAAACCATATGTCATATCACATCACACCAACAGTTAACCACATGCTAAGAAAATGATCCGGTACAGAAATCTCATATTTTATCTACAGTTTTATGAATAGAAGTAGAATAGGCAAAAACCAGATAGGCCCCCGAACA
The DNA here is from genome assembly GCF_059928025.1 of Delphinapterus leucas. Taxonomy (NCBI): domain Eukaryota; kingdom Metazoa; phylum Chordata; class Mammalia; order Artiodactyla; family Monodontidae; genus Delphinapterus; species Delphinapterus leucas. Next base: position 4,567,960 of record NC_143135.1, on the reverse strand, counting down.
CAAGCGGAGGGCAGAGGCATTTGGCTAAACACGCAGGACACACCACGCGGCAGTTCAGGAGGGTCGGAAGACGACCAGCGCCCTGCAAGGTGCCTCTAAACCGTGCTCGCTGTTCAGCACAGCGGCAGCTGTCACGCCTAACGTCAGGGCAGTGTTCGAGCCGAAACGGAACATTTTCTCTTCATAAATCCGGGCCTGAGAACTCTTCACATCCCTAACTGGGATTTTCACTGTACCTGTGATCAGATATTTTCCTCTAAGAATACACTAAGGAGACGTGAGGCAAACCCTTCTCTGTCTGACGTGAGACAGACACACGCGTCCCCTTAGAGAAACGTGCTGATCGGCTCCCTGTAAGGAGGGGCCCCACCGAGTCCGGCCGCCCTCGGGGAGCAGCTCTGCCCACACCCCCCTGACCCCACCGTGCCCACTGGCCAGCCTGCCGCGTCCCCAGAGCTGACTCACAGTCTTACCTTCTCCAGCCGGATCCTCTCTCCACACGCAACGTCTAACTTGTTTTCAATTAAAATCAGGTCTTCAGAGGTCACCTTCCACTGGTGGCTGGCAAAGTGCACCACTGCGAAGAGCCTGCCGTACTGGCCCCGGGCGATCAGCTCGTTCACCTTCTCCACGACCTCTGTGTGGAGAAGGGCGGTCAGGGTCACAGCTACACCCTCACCCGGGTGCCCACTGCCCCACCGCAGGCCAGGGTGAGCCGCCGCTCCCAGGAGCTGGCACTGGGGCGCGCGGGGCACACAGGGTTCTTACAGACGATCGTGCCCTGACGGCACAGAAGCCCCCATCCCCCTGCCATCCTCCCGCCTGAGCGCTCGGCGCGCCTGGCTCGGTTTCTCTGACCCTGCGGTGGAGAAACCCTCACCTGGTTTCATTCCCAGTCATTATTAACAACGAGCCAGCGGCCTGGCAAAGTGAGAGGAGAGGGCTTCTTGCAAACAAGGAAAACCTAGAATTATACCCTCATGGCGCTGGATGCTACCTGCTCACGTCTGCACACACCCAGTCCCCGCTCCCACGGTCACCACCTCGTCTTAGGCCCGGCCCTTCTCTCCTGCCCCGACCCTCCTGGCCTCGCCTGCGGCTGGGCGCAGGGCACAGTGTCTGTCCTGGAAACCGAGTCAAGCCCTCGGCTGCACCTGGCCAAGAGGGCGGAACCTCGCCTACAGTTGTACTTTTCGGGCACAGCATCCGAAATAGTATTTAACAACTGGAAGATTCCACGCGTTACTACGGACTTCCAGCTTTTGGAAACTGAGGATCTTGCACTCATCCCGGTACTGGGCGTGGTGGCCACACTGCCCTCCTGGCGACACGCATCCTGTGTGACATGCCTCCCGACACCTGATGGCCTCTCGAACACCTGGGCTGGGGCCGGCTTCCACCGATGACCGGGCACATCATTCTTCTTCCCTGAACTCCCGTTTCTACCAACAGCGGGGAGACAGAGCTGGGCCCTGGCCCTTGCGCCACCCGCATTACCTGCCTGCAACTCGGCTGGTGCCTTGGTGCCCTAGGAGGACTGGCTCAACGAATGAGGGTTTTGAGCTCTGGTGTTGAGCGAACCTGAGCTTTCACGCTGCGCCATGTCTCGGGCACCTGGAAACGTGAAGTCCTTGTTCTGTGGCCAGGAGGCCCCCTGTGGTGGAAGCAGGGGCGCCACCCCCTAGCTTCTGCCTCTCTTACCTGCGTGGTGTCTGGCCTCCTCGACGGGGTTTGGCACAACAACTTCTGGCCAAGGTGGTGAACTCAGTGACGTTTTAGGAACGTATCTGTAAAAATATTTTACAGACGCGGGTCACACACGCGTGAAAAGACGGTTCAAGATGTGTGAGAAATGACTGCGCTCAGCACAGTAGGAAGGGCAAGGGTCCGGCACGTCTCTGATGCTTGTGTGGCTGGCGGGACAGCTGCCCCCGCAGTTGTGGGCGAGCAAAACCTGCCCGCCCCAAAATGTCTCTTAGGCGTGCAGATTACTTCAAGCCGAAAACAATCAAGGCCCAAAAGACGCAGGAAGAAACTTTGGCAGGAGGCAGGCAGGCCTGGGTCTGCGCGCAGCTTCCTGAAACACTCGACATGGAGGGCCTGTCCTGGGACACAGCATCACCAGAGACGGCTGCGAGGAACACAGGGGCCCAGAGATCTGAGGCCGCTCCTATCCCACTGTCTCTGCAGGCCCAGCCAACATTTATTCACCAAACATCTGCTTTTCCACCTCCACGTGAATTGCCTTCGTCCCCTCTGAAGTCTCAAACCCCTGCCCTCAACATCGTCTTTTTTCTTTAGCTGAAGGTGCTACTTAAGGTGAGGGCTTCTGCCATTTGCGCGAGTGGCTCATTTCTCCTGGGTCTCTCCTGTGTGTACAGGTTATTAAACTTTGGTTTGATTTTTCTCCTGTTAACCTGTCTCATGTCAATTTAACTCTTAGACCAGCCAGAAGATCCCAGAAAACTGGGGACCCTGCCGCTTCCAGCTCACTGTTCGCTCACTGTGAAGTGAGCGAACGCCCTCTCTGCCGGAGTCAATGGCCCCCAAATGAAGCTGTGCACTCCCGTCACGCATCGTGTCTGAGCAGCCCCGGGCGGCCCGGCAGCAGCCAGCCGAGGACTGAGGGACAAACCTGGAACGGGACTGGGGGCAGCAGTGGCCACTCACGGCGGTCACAGAAGTCAGCCGAGTTCATGAAAGCACCCTTTAGGGTTTCTGCCTCCACCCTCACCCAGGGTGCCCACTGCTCTTTTAGGGAAACACCAGGCCCTGCGTCCCCCCTGCTGAGAATCTCCGCTGCAGGAGCGCAGGCGGCTGCACTGAGAGCTTACTACGTGCCAGGTGCTCTTCTCTTTTTTTTTTCTTCTAATTTTTATACTGAAGTATAGTTGATTTACAATGTTAATTTCTGCTGTACAGCATAGTGATACAGTTATACACATACATTCTTTTTTATATTCTTTTCTGTCATGGTTTATCTCAGGAGATTGAATATAGTTCCCTATGCTCTCCAGTAGGACCCTGTCGTTTATCCATTCTATGTATAATACTTTGTATCTGTTAATCGCAAATTCCCAATCCATCCCTTCCCCATGGCAACCACAAGTCCTTCTAAGCTCTTTTTTGTTAAAAAATTTATTTTATTTTTGGCTGCATTGGGTCTTCGTTGCTGCATGCAGGCTTTCTCTAGTTGCGGCGAGCGGGGGCTACTCTTCGTTGCAGTGCTCAGGCTCTAGGCATGCGGGCTTCAGTAGTTGTGGCTCGTGGGCTCTAGAGCGCAGGCTCAGCAGTTGTGGTGCACGGGCTTAGTTGCTCCGCGGCATGTGGGATCTGCCCGGACCAGGGATTGAACCCGTGTCCCTTGCATTGGCAGGCAGATTCTTAACCACTGCGCCAGCAGGGAAGCTCCCTTCTAAGCTCTTTAAATGCAGAAATTCACTCGACTCTCATGAAAACCCACTGAGATGGAGACTAATATTGCTTCCATTTTGCCGAAGAGGAACGAAGCTCAGAGTGCGTGACCCTGCTCAGGGACCCGGGCTGACAGGGCGGGGCAGGGACGGGACCCTGTGTATGCCTACCTATGATTTTGTCAAGTTTACCTTCTGTAGTTTATATTAATTTTATGTTTTTTCTTTAACACTGAACATGCTCTTTTAAATTACGTAAGGTCCTCCTGGAGATTCTGACACAACCATCCCGTGATTCGACCTTCCCAGTTAGAAATAAATCCCCAATTAGGAGTTAAAAGCTTTTGCCTAGAAAGACACAGCCGTGCAAGGCCCAGAACACCTTTGTCTTTGGGTGCTTGAGGTTCTGTCTGTATTTCTATATGTCAAGGGTCTGAGAAAAATACTGTCAAAAAAGTTAAAAGAAAACTAAATATTCTTGAAAACCCAAATGTTTGAAGTTCTGACTTTAGAAAGGAAAGGAAGAGAGTCACCAAAACCCACATTTTGATATTACCCTTGTGGAAATGAAGCGCTCTGTGAACTGAACCTTCGAGAAGCAGACCACAGGGAAGCTGAGGGAATAAAGAAACACGTGTAGTTACTAACACAAAATGCAAGCCGCCCTTTACGACGCTCAGTGCAAGTGCCGCTATTGTGACTGGCACGCGATTTAAACCACCACATCACGACATGTCTACAGAAAAACCTAGGCCAACAAAACTAAAAGAACATCACTTACAGTTACTGGCTATTACCATAAGCGTCAGGATGTGTTTGTCACACCATTGAAAAGGGCCTAAAACCAAATCACCTACCTGCTAACCCATTCCTTGACCACAAGTGTCCACTAAGTTCAGGCCCTGTTCGGTACCCCAGTGTGGGAGCGGCCTCCAGGACACCCCGACGAGCCCACCTCCTGGTGTTCTCACCCCTGTGTTGTCCCCCGACAGGGCACTGGTTTCTGTGACCAACAGCATGTGGCAGAAGTGACAGCACAGCACTTCCGAGAGTAAGTTATACAAGGGCAGCTGCTGTCCTGGGTGTCCTCTCTCATCTCTGCTGCAGGGCTGCTCTGCTGTGAGCAGTCCCTGGAGGGGCCTCCTGCCAGCAGCCCAGGGAGGGAGCTGGAAAGCAGATTCTGCAGCCCCAGCTGACAGCCTGACTTGAATCTAATGAGAGACTGGGAGCCAGAAGCACCCGCTAAGCTGCTGCTGGATCCTGACCGTCAGCGATGGATAATACACGTTAGGTATCTTGAGCTGCTGAATTTGGGGGTAATCTGGGACATAGCAGTAGATAACTAATGCACGGACAGAGGTATCCACAGCCTACTGAGAAGGACTCAGAAATAAAATGGCTGGTGCTTAAGTGCAAAAAGCAGAGGACAGGTTTCTCAATAACTACCGTTGGTTTTATTTTTTCAATTGAGCTCTAATTTATAAACCATAAAATTCACTCTTTTAAAGCTCACTCATTAGCGGTTGTTCCCAATTCTTGGTCTCCTGGGCTGGTTTCTCTTCCCCTCTGCCATCTTGGTGCGCTTGTGGTTTAGACATTGGATCTTACCTCTTCTTTACCTATAGCCGTTCCTCTGGTGACTGTATGAATTTAAATGTCACCTATACACTGGTGACTCCCAAGTTTACACCTGCAGCCTGTCAGACACGACAAACACCTGTCTCTTAGTCATCGTCACCTGCATGTTAACAGGCGTCTCAGAACCTAACAAAGGCTCCTGATCTGCCCCTCATGCCTGCTTCTGCCGCACCCCTCCCCATCTCACGTAATGGCGACTCCATCTTTCCAGCTGCTCAGGCCCCAAATCTCAGTCATTTATGACCCTTCTCTCTCACACCTCTCAGCCAGCCTATCAGCAAGTCCCCTTGCCTCTCTTTGAGAGATCCAGGCTCTGACCACTTCAATCACCCAAGCCTGCATTATTACTAGCACCCTGCTCTCGCCCTAGCCTCCCTTCTCTGCACAGCAGCTAGCGGGATCCTGTTAAAACTGAGGTCAGGTCGCATCACTACTTTGTGAAACTCCACAAGAGCGCCCCATTTCACTCAGAGGGAAAGCCGAAGTCCTTACAGCGGCCGACAGGGCAGTGGGCAGTGCGGTTCCATCTGTCTCTCTGAGCTCATGCCTCATGAGCTTCCCCTTGTTCACTGCACACCTTCCATTCTGGCCTCCTGGCTATTCCGGGAAGATGCCAGATGCAAGGGCCTATGCCTGACCACTCTTGCCCTGGACGCTCCCCCACCCCACGTTGCCCCCAGACTAATTCTCTATTTCCTTTGGGTCTCCACTCCAATACCGTCTCAGTAGAGAGGCCTTCCCCATCCATCCTATTTAAAATTGAACTCTTTCTTCCCAACTCGGGCTTTATTTTTCTCCATGAGTCTTAACAGCTTCGAACATACTATGTAATTTGCTTCTTCTTAAAAATTTGCCTGTCTCTCTGCACAACCCTTCCCCCTGCGTCAGAATGCTAGCTCCATAAAAGCAGGGATTATTGTTTTATGTTTATAACTGATGTATTCGCTATTCTGGACCAGTGTTTGACTTGTGATAGGTGCTCGATAAATGGTGAATATACGAATAAATGAATGACATCTACTCTGCTAAGCCATCAAATGAGGCCCCTGTGGAATACTCCATGATTGGGAACTCGTGATTGGCCTCTCTTGAGAGCCATCCCACCGTTGAAAGCTCACAAAGTTTCTGCACCTGATCTGCTTCTCTTGCCTGTGGTCTTAGCTTAGCAGTGACCCCCCCCGGGAACAAATGGTGCCCCAGGATCATCCTTTAGATCCCTAAGGATCGTGCCAGTGTCTACCCTGTTTCCTTCACTTACTCTTCAAGGTCCTGCCTGTTTACCATTTTGGTCACCCTCTCTTTACTCAGTTCACTTCATCTGTGCTTCTCTCTGAAAACACTGGGTCTGGAATTGAACACAGCATTCTAGAGGTGGTTTTATATTGGTAGAATGCAGTAAGTCCTATTGCTTTTGTAAAAACTTCCCTGCCTGCTTAAACCCAAGTTTTATTATGGAAAATGACAAGCATACAAAAATAAAGAGAATAGCGAGTCCTCCTGTATCTCTCCCCAGACTCAACAGTTATCAACTCTTGGCCAAGCTTGATTCATTCACAGTGCCTCTGGCCCAACTCTGTGATTAAAGCAACTGTCAGTGTATTTCTATGAAAGATAAAGATTCTTTACAAAAACACAACCACAACACCATTATCACACCTAAAAAAGGGAACAATTATTTATTATCAATTCAGACCCAATTCTAAAACATACATAAACATTCCCTCACACAGATACACACTCCAACCGTTTCAGACAGAAGTTTATAGTGTTTCTGACAAACATAATCTTTTTGAGCCTCATGACAACCCAGTGCCTAAAATACAGCTGTCGCTTTTGCTGGATTGGTTACCATTAGGCAAGGACATTCATCACCATTTTCCAGATGAGGACGGTGAGGCTCAGAGAGTGGCTCGCAGCCTGCGGGTGATGGTTAAAGCACAGGCCTTGGAGCCGGACCGAGCTGTCTGATTCAGTCCTCTCCCACTTCCCTGCTGTGTGACCGTAAGCAAGTTACTTAACCACTCTGAGCCTCAGTTTGTTCCCCCGGTTAAATACAGCCTATATGGAAGTTGGGGAGCTTTCATCAGTATTTAAGCTACTAACTAAAGGAAGCAGGATCTGAACCTAGGTTTCCCCAACTCTAAAGTCCGCGTTGTAATCACCGCATCAAAAAAAGCGATTAACATCGGTCGGACACAGACACACATGTGGCGGGACGGCAGGGCGCCCCACTTCCTCTCTTCACCCCGCGGCCAAGGTCTCACCCTCTCCGGGCCCCGACGCTCTCAGGACACTGCGGCTGCATGCAGACACCAGCCGCCCGAAGGTGACCGGCAGGGCCGAGGACGCCACAGCCGCCGCCATCTTCCCGCAGCCTAGACCGACACCGGAAGCGGAAGAGGCGCGAACCTGGTGCGTCGACGCACCGGGCCCGGCCGGGAGCACCGCCCCTCGCGGCAGCCGGAACTCGGCGGCTCGGGACCTCGGCTGCTCCGGGCCCAGGCCGGACTGCGGCCATGGCGTCGGCGGCTGTGGAGAGCTTCGTGGCCAAGCAGTTGGACCTGCTGGAGCTCGAGAGGGACGCGGAGGTCGAGGAGCGCAGGTACGGCCGCCGGCCCGGGCCTCGGGTTCGGTCCGGCGGTTCCCCTAGGCCCCCCTACTCTCCCAGCTCAGACCTCGGGCGGACCTCCCTCCTGGGGGCTCGGCCTGACCAGCCTGGGGGTCGGGATTTGCCCTCCTGACTCCTCGAGTCCGGATCGCGGCTGTGAAGGGGCTCGGCCTCCCACAGAGATGGAAGCCTCTTCACCCCTCGGGACAGCCCGTTCCGTTTGGGGGACCCTTAGGAAGGGTCTGTTCTCCCCCTGAAGTCCTCCTCTGAACTTTGCCTCGTAGGTGCTGCCTCTCTCCCCATTTCCATCCCCAAAGTGTTCTCAGCTCTCTTCCGTCATCGTCCTCTCTGTCAGTGTTTGCGCCTGTTCCGTGCCAGGCCCCGAGTGAGATAGAGTCACTGATGGTCCCCTGGCGGCTGGGTTTGAGCGGAAGGGGCAGGTGGGAGCGGAAACAGTTCCCTCCCAGCGTGATAGATGCTGACCCGTGTGTGCAGGCAAAGTGCTGTGGGAGCAGGAGGGTGGACAGCTGACCCTGGGGAGCCTTAGGTTGAGGCTGGCTTCGTGGAGGAGGTGGTGCCTGAGCACAGCTTGCAGAAAAATAGGGGTTCAGGTGGAGGCGGGGGAGGATATTCCTGGAAGAGATGTGGGGAGGAAGGGCAGCCCTGCAGGCGAGGGTGGAGCCCTGAGAAAGCCAGACTTGTTTCCGTAGGGCTGAAACTTTGAGAGATGACACTGAGGCCTGTAAAAGCACCCCACATACATCAGCCCCTTTAAACCTTACGTCAACTCTGCGAAGTTGGTTACTGTAATTCTCGTTTTATGTCTAAGGAGGCTGAGACAGAGGTTAAGTCATGTGCCCCAGGTAACACAGGTCGAGCCAGGATTTGAGTTCAGGCAGGCTGATCCCAGAGTTTGCACTCAACCGTTGTGCTACCCAAGTGGAGAGGATTTGTTTTAGAGGTTTTTGATCGTGATGGTTAAGAGCATTTGGAGTCCTGTCGACGTCAGTGGGATCCCAGCTCCATGATTTATGGCTGGATGACTTTGCAGGCTTAGTTACCTCATCTGTAAAATGAGATCATTCTCACAGCAAACCAGTGAGGTGGGAACACAATGATCTCGAAGTCAAGTGCTCAGCACGGTTCAGAGTACAGAGTAAGCACCCATGGGAAGATAGGCGGGGGCCAGATTGGGAAGGGCCTTGTGGAGAAGATTGCATTATATTCCTGTGCAGAGGATGGGCCTCGGCGCAGTTAAGCAGGTCAGGGAGGTAAATAGATTTTCATCTTAGGGGGATCTGTTGGATGTTGCTGCTGGGATTGGCTGGGGAGAACCCAGAGATAAGGAAGTTAGGAAGCTCAGTTTAGTCCAGAGACGGCCAGTGATGTGGGCTTGAACCAAAGCTGTGGCGGCGAGGATGAGGCAGGGGTGGATTCTGGGTACAAATGGGAGGGGCCTGGTGGGACTCAGTGACACACAGGACTCAGGACAGAAGGTGAAGATGAGCGAAGGTTCTGTCTTGGGAAACTGGGAGGAGGGCACAGATCGCGCTGGGGCTATAGAGGGGGGCAGGTTTGAGAGGGGGCAGGTTTGGAGTTTCCCTGGTCACCCTTTGTGCCTGTGCAGAGATCTCCATCTGTTCTTCCTGCACGGTTGGAAGTAAAAACTGGTAAAATACAAATACTGAAGTCTCAACATTGGGTGTCTCCCAGGTCCTGGCAGGAAAATGTCTCTCTGAAAGAACTCCAGAGCCGAGGCGTCTGCTTGCTGAAGCTGCAGGTATCCAGCCAGCGGACCGGGCTGTACGGACGGTTGCTGGTCACCTTTGAGCCCAGGAGATGCATGTCTGCAGCTGTGCTTCCCAGTAACAGCTTTATTTCCGGTCTGTGCATTTTTGACATAGGTGGACTTTGAGTATTGCTGTCTTCAGATGTGGGTTGTAAAGACCAGGTCACATACGACCAGTTGGGGAATAAAGCATTGTAATGGAAAGCTCTCACTTAGAAATTCAGCAGTTACGAGGCTTTTTGGTAGTTTAGAGCAGCACTGCCCAGACTGGCAGCCACTGGCAGCCACTAACCCACTAGTGGGTTATTGAACGCTCGAAATAGGGCTAGTGATCGCTGCTGGTGTAAAATACGCATGAGATTTTGAAGATTTAGTGCAAAAAATTTAGAATATCAAGAGTAATTTCTTTGAAAACTGATTATATCTTGAAATGATAATATTTTTCATGTATTGGGTTAAGTAAAACGTGATTAAATTTACCTGTTTCTTTTGGTTTTTTAATATGGCTACTAGAAAATGTAAAATTACACATGACTCTCACATGTCTCTTGAGTAGCCCTGGTCCAGATGGTTCAACGTGTGTAGTTGTGTATTCCCAGACCTTCCTCGCGCCAAGGATACTTTGGCTAAACTTGTGGCAGCTCTGCTGGAAAGGAGGGGCAGTTAGAAGAAGCTTCTTAAGCTCACACCTGGGACTCGTGTTTTTGATCAGAGCTGGAAGCTGGGAGAGAGCAACACTGCTGAGCACTGCATTTCCATTAGAAAAGTCTCTCTGCCTTGTTTTGGTGGTGACAGAGTTTGTTGGTTTCATATTTCGATTTTCTAGACGCTTGCCCCACAATTGTTGGAATATGGGCTGGGTTTGGAGACAGATAGGAGGAGGGGAAGCTGCTGGTTTGGAGTCAGATCTTACACTTTGCTGTTAAGTGGCCGAGGGTCAGTCACGTGTCCTCTGAAGAACAGAACCAAGGGGATTATAGTTGAGCTTTCGGCCTCGCCATCAGGATGAGTGGGTGGGACTGGATGCGCAGGGCGTTTGTAAACTCTGAAAACCAAAGGAATAGTACGTGTTCAGGCAGTAAGTGTTGCGGAGTGAATGACCCGAGGGGTTGGTGAATAGCTGATAAACAGGAAGTCAGCTGTTTATGTGAAAAAGTATGGAGCTGAAAATCTGATGTGTTGCTTCGGCTTCTGATCAAACGTAGGTGGGGTTGTTAGTTTTTCGTCTCCTGAAGAGCAGTTTTAAGGCTCTGTAGCTGAGAGGTGTGAATTCTGCAATGTGGGACCCTACTCAGGGCAGCCGGTGGGGAAGTCACAGTCGGGACGGGGTCGCCTGCACTCAGCCTCACGGAGGTCCCCGTGCACAGAACCAGACCTCGGGCCCAGGGGCACTGCTGCCACCTGCTCTTTGTCTTTAAAAGTTGGGGCGGGAGACAGAAAAGATTCAAGGTGCAGATGAAACTCATTGCCTAGAAGGAAAACAGCTAGGACTAAGAATACGCCTCATGCTTGGTTGACGCGTGGCACGTACTCTGACTCGGAATAAATGGGGTGTGAGTATGTGGGAGGTCCTGGCTGCATCTCAGCGTGGATTCTTGTTTGGTCAGAACTGTCTGTGTTCAAGTGACAGAAACCCCGAGCCAGATGGGCTGGAACAGGAGGGGGGCGCGTGGGTTGTGATAGCTGGAAGGTGGCTGCACGGCTCAGAGGAGGTCACCTGGGCTTAGTTCCACCCCGTGTTTCGGCTCCGCCCTCTCCTGGGTTGGCTTCCTTCTCAGGTGCCAAGTGATAGCAGCTTCAGCCCTCACGTCCTCTCCAGTTTCTGGTCCAGCTGGGAAGGGTGAGGGCATCCTTCCAGCTGTCCACCCAAAAGTCTCACCACATCTCAGGGGCTCTGATTTGGTCCCTTGTCCATCCCCGAGCCAGTCACTGGCCAGGGGGCTCGTGAAGCCCTGATTGGCTCGGGTGTGGGTCGTGTGCTCTGTCCCGGCATCAGGGGAAGCCTCTCAGACTCGCCTGGTGATGGGTGAATCACCAAACAGCTGTCACAGGAGTGGGGAGGCCCAGCTGAGTGGGCAACAAACCACCCTCTCCCTCCTTCCTCAGTGTTCCCTTTCCACCTGGAATGTTCTCCCCCAGGTGAGCTCGTGGCCCCCACTGTTTCCAGGGCCCACCCTGCTTACGGGTCACCCCTCAGAGAGGCCCTTCCCACACTGCAATGGCACCCTCGTCCCTCTCCACCCTCTGCTGCGCTTCTTTTTTTTTTTTTAATACATTTATTTTATTTGTTTTGGGCTGCATTGGGTCTTTGTTGCTGCACGCGGGCTTTCTCTAGTTGCGGTGAGCGGGAGCTACTCTTCGTTGTGGTGCACGTGCTTCTCATTGCGGTGGCTTCTCTTGCTGCGGAGCGCTGGCTATAAGGCGTGCGGGCTTCAGCAGTTGTGACGCGCGGGCTTCAGCAGTTGTGACGCATGGGCTTCAGTAGTTGTGGCTCACGGACTCTAGAGCGCAGGCTCAGTAGTTGTGGCACACGGGCCCAGCTGCTCCGTGGCACGTGGGATCTTCCCGGACCAGGGCTCAAACCCACGTCCCCTGCATTGGCAGGTGGATTCTTAACCACTGCGCCACCAGGGAAGCCCCTGCACTTCATCTTAACTAAAGCCCTTGGCTCTGACCCCTGGTAGGTTTTCGTATTTGCTCCTCTCCTCCCTAACGTGAGCTCAGGGACTGTGTTTTATTCCTAATATAGACCAGCACCCAGAACAGTGCTGGGCACAGAGGAAGACTTTAAATATTTTATTGACTGTCATGTTTGTTTTAAACAGTTCATTGAGCTCCAGTAAATTTTCACATATGATGTTAGTTAAAAGTATTTTTTTTTACTGATTTCATTTCTAATGAATGTAATAGATAAAATGTTTGAAATATGCTGGAATTTGTTATATGAAGTAATTCACGTTTAGCGTTGTTCAGTGTTTATGTAACTGGCCTTTGCTTCTGTAGGTGACATAGTGGGTCTGTATGAGGAAGACAGTCAGCTGGCCACTGGGATCCTGACCCGGATCACCCAGCAGTTGGTCACCGTGGCCTTTGACGAGTCCCATGATTTCCAGTTGAGTTTGGACCGAGAGCATTCCTACAGGCTGTTAAAACTTGCCAACGACATCACTTATAAGCGACTGAAAAAGTAAGTGTGTGTGACTGGAAGTCACATGTGACGTTTTCCTTAAACACACCTCCCTCCTGCTGGGCAGAAGAGGGCAGGCACATCCGTCTGGGGTCGGTCGCGTGCCTCTCATGGGAGGTGGCGGGCAGCAGCGTCGCGTGGAGCCTCAGGCGCTGGGTTAATTGCTGGTTTTCACTAAGCTCCTAATTTTCATTTTCTCCTTTGGCAGAACTCTGATTACCCTAAAGAAGTATCATTCTGGCCCCGCCGCCTCGCTCACAGAGGTCCTCTTCGGCGGATCAGACCCCAGCCCTGCCAGTGAGATACGTAAGAGCTTGTGGTTTTCCTTTTCTGGTTGAAATCACCATGGACAGGATCTCGAACAGTGAGACCCTGGGCCATTTTAGCAAGAGTTTGAGAATGTACAGTGAGAAGAAATCTACCTTAGTGTCTTTTTATAAGTTTCTTTGTGTGACTTGCTAGAACTAAGTCTCTTTCCTGTACACGGCGTCAAAGAAGTAGTTCATTCCATTTTTTTTATGATGTTCTTTCTAATATATCTAAATATTGAATATTTTTGTTTTGAAATGCGAGGGTGTTTCTTCTAGCCCAGTGCCCTGTGAGAACAGAGGATGACTGATCATGCCTCATGCTCGATAGCATTGTTTTATAGTTTGAAAAGTCTCAGTTCTAAGTGCATTTGATTATTTTCTCAGTATCCTGTAAATTGAAGACAGTTTATTTCTAATTGTAAGAGTGCCGTGTATTAGTCATAGAACGTTTGGAAATAAAGAAGCATATAAACAAGGGAAAGAAATCACTCGAAAACCTGCCACTTAGAGTGAGCCTCACTGATACGTGTGTGTATTCTTCTAGTTGCTTTTCCACCTCCACACAGAACAGTCTGACTTACATACAGACACACGCATGTGTCCATGTGCACACACACACACACACACACACACACACGACTGTTCTCACGGCGGTCTGTGCAATTTCTCATCTCCTTCAGTGTCTTGGAGAAGCTCATTTTGAGAGGAGTTTTATCACCTCGCCAGGCAGCTGCCCGTCACTGAACCACCCTGTAGGTGTTGGACTTGGCCGGTTTTTACAGTATAGCTTCAGTCATTCTCACACAAGGGCCGCCCCACACCCTTTTCCCGTCACGCCGGTGCTCGTACCCTGGCGGTGTGTTGGCTCTTAGCTCAGGGCTGCTTTGTACCTTTTCAGATTCCAAAAGCACTCACATTTCAATAAGACTTTATTTCTGCCAACCGTTTACCGAGAGGCTACTATGAGCTGGGAAGGGAACTAGCATTGTTTTTGCTGTGTTTCAAGGAACACGATGTGCCCTGCTTGTAGCCAGCGTCCAGGGGAGAAGGGAACACGCAGGAGCTCTGGGTCGGATGCTCCGTTGCTCTCTCCGAGTCTGTTTCCGTCTTAACCTCCGGGTCGGCGCCCTATGCCCGTGGGGGTCAGTGCGCTCGTCTCTGCGGCGGGCACCGCGGGGTGGAGGCTGCGGGTGCGAGGCTGGATGCAGCGGCACCTGCTCTCAGAGCACGGAGCTTACGAAGCAGGTCATTAGAATCGGCCATGGAAGATTCAGAACAGAAACATGGTCCTGGATCTGCTCATAATTCTTGTTTGTTTTCATCGTTTTACGGGCGCTTAAAAAGGGCCACTATGGTAGAAATGAATCTGTTCCCAGAAACATTTACTTTACAAGAAGCTGTTATTCTGGAGCATGAGTTGGCAGACTTTTTCAATAAAGGGACAGATGGTAAACATCGTAGGCTGTGCCGGCCGGTGCGGCGGCGGGCTGCTGGGGACAGTGTCCCGGGACACATGCCTCACCGAGCAGGCGGCCGGCTGGGCTTGGCCTGCGGGCCACAGTCTGCAGATTGCTGGTCCAGGAAAACAAAGCAGGTTGATTTTGCGTTGACTGGCCGACCCCTGGGGAGGGCCGGCTTTCTCCCCGTTACAGCCCGTATTTCTGTCGGCACACGTGGGGTCAGGGGCGGGGAGTGCCGGGTGACTGGGAGCTGGGTCCTCACTGTCACTTGTTCCGCAGCCCCCCTTACTTTCTACAACGCCACTCTGGACGCCTCCCAGCAGGAAGCGGTCTGGTTCGCGCTGTCCCAGAAGGAACTCGCCATCATCCATGGGCCTCCCGGCACTGGGAAGACCACCACTGTGGTTGAAATCATTCTCCAAGCTGTGAAACAGGGCTCAAAGGTGGGCAGTGGGCACCGTGTCCCCGCCGGCACCCCTCACTCCGGTCTGCCACGCTCGCAGGCGCCCCGCAGGGCCCCAGCCTGGGCTCTGGGGGACTCGGTCGGCAATGTTCCTGAGTGTTTACTGACTGAGCACTGGGCTGGGCCCTTTTCGGTCTCTGACAGCGCTTGGGACTGTTGGTCTGGGGTGGTGAGGTCTGGGTTACTGTCGGCCAGGCCACAGTCTAGGAGCCGCGTCTGCTCAGCACCCACGCTCTGTGCCCAGACCCCTGCTGGGCATGCCGGGCGTGCAGGTGACCAGGGACTGTCTGTGCCGTTCAGGAGGAGACCGTGCAGCCAGTTCCCGGAGACAGAAGTGTTCTGGTTGATCAGGTGGTCTGGTGAGTTGTGCAGAGCGCAGGTTACCGTTTCTGAGATGTGGGATGTGATATCGTGTGTTGTTCACTTAGATTTTTAGTGGGTGAGGAAGGATCCTTCATCCTCATCTGTACCAACACGAGTCCTCGTGGATTCTGAGCACGTGGAAAGCTTTTCAGAAAACCTTTCTGGGTCGTAAACGTTGGATAAGGATAAGAATTAGAGCAATATGGTCCACATTTGTAGGTTGACATTTCCTGGGTGCTTCTTATGAACGAGGCACGTTTCTCAGTCTTTCCAGAGTTCGCCCCTTTAATCCTCACAGAAGCCCCGGGTGCGGGGACTCCATGGTCTCGGGCCCCGTCCCTCCACAGTGGGTGGCAGAGCCAGGACTCAGACTCGGGCGACACTCTCCCCAGAGCCCCCTGCTCCTGCAGGGAGATCCATGTTGGCTGCAAGGCCACGTCCAATGGTCTCCTGCAAATGACTGTCTTGGCAAGATGTTTACCAAGAAAAGCTGGTGAAAGATGACTTACTGGCAGGGAGCAGATTTGATGGTTTAATTGGGTGCCTCTGTTTCAGGAAACAGTGAAACAGGAGACACCTGTGTTCACGCTTTGGTGCAAACCGCCTTTGGCCACCTAGATGGGGTGGGGACTCTCCTCTCTGCCTCCCCTTCCCGCTCCACCCCCTCCTAAGAGCCAGACTGCAGTTCTGGAAGCAAGATTGAACCTGTTCAGAAAGGTTTTTCCTCATTCCGCTTTGTCAGATGATAAAGTGACTTGATGGGTGATGAGACGGGTGTCCCAGCCCTGATTATCTCAGGGCACTTTGAGGCCTTTCCTTCCAGTTGCTGGGCATCCTTTCTGGTCCTTTGGAGCCTAACAGGTTCTTAAGACCCGAGGTCTAGTATCCAGATGTTGTGTCAGTTTCCAGTAACTCATGTCCTGCAGACTGTCTGCATCCGTCCTTACAGCCGGACGTTTACACTGTAACGATACTGGTTGCGCACGTTCCACCCTCCTCTCTTTAACTTTCGGACTTTCCATTTGCTTAATAGAAACTTAAGTGATTTCGTTAAAAAAGAAATCACCAAGCCCAAGTTTGCGCTGTGCTTCCCCAGGTTCTGTGCTGCGCCCCTTCTAACATCGCCGTGGACAACCTGGTCGAGCAGCTGGCCCAGTGGAAGCAGAGGCTCCTGCGCCTCGGGCACCCCGCACGGCTCCTGGAGTCTGTCCAGCAACATTCCCTGGATGCGGTCTTGGCGCGGGGTGATGGCACCCGGATTGTGGCTGACATCAGGAAGGACATCGACCAGGTCTTGGTGAGTAGCTCTCAGCCGGTGTCCGCTCTGCGTGTGGTTTCGTGATCTGCAGTCTTTGCCGGGAGTGCACTGTATCCTCTTGCTTTTCTCTGGCCTTTGCCGATTCATGTACTTATCTTGAACGTTGGGACTGCCCATTTTTGGTAGAGACCTGTGCTCAGCACTGAACAGGGACTCACCTGTCTTCAAGATAGTTTCATGAAGAGGTGAGCAATTGTCTTGCAGAAAATATTCCTCTTAAGGATTACCTATGTCTGGCATGTTGGCTGGATAATATCGACCAGCAGAAAAAAAGCAGCCTGAAAATAAAAATTCAGAAAATATGCATCCTCCCTAAATTTCTAGTCCATTAATATAAAACATGGTGTAATCCTTGTGAAAGAGAACTAGGTAGGTGATAGGTTAATCTGAGATGGAGTTTTCTCGTGCAGTTCAGAACTTTCGAGCTCTTTGGTTCTCTAGTTTACACGTCCGCCCCCAGTTCCCTTAATCGCGTGTCCTGCCCTGTGTTTGCTCACCGCCAGCCTGTCTCACTGCCTCACATTTCTCTCCTTCTGTCGGGGGCTGGTGCAGAGACTCAGCCTTCCCCATGGACCTGTGGAATAGTGGGAACCCCGGGGGCGGAGACCAGGACACATGCATGTTACTCAAGGTTAAAGGCGCTGTAGGAATTTGCAGTGATGTTATTCGCGCCGTCACACATGTGGATGATTTCATTTTCCTTTTTCAATAAATTATTTAATTAATTTATTTTTGGCTGTGTTGGGTTTTTGTTGCTGTGCGCGGGCTTTCTCTAGTTGTGGCGATCAGGGGCTGCTCTTCGTTGCGGTGCGTGGGCTTCTCATTGTGGTGGCTTCTCTTGTTGCAGAGCACGGGCTCTAGTGTGCGGGCTTCAGTAGTTGTGGCTCGTGGGCTCAGTAGTTGTGGCATGCGGGCTCAGTAGTTGTGGCGCGTGGGCTCTAGAGTGTAGGCTCAGTAGTTGTGGCGCACAGGCTTAGTTGCTCCGCGGCATGTGGGATCTTCCCAGACCAGGACTCGAACCCGTGTCCCCAGCATTGGCAGGCGGATTCTTAACCACTGTGCCGGTTAACCACTGCTTCCTCCCTCTCCCTGTGGAGGTGACAGTGGCTCTAAGGCCAGTCAGGATGTCACCTGTGTGGATCTGTTGCTCCTTCAAGAAAGACTTTTGACTTTTTAGCGCCTTTGAAGGGACTTACATAAGTGGACCAATTGATGATAAATAAAAGCATTTGGTGAATTAAAAGGAGCTAAAATAAGTGCAAAGTCGAGCCAGAATTATGATGTTTTCTTTGCTTTTCTTTACAGGCAAAAAGCAAAAAGACCCGGAATAAAAGAGAGAAAAGTAATTTTCGAAATGAAATCAAGGTGTTAAGGAAGGAGCTGAAGGAGAGGGAGGAAGCAGCCATGCTGGAGAGCCTGGTGGCGGCCAACGTGGTCCTCGCGACAAACACAGGTGAGGGGACGGGCCTCCACCCCGTGTGGCTTCGAAGAGGGCTGGGAGTGTGCCCTCTTCCTTGGTTTTCTGGAAGAGTTTGGTAGAATTGTCTTTAAAATTGGGTAGAACACACCAATTCCAGCCCTTCTGGGCCTGCAGTTTTCTCTGTAGGGAGGTTTTTTCTTTTTTTTTTGGCCACACTGCATGCTGGTGGGATTTTAGTTCCCCAACCAGGGACTGAACCTGGACCATGGCAGTGGAAGTGCCGAGTCTTAACCACTGAACTGCCAGGGAAGGGGACTCCCTGTAGGGAGGTTTTTAACTGCAAATTCAACTTCTTTAATTGATATAGGATATTCAGGGTGTCTCTTCTTGAGTGAGCTTGTGTCTTTCAAGGAATTTGCCCATTTAATCTAAGTTGTGCAATTCCTAGACATTAAGTTGTTCATAATAACCCCTTATTTAAAAAAGGTCTGTAGCATCAGTAACAATGTCACCTCTTTTGTTCCTGATGTTGGTAATTTGTATCTTCTCTTTTTTCCCTGATCTTCTGGCAGGAGGGTTATTAATCTATTGATCACCTCAGAGCACTGGCTTTTGGTGTCACAAGTTTTCTATGTTATCTTTCTGTTTTCTGTTTCATTGATCTCGGCATTGGTTCCTATTATTTCCCTCTTCCTGCTCACTTGGGTCTGGTTTGCTCTTCAGTTTCTGTTTTCTTCAGCTGGAAGCAGAGGTCAATGATTTGTATTGATTTGAGACCCGTTGTGTTTTATACTAGAGGCATTTAGTGTTATAAATGTTTCCCCATGTACTGTTCTCATGGCATCCCATAAATTCAGATGTATTGGTTTTCATTTTCATTCATTGTGAAATATTGTCTCATTTCCCTTTTAATTTCTGTTTTTGACCCATGATGATTTAGAAGTGTGTCATTTTCTTTCCAAATATTTGGAGGTTTTCCAGATAGCTTCCTATCATTGATTTCTAATTTAATTCCATGTGGACAGAGGACGTAGTATGTACGACTTGAATCATTTCATTGAGACTTATCTTATGGTCCAGAACGTGGTCTCTGTGAATGTTCCACGTACACTGGAAAAGAATGGGCTGTCTGGTTTTGTCAAAGTGTTTCATGATGGTTGATGACTGCCGTTCAAGTCTGTATCTTCCTGATTTTCTGTCTGTGTGTCCTGTCTCTGAGCGAGGGGTGTTGAAATCACCTGTCACTATGCATTCGTTTATTTCTCCTTGGAGTTCTGTCAGTGTTTTCCCTGTGGCCTTTGTAGCTCTTTTACTTGGGGCGTAAATGTCATGTTTCCTTTATTAACCAATTTATCATTATGAAATGACCTTCTGTATCCCTAGTATGTTCTTTTTTTGAAGTCTACTTTGGTATGAAGATAGCCACTTCAGCTGGAGACCACACTTAGCTGCTTTAGGCCTTTCTAATGTGGCCGCTTGGTTCTTAAAAGCCAGCAAGTGAGAGAGTCTTGTAGCAAGATGGGTTACAGTCTTCTGTAATGTTACCATGGCGTGACACCCCATCATCTTTGCTATATTCCTTTGGCCAGAAGCAAGGCACGGGTCTGGCCCACGCTTAAGGGGAGGGTATTCCGTGGAGTGTGAATACCGGGAGGCCAGGGTCAAGGAGGGGGTTGCCTTAGGGTCTGTCTGACACAGCCTCTCATGGGGGCTACTCTAAGGAATGGAGTCCAGGTTCTGATTGACTTTGTAATTATTGTTTCACCCAGTTGCCTTTTAAATCAGATAGGACAAAACCAGAATTACAAAAATGCTCTCATACTGTCTTTTGTACTTACCTATGTAGTTGCCTCTGTTGGTGCTCTTTGCTTCTTGGTGTGGATTTGAGTTACTGTCTAGGGTTCTTCATGTCACCCTGAAGGACTCCCTTTAGTATTTCTTGAAGGGCAGGTCTCAGCTTTTCTCTACCTGGGATTATCTTTTTTCTCCTCTGTTTTCGAGTGACTCTGTTTTTAGAGATAGAGTTCTCGGTTGGCAGCCTTTTCCTTTTAGTTGTTTGACTGTGTCACCCCCTGCCTCTCGGCCTCTCTGGTTTCTGCTGAGAACGCAGGGTTAGTCTTACTGAGGATCCCTTGTATGTGACAGGTTGCTTCTCTCCTGCTGTTCCTTCTTTGTCTTTCGGCAGCTTGACTGTGGTAAAAGTCTCGGTGTGCTCCCTTCGGGTTAACCACGTGGATTTGTTGAGTCCCCTGGATGTGTGCATTGTTTTCCATCAGATTTGGGAAGTTTTCAGCCATTATTTTTTCCAATATTCTTTTGGCCCCTTTCTTGCTCTCCTTTCCTTCTAGGGCTCCTATTATGCACACGTTGGTGTACTTGATGGTCTTCAAGGTGCTGGTCATGGGATTCATTCTTTATTCTTTCTGTTCCTCAGACTGAATAATTCAGTTGGCCTGTTTCCTGATTCTTCTGCCTGTTCAGATCTGCTGTTTAGCCCTTCCAGTGAATAACAGTTATTGTACTTTTCAACTGCAGACTTTTTTTTTTTAAAATAATTTCTGTGTCTTTATCGATAGTCTCTATTTGGCGGGACGTCATTCTCAGACATCCCTCACCCTCACCTCCTGTGGGCGCAGAGCCCCAAGGTGAGCCAGAGGTGAGTGCGTAGGGCCTCCTCTGGTCTTTCCCGAGTGTGCACACAGCCCTTACACGAGTGTAGGTTCTCGGCCACGTGTCGGAGCTTTCAGAGCCCACGGACATCTCACTCCCCAGGTTTTCCTTCAAAGCTTCTGGTCATCCTGCTTTGCACCAGCTGTTATCCTCAGCCTCCGAGAGCACTCGTGTGCAACAGTGGCCTCTGGTTGTTTCCCACTGACACCCCCTGGGGAGGGGCTGTTTGCACAGGGCGAGCTCCAAGTCAGGTCAAATAAAGACAGTCTTGCGAGTGGGACCTTCCAGGGAACCAGCAGCAAGTCTGACAGTGACAGTTCTCTGGGGGCGGGGCTTCGAAGGAGTTCTGTCCCCAGTGGGGCAGGCCGCTGCTCTTCACTGTGAATGCAGGCCATTGGTTTCAGGGCCAGCACAGAACTGGGAGCGGTGCCTGTGTCCAGGAATGCCACAGAGCCCGCTCTGCTTGCCCAGAGTTAGTCAGTTTTCGGAGCAGACACTCCTGGATTGCTGTAAGCTTTTGATTGATTTCTGGAGTTCTGAAAGAGTCGGTTCTGCCAGTTCTGCCAGTGTTCTCGTTGCTTTGGTGGTGGAGGGAGTTTTCAGAGGCCCTTATCCAGCCGATTCTGCTCACATTCTTCTCTGACTGACTTCAATGCAGCACCCGCTGGAAATCACAGCTGCCCCTCCGTGCAAGGTCAGCATGTGGCCTTTTAGGTCCCTCCTGGTTAGACTGGGGAACTGGAATGAGATTCCTAGAAGCGCTTCCCTCTGCAACGTGAAATCACAGCCATAATCCAGGCACAGCTCTTAGCTATCCAAAGCCCCGTCCAAATTCTGCCTTCTCTGCAGACAGACTCCCTAACCGTCTCTGCAAAGTCGGGCTCAGGAAAGTTATCGAGATGTAGGTCTTAATCATAAGATAATATACATCGTAGCGTCATTAATCTAGGGGAAAAGGGCAAGAACTCACGTTTGTAGCGTCTGTTAAAGCCTCTCATCTTGTGGCAGGCACTTGATACGTATTATTTAACACGTGTGCTACATTTTTATATATGTATTTGGGCAACCAGTATGTGTTATTTGACACATCCTTGCTCTATTAGTATGTGGTGTGTGTAACAGTCTGTTTGTAGGTGAGGCCCTGGGGTCGGGTGGCTTGCCCAAGGCCTCACCGCTGTTTGTGAGCGTGGGCGCGGGCCCCGGGTCTCGCCCACACTGGACCTCATTCCATCGTACGGCTCTGTGTTCCACGGAGGAGGCACTGGTGCGGTGGTTCTGTGTTGCTGGTACGTAGGGGTTTCCCCGGGTGAACGCCCAGCAGTTCATTTTCTGTGTGTTCAAGAGGACACCTAAGAAGAGAATGAAGTAAATCCTAAATTCAGAAAACAATACAGAAATTACATTTAGAATTAAGACAGCCTTCCAAGGATTTGGGGTCCCAGCCCCAAAGCGGTGATTGATTTTGGTGAATGAAACATTGGAGTGGCCGTGACCAGGGGCGCACTGCTTCACACTTACACGTGGAGTGGGCTGGAACCGTGAGCCTCGGAGCGTCCTTCCCAGGTTTTATTCCAAGGTGCAATCATATTACACGAGCCTTAATACAAGACTAGATGATGAAACAGTGGCTTGTTGGTGGCTCTTTTGGGGTGACTGCAGCTAGGATGACACAGCCGGTGCGTCCTGTAAAGGCTTACGGTTCTGATTTCGACCAGGTGCCTCTTCGGACGGCCCCTTGAAGCTGCTGCCAGACGGCCACTTCGACATGGTGGTCATTGACGAGTGTGCCCAGGCCCTGGAGGCCAGCTGCTGGATCCCCCTGCTGAAGGCCAGGAAATGCGTCCTGGCCGGAGACCACAGACAGCTGCCCCCCACCATCTTCTCTCACAAGTAAGGCCCCTCCGCCCCTCAGCTGCCACCCCTGTGTCTATCCCTCGAAGCCCAGCCCAGAAGCCCCGGGCTCAGCCGGAGGTACTGGAGGTGGTGGGAAGCCTGGCCGATGTGCTGACTTAAGGATGTGCGGTGGGCAGGTGGCTCCCTGGGCATCTGAGCCCCCACTTTGGCGGAGGGAAAAGCCTGGGGTCCCCCGATCGGAGGCTCGGTTTCAGTTACACCGCACAGAGGAAGTAGGGTCTCAAGTTGTATGACTCACAGATCCCAGAAGAGGGGACGCGGCCAGCAGGGGAGGGGCAGCCGTCCAGCCCAGGTCACTAGAGAGTGGCTAGCAGACCTGTCATTTATAAGTTGGTTGGCGCCGAGGCCACTGGCTTTTCCCGGGCTTCACTCTCAGGGGTGGCTGTAAAAGGTGCCCCGGGTGAAGCAGAGCGGGAGCGGGAGCCCTGAGCTCGGGTCCTTCTCTGGGCGTGCGGGCTCTGGCGTGAGCTGGGTGATCACACTGTGAGGCCGCCCGGGCAGCAGCTCCGAGAGCAGTGGTGTTTCTCATCCCGCCGGGGGTGCCGTCATCCGTGGGCTCCTGTACTTGCTTGTTCAGATGGCAGCTCGGTCAGACGTGTGCTCCCTGAGGTCGGGGGTCGAGTGGTGTCCATCCTTGTGGCCCCAGAACCGGGCGCGTGCTCAGTCCCTGCCTGTCGAGTTGACGTCCTCTAACGGGGCGGCAGGTGGGGGTGCGTGCTCGCGCAGGGGTCCCGGGGGAGTGTGACTGGCTCTGGCTCATTGGCCCTCATCTGCAGGCACGTCCTTCCGCTGAGGACACGAGGGGTGGCTAAGGGGACTGCGCTCCTGCCACTGTAGGGACGCAGCAGTCAGTCCCTGGTGGTGTGACTGCTTCCTGGGTGCGGCCTGCTGCCGCCACCGGGCCTCTTCACCCTGTCCGCAGACCCCCAGGGCTCCGGCCACGCTGGCCCCTCCGTCCCTCCTCCACGGATGTCGGGTCCCGACCGCCCTTCATTCACTTCTCTGTCATCCCCGTTGACGGCTCGCTCGCCTGGCTTTGTCAGCACTCGGCACTCCTGGCGATGGTGTGTGTCAGTCCATCGTTTACTTCCCAGCGGCAGTGTGAGGCCTGTGAGGCCTGGGGACAAGGCCTGACACTTGGCGTCCCTGAGCTAACTGGCCTCTTCCGGGCCAGCTCCCACGCCCAGGTCCAGGGGTGGCTCCCAGAGGCTGAGGCCCCCGCGAGATCAGGAGACGAGCAGACCTCTCCCTGCTGCTGCTGTTGAAGACGAGGGTCTCCTCCAGTCCGTGCGAGGGAGGCCGTCGGTGGAGCTCGCAGGAGGGGAGTGGCGACCCTGGAGCTGAGGGGTGTGCAGGTCAGGGTCCCCCAGGAAGGGGCGTCCGGCCGGGGGCTTCAGAGTGAGGGCGCAGAGCGTGGGGTGAATAGAGTGGGAGACGGGGGAACGTGGTTTGGAAGATCGTCCTGGTGGGAGCGGGCGTGCGCGTGGGGAGGGGCTCGGACGCTCTCCAGAAGCGGGGCCTCGGGGGCGTCGATTCAGCAGCTGGTTCCGGAGGAGGCCCGGGGGGTCCTGGGAAGCGGGTCTCTGGGTGGACGGTGTGGGCTCGGGGAGGGGGCACCGTATGGTGTCTGTGGAGAAAGCAGGGTGATTTGGGGGGAAGTCTGTCTGTGGGGTCGTGCTGGGTGTTTCTGGGTTTGTGGTTGGGGCTGGGAGTCACCTCACCCCTCCTGTCCTTGGCGCTGCTTTTGGTTGGTACCTTTATTAAACAGCATTAACTGCAGAGGCCTGGTCAGTTACGGAGGGAGGACGGATGCCTGGGTAACACTGGGCACTTTCCCTCCGTGGTGAGAGGAGGCTCTGGAGCCCGGCCGCCTGGCCTGGCCCTGGCTCTGCGGCCCGCTGGCTGGGCGGCCTCGGGCTGGTCTCTCTCCTCGTGTGGAACAAGGGAAGCGTACCAGTAACCGGCTCAGGTTGTGTGAGGATGAGGCGAGTTAATCGGTGTAAAGTGCCCAGAGCAGTGCCTGGTGCGTGGGAAGCACCCAGCAACTGTCAGCTACTGCTGTTGTTAGTAGTGGACTCCTTACGGCCGGAGTGTGTTGGAATTTTCAAAAACTTGTCTGTGTTAGTTCCCTTCAGCTGCTGTAACAAATTACCACGAACTCGAGCAACGGGGCTTTATTATCTTACAGTTCTGGAGGTCCAAAATCAGTCTCTGCGACTTGAGATCAAGGTGTGGGCGGGGCTGGTTCCTTCTGGAGGCTCGGGTGGGGGGAGAATCCGGGCCTTTGCCTCTCCCGGCTTCTGGAGCCACCTGCCTGCCTTACCTGTGACCCCTCCTCCGTCTTCAGAGCCGGCTCTGCAGCATCTTCAGGGCTCTCTTGTCACATCGCCTTCTCTGATGCTGACCCTTCTGCCTCCCTCTTAGGAGGCCCTCGTGATGACATGGGCCCTCCCGGATGACCCGGGATCATCTCGCATCTCTGCTCCTCCCCTTTGTCACTGAGGTCACATGCTTGCAGGTCCCAGGATTAGGACGTGGGCACCTCTGAGGGGCCGCACCCTTAGTTCTAGGTCAGAAGTGGGGCGTGGGTTGCGTGCTGAGGTTTGAGGACTGCTTTCCTCCCCGGCCCCTGGTTTAGGCTGGACCCAGGACTCAGGCCCTCCTTCCTTGTCCTCTCCTTGGGGCAGGGCCGCACTGGCGGGGCTGTCACTGAGCCTGATGGAGCGCCTGGCGGAAGGGCATGGCGCCAGGTCGGTACGCATGCTGAGCGTGCAGTACCGCATGCACCAGGCCATCGCGCGCTGGGCCTCGGAGGCCCTGTACCATGGACAGCTCACGACCCACCCTTCCGTGGCCGGGCACCTCCTGCGGTGAGTGACTCGGCTACACCCCCGTCCCCTGTGTCACCGGAACCACGTTCCACAAAGATCTGAGAGTGAAAGTCGCCTCTGAGACTGGATTTCTGCATCTTGCCCTGGAGAGCTGGGTTGGGCTCCTGCAGTCTGAGGTCCCTTGCTCTCTGCACCGCCCGTTGTCCTGTCGGGGGAGAGGGGCGGCTGGGGGAGAAGGGCAGCAGGGCTTCTGTTCCTGGGACCCCAGCGCCGCTCTGTCGCCAGGGCCTCGTGCATTCAGTCTCACCTGTGTGCAGGGATCTCCCGGGAGTGGCTGCCACAGAGGAGACGGGTGTCCCCCTGCTGCTGCTGGACACGGCCGGCTGCGGGCTGCTTGAGCTGGAGGACGAGGATGAGCAATCTAAAGGGAACCCTGGTGAGCCTGCCTGCAGAGGCCCAAAACGGCCCTGGGCTGCTCTTTAAAGATCGAAGCCCCTCTCAGCTGCCCGCGTCAGAGAGGAGCGGAGCGAGCAAGGGGAGCAGGCGACGGCGCGGCCCTCCTTGGGGCGGCGGTCCTGAGCCAGACGCCCCGGGAGGTCGAGTTCTCGACGGGTGGGCGTCCCCGAGTCAAGGGAGTGGGTGGGCCCAGGCCGCGTCCTGTGTCCTCGTTCAGAACCGAGTGGCCTGGCATGGCCTGGCTTGGCCTTGGGACGCGACCCTGGCTCACTCACAGGGCTGCCAGTCAATGGGTCGCACGGCCGTTCTTCCACTAAGAGGAGACTCCCGTCAGCTGTGGGTCCTGTGCGCTGTTTGCTGGGCCTGGTGGCCCCTCTGCCCCAGGTTGTTGGCTTGCAGGAGTCAGGCCCAGTGTGAGACCAGCCTGTCGTCACAGACGGAAAAGTGCTTAAAAAACAGGCGTCGGTGACAGGCGTCCAAGGTGCGCCCCGCCTCGTGCTGAAGAGTCGTCCATTTCCCTCCAGGTGAAGTGCGCCTCGTCAGTCTGCACGTCCAGGCGCTGGTGGACGCCGGTGTCCAGGCCGGCGACATCGCCATCATCACGCCGTACAACCTGCAGGTGTGGGGCTCCGCTGTCTCTTGTGTGTCGGGGCGACTTGCCGCCCCAGAGGGGCCAGAGGATGAAAGCTCCAGGGTGGAACTGACCACATCCTGACTGGATCCAGGGCTCAAATGACCTCAGCAACGGTCTCCGTCCACCTGTCCGTGTTTCCCCCCTGCCATGCCATCCCCTGCCCCATCCTGGGCTCTCGCCTGGTTTGCTGTGTCGGCTGCGTTTTCAGGCCTGCCCTCGGGGGCCAGGCAGCGTCAGCACGACGCCGTCCTTCCAAGGTGGTCCCGGGGGCGCCGCCTGTCTCTTTATGGCATTTCCCACGGGAGTCTCAGGTTTGAGTCTTATCGGTCCAGCTCAGGTTGTCCCGTCCCTGAGCCGCTGGATTGAGGGGTCCTCGCCCCTCCCGGGGTCGGCCTTCCGGCTCGTGGGACACCACGGGGCTGGCGTGGCTCCGGAGGCTGCCTGAAGGAAGGTCGGGGGCGCGGCTGTCACCTGGAGAAGGCGGTGGGTCGGGACCAGCAGACACAACCGATGTCTGCTGCCTTCTCTTGGGCTTTTCTTCCGTTTCCCCTCTCAGTGCCTCTGTGCTCGTGAAGCAAAGCCTGCCTGCTTTGGTAGGAAAAATGTACCTGCTTCAAAGCATTCTGAGGCCCGCTGATCAGTTGCCATCCCGGTTTGGAGGCGTCACACGTGGGGATGTCTGAGCCAAGCGAGATGGTGACACGCATGTCAGCGCTGGGGTGTGGGTCACAGCTGCCACGTTTGTGTGCTATCTTGGTCTGTTGTGCGCACGCCCGTGGGAAGAGCGGTTCTCGGAAGCCTTCTCCCCGAGGCTCCTGCGGGGCCTCCCTGGGGCCTGGCAGCTCTGCAGGGCCAGGCCTCCGCCGGGCTGAACGGCAGCGCGTCCAGGCCGGCCCGACCTGGGCTGTGATATGTGGCCTCGCTTGGTGTTTCAGGTGGACCTGCTCAGACAGAGCCTCACGCACAGGCACCCGGAGCTCGAGATTAAGTCTGTCGACGGCTTCCAGGGCCGAGAGAAGGAGGCTGTGATCCTGTCCTTCGTCAGATCCAACAGGAAAGGTGCGGAGCCGGGACTTCCCTGGTGGTCCAGTGGTTAGGCCTCGGCGCTTTCACTGCCCAGGGCCCAGGGTCGATCCCTGCTCGGGGAACTAGGGTCCCGCAAGCCGAGTGGGGTGGCTGGGGAGACCGGGACACTGCTGCAGAGGGGGCCCCAAGAGCCCAGAGCTTGTCTCCTGGCCTCCAGGCCAGTTCAGCCTCAGGGCATGGCTTCTGCGGCCAGGGCGTGTGGATGTGCCATCTGGTAAGAAAACTGTACCCAGAAACAGTTGTTAGTTAACGGGCTCTGTGAGTCGTTTCCAGTACGAGGTTGGCAACAGATAAGAGGAGGGGATAAGCTGAGGCGGGGGAAGAACACACTGGAATGTCCCTGGCGCTTTCCCTTGTGTGTCGACCGCAGCTGCAGCCCTGGGCTGTGTCCTGGGTCTGGGCTTAGGGAGAGGACTTTGTACCGACTTGGGAATGAGCGGCAGTCTGGTAGCTGCCAAAACTCCAGGTGGGACCGTGGGACTGTCCTAGACGGTGGCTGGGGGCTGAGGGGTGGGTGCTGAGTGACGGGGCCCCTGGCTGTGGGGGTGGACGGAGCCGCGTGGTCCTTCTCGGGTGACGGTCGCTGATGGGGGGAGGCCTGCCTTCCTAGCCCTTAGTCCCTGCTCCCTGCGCCCCCTCCCGGTTCGTGTGCAGGTGAGGTTGGCTTCCTCGCCGAGAACCGGCGCGTCAATGTGGCTGTCACCCGCGCCCGGCGGCACGTGGCCGTGGTCTGCGATTCCCACACCGTCAGCAGCCACGCCTTCCTGAAGACGCTGGTGGACTACTTCACAGAGCACGGGGAGGTGCGCACAGCCTTTGAGTATCTCGACGACATTGTCCCTGAAAACTACTCCCGTGAGGGTGCCCAGGGCCCTGGCCAGGCCGGCGCGAAGACCCGCGGCTCTGCCGCGACGGCCAGGAAGGCTCCCGGGAGCAGGCAGCCCACGGGGGCCGCGCTGGGTCGGAAGAAGCCGGGCACGGCGCCTTTGTCCTCCGAGGCCCAGCCTCAGCCCAGCCTCAACGGAGGCGGCCGGGAGAGGGCCAGGAGCAGAGATGGCGCAGAGCAATTCAGGGCTGTGATAACGGAGTTCGTAGCGAGTGAGAAGACACAGCTAGAGTTCCCTGCCTCCCTGGATTCGCAAGACAGGATGTGGGTCCATCAGATCGCGGAAGAGTACGGGCTGAGGCACGCAAGTGCTGGGGAGGGGAAGGAACGGTTCATCACCGTGAGCAAGAGGGTCCCAGCGGCCCCTGCGGCTCCAGCAACCCCGGCAGGGCCTGGCAGCAAAGCCCCTCTGTGTCCAGAGCCCCCCAGCCCTGCGCAGACAGAGCCCGCCATCGGGGAGCAGAGCAGCCAGGGCCAGCCGGACCTGAAGGCGCTGCACCTGGACAGACTGCAGAGGGCGGGGAGCCAGCCGGAGCAGCGGGCCACGGGCTCCGGGCCGCGGAAGTTACCAGAAAAGAAAAAGAAGAAAGAAGCAGAAGGTAAGCTGGTTGGCTCGCGAGAACACAGGCGTGGTGTCCCCTTTACTGGGGAGTTTGCCCCACTGCAGACCCACTTGCCACCCTCGAAAGAATCAGGACCCCTTCCCGGTGGTGCCCCTGCCCTAATCCTGCATTTTCTGCCCAGTTTCAGTTGGTGTGGTCTGAGTTCCCTGAGGGCCGTGCTAGTCACAGTGTCCTTTGTGTGCCCGGGGCCTCGCCTAGGGCCCGGCAGGTAGGGAGCCCTCAGAGCTTCTACTGCAGGTGAAGGGCCTGGAGTAGCAGCCGGGGTGGGCCTGGGGCC
The DNA here is from genome assembly GCF_059928025.1 of Delphinapterus leucas. Classification (NCBI taxonomy): domain Eukaryota; kingdom Metazoa; phylum Chordata; class Mammalia; order Artiodactyla; family Monodontidae; genus Delphinapterus; species Delphinapterus leucas. The sequence continues at coordinate 4,538,613 of NC_143135.1, read as the reverse complement.
CCTGGGAACGGAGGGGCAGCCGCAGTGCCCTGCTGCGGCAACGGCGCTCCTTCCACGGGCTCGCGGGGTCCCAGGCAGGGCCGCGCACTCCGCTGTTGCATCCCGGGCTGTGCTGGCCCTCTGCTGGGGCGCCCGGGGCCTGTTTACTCTGCACCCCCGTCTCGTACTGAGATTGAAGGTCCAGGGTCTGGATTTTCTGTAGACGCCTAGGTGAGCTCTGTTATAGCCGCTTCCCTCTTGGCAAGACCGCGAAGGCGGTCCCGTTCCCCGTATCCCTTGATGCCTGTGCGCAAAGCTGCATGAGCATGATTCTCAGCTTTCAGAGCAGCCTCCCTGCGCCTGAGGGTCCGTCTGGACTCACTCCATGGCATTTAGTGAGCGACCTCCGTGTGCCAAGCCTTGCGCTAGTGAGCAAGACGGACGCCACCTCCGCCCTGTGGGAGCTGACACTCTGATGGGGGAAGGAGATGCTTCACTCCTGTTTAAACCCCACTGAGAACATGTAACTGCCATGGAGGATGGGGGCCAGGAAGGCATGACTGGAGGAACTGGGCTTCCTTCCAGAGGAAGGTGTGGGGCATGGCCACTTGAGGACCGAGCGCCCTGGGGAGACATCACCCCATTTCACGGCTGCTGGCACTGCTCGGGGTTTGAAACGCTTCTTCAAGCAGCCAGAATTATGGTGTAATTACAGAATTACGACCATATTATAATTGTGTTTCTCTTCCTCTTCTGAGCGTTTTCCTACAACTTTAAAAGATTTTCACACACCTGGTTACGAACGTTAAGGTTTCATTAGCCCTGGCCGGTGAACGTGCAGGGGTTCATCTGACCATTACCCTGGAGGCGTGGTAGTTCGGGGTTTTTATACTTAACGAGGTAAGGAACATTCTCACATTTAAATGCTTCTCTGGATTTAAGAGGATGAACTTTGTGCAGGCCTGCTCCCTGCACGGCCAGCCCTTTCTGGAGACTCATGCCTTCACTGCCTGGTGTGAGTGGTCGTCGGTTCAGTGAGGGACCCAGCTCGATGGTGCATCTGCTCACGCGCTGTGGCCCCGAAAGCAGGAGGCCGGGCGCAGCTGCCCGATGGGGCAGATGTGGGCCCAGCGGGAGAGTTCCGATCCGACTTCTTTCTCCTTGCCTGTTCGGGCGACACCTTTCTCCCCTTAGGACCCATGGCCATAGATCTGCCCGCCGGGGAGGACTTTGACGCCCTGGTCTCGGCCGCCATCAAGGCTGACAACACTTGTGGCCTCGCCAAGTGCACAGCCAGCGTCGTAACCCTGGGCCAGCTCTGTCAGCACTGCAGCCGCCGTTACTGCCTCAGCCACCACCTGCCCGAGGTACGTGGACCCTCGGCTCGGGCAGTGGGGAGGGCGGCAGGGCTTTGTCTCCAGGACACAGACCTGGGCGTATGCACCCCATATAGACTGGGCCTGTGCGCGTGTGTGTCACCCACATACAGACTGTGGAACTGTACATGTGTGTCACCCACATACAGACTGTGGGCCTGTGCCTGTGTGTCACCCACATACAGACTGTGGGCCTGTGCGTGTGTGTGTGTGACCCACATTCAAACTGTGGGCCTGTGTGTCACCCACATACAAATTGTGGGCCTCTGTGTGTGTGTATGACCCACATAAACTTTGGACCTGTGCGTGTGTGTGTAACCTGCATACAAACTGGGCCTGTGTGCGTGTGCGCGTCACCCCCATACAAATTGTGGGCCTGTGTGTGTGTGTGTGTGTGTGTGTGTGTGACCCACATATAAACTTTGGACCTGTGCATGTGGGTGTGTCACCCACATACAAACTGTGGGCCTGTGCATGTGTCACCCACGTACAGACTGTGGGCCTGTGCGTGTGGGTGTGTCACCCACATACAAACTGTGGCCTGTGTGTGTGTCACCCCCGTACAGACTGTGGGCCTGTGCGTGTGTGTGTGTGACCCACTTTCAAACTGGGCCTGTGCGTGTGTGTGTGTCACCCACATACAGACTGGGCCTGTGCGTGTGTGTGTCACCCACATACAAACTGTGGGCCTGTGCGTGTGTCACCGCCAAGCAGATTGACATCACCCTGCCAGGGAGGTCTGCTCGGAGGAGGGTCTGGGCAGGGCTGCAGGAAGGGTTTTGGGCTCTAGCTGCCAGCCCTGTGAGGGTGTGGACCCTGCCCACCCCCGACCCCCGGGAGCCCCTCCGAGGTCGGTGCTGGGGCTTCCTGAGCCCCGAGCTCTGCGATGGCGGAACTGGGGGCCTCTTCCTCCGCCCCCAGCACAGCACTGCCTCTTGTGTCCCCCAGACCCACGGCTGTGGGGAGAGGGCTCGCGCCCATGCACGGCAGAGGATTAGCCGGGAAGGGGCCCCCTACGCCGGCAGCGGGGCCAAGGACAGGTCCCTGGACCCTGCCAAGAGGGCCCAGCTGCAGAGGAGGCTGGACAAGAAGCTGGACCAGCTGACCGGCCAGCGGAGGGGCAAGAGGAAGGAGAAGGGGAAGTGAGGCCGGGAACCCCACCGCGTGCACCGCCTCTGTGTCTGAAGCTGTGGCTGCCGGTGAGCGGGGCTGCCCCCGGCGTCTTTCTGTCCCTGGCGGCAGCTCCTGGCGACAGTGCTACAGGCAGACCCATGCCGTCTACCCGGTGACGGGTGAGGTGGCTGCGGGAGCACGGGGCGGTGAGCTGCTCTGACGTGGTGGGTCGCGGTGGAGAGGCCGCGGGGCACAGCTAGGGCCAGTGGCCGCTTCTCAGGGCTGTTGTAGGGAAGGCCCTGGACTGCTGCGTCCCCTTCCTCACTCCCGGCCCAGGCCATTCCCCGAGATCCCGCCCTCGGAATCACGGGCTGCTGCTTCCGGCGTCGGGAAGGTTCTGTTCCCTCGGACCCCTGCCTGGGCCTCAAACTCCATAAAAGTGATGTCCCTGCCGTCCAGGGCTGGCCAGCGTTCAGCCCGTCAGGTGAGAGGGCGCCCAGGTGACGTCTCGGAGCTGGCACGTCTCCTGCGTGCCCCCGTGCACGACTCGCCCCTCGTTGGGGCTGTGACTTCACCGAGGCCGTCGTCTGTCTGTGCCCTCGTGGCTGCGGTGGCCCCGGCCTGACCTGACAGCCCTGACCATTCTGCTGCTGTGCAGGCCCTAGCTCAGGCCCGGGTGTGGTTTACGAAGGCTCCCGGGCCAGCGCCTGCCCGTCCTCGGCGCTGTTCCCGGTGATGGTCTCGGGAAAGAGCCGCCCCAGAGCGCCGGCGCTGCTGACCCCTGCAGACCCAGAGCCCCCGGAGGTGTCCTCCCGGGTCCCTCGTTGAAGAGAACCCCAGGTGGATGTATTCTTTTATCCTCAGAGTTTTTTGTGTTTCAAAGGGATATAAGTGATTTAAAAACCAAATAAAAATATGTGCACATGGTCCACAGTATGTGTGTTATGTGTCTCCGATGGTCGTTCTTCCCCTCTTTGCTCAAAGCGTCACTTCCCGAAGTGGTTGAGAACCGGTGAGCACAGGACACTCGGGGCCTTAGGCGGGAGGTGGGCGCCGGCCACGCGGGGCAGCTCTTGTCCTGGGGACAAACGACAAGGGGGAGAAAACATACCTGTTCTGCTTGATTTTCTACCAACTGGAACGAAAGTTTCAGGTTGGCAGGTGTAGCACTGTGAACTGGAGAGGAAAACACAGGGTCCGGCTTGAAGGAAGGACAGCACTGAGGACGGCGCTTTGCCTAGAGCTGCCGCTGGAGAAGAGGCCAGGCCTGCACGGGGCCTCCGGGCATCGGTCTGGCTCCTTCTCTGTCGCCAACTGCACCCTCCCGCCCCCATCGTCATTCCCATCCCCGGGGCCCTCAGAGCCACTGGTGTTCAGGTGTCTGAGTTTTTGGCCTCAGTCTCCCTCAGGAGCCCCCCCCAGTTGCCACTTATCCAGCGTCTTGATGGAGCCTGTCCTTCCCGCCAGGCCCACACGCTTGACCACCCTGCGTTTGCCAGTGCTGGGCCCCGCCCCCCCGCCTGGCGGCCCTCCCTGTGCCCCCTCTCGTGGAGACGCCCCACCCCTGCCCAGGCCCGACACCCACTCTGCACCACGGCCCCTCCTCCTGCCCCTTCCGTGGGTGCCTTCCTCACTGGCTCCCATGAAGTGGCTGTAGGACTGAATTTTTCAGGAAGAGGAAGGAGTGGGGACCCGGGTGCACTGTGTCTTTAAGTGCCGCACACTGTCTGGTGATGATTCATGTCATCACAGAGGGCACTGCCTTGTGTAGAGCCGCAGCTCCCGCTGCCCTTGAGGGCCCAGGCTGGTGGGAAATGTGGACGTGGCTACAAGGTCGCAAGGCGTCTGCGTTTGAAGCATCGTTTCATGGTTGCTGAGCGGTACGGTGGCAGCTCTTCTGCCTCCTGAGGGTGCTAATCTCCCTGCCTCTGTGGTAACAAGCCCCAATCCCCTTGCCGCAGGGAGGCTCTGGGTCCTCAGCTGGATCAGGGAACATACCCTAACAGCCACAGGAGGGCCAGGTTCAGGGATGGGCCAGAATCCTAACAGGGCCCATCAGGGATCTACCCTGGGGTCCGCAGACAGATGCTAAAAGAAAGGTGTTGGTTCTTCTTCCGCCGGGGATGACCCACAGCCACCCCTCCTGCCGTCTAGAGGAAGCCTGTCTGTAGGAGAGAAGGAGGCCAGCACAGAGGCAGCACCAAAACGGGGTGTGGCGGAATAACCTGATCACATCGAGCACCTGGGTCCAGCCGCACCTGATCCCCAGCCCATTCTCAGTGTCCCGGACTAATAAATCCCCCTTTCTAGCCTTGGGTCTCCGTCCGCCTTGGGTTTCCGTCGCTAGCAGCTAAAAGGATCTTCGCTGACCCAGTTGTGCCCACGTCTGTGTATCTTATTGGGTCTATCCAGTCCCGGCACAGAGGCGGTGCCGAGTCAGGGCACCGGAAAGGGCAGGCCCTGTACCTTCGTCCCGTGGGCCATCCCGCCAGGAAGAGCTCGAAGTAGAGGAGGGAAGTTGGCGCGGGGGTGGCGAGAGACCTCCCGAGTTGGGGGGCCCTGCGAGTGGATGCCAGCTCCACTGAATGTGGCTTCTTCTGTCACAGGGACGGGAATGGGCCGCCTCTCCGGCTATGCTGAGAAGTCTGCAGCGTGGCAGTGGGCAGCGGGCAGTGGGCAGTGTGTGTTGGCAAGGCCTGGGCTGGGCTACTGGGCTCTTGGCAGTACCCCGTGTGGTTTGCTGTGGTTGCCTCACACCCCTGCCCTGCGTGGAGCCTTCACCCCTCCACCACTGCCCTCCACTCAAGCCGGCTTTGACCGATGGTTAAAATGTCATGAGTTGATGGCTACAACACAAAAGTTTTCCGTTTCTCATCCCAGAGAGACTTTGTTAGGAAAATATTTGTAGCTGGTTGCTCAAAAATATGTCCTAGAGTTCAGCCTGGGCAGGGTAGCCCCAAAAAAGGAGAAAACGTCCCAGGCCAAAGAAGCGTGAGCTCCCGGCACCTGCAGGCTGCAGCCCTTCCTGAAGGAGCAGCTGGCGTTGGGGTCCCTTCCGGGTGGGCGTGCTTCTTCGCCTCCGTGGAGGCACCAACTAGGGGGCCTGCCGTTTTCTTCCTTTGGGGTAGGGGCGATACGGCCCAGGATGGAGCCCCGGCTTCAGAGCATGTCAGCCCTGGGGTGCATGCCCAGATCTACCTTGTACGGGCTGCATGGCCTTGGGCCTCAGTTTCCTCGTCTGTAAAATGGGGAGGTAACAGGACCCATCTCACAGGGTTGCTGTGAAGATGAAAAGCTTTAAACTCACAAGGCCCTTGAAAGAGTGCTTCAGTGCTCCGGAAGTGTCCGCTGTCCTTGTCATCTTGTTGCAGAGCTGCCGTGAAGATGACACAAGACAGCACATGTGGCTCCTCGTCTGGGTTCAGCAAATGGTGTTTCCCGCACTCAGCCAGGGTGCCGGGAGCCCCAGGAGCTGGTCTGCTGCCAGCCGATGTTGCTGATTCGGCGAGCCCTGCACCTGGGCTGGCACCCCGGGCTTCCTTCCGTGCAGCAGGGCGCACCCTCACCCCCTGCTGGTGGGCCAGCCCTGCCCTGCCCTGTGTTTACCTGGGTTTGTTTGGAGCGTTACCAGGCCATCAGAGTGGGCTGATGGGCACCAGGCTGCTTTGGGAATGGTTTAGGCCTGAGTTACAACCTGGTATTAAAAAGGAACTGTGTTCTGTGCCAGGAGCGTTTCAAAAGCTGCAGCCTTATTTGGTCTGGAAACGTCTTTGCTCGGAGGAAAAGTGGAGCGAGTGAGCCGACCTGGGCTCACTCTAGACGGGCAGTTCTTAGTTATGCCAGCTTGGGTTGTCCAGTTTGTGAATTATTTTGATCTCTGACTTCTCTCTTTGTTTTGGGCTGCCTGCCTGTTTCAGCAACGATTCCCCCCTTTTCTACTGGAACCATCGCTCAGCTCTCTCTCCCCTGCCCTCAGCTGCCGATGAGTTATTTTGTTGTACAGGTTTATTGAGGTGTGAGTATCATACCATAAAGTCCACCCCTTGCCAGTGTACAACGCAAGAAATTTCAGTTAACGTGTAGGGTTGGGCCGTCCTTCACCTCCACCACGTTCCCTAATGCCCATTTGCAGCATCAGGAGAGGAAGTTCCCTTCCATCCTTAGTTGGCTGAGAGTTTTTGTTTATTTATTTATGAATTTTTATTAGCTTTTTAAATGTTTTTATTTTTTTCATCACGGATAGGTTTTGGACTTTGTCACAGGTTTTTCTGTGCCTGTGGGGATGGCCATGTGGGATTTGTCCTTTACGAATATGGTAGACTGCAGGAATTGAATTTTGAATGTTAAACCAACCTTGAATTCCTGGGGTAAATCCCACTTGGTCATGGTGTATAATTTTGTATATGTTGTTGATGGGGGTATAAGATCAGAAACACTTGGAAATCACTGTTTTGGGGTCTGCCACAAATCAGAAGTGAACCTCCTTAGGGGGAAGCCATACTTGGATTCTTTCAATGCGATGAGTTAGACATTCCAGGACCCAGAGAAACAGAAACCCAGCAGAGGACTTCTCATGCCCCTCTCTTCCCTATTAAACACAGTGTCCACACCATTCTGAGATAGTAATGCCACTCGTTTTAGCCTTTAGCCCCACGTGGAAAACTTCAGCAGTCAGAGGGGTCCTGCCCCCGAGCTGGACCTACTCACCTTTCTCGGGAGTGGACTGAAGTGGCTTTTGGGGGTGATTTGGGGCTGAAACCCAACTGTGCCCAGCCTATCAAGTCTTGCGAAACTGGCTGTGGCCACTCAGAGGAAGGGCTTTCAGTTTCTTTTTTTTTTTTGTCTGTGCCGTGTGGCTTGCGGGATCTTAGTTCCCCGACCAGGGATTGAACCCAGGCCCTCGGCAGTGAAAGCGCAGAGTCCTAACCACTGGACTGCCAGGGAAGTCCCTTTTCTGGTGGGGGGGAGGGGCCTTCCAGTTTCTAATTTGCCCAGAGATGCTACGGAAGCTGCTAGTGGTCCCGGACAGACAGAGGCTGTGGACGGGCATGGCGTGCCCAGGTCTGGATGACACAGCCGAGCCGGGGCAGGGAATTTCTGGTTGATCCTCTGCAGTGAATGCAGGAGTGTCCTGGTGTCTTTCACACCCTTTCCTGGAGTGAGAGGACAGAGGTTACCCTTGCTTGTGGATCTCCCTGCTGGCTTCAGCACTTAGATCCACGCAGCCAAGCCCTAGCAAACCCTGTACGGACTGCTGGCCCTGTCTCTGAATGTGTACGGGGAAGACACCAGCAGGCCATAGATCCGGGGCCTCAGCTGGGGATAAACTTGCGTCTTTCTTCTACAGCACAGAGGCAGCCGTCTCCAGGCCAAGGCGGGACCCTCCGCCTCGGCAAGCCTGAGAACAGGGGTTGTGCCACCCCATTCTTTATTCTCCCCTGGGGAGGTAACGGGAGGGGCAGGCCCCACGGGGGTCCCCCGGGCCCCCATCACTGAGGGCAGGAGGCGTAGAACTCAGGCTTCCGGTCAAGATGACATTGCAAGTTTATGCTTCGGGGCACGGCCCTCACCCGCATCTCTGACCCCACCCCCAGCCGTGCTAATAAAATGGAAAAGAGGTTTAAAAACATGAAGCCACACCCCACCCAAAGATAAACATCCCTGTGTTCCAGAAAGCAGACAGAACTAGGGCAGTCAGAGGCGGGGAAGCAGTGGGCCTGCTAGGCTCCTGGTCTGGGAAGAAGCAGGGGGTGTTCTACCTGTGGGTGATGGGGGCAAAAATGGCCAGTTCCGAGGTGGGGTGAGGCCAGGGCCATGCTCGAACTAGACGCCAGCCGGGGCTTTCCCATTCAGCAGAGGGGGGAAAAAAGGCTGTTCCCGTTGCTATGGCCGCATAACAAATTTACCCAAAACTCTGGTATAAAACAACCGTTTATCAGACTCCTGGGTTCTGGGCTCAGGAATTTGGACAGAACTCAGCAGGACACAGAGATTCAAGATGCTGGCCCTTGGCTCAAGGCGGGAGGACTCTGGTGAGATCTGTCCCCCAGCACTTTGCCCCAGCCGATGCCTGTCTCCAGCTAAGACCTCCTCTTCGCTCAGCTTCCCCCGATCCCACCTGCTTCCGCACTCTCTTCCCTCGAGTGGCCGCTCCCCATAAGCCGGACACCTGAATGCTGGATGCCCCCTCTGCTTCTGGGAGACTGAGGCCTGAGCCACTCGGGGCTTTAAGGTCAATTATATGCTGCTGGCTCCCCGATGACTGTCTTCTCGGCTGTCTTCCCCCAACTCCAGATGAATGCCTGCTCCCATCTGCACCTGGGTATTTAAGAGGCATCTCAAACTCAACACGTCCCAATTTGAGCACCTGACTGGCTTCTCGGCAGTGGGTGGAAGGGTGGCCCCCAAAAGATATGCCCTCATCCTACTACCCAGGACCTACGAATAAGACTTTTTGGTCTATGCAGACGTAATTAAGGATCTCAAGATGGGATCATCCTGGTGGCCCGTGGGCCCTCAAGCCAACGACAGGTGTCCTTATAAGAGACAGAGAGGGGCTTCCCTGGTGGCGCAGTGCTTGAGAGTCCGCCTGCCGATGCAGGGGACGCGGGATCGTGCCCCGGTCCTGGAAGATACCACGTGCCGCGGAGCGGCTGGGCCCGTGAGCCATGGCCGCTGAGCCTGCGCGCCCGGAGCCTGTGCTCCGCAACGGGAGAGGCCACAACGGTGAGAGGCCCACGTACTGCCAAAAAAAAAAAAAAAGAGACAGAGAGGACAGATACAAGAAGAGGAGAAGGCCACGTGACCACAGAGGCAGAGATTGGAGGGACGCGGCCCCAATCCCGGGAACACCTGGAGCCCCAGAAGCTGGGAGAAGTGAGCAGGCTCCTCCCCTAGGGCCTTGGGAGGGAGCATGGCCCTGCTGACACCTTGATTTTGGACTTGTGGCCTCCAGAGCCAGGAGTGAACAAGTTTCTGTGGTTTTAAGCCGCCCAGTTTGTGGTCATTTGCTGCAGCTGCCCCAGGACACTGACACGCCGTCTACGTCTGCAGCTCGGTCTTCAAGGTCGCGCAGCCCTGAACTCTCACGCTCATCCTGTATGCCTTTCTCTTATACCCCACAGTGACCGCCGGCAAGTCCTCTGTCCTCGGCCTCCAAACGACGCTCGGAATCAGCCCTTGTCTTCCCAACGCACTGCTGCCGCCCTGGGCCAGACGCCCGCCTGCAGCCCGCCTCCCCGGATCCCGGCACAGCCTCCTCCTGTCCGCCTCGGGGTCGCTGGCTGCTACACGGCACCTTTCTCCTCCAAGTCCCCCTTTCTCTGCTTTGCTCTGTGATGCTGGGCTGACGCTCAGCAGACCACGCCCTGGTCCTCCCGTTCTGCCAGCAGCCGGCTCCAGAGGGAGACTGGGAGATGGTAGGAGGGACCTGGGCCCTATTTTCCTGTCCCTCTCAGTGTCCCTCCAGCAGGGCAGCTGCCTTTGGTTCTTCCAGAATCGGCCTCTCGCCTGTCCTCAGAGGCTGCACAGCACCCACTCCTCAGAGAGCTGCGGGGCCCGCCCTTTGAGCTCGCGGCCCTTCTGTCCTCTCAGCACTGAGGGTGATTGGTAGCTGCTTATTTTCTCTGTGCAGCCAGCGTCCTGGGTGAGATCCTTGGACTGAAGTGCCCACCGTGGCTTCCCTTTTTCCTGACTCCACTGGTGCTCTGGTCTCCCAGCTTCCAGCCTTGCACCTACGAGCTGCTCTCAGCAAAGCAGTCGGAGGCGGGGGTCCTGCCACACACGGACAAGGGGGCTGGGAGTTTGCTGTCAGAGGGAGGGCTCTGGGGTTTGGGGTGAAGTTTCAAAACTTAGCCAAGTGGAACACATGAGACTTTATTACTACACCATTATAGAATCTGCCATCCCCTCTGGCTTAGTGTTTTGTTTTTCTTTTATTAGCATTATTATTATTTTTTACAGTAGGTCCTTGTTGGTTATTTTTTTTTTTTTTTGCTGCGCTGCACAGCTTGTGGGATCTTAGTTCTCCCAGCAGGGATGGAACCTGTGCCCCATTCAGTGCGAGTGCAGAGTCCTAAGTACTGGACTGCCAGGGAAGTCCTGTTGGATATCTATTTTATTTTATTTTTTATTTATTTTATTGTTTTTTTTTTTTTTTTTGCGGTACGCGGGCCCCTCACTGCCGTGGCCTCTCCCGTTGCGGAGCACAGGCTCCGGACGCGCAGGCTCAGCGGCCATGACTCATGGGCCCAGCTGCTCCGCGGCATGTGGGATCTTCCCGGACCGGGGCATGAACCCGTGTCCCCTGCATTGGCAGGCGGACTCTCAACCACTGCGCCACCAGGGAAGCCTGGTTATCTATTTTAAATATAGCGGTGTGTACGTGTCGATCCCAAACTCTTAATCTATCCCTCCCCTCCACCCTTCCCCCCTGGTAACCATAAATTCCTTCTCTAAATCTGTGAGTCTGTTTCTGTTCTGTAAATAAATTCATTTGTATCTTTTTTTTAGATTTCGCATATAAGCGATATCATATATTTGTCTTTCTCTGTCTGACTTACTTCACTTAGTATGATAATCACCAGGCCCATCCATGTCGCTGCAAATGGCATTACTTCATGCTTTTCAACGGTTGAGTAATATTCCATTGTATATATGCACCAAATGTTTTGTTTTTCTCATTAACTGCTGGTCATATGCCAGTGGTAGGCTGTGAAATCAATATGGTGAGTTTTGACGAGGGTTTTAACAACATTGAAATGAAATAGAATAGAGTAAGTGAGATGGGAGTGATCAGAGTGTGACAGACGCGGTCAAAGGAAGCATCGTTTGACGAAACTTTTGTTCAGGGCTTTGTGCGTACAGAGCTGTAACGTGAATGCATTTCTTTCTGTGAGTCTTGGTTTGAAATGTTTGTAAGCTCCATGGGGGCGGGTCTGCGCCAGTCTCAAGCCCCGGTCCACCTCCTGGAACTTCCAGTCATCTGTCGAGCACGTGACTCGGGCCCGTCCCTCTGTAGCCAGGACAGGGCTCTTTGGTGATCCTACTCAGCGAGGTTTTCTGAGGTCATTTTACTGAGTATTTTCTTCTTTGTGATGTGTCTCTGCCCTTTCCCTGGAGTTCCTCTCGCGTGTATGGCAAATCTGGACCCGTTTTCTAATTATTTTTACCTCTTCCGTTTTCTGTCTCTCGGCCTTTTGCTTTCTTTTTATGAGCTGTTCCTCAGCCTTATTTGCCCAACCGTTCTATTTGTTTTGAAAATTCATACGATCACATTTTTCACGGTTTAGGAATTCTCCAGTTTTTACCGCTCTCTCTCCTTCTTCCTCTCCTGGGGCGCTGTTGGTGGACCGCTCCCTGCGTTCCTCTGCCCAAAGCGCTTTTCCTTCCCCCGTGTTGCTTTTGTCTGCCTTTGCAGGATGGCTCTCTTCAGACACCTGTTGGTTGTCCACTTGTATCTACTGAGGCCTGGACCCTCAGATGCACACGGGCTCGTTGACCGAGGACGCTGCTCTGGAGTCAGCTGCCCGGCCCTAGAGCTGGGGGCCGGAGATCGGTGCCTGTCTTTCCCTTTGGACTTGTTGGATCCCCAGTGGCAGGGGGTGGCGTGGGGGGGGCTCAACCTTGCTGTTCATTTCCCCGACTGATGCTCTTTCCTCTGTGTGGGATCCCCGCCGCCACTGTGCCTCGGGCCCCAGAGCAGAGGTGCCCGTTTTACCCACAGCAGAGACTAGGCTTGCGGTGAGTCTTCTCCCAGGTTGGCGGGGAGGCTCGCTGGGTAGCAGATGGGATTTGAGTATCTGACTGCATCTTTAAAAAAAAAAAATTGCGGCAAAATACACATAAAATTTACCATCTTAACCATTCTGAAGGGTACATCTCGGTAGCATTAAGTACTGTCACGATATTGTACAACCATCACCACTGTCCACTTCAGAGCTTTCTCGTATTCCCAAATGGAAACCCTGTCCCCATTAAACACCAAGTTCTTCCCCCAGCCCCTGGTAACCTCTGTTCTACTGTCTGTCTCTATGAGTGATTGCTTCTCCGAAAGGCTTTCCTCCATCCTGGTTATTTTATCACCCAAGGCCCCTACTTCCCGAGCCTTTGGTGATTCTGTGGAATCAGTCTGCTTGACTCCTGGGTGACCTTCAGTTGATGTATGTGTTTAGTCTGCCAGCTTTACCCCAGAGTTCCTCTATAATATTTAGGAATTCATCTTTTTGCAGATACTTTGTAAAAATCGAATGGTAGAATCTTTTTTTGTTGTTTTTCTGGTTTTTTGGCCACACCATCCAGCATACGGAGTCTTAGTTCCCCAGCCAGGGATTGAACCCGTGCCCCCTGCAGGGGAAGTGCGGAGTCTTAACCAGTGCGCCACCAGGGAAGTCCCTAGAATCATCTTATAATCACACTGTGTACATTTAATGCTCATGTTTAATGATAAAAATGGGATACAAAGCTATATATTCAGTACGCTCTAATTTACGTAAAACACACTGGTATGTGTAAGAAAGATGGAAAGCCATAAGGCCAAATTGTAAGCCTCTCTGACCTCTGGGATTTGGTGTGGTGCTTGTTATTTCACTGGCACTACTTTTTTATCTCTCTCTCTCTTTTTTTTCTTTTTTGTGGTACGCGGACCTCTCACTGTCGCGGCCTCTCCCGTTGCGGAGCACAGGCTCCGGACGCGCAGGCTCAGCGGCCACGGCTCACGGGCCCAGCCGCTCCGCGGCATGTGGGATCTTCCCGGACCGGGGCACGAACCCGTGTCCCCTGCATCGGCAGGTGGACTCTCAACCACTGCGCCACCAGGGAAGCCCCACTTTTTATCTCTTAAAAGTTTTCCCCAACCGTGAGTGTTGGTCTTGTAATCAGAACAGAACGATCCCTGCTGGGTCTGGGGTCCTCCACAAGCTTCTCCATCTTGGGCCTCGTGTGGTCCTGGTTGGCTGTGGAGTGAGCCTGGGCCTCACACGGGTGGGAGGAGGGGGACATCGGCTCAGTCTGTGTTCTAGAAAAGTCCCTCTGGTGATGACCATGAAGAGGTGTCGGAGGTGGACAGGAGTCATGCGGGAAAGTGTAGCCAGAGTCTGCAGAGGTGACCAGGTGGAGGGGGTGAGGGGCACAGCTGCTGAATATTCATGGGTTAAATCATTGGGATTTGTTGCCTGACCCACAGCGGGGTGAGAGGCTGGGAAGATGTCCATGTTTCTGGCTTGGGTGATGGGTGACTTAATGGTTCAGGAAGTCCCACCCAAATGTTCTTAATAATAATCGTATTTGTCTCATCTCTTTTAAAAAATGTTTTGGCTCCTCTGGGTCTCCGTTGCTGCGTGTGGGCTTTCTGTAGTTGTGGTGGCTTCTATTGCTGCAGAGCACGGGATTTGGACGCGCAGGCTTCAGTAGTTGTGGCTCACGGGCTCTAGAGCGCAGGCTCAGTAGCTGTGGCGCGCGGGCTTAGTTGAAGGGAAGGCTTAGGGAAGCCCTGCACATGAGTTTTTACGTGAACCTGTTTTCACTTCTCTCAGAGTGGAAGTGCTGGGTCAGTTGGTCATTCCCCGTCGCCTGGACTTCTTGAAAAGCAAACAGTGGCTTAAGCCTTCTAGCTTGCCCTTGAGCCGGGCTCTCTATAACTGTTATTGTCTTTGGCCCTCACTCATCCCTGCGAAGAAGGGATGGTTGTTATCTCCATGGCTGGCCTGGCCTCCGAGCCTCTGGTCCTCCCTCTGAAGGAGGAGCTGGCTTAGTGCTGGTGCCGTCTGGGCGGGGCCCCTGATGACTAGGGCTGCCGAGGAGCCTCCTGCAGAGAGCTGGCTGACCACTGAGACACAGACAACCGTCGTGAGGGAGGTGCCCATGATGGGCGGCCACCACGGGAGGGAGGCTCCATGCAGGGCGGCGTCTCTATCTGGGCTCTCCCTCCCACTCCCTGCTCGCACATTCCTAGAGGAGGGGACTGGGGTTCAGCAACGAGTGAGGACCAGAGCTGGGTTCAAATCCCAAATGTGGTCAAAACTTATGTATGACTTCAATCCCTGGCTTCCCCCAGCCTCTGGAATTTCACTTTACAACAGGAGCCAAGAATTATACTGAATCTTCTTGAAGAAAAATGGGAAGAACTAATGATAAAACTACTCTGCTTACCCAGCACGGTCCTTTTAATATTTTACAGATTATCCTCCACGTGTCTGCACACTTTTACAGAGTTACCATCAATCAGGCTGTTCAAATCCCTTGTGGGTTCTGCTGTTTTTCACTTTATGTGTCTTAAACATTTTCCCATGTTTTAAAAAGACTTGTCGCGATTGTCATTTAAAATCGCCTTGTGATTATTACATCATGTATTACATCATGGAGCTCTCTGTAATTCAGTAAACCATTTTCCTAATGTTATTTGGATCAGGGGTTGGCAAACTGTAGTCCTCAGGCCAAATCTGGCCCTCTGCCCTTTTTTGTACAGCCCTAAAGCTAAGAATGAGTTTTACATTTTGTAATGGTTGAGAAAAATCAAAAGGAGACAAATGTTTTGTGACATATGACACTGGCATAAAATGCGAATTTCAGTGTCTATTAGTAAAGTTTTATCGGAACACAGCCCTGCCCATTTGGGGCAGGGCTGCCTGTCCCTGAAATGGCAGACGGCAATGGCTGTGCAGGGACCGTGTGGCCACAAGGACTAAAATATTTCCTACCAGTCCCTTGACAGAAAAAAGTGTGCCTGCCCCTGATTAAGGTTATTTACTTTGGGGGGGCGGGTTTTGATTTCTTCAAAATCTTTTAAGTGGCAGGTGCTGTATGAGGGCTCTGGGGTACAGTGGGGCATGGAATGAACAGAGCATGCAGGGTTCTTGAGCTCTGGGGGCTGGAATGTTCTGGAAGTGACATCGAGTGGGATGGGAAGAGAGACGGTGAAATACGATCATCTCAGAGAGTGGCCAGTGGAAGGTCCTGGGGTCTGGGAAGGCCTATCTGAGGAGCTGACACCAGGAGGTGACGTTAGAACTGGAATCTCAGTGTTGAGAAGGAGAAGCCGTGCAAAGACCACGAGGAAGGACATTTGGGGTCAAGAGAGGAGTGGGTGCAACTGTCCTGAGACGGGAACGAGATGGACACTGTTGAGGAGCCAGTGGAAGGTGAGTGTGAGCGGGCTAGAGAGCGATGGGGGGGCCAGGTGGGGCAGGACCTCGGAGGCTGTGGAAGGGAGCTTGCATTTTACTCTGAGACCCACTGAGACCCCAGACTGGTAAAGGATGGATTGCAGGGGCAGAGGCAGAGGCAAGGAGAAAGTGAGGGGGTGATGGAGAGACCTGGATATATTTTGGGTTTAAACTTACAGGATTGCTGAAAGGATGTGGGAGATGAGGGGTTGAAAAGAGAGGTTAAGACACCTCCTGGGTTTTTGGCTTAGGCAGCTGGTGGATGGGGTTAGAATTCCTGAGATGGAGCAGACTGGGAGAAGAGCCCAGGACTCAGGGCTCTGCTGGGTCCCAGGGAGATTATTCTGGATTGTCTGGGTGAGCCCAGTAAGTCCTTGGAAGATCTGGGAGGCAGGCATGTGAGAGACAGAAAAGGTGATGTGGCGATGGAAGCTGAGAGAGAGTGATTTGAAGATGTTATGCTTCTGGCTTTGAAGATGGAGGAAGTGGCCACCAGCCAAGGAAAGCAGGCAGCCTCTAGAAACTGGAAGGCAAGGAAAACGGATTCTCCTCTAGAGCCTCCAGCAGGAATGCAGCCCTGCTGACCCATTTTAGACTTCAGACCTCCCAAACTGTAGGATGATGAATCTGTATTTTATTTATTTATGTCAAGTGGAAATTTGTTTTCTTTTCTTCTTTCCTTTTTCTTTTGGACCGCGCTGCACAGCATGTGGGATCTTAGTTCCCCGACCAGAGATTGAACCCGTGCCCCCTGCAGTGGAAGCACAGAGTCTTAACCAGTGGACTGCCAGGGAAGTCCCTATATTTCATTTTTTATTCAGTTTTTAGAACCAATAGCTTAAAGTGGTTACCAAATGATCTCTAACTAAAGAAATATTTCATTTTTATACCACTGCAGGGATTGCATTCCACTTTCATTTTTAGCATATGTATATGTGTCACCAAGTTTAAAATATTGAAGATCTGGTTCTGATACAACTAAGAGAGAAACATGGAAAATAGGACCCTGAGAAAATGTTATTTGCTGAACAAGGTTAAGAAGTGAAGCATCGGCTGTGATTTAGCTAATAAGTCTCATTTCATTCAAAATGCATGCTTTGCCGGCCAGAAGCTCTCTGTAGCATCACGCTTTAGCGACCTTTCAGGCAACAACAGACTAAAGTACCCCTACAAAGAGCTGTGTTTTCCTAATTATATATATAAAAAAAACCCTTGGTTCCAAGTCCATCCACTCAGAGATATTAGTCCAAATTTGTGTTGTTTTAAAATGCTAAATTTGTGGTCATTTGTCACAGCTGCAACAGGAAACTAACGCACCCAGTAAAGAGTCCTCCAACCTTCAGCCCAGGGAGCTGGGGGGGGGGGGTCTCCCTGACCAGTGTGTAGCTTCACTTTTTCTCCAGTTGTCAGAATGAGCGTCGTCCCTGCTCTTGGTCTTGTCTAGTGTCACTGGATGCAACCCTGAGGTTGGTCTGTTTTAGGACAGAGAGCACTAAGGGTACATCCAGTTGTCTGTTTACCAATGCACCTTCGTGCTGGGCTCTGGGTTTGCTGAAGACTGCTGACCTTCAAAAGGCACGTGGGTTGAGCTCACAGACTCTGGAGCTGAACGCCTGGCCTCAGAGTCCATGTCTGCTGCCTCCTGGCTTGGTGACAAGCCCCTCAGTGTTTCACCATCTCAGCTACCTCAGCTGTGGAACGAGGTGCTAACAGGACGCCCTGCCAGTGCTGCGGGGGACTGAAGGGGCTCGTCTGCACGGTGCCTGGAACTGTGCACGGCCCCCAGTGAGGGCTGCCTGCGTGCAAGTGCTGACAGGTTAATAACCACATTTTGAGTGGGTCTTAATGCAGGGGGGGCCTCACCGGCAGACGGCCTCCGCTGACCAGGCTGGGGCAGGAGGAGGCTGGTCTCAGGCACCCCTGGGACTAGAGGCTCAGGGTCCGCGGGAGCCATGGTGGGGCTGTGACTGCTGGAAGCGGTTTGCGTGAGGGGCTCCTCGGTTTGGGCAGGGGCTCTAGTGGGAGGCTTCTGAGCTCCAGGGCCCCATACTACGTGCCCCCTTCCACCCCAGTCAGGCCCAGCCCTTCCTCACCAGTGTGGGACCCTTGCTAGGGGGATCTTTACAGGGGGTGGAGGGCGGGGCTTGAGGCTGGGAGGGGCCTGGAGGCGGGGTTTGTCCGGGGAAAGGGCAGGACTTGGGAGGAACTTATTTAGGTGGGACCTTGGTGGGGCGGGGCTTATCTGGGTGGGGCTGGTTTGGACGGGGCCTGGTCCTGGGGCCTAGGGCAGGGCTTGTAGGGGGCAAGGCGGGGCTTGGGGAGGAGCTTATCCCGGGGACCTGGCGGGGCGGGGCTTGGCGGGGCGGGGCTTGGCGGGGCAGGGCCTGGTGGGCGGTCCTGGGGCAGGGCTTGCTCAGGGTCCTGATTCGGCTCCCTCCCTGGTTACCAGGTTTTGTTTCCGGGCGGAATAGCCTGGCCAGGTGGAGAGGCTGCCTTGGGTCACTCTTGGAGGTCCGGACGCTCTGCGAGGGGGTCACTGTGAGGGGGCCCGTGCACCTCTTTGGAGGTGCGGGAGATGCCGCATCAGGCTTATACATCCCCATTGCGGGTGTTTTGGGCCTCTCTGAAGTGGGCATCCCTCCCTGCACCCCGTAATCGCTGCTTGAAGGGCAGGAGTCTGGGGAGGCAGGAAGGCTTGGGGAGGGGACTGGCCGTCTCTCTTCTTCCCTCTGCTTTTCCCTCTTCCGCATCCTCCCTGAGTCAGACTGCAGTGAGCCAGGTCTGGAAAAGGCAAATGTTCCCCTTGGCAAAAGGAAACTGAGAGGAGCCTCTGGGGGCCAGGGGTCCTCGGCCACAGAGCGGACTGGAACAGACTGGAGTGGAGGCTGCCGGCCCAGGACGGAGAGCCTCACCCTCACGGGCCCATGTCATCCTGGCCTCCCCTGGTCACCCTGGCTTCCCCGTTCATCTTGGCCTCCCCTGGTTATCCTGGCCTTTCCTGGTCATCGCTTTGTCTTTGTCATCCAGCCCCCTTGGTCATCCTCACTGCCCTGTTTACTGCTCCCAGCTGTCTCTGGAGTGAGTGTGCCCTGGGCTCTGCAAGTCTGAAGTGGAGCTCCTGAGTCAAGGACGGGGTACAGCCCTGCCCTGGAAAATAAGGCATAGGTGATGTAAGAGCCAAATAAGTCCTGGCTTTATTTGGGATGAAAACTCATCCTCTGAGATCCTGTGAGTCCCCTCGGGGGCTGACCCTTGGCGGACCCGGGGACAGGACGGAGGGGGCCTGGGATGGGGCAGGGCTGGGCTGTGTCCATACAGCTCTAACGCAGCACAGGCCGCCTCACCAGAAGGCCCAGGGTTCCACCTTAGGGATAACACTTCTCAGTGCCCACTGATAGATGGATGCAGGACATCCCTTCTGTACCGCAGCCTGGTAGCGGAGGGAGGTGGTTGTTCCCATTTTACAGATGCGAACACAGCTCAGAGAGGACAAAAAGCACCCAGGGAGGTAGTGGTGGAGCCGAGGCTCAAAGCCAGAGTCAGTCCTTCCCCTCCCACCCTTCCCCGATCGCTGTGGTCCCTCAGTGAGGGCGGGGCCTTCCTACCTGCTCACCTGTACGACTCCTCAGGATGGACTCCGGGGTGGGGTGTGGGAATCGGGACACACAGGCCCACTCACTGCCATGGTGGGTTTAATTTTCAAAGTTGCAACTCAATCCAACTCCGAATTGTTTACAAGTGATACATCTAACAGATAAGGATACAGAAAGGTTGAAAGTTAAAGAAGGAGAGAAGATGCACCATGCAAGTACCAACCAAAAGAAAGCTGGTGACGCTGTGTTAATATCAGACAAATAGACCGTAAAGAAATAACATGACTAGGATTCACGAGGGTAAGTTCATAATTTACCACCAAAGCTCCAATTTCCCGGGATATAACACCCCTAAATTTGTGTGCTCCTAATAACATAGCCTCAAAATAGATAAAGCAAAGTAACACCTCATGCATGGGCTTGCTTGTTCATTCTGAAAGCCAGGTTTTGGTGAGGGACTGCAGTCTTTGCCATCAGCCTTGGGCAGGGTTGAAAAGAGTCAGGCTTTTCTCTCAGGGAGTTCGCCCTACAGAGGGGAGAAAAAAATATTACAGATGCATGAAACAGCTGGAGACCAGCGGCCAGCACCAGGTGAGGATGGTGTGGCTCATGTACTTTGGACACACAACATAGATGTACACCAGCAGGCAGACACACTCATTTCTCACTCTTGTTCACACAGTCACACACGTGTGTCCACACAAACACCAACGGTCCCACCTGGGTATGGGCGAGGACCCTCATGGGGTGTGTCATTGGAGGGAGGTCCTCTTGGAGATGAGTGTGGACTTGAGCCACCTGGGTTCCCCCCACCCCCACTATCGTGGCTGCTGTCCCCTTGGCCCTCAGGCCTGCATGCCAAGTGGGACATTGCACAGACATGTCCTGGGCCTCTCTCTGTACCAGGTATTGCCCTAGGTCTGGAGCACAGCAGTGACTGAAAGAGACACAGCCCCTGCTCTCATCGTGAACATGTATCACACAGTGGCGAGCACACGGGGGAAATGAATTGAGGTTGGAAGATTGAGGGGTGTGTATGTGTTGCATTATTTTATGTAAGGTGGTCAGGAAAGGCCTCTCTGAAGAGGTGACATTTGAGCAGTGACCTGAAGGAGGTGAGGGAGAGAGCCCTGCACGCAGGTGGGAGAGGAGCATTCCAGGCAGAGGGAACAGCAGGTGCAAAGGTCCTGAGGCAGCCTGGAGCTAGTGGGTGCAGTTGTAGAAGGCGAGGGCAGAGGTCAGCGGACTGGGGCAGGGAGACCATTGCTGCCCAGGAGTCTGTGCAGAGGAGGCAGGAAACGGCCTCAAAGGAGAGGCTGAAAGAAGCCAGGGTGCACCTGTGGGCCCCCTGTGAGCATCAGGCCCAGCACAAGGTGGAGTTACTCGCACTTGACCAAACACGTATTAAATGTCTGCTGTATGCGTGGTCCATGCAGGGTGCCAACCGGCCTACGGTGTGGCTGAGCAGAAACCATGCGCCCCTCGTGTCTCCTGGGGCACTGACCCAGCGGGGTGGCAGGAACTTGGGGGGTGAGCCTACCCCCAGTCTCTGTTCCTGGTCTGCAGGCCTCTGGGTGAACAGGGCCAGCACAGAGACCCAGGGCCCTGATGGATCACGTGGCCCCCGGTGCCCCCTCCCCTCATAGCCACCCCCCCCATCCTGGCCGGGTCTAGGAACCTGGGGATCCAGGCCAGGCTCCCAGTTGCACTCCTATACTGCCCTGCTCCGTCCGCCTGGTCACTTGCCCACTGCCCACGGCCCGCCGCAGGCCCCGTCAGCGCCATCTGTGCTGCTCACATGGCTGTGTAGGGGCTGCCCCCTCTGGTCCTGTCACCCATGCTGGCATTCAGCCACCGCGTGTACAGTCAGGCCTCGAGGCCATTGACATACAGAACCATCTTGGTACGGCTGATAACTTGCTCTTACCCCGAGCCCCCTGACCCCTCATTGCCCTAACTGCCAAGCCTGGGACCCCCTGCACCTCTCTCTGATGATCCAGCAACTGAAGGGTCGGCACCTGACAGTGGGAGGCCCGTACCGGCCAAGACTGGGAGGCTGGTACAGGAGTTATGGAGAACAGTGATGAGCTGCCTCAAAAAGTTAGAAACAGAATGACCACTTCTGGACATTTATCCCAAGGAGATGAAACCAGCCTCTTGAAGAGATCTGCACCCCCATGCTCATCACCACATCCCTCACAATAGCCGAGATATGGAAACAAGCTAAGTGTCTGGATGGATGGATGGATAAAGATGTGGTGTAGGCATAAAGTGGAATATTATTCAGCCACCAGAAGAGGGAAATCCTGCCTTTTACCACAACTTGGATGAACCTGGAGGACATTGTGCTAATTGAGATTAAGCCAGACACAGAAGGACAAATCCTGGACCATCTGACCTGAGTGTGGAATCTAGAAAAACCAAACTCATAGAAGCAGAGAGTAGAACTGTGGTTGCCAGGGGCGGGGGGTGGGGAAATGGGGTCAACGCTGGACGAAGGGAACAAACTTCCTGTTATAGATGGATGAGTTCGGGGGATCGACTGCCCAGCACGGTGACTGCAGTTAACAATATTGTCCTGCACACTGGAAAGTTGCTAAGGGAGTGGATCTTATGTGCTGCCACCACACACGCCATGCAGTGAGGAGGTGAGGGATGTGTTAAGCTCATTGCAGTAATCGTTTCAGGGTGTATGCGTGTATTAAATGACCACATTTTACACCTTTAAAAAAATCCCATGCTACAACCTGAAAAAAAAAAAGACTGGGAGGCCATTCCTACAAGGGAATCCTGGTTCATGTAGAAAAGGGATTGGATGTGAGACCACCCCAGAGAGCAAGGCCATCGGCACACGCCCCCTCCTGATTCACACATTCCCATCACGCGGAGCATCTTGGAATGTTCCGGCACTGCCTTTTCCGTGGGTGTCTCGCGTCCCTCTGGGTCCTCTCTGGGGCCGTGGCGGGGGCAGGGTGGGACTCCCATGCCAGATTCCCCCCATTTTCTGCGGTCTTCGGATCCCTCCATCTACCTTAAGCCGAGGGCTCTGTCATTCGAGGTCCCTCCCCACCCCGCCCAGGCGAGTTTCAGATTCGTATTAATGGCCCTCAGACTCCCAGGACCACGTCCAACCTTGTGTGGTTTCTATAAACACACGCATACCGACCCGTTTCACTTGGTCTTAAGTAACTTTGCACCCTTTTCTGTGAAGCACTCCCCCAAACCCATCCCCACAACAATCACCCAGATGTTTACTCATTTGGGGTATGGAATTCCCGCCCTTCTCTCCACCCACCCTGGCTCAGGTGGGATCCAGTCCAAGGTAAGGATGACTACGGGGTCGACGCGGAGGGGATTGCGAACTAGTTCCTTGGCAGAGCTCCCATGGGAAGGCAGCAGCTCCTCAGGGAAGGGAGGGGTGGCCTCAGACAAGGAGGAGGGGAAACCTTCCAGCAAGAGATGCCTATGGGTGGTTCCAGGGAGTTTGGCTCTTCAGGGTCGGGGTCTGCCCCGTGTCTTCTGGAACCTTCTCAACATCTCCATGGACAGAAGTGCAGCCTCTTATGAGCAATGCCTGGCTCACAGTAAATGACCATAAATGTTTGTTGAATGAATAACAGACCCATGACTTGGTGAATTCAACAGAGGTTCTAATTCAGCAAATTGCAGAAGCACATTGTGAGTTCATTTGGTTTGTTTGCTTGTTTTCCAAATCAGTCTCAGCCTCCAGGCTACTAAAAAAAAAAAAAAAAAAAAAAGGTGTTTTTTTTCAGCATGGGCATAGAAATTCCCCGAGTTTTAGTCCAGATTTCAAAACAAGAAATTAGGGATTTGAGCGGTCATTCTGTTGACTTAAGGTAACCTGGGCTGTCAGAAGCAGCCCTCCAGCCCCCCAGCTCCCTGAGCCCCAGTAGGAGTCCTGAGGCTCCTCCCACTCTTCCTGGGGGCTCCTCCCACTTTTCACGGGGCTCCATGAAAATAGCTCTGTGGTCACCCCTCAGGCTGTCCTCTGTTGACCCAGGGGTTCTGCTAACCATCCCAGGGTCTGAACGGGAATTCCTCTGCCTTCCATCCAGGGAAAAATTTTGTGGGGCCCAAAGCTTATCAACAAGAAGGTGGTGCTCTTGCTAGATCACGGAAGCAACCTCAGTGCCCATCGACAGACGAATGGATGGAGAAGATGTGGTACATATATACAATGGAAAATTACTCAGCCATAAAAAAGGAACGAAATTGGGTCATTTGTAGAGACATGGATGGATCTAGAGACTGTCATACAGAGGTGAAGTAAGTCAGAAAGAGAAAAACAAACATCGTATGTTAACGCATATGTGTGGAATCTAGAAAAATGGTACAGATGAACCAGTTTGCAGGGCAGAAATGGAGAAGCAGACGTAGAGAACAAACGTATGGACACCAAGGGGGGAAAGTGGCAGGTGTGGTGGTGTGATGAATTGGGAGATTGGGATTGACATGTATACGCTGATGTGTATAAAATAGATAAATAATAAGAAACTGCTGTATAAAAAAATAAAGTAAAATTCAAAAATTCAAAATAAATAAATTAATTAAAAAAGAAAAGGGGGTGCTCTTTAAGAAAAAGAATACAAAATTATAACAACAAAGTTAGATACAACGAGTATTTGTTTAGAATGGGAAAAGAAATCACAGATTTTTTTTTTTTTGCGTTACACGGGCCTCTCACTGTTGTGACCTCTCCCGTTGCGGAGCACAGGCTCCAGACGCGCAGGCTGAGTGGCCATGGCTCACGGGCCCAGCCGCTCCGCGGCATGTGGGATCTTCCGGGACTGGGGCACGAACCCGCGTCCCCTGCATCTGCAGGCGGACTCTCAACCGCTGTGCCACCAGGGAAGACCAAATCACAGATTTTTAAAAGCTCACAAATACCACAAATAATACAAAATAGAGAAAAATATCTGCAGTGTTTTTTCCTACCTTTTTTGGCTGCACATTCTTTGATAGCCTTTAAATACGTCAATAGTGTTGAATATTTTCCATAGAGAGCTGAAAGATAATTTGATCCTTTTTTTTTAGCATGGCTGATCAACATTTATTTTGTAATATTAATAGTTTAAAAATGTTTCTTAGCTCCACAATTCATTATTGGTAATGTCCTATACATTTAAAAATTTTAATTTAACTAATTAGTTTATTTATTTATTTTGGCTGCGTTGGGTCTTTGTTGCTGTGCACAGGCTTTCTCTAGTTGCGGCGAGCAGGGGCTGCTCTTCGTTGTGGTGTGTGGGCTCCTCGTTGCGGTGGCTTCTCTTGTTGAGGAGTACGGGCTCTAGGCCCACGGGCTTCAGTAGTTGTGGCACACAGGCTCTAGAGCACAGGCTCAGTAGTTGCGGCTCGCGGGCTCTAGAGCGCAGGCTCAGTAGTTGTGGCACGCGGGCTCAGTAGCTGTGACTGCGGGCTGTAGAGCGCAGGCTCCGTAGCTGTGGTGCCCAGACTTAGTTGCTCCGTGGCATGTAGGATCTTCCCGGACCAGGGCTCAAACCCGTGTCCCCTGCATTGGCAGACAGATTCTTAACCACTGCGCCACCAGGGAAGCCCCCCAATGTGTTCTTAAGACATGTTTCTCTTCATCAATCAGATTATCAGGATCCAAGAGCTCATTCATTTCTTCTATTCTAAAATGATTTCCTCTTGGGGAATTACTTTTGACTACAATTCAGCTCTCAGTTTCAAACTAACTTCTATCGACTTCATTATTTATCTTTATCCCTTTTTAACCATAGTTCATTAATTTTAATCTGAACTTTAACAAACAAACAAAAGGGTAACAAAAGAAGGTCATTTTCATATCTATTAAAGCCAAGAGTTTATAATTTTTCACTATTTTTGGAAATGTTCCAAAATATCTTTCCACATTTGAACAATCTTTTTTTGTTATTTACAGTTTCTGTTTTTCTTCCACATCATCCAGTTTTCAAATATATATTTTGGAGTCTTGAAAATGTCACCGTCCCCGTGACATAAGGCTTGAACAGGTTTGTGATGGGCTACTCTCTCGTTATGATAGCTCTTTAAGAGGAGAAGCCAGGCTGGGCTGTGTGTTAAAATATTCCAATTACAAGATGAACTCGGAAAGAACACCTATAACCACTGGAAACACTGCAGAGGTCAACAGCAGTGTGGGCCACAGCTTTTTCTCTGATGGGATCTAGGGTGCATCATAGTTGTTTGCTACAGCTTAGCATCCCGGAGAACGGATTCCTCCATTTAAAATGCTATGAATCTGGGGCTTCCCTGGTGGCGCAGTGGTTGTGAATCCGCCTGCCGATGCAGGGGACGCGGGTTCGTGCCCCGGTCCGGGAGGATCCCACGTGCCGTGGAGCAGCTGGGCCTGTGAGCTATGGCTGCTGAGCCTGCATGTCCGGATCCTGTGCTCCACAGCGGGAGAGGCCGCAACAGTGAGAGGCCCGCGTACCACAAAAAAAAAAAAAAAAAAAAAAAAAAAATGCTATGAATCTGGTGATTGGAAGGCTCTCCCATAGTCTGGCTCCTGGCTTGTACATTTCTCCTCCACCACCCAGACCCTCTGTGTCCTGACACTGGTCAACCCATTAATCAGACTTGGGAACCATCGTTACATAGGAGTGAGTGTGAACTACGCAAACATCTGTCACTAAACCCAAACTGAAGCTATCTCCGACTCAGCCTCCCCCAAATGTCCCTCCGTGGCCACTCCAACGTCACTGCCATGAAGGGGATAGTGACAAGGGAAGTTGGTGAGGAATAGGGCATCAGGGGTAACCAGTCCTGGTTAAAATACATCACCTTGCAAATTCCACCAACATATGACCTCATGGACACAGCGCGGGGCCGCCTCCAGGGACTTACGGGGAGCCCACGCGGCGGGGAGTTTTGGGGCTCACGCTTTACCAGCCTTGCACCCTCAGCCAGGTCTCAGTTCTCAGAGCCCTGCGTTATTAACTGGAAGACCTGTTGCATTACTGATAGGAGTTCTTGTGTAAGTTAGTGTTCCTTGGTGCAGGCAACAAAAACCTCTTGTGGTCAAGTAATAAAGGACATCATCTGGAAAGAGAACGGAGAGCTTGGGCAATCAACACCCAGACTGGAGAACCAGCTTGAAAACAGAACAGGCAATGGGACGAGATCTGAGTTAAGTGTCAGGTTGCCGCTGTGGGAATGGATGACTTCCAAGTGCTTCTCCTGCTCTCTTCATGATTCAGCATCCTGGGAGAGAGGGACCTGGCCAGTGTAGGTCCTAGATCAGCCCTTAGATGTTCTGGGATGGTGAGGACCTGATAGGAGAGACTCAGGGGACCCCTATGGTCTCTGGAGTGGAGGTCTCCTTGATTAACCAAGTTGTCCTGCAAAGAGGGACAGTAGTAAATTGCGGGGTCCTAGGAAAGGGGACCAGAGGCTGGGTGCATCCCTCCCCAGTCCTCCCAAAGATCCGGCACATACAAATAGTAAGCACTCACTGAGTCCTTGTAAGCACTTACTGAGTCCTTGCTGTGGGCCACGTACAGCTAAGCGCAGCACGATCATCTCACTGAATGCTCTGTGAACCCAGGAGACAGGGACTAGTATTGTCCCCACTTCACAGATGCGAACAGGGAGAATCAGAGAGACTTAGTGACCTGACGAGCCTGCACCGCCCGTGTGTGACAGAGGCCAGCTGCACCTCCCACCCCAACCGTGTGACCCCAAGTTCTTGTTTTTGCACATTTTGTAGTGTTTCTATAGAGAAAGTAGAAAGAGAACTTGGTTTCTCCTCAATGATCAGATTTATTTAACAATAGCAATAGCTGAGATGCATAACACATGCAACTTCACCCAGACATTTTGCCAGTCAGGATTATGCCTACAAGGACAGGATGTCTGATAAATTGCATTTTTGCACGTCTCCTGTAGAAAAAAAAGGTATAGCATGTTTTACGGTTATACATGCTGCAATTTCAAGCATATTTCTTACAGATGAGAACTGTTCCGACTAGGCAGCCGTGAGAACGGAATCTCCCCATAGACTAGCTTCCGGTTATGTACATTTCAAACCTATTTCTTCTCCACTGCCCACTCCCCACTCAATTCTGAAGATGTTCCGATTTCCTTACAACTCTGGGCCTGCATTTTTCTTCACGATGCCGGGTGAGTTGGCACAGTCGGTGCTGGGAACACCCCTGAAAGGCATTCCTTTGCCGAGATGGTTTGCCTTGATCACAGCTACACACAGAAATGGGGGCTGTGAATCACATAAATGTTCCCCACGAAGCCCACACTGCAGGTGCCACCAACTCCACCTTCCCTTAGCCAGATCCCCTGGATACCTGCGGCCACGCCAGCGTCACGTGGCCTGATGTAGAATATAGTAAATTTTACCAAAACATAACTGTGTGGGGACTTCCCTGGCAGTCCAGTGGTTAAGACTCCACCTTCCAATGCAGGGCGTGCAGGTTCAATCCCTGGTCGGAGAGCTAAGATCCCACGTGCTGCACGGTGCAGCCAAAAATTAACAAACAAACAAAACTGTGTGAAAAATTTCTAGGGCTCCTCTCCTTCCACATGCA
This sequence comes from Delphinapterus leucas, assembly GCF_059928025.1. Classification (NCBI taxonomy): domain Eukaryota; kingdom Metazoa; phylum Chordata; class Mammalia; order Artiodactyla; family Monodontidae; genus Delphinapterus; species Delphinapterus leucas. Next base: position 4,510,831 of record NC_143135.1, on the reverse strand, counting down.
GCTGAGGGGCCCTGTGACGGGCCACACCTCACTTACCCCCAAGAGGTGAGGTTTCCCTCATCACTGACCATCTGCTTCAGATGGGCCACTTTGTCCCTGTCCAGGTTAGAGGAGGCTGTGGAGCATGGATGGGGCTTGTGGTCAAAAGATAAAGGTTAAATCATAGCCTTTCTATTCACTAGCTGTGTGACGCTGGACAAAACATTGGCCTCTCTGAGCCCCGCTGCTATACAGCACTACACAGGTGTCAGTTATTCTTATTAAACAAATGAGCGCTTATTAGTGCTTATGGCATGCAAGGTCCAAACTGGTGCTGGGTGCTCCATAAGATGCCTGGAATGACTGATAAAGAGCCTCCACCTCTCACGCCTCCCTGGGACATGCAGACCTGGGCGTCTGAGCTGAGATGGGAAAGCAGGTGACCCAGGGAACAGAGGGCACTCAGAGCACACCTGCTTCCAGGGGCCGCACAGTCCTTAGCTCAGTTCAGTGAATGCCACGGGGAGGCCAGGACAGGGGTTGGCGGCGGGGGTGGGGGGGCAGCGGAGGCGAGGACGACGTGCCCCAGCTCCACACACACTAGTTCCCAGGACTCCCAGTCGTAGACTCGGAGATTTGCTGCGATACTGTACTTTTTATAGATTATCAACGAGATTTTCTCTTCCTTTCTGAAGCTCTGACCTTCGCCCCATCTGGCTCGAAGCCTCCATGTTTCAGGAGGAGCTTGGGAAATGCTTCAAAAGGATGCCAAGAGAAGGAATGAAGCATTCTTCCGCTACTGATACACAGACTAGGATCACACGGCAAGATGCCGCCGTGCGGGTGGGGCTGGGGTCCTGGGAATCGCCCTTTCCACTTCCTGTCTTTCCTCCCACCTCCTTTTTATGCTTTCCCATCATGGACCTCCCAAGACGTCCCCTTTCCACCCAAGCCCCCAGGCACGAGGCTGGATACTGGACGGTAGCAAAGGGTGTGATGCATCCACTCTTGTCCTGGACCCAGGAGCTGGTGGGAAGAAAAGAGGGAGGGTGGGGAGAAGGGCATCACCCCCAATTTTCCCTCTTTGCACTTTGGCACGGGAAAGGGAGAAGTGTTTGGGGCAAGCTGAGGCAGACCCTGGTGGGGGGCAATCATTTGGAGCACAGACTTTCGTTCTGCTAGTCACGTGGGTCTCTGGGATGAAGCTGCCTCCAGGCTGCCCCCGCCTCCTGGGGCACTGTCCCCTCAACAACTGTCCCTCTCCAGAGGGGTCGGCCAGGGGCTCTCCGGCTGCAGTGTGGCCTCCTGGGGGAAAGAAATCAGACCCGCCGTGGATGCAAGGCGACCCGAAGGCAAAGGCCAGGGGTCAGGTGCCGCCCAGGGGCCACATGGAGGACAAGGCCATCTCATGACCCGCGGCCAGCGGGAGCCGGGTCAGCAGTGGCAACACAGTAGACTGGCTGGCTGCAGGCTGCAGGGATGGAGGGGGTCAGCCAGACACCTGGTGGAAGGTGGACCAGGGGCACCACCCTGCGACCAGCTGCTACCAGCACATGCCCAAGGACCAGCCTGGGGCCACAGGGTCACACGAGCCACATCCCACCTCCTGTACTAAGATACCGTCTTAGGGGGAGGAGGCTGGGAGGGCGCCCCTTCCCACCCAAATGGGAAGCATGCTACCCACCTGTAGAGACGATTTAGATAATTAGCATCAAACAGGCCAGGGCTGAACGCTAACATCTGTCCTCTAGCCAGAACATCCTCCCCAAGCAAAAAAATTACGTTTCATCTTCCCAGCTGAGTGGCATTGTGAGATCTGGGACATGACATTCAGTTGGGGAGCCTTGGCAGATAGGAAAGGGATCCCGAGAGGGTGAGACGCAAAGCCTGCGGGGCTCCCAACAGCCGGCCAGCCAGGCAGGCGGCGTCCAGGGCGCGGTGCTCTCAGACCCCCCCGCCTCGTCGTTGGTGCCAGTGGAGAGCGTCTGCCCCTCCTCCAGCTCGGGATCCTTCCACAGCGCCCTGCGCAGCACGGCCCCCAGGGGCTCCCGCAGGCTCGGCCGCCCCGACTGCCCACCAGGAGGTAGATGACCGGGTTGGCGCTACTGCTCACGGACAGGGAGAGGCGGGCGAAGCGACTGAACAGAGTCTTCATCCGCTGGGGCAGGTCCAGCCAGTAGAGGAGGAACCCGGAGATGCCGAGGGGCAGGACGCAGACGAACACCAGGACGGAGGCCAGGATGGCCACGTACAGCCGTGTGGGCCGGCGCCGCTGGGAGCTTCTCTGCACCTGCGTGCAGAGGGTGAGGCTGGCCGTGGCCATCGCAGGCGTGAAGATCCCCGTGATGAGGATGCTGACGATCAAGTCCACTGTGAAGCACTGCCATTCGTCCCGGCGCCAGAAGCTGCCGCAGAGCGAGGCCAGCGTGCTCAGCAGGAGGGGCGGCGCCCAGAGCGGGACGCACACCGTGCCTGGCAGGCGCGGGGGCCGGTGACACTTGTACCAGACGGGGAGGAGGACAGAGATGCAGCGCTGCGTGCTGATGGCCGTCAGCAGGCTCAGGCCAGCCACCTGGGCCACCGCCTTGTGGGTCGGCCACGTGGCCCATGTGGGCCATGCGTGGCCCATCCCACCCCAGTGGGATGCTTTCTAGGCTGAGCCTGGAGGACGAGGAGGTCAGCCACGGCCAGGTGGAGGATGCAGACTTTGTAGGGACCCCTCTGCCCATGGTAGCCCAGCAGCCAGACCACCAGGCCGTTGCCCATGATGCTGCCCACGCAGGTGAACATGACCAGGGCGCCCAGCACCCAGTGGGCCGTGCCCAGCACGTGCACCCCGGTGCTGTTCCAGTTTGCTGCCGGGGTCTGGCCGCTGTTCAGAGTCTTGTTCATTCTATGGAAGGGAGATAGACCAGCGTGAGATTCTGTGTCGCTTGGACCCCGGGGGACTCCTGGGAGCCCCCCACCCGATCTTCCTCTTTCAGGACTCTCACGCTGGGTTCTTTTTGCAACAGACCATGACCCGTTCCCCATGGCTCCCACCCTGCCTGGATCTGCCAGCAGGTCCACCACTGCAGATGCCAAGTTGTTACAGATGCCCTTTGTCCCCAAATCTTCAAATTCTGAGAATTAATTTTTTTTTTTTTTTTTTTTGGTACGAGGGCCTCTCACTGTTGTGGCCTCTCCCGTTGCGGAGCACAGGCTCCGGACGTGCAGGCTCAGCGGCCATGGCTCACGGGCCCAGCCGCTCCGCGGCATGTGGGATCTTCCTGGACCGGGGCACGAACCTGCGTCCCCTGCATCGGCAGGCGGACTCTCAACCACTGCGCCACCAGGGAAGCCCTGTGAATTAATTTTTTTAAACTGGACCTCAGGTGCAAAGAACAGTTTATTTATACCCTGACTTTATGACGCACCAGGATCATCAGGCCACTGAAAATCAAATAAAATCATTTATTGGTTTCAGTTTCCCTCTTCATTCCATCCTCTTTCTCCCTTCCCTCCCCACACCTGTTCTAACCTGTTTAACATACGTCCTTAGACATCTAATTATCTTTCAAAACAGGTGGTTGCCCATAAAGTATTTTTAATTTACATAAATGTTGAGATTTAGAATTTGTGCTATTTTTTTTGTTTTTGTTTTTTTTACTCAACAGTATGTTTTCAGGATATTCTCATTTATACATGGGACTGTTTTTGAAGTCTCCATTCTGTGTCATTGGTTTGTCTGTCCCTACAACATCAACACGCTGTTGTTGTTTTTAAAGTATATATGGCAGGGCACTTCCCTGGTGGTCCAGTGGCTAAGACTCTGTGCTCCAAATGCAGGGGACCTGGGTTCAATCCCGGGTCAGGGAATTAGATACCACATGCCGCAACTAAGAGTTTGCAAGCTGCAACTAAAAAAAAAGATCCTGCGTGCTGCAACAAAGATCCCGTGTGCCACAACTAAGACTGCGTGCAGCCAAATAAATAAATATTAAAGAAAAAATAAAGGATATGTGGCTTTGTGTGAACCCCCAGGAGTTTTTAACTGACAGCTACTAGGTAGTTTTTCTTTGCCAGTTTCATGGAGTTTCATCTTTCTATGCCCAGCCTACTTTTCCACCAAAGACTCAAGGGGACCCTCTGCAGATTTTTGCAGTTCTTTCTCTGAGTAGCTGGCTCCCTTCTCTCTGGTACTCCATCTCACAAATTCCAGCCACTTCAATCTCCCCAAAGTCTGACTTCTCTACCTTTAACTCAGGGAGACCACCATGCTCTGCCTGGCTTTCCCCACTTCCTGTACCACTGTTCAGAGAGTAGCTCCAAGCAGAAAGCTGGGGTGATACTAGAGCTCACCTCATATTTCTCTTGTCTCAGAGACTGTAGTCCTGGGATGCCTCTTGTCCAATATCTGAAAACAGTTGTTTCTTATGTTTTCTTTAGTTTTTTGGTTGTTCACAGTGGGAGGGCTAGTCTAGTACCAGTTACTCCATCATGGCTACAGGATATCTTCCTGTTGATTATTGATGGTGTAGAGACACACTGATGATTTTTGTAGTTTTTATTAATCAGGCAAATGACCTTATTTAGTTTATCATTTCTATCACTTTGTATGTTGAGTATTTTGATTTTCTGTGTAACTGTCCTCATACCTCTAATTTCTTTTTCATGTCTTATAGCATAGCCCAGAACACCTAGCATTATGCTGAACAATGACTGGAATCAGGCACATTTATCTCCCTGATAATCTTTAAAAAAATGTGTCTAATGTTTCTCCATTAGATATGGTATTTGCTCTAAGGTTTTGGTAGTATCTTTTATCAAGGTGAGAAAGTTCCCCTCTTAGTTTTTTAAGAGTTTTTTTTAAATAAATGAATGATGAAATTTATCATGATTTTTTCCTGTGGTGTCTACTTAATAATTTTCTCTTTTTTCTCCTTTAGTCTATTTATGTGGTGAATATATATTGATACATTTTCTGGTGTTCATTCATCCTTATATTTCTAAGATAAACCATTTCTACCTTGCTGTGTCTTTTTCTTTTTTTAACCTCCTGTTGTTCTGATTTTATTTAGAAAATTTTCATCTGTGTTCATAAGTGAAATTGGCCCATAATTTTCCCTTCTGGTGCTATCTTTGTCTGTTTTTTATTTCAAAGCTGTAAGGTTATACTGCTTCATAAAATTACTTGGAGAGAGAGTCCTTTTTCTCTACCCTCTAGAACAATTTGTGTCATGTAAGGATTATCTTTCTTTGAACATTTGGCAGAAGGTAAAACCATCTGGTCTGGTAATTTTTATGTGAGTGTTAGTGGATACTCATGGCTTTGGGAAAAAAAACCCCAAAACTCCAATTTATTTAATATTTTAGGTTTATTTAGATTTTCATTCTCTTCTTGAGTTAAAGTAAGTAAAGTTATTTTTCTAGAAAATTGCTCATGCTTTCTGGTTCCACATTTATTGGTATAATACTTTACATGGTATTCTTTTACAATTTTTAAAACCTCAATTCTATTTGCCATTTTAAATTTGTGACTTTGCTCTTTTTTTTTCTTTATCAGTTTGCCAGAGGTTTGTTTTCAAGAACTATCATTTAAAAAAATCAACTCTGTTGTTTCTTTGCTTCCCATTTTCTCAGTTTATGCTTTTATTTCTTCCGCTTTCTTTGGATTTACCTTGTGATTCTTTTTGCAGCTTCTTGTGTTGAATTCTCTGGTAATTAACTTTCAAATGTTCTTTTTCTAATAGGTATTTAGGGCTATCAATATGCTACTAAGTATTTCCTTAGATGTTTCATGAGTTTTGATATGTAGTGTCTTCATTGTTTTTGATATCTAAAATTTTACAAATTAAAACCATTTAAAACATTTTAAATTTGAATTTTAAATTTCCATAAATTATTTAGAAATACATTTTACAATACATGCTTTGGCTGTCTTCTCGTTATTGGTTTCTAATATTGTGTTGCGGTCAGATAATGTGGTCAATTTTTTGGTATTTGTGAGACTCACTTGGTAGCATAAGAGATGGCCAATTTCTGCATATTTATTTATTTAAAGTCTTTATTGAATTTGTTTTTTTGGCCACGAGGCATGTGGGATCTTAGCTCCCTGACCAGGGATCCAATCCACATCCCCTGCATTGGAAGGCCAAGTCCCAACCACTGGACCTCCAGGGAAGTCCCTCTGTTTACTTTATTAACTTATTTGATTAAGCTTTTAAAATTGCATTGTTTAAGTGATCTGTATCCTGATTAATTTTTTGTCTTTTACAAATATTAACCAATTATGATTGTAGTTTTGTCATTTTTCTCTTTCCTTCACCTATTTTGAAACTTTGTTAAGTGTATACAAATCCAAGAATATTATATGATCCTGGTGAATTGTACCTTTTATGTAGTGACCTTCCTCATCTTTAATACTTTTTTAGCCTTAAAGTTTATTTGATCTGATATCAATTTTTAATTAATGTTTCCTAATCTCCCTATTCATTCCCCATGTGCTTTGCAAATACGAGACTGTCTTCTACAGGAATAACGTTACTTCTTCTTATGCGAGACCCACTAGGTTGCCAAAGTTTTGCTACTCATACATTTGGCATTGACTTCTTTTGGGATTTCAAAGGATTTCACTGGTCCAAGACTTGGATTTTGTTGAATTTCTTTTTTTTAAATTTTTAATTAAAAAAGTTTTTGGCTGCATTGGGTCTTCATTGCTGCATGTGGGCTTCCTCTAGTTGTGGCGAGCAGGGGTACCCTTTGTTGCGGTGCGTGGGCTTCTCATTGCGGTGGCTTCTCTTGTTGCAGAACAGAGGCTCTAGGCGTGCGGGCTTCAGTAGTTATGGCTCGCGGGCTCTAGAGCGCAGGGCTTCAATAATTGTGGTGCACAGGCTTAGTTGCTCGGCGGCATGTGGGATCTTCCTGGACCAGGACTCGAACCTGTGTCCCCTGCATTGGCAGGCGGATTCTTAACCACTGCGCCACCTGGGAAGCCTCTGAATTTCTTGGCTTGGAGATTTGGTGTAAATTCAGATTCTACACCTGTGAATGGTACAAATTTGGGGTTTTGGTTACTCGAATTGGTGTCCAACTCCACTCACCCTCCACCCAGCCCCCTTCCCTTCCCCTTCTCCCTAAGGCAGGGAGAAGGTCCTAAAGACATTGGGGTGGACATTGCTTTCTTTAAGCAGCGGGGTCCTCCCAGGTTCTGGCCTCATGGAGTTCCCCCTGATCAAGCTCTCTCCTCCTTATTTTGCCCCAAGGCTACCTCTCAGCCCCTCTCCCCTTCCTCGCCCCAGCCCCACCTAGCTCCTGCCCCCTGGAGCCTCTACCTGTCTGATGTACCTTGGGCCATTGGCACCAGCTCTAGTTGCAAGTTTCCTGGGGCACCTGGAGATTTCCCTTCCCGTCTTTCATCTTTCAGCTCTGTATTCTTTTTGGGTGGTTCGGAGGAGATTGTTTTCTCCCACATTTCTTTGTAGCCACAGTGGGAGCGTGGTACCATGTCACACAGATACCAACCTCCAAAGGTGCCTTGTGGCTACAGTCAGAAGTCTTTCCTTTAGGTTCAACACAAGTTTAAATAATATTTAACAAATTTATACTACGTGCCACTTACATAGTTCTATATATAGAGAACACATACACATACATAATAGCATATATACATATACGTGCACACACAACATATACCTACATATAGCACACACAGCACGTGTCATATATATATATCAATATAAACATACTACACATACAATAGCACATATATTTAGGCACATATACATATAGATAAACATATAGCAAACACATATAATAGCATATATACATACAGACAACATAAATATACATATATAAACATAGCACATATACACATACACACACAGTACATGTGCATACACACACAACATGCCCAGACATGTATATACGTGTACACGTGCACACACAGAACACATGTACAGCAATGACTCTGATGGACAGAGCCCATCCTCACAGAACTCACAGTTGGCAGGAGGCGGGGAATACACAGTTAGACAGTTACACCGACCGCCGGGTACGGAGATGGACTGGGGATGGGGGGTAACTAACAAAGTGGGGATTCGGAGGCTGGGTGGGGCTGGGAGGTACTGAGGTCCGAGGGCAGCTGCAAGAGGCCAGGTGAAGGGAGTGCCCTGAAGGATCAAATGAGCCTCATCCCGAGACTCAGACGGGCACTCCCCCGGCCCCTCTCCAGCCAGCAGGACCCCTCCACCATCCTAGGCCACTGCTGATGGGTTGCTGCCCACAGGGCTCCATGAACACACATCCACTGACGCCACACAGAGTGAGCTGGGCTGGGCCGCTCTCCCAGGAGGGGCGGACAGGGTCCTGCCCCTGCTGAGTGGGGAGGGGGGAGATGCATACGGGCCGACACCTCCCACCCCACCTGCCCCTGCCTGCTTCTTCCTAGCATTCGTCAGGTATCCACCCTGCAAACGCTGACTGAGGGCAGACGGGGCCAAAGCTACTCCAGGTCCTGGGGGTGCTAGTGACAAGAAGACAGACACTTGCTTCTCTCCTGGGGTTGAGGTTCTGAGGGGAAGTGGTCGGTCAGCAAGAACACAGCTTCCGACGCGGTAACTGTCACAGAGACCGTGACAACGGTTATGCAGGAGTGTTCATAGGACTCTCACAGATAACAGAGCAGGAGGAAGGGGTAGAGTGGGCAGGGGTGGGAGGGGCTGGTGGTTCCAGAAGACCCCTCCAAGGGGGCGGCAGTCAGAAGCAGAGACCCCCCGAATGCACTGAGGGGCCAGCGGTGGAGTCAGGGAGTGCGGGTGGCTTTTTGAAGGGATTTGACATAATGGGTAGGTGGGTGGGGAGGGCAGAGAAATGAGATTTGGAGGCAGAGGTTTTACTCACTTTATTTTATTATTATTATTTTGGCTGCGCCGCACGGCATGCGGGATCTTAGTTCCCCGACCAGGGATTGAACCCGTGCTCCTGCAGTGGAAGCGCAGAGTCTTAACCACTGGACCGCCAGGGAAGTCCCTGGTTTTACTTATTTTAAAAGAAGGATGTTATTGCCTGTTTGTATGCAGATGGGTGTTATTCAGCAGAGAGGGGGAAGCTGATAATCAGGAAAGCTGCAGGAAGGGATCCTGGGGGAGGTGAGAGCCCATAGGAGTGGGTACGGCCCAGGGATTGGCCCGGCTAGGAGCTGGGGTGTCAGCCCAGAGGGAAGCGGAGAGTCCAGCCATGGGTGCAGGACACGAGGTGGGAAGATGCGGCTGCTCTTTTTAAGGTATCTTCTCTTTCAGCGAAAATAGAAGGGAGATCAAATATTGGGACTGAGGGAAAAAAAGAGGGCTGAATGGTGTCGCCCCCCAAATTCATCTGTTGAAACCCTAGTCCCCAATGTGACTGTATTTGGAGCGGGGCCTTTAGGGAGATAATTAAGATTAAACGAGGTCATAAGGGTGGGACCCTAATCCAGTAGGAGTGGTGTCCTTTTAAGAAGAGATGCCAGAGCGCTCTCTCTCTCTCTCTCTCTCTCCCCACCTCCCTGTCCCCCACCCCTCTGCCATGTGAAGACAGTGAGAAGGCGGCGGTCTGCAAGCCAAGAAGAGAGCCATCACTTGGCACGGAATTGTCTGGCATCTTGATCTCAGGCTTCCAGCCTCCACAACTGTTAGAAAATAAATGTCTGTTTTTTTTAATACCCTATGTTTGAGGTATTTCGTTATGGCAGCTGAGCAGACTAATGTACCAATGAAAGGAAATAATGAATGATGAATACTTCCAAATAAAAGTAAACAACATGTACACGGCATGAAAATGGACCAGGTGGTTGTTAACGCCTGGCTTCACCGAAGTGAGGTCCCCTGTACAGTGGGCGGAGTTTGTATCTTGGTTACCCCTGAGTCAGGTCCCGGCACACAGTGGGCACTCAATAAATGTGGAGTGGCCTCTAGACTCAGTGCTATGCTGTGTGCTCCCCAGACACCCTCGCCCTCCTTCCCTTACACACTAGTTCAGCTGACGTGTCTGCCCCCCAGGCCGGCCCGAGTCCGACCTGATCCCTCTCCACGGCCCCCTGGTCCCCAGCACAATCCCTGCAGGAGTAAATGCTCACTCCTGGCTTGTTGATGGTTTAAAATATAGAATCTACGAGTTAGCGTTAATCTTGCTGTCCTCGAAAGGCTTGTGTGAATTTTTATCTATTCCACAAAAGACTTACGGAAATGTGCTATTTCCCACTACTCTTATGCCGCTGTCCACTTCTTCTTGTACTTTACGCCTATACAAAATTTACATAGATTAGACACCCAAACAGTCTTATTTTTTATTTTATTTTTTTTGCGGTACGCGGGCCTCTCACTGTTGTGGCCTCTCCCGTTGCGGAGCACAGGCTCTGGACGCACAGGCTCAGCGGCCATGGCTCACGGGCCCAGCCGCTCCGCGGCATGTGGGATCTTCCCGGACCGGGGCACGAACCCATGTCCCCTGCGTCGGCAGGCGGACTCTCAACCACTGCGCCACCAGGGAAGCCCCAACAGTCTTATTTTTAAAGATTCAAATGGTAAAGAAGAAAGAAGGGTATCGCCCTGGGTATCACCATTTACTGTGTGATTATATCCTTGAAGGTTTTTTTCTGTGCATTTACATATACATTTTTTTACATACATGAGAATAAATCACCTGGTTGTTTCATAAGCTGATTCTTCAAAAACGAATTGTATGTCTTCTCCTTAAATTGTCTTCCCCATGGTACCTGCCTGTCTCACCTTTGTCCTGGCTCTGCTATCACCATTGCTGGGGGCTCTCCAAGTGGCAGGCACCCCAGAGGGTGATAAGCACTCATCACCCCTTTAAATACTTTAAAGGTAGTCTTCACTAGTTCATTTTTTTTAGGAGATGAGGTCTTGGAGAAGCTGAAACACTTGCCCACGTCATCCAGCTGCACTTGGCAGGGCAGCATGCTTACCTGGGGCTAGCAGGGGATAACCTGTCACTGGCGTGGCCTCCTGCTTCCACCCGGAGAGTAGAAACCAGGGGCTGGTCCCCCGTTCCCCGACGTGACGCTCAGTCCTTCAGGGAAGGTGGCAGCCCCCTCCTCGCTCTGGTGCTTGGAGTCTCGGCAGCACCCCTTTGCCCCAAGGCCCCAAGTCTCTCCTGCCCCTGTCCTGGCTCAGCAGGGATGCTCTGAACTGTCTTCTGCTGCCCCCCACCCTGGCCTCAGAGGCGCCCGGTCCCTGGGGCCCCCAGAGAACCTTTCCCCGGCTCCCTCTGAGAAGCGGGAAGGGGAGCTTGAGGTATAAATGCACGAATGGCACGGGCCTCACCCCCTGGGAAGCCTGCAGAGGAGCCAGCTGGGGGCTAATGGGCCTGGCCAGGCGTGGCCTCCTCAGCTCCCCACCTGGGGGACGGCTGGGCTGCAGGGGAATGGAGCATGAGACTGGGCACCCACGAGGAGCGATGGGAGGGTCACCCCTCTCCTACGCCATCCCGACAATGCCCCCCCTCCTGAAGGCCGACTGGGAGGGCCGAGGCGACCTCAGAGCATCAGCGGGCCCCATCGGTGGGGGGTAGCGTGGGGCTTTGGAGGGAATGGGGGCCCTTGTGGGCTGAGAGAGGCCAGTACATCCACGTGGAGGCGCTCTGGCTGATGTCCTCTCCCAGTGCTCTGCTTGGGGAAGGCTCGGGGGGAGGGAGCACGGACACTGGCCTCCAGGACCTTGTTTCAAGTCTGAGTTCTGCCACCTGTTAGCTGGAGACTTGGGCAGTCTCCTCAGGTGACCTGAGTGTCCCGGTGGCATGACCACTAGGAAGCCCCACTTTCTGTCCGGGGGGCAGATCAGCTCTGCTGCCTACTCCCAGCGCGCTTGTTTTCAGGGCTCTGAGGTCTCACAGAGGCCATTCAGCTGAGGCCAGAGGGATGGCTGAGCCCTCCAGGACTGTGCCCAAGGGCTAGAATTCCATGGACCTGAATTTAGATTCAAGGAGAGTGACTCAGCAAGGAATCTGGTCTTGGTTAACAGCTCACGGAACTGACCGAAGGCAAAGAAACCAAGCACCATGAAGGCGTCCAGAGGGCAGCACTGCCCAGATCTGGAGGCAACGGCTCGTCCTGTGGGACCAACAGGAAGTGGTCTCTGGAGGCGTCTTACCTGCTTCCAAACTTCCACAGGTGTTGGTGGGATGAAGTTCCTTGCGGACTGTTGGACTGAAGGCCTCAGTGTCTTGCCGGCTGTTGGTCAGAAGCTGCCCTCAGCCCCTTGCTGTCGGGGTCTCCCCAGTATGGCAGCTTGCAACACAGCAGCTTCCTTCCTCAAAGCCAGCTCGGGGGAGCGTCTGTTCACAAGATGGGAGTCACAATCTCACGTAGCCTAATCATCTTTGCTCCATTCTGTTACCTAGAAGCAAGCTACCTGGTCCAGCCCACACTCACGGAGCTGGGACTGCACGAGTCTGTGGATACGGGAGGTGGACTGTTGGGGGCCATCTTGGATTCTGGGGACCATGCTTATTGGCCAATCAAGAACCTCCCTCGTTGCCAGTCCTTACTACTTCCTGTCCAGCGTAGAATATGCTATGGACCGCTACCTCTGTGTGCTGTTTCTGTTCTCTCCTTTTCCAAATGGGGTTAAAAAAAAAAATCATAGTTATTTCCTTTGTCCTGTCCACTGTGAATAGCGTGTCTTGAGAGTGGCCATCATCATTTGGGTTGGAGGGATGGTACCCATCACTAGGATTGGGCACCCGTCCTTGAGGAGGTGCCTCTGGATCTGATGGAGAGAGATGCAAATGGCCCACAGATCCTGGGCTCGGTGCTGGGGTATCAGCCCCCAGAATTGACTTTGGATTGTCTCTCTTCTTGGGGAGAGAGGGAAGTGCATTTTCTGCTGTGAATAATATAGCTACAGATTTGGGGTAGGAACGTTATAAAATCATATCAATACAGGGAAAGAAGTGGGTGGTGGAATGTGGCCCACAGCTGCCACTTTGCCTGCTAACATCTCCTTTTCGTGCTTTTTGTTTGAGCTCACCTCTTCCCCGCTCTAAGCCTTGTTGGGTTTTGGTGAGGTGGGCATCCTCCTTCCTCCCCAGTCTGCCCCCCGCTCCAGGAGAGGGCTGGTGCCTGGGGCCTGGCCAGTGAGTGTGATGGTTGGGGCCTCTGCCAGAACTATCAGGAAAGAGATGCTCTCTTTCTGCCGGGATTGCTGAATTTGTCGAATATAAACCAGGAACTGCTAGTCACCTGCTGTTGAGTTGATTCACTGGGAATAAAGGCAGTGCAGATAAAAGCAGAGATGAGAAACAGAGAAAAGAAAAGTAACTGAGGGAACATCATTAGGGGCCCAGGTCCAGCTACGTCCGAATTGAAAATCACTTCTGGGGACTTCCCTGGTGATGCAGTGGTTAAGAATCCGCCTGCCAATGCAAGGGACACAGGTTCCATCCCTGGTCCAGGAAGATCCCACATGCCATGGAGCAACTAAGCCTGTGAGCCGCAACTACTGAGCCTGCGCTCTAGAGCCCTCGAACCACAACTACTGAGCCCACGTGCCACAACTACTGAAGCCCATGTGCCTAGAGCCTGTGCCCCACAGCAAGAGAAGCCACTGCAATGAGAAGCCCACACACCGCAATGAAGAGTAGTCCACGCTCACTGGAACTTTCCTGGGATGTGAGTCAGTGAATTCCCTCAAACACATGCATACACTCCACCTATACCACCCACCCCTCCACCAAAACTAGATTAAACTGGGGTTTCTGTGACTTGTCACCAAAAGTCCTGGCTGATAAAAAAATCTGCTTATGAAACTAATCTGTAATCTAGAATTTAGAGGGGCATAAAGCAGAGATGAGTGGTTGCCTCAGGGTGGGGGCAGAGGCAGGATGATTGGCTGGATGCCTCAGGAAACTTTGGGGGAGGTGATGGAAATGTTCTTTTCTGGGGGTTGGAAGCATTCTGTGTATTGATTTGGTGATGACATAAGCATATACACATGTGTCAAAGATCATTGAGCTACATATTAAATGGATGTATCTTATTGTATATCAATTAGACCGCCATTAAATCAATTACAAAGATTTAAAAAAAAAAAATCTGCCTGATTAGGGACGCCTTCTCCTGAGTTGCCAGGAAACTTGGCGCTGGCATTCTGACTCACTGAAGCAGAGTTTTCCATGAGTTTTAATTTTGTGAACTGTGTCCTGTTGTTTTCTCCAAACCCCTACTGGCTACTCTCCAGCCCCCACTGGCTGAGAATGTAATATTTTTGTACTCATGTTCTCAGTTGTCCTGGTTCTGGAAGATTCTGCAACATATTTGCAGAGCTCCCCAGCCTTGTAGCCAACCTGCTTAAGGGCACACTTCCTTGGGCTGGAGCTTCTTCCCAAGCATTGAGAGGCTGGACCATAAATGGACCCATCCCTCTGTCTCACCTTCTAAAGGAAGCCTTTGGTTCCCTAGACAGAGGAATCTTCTTGGCTGAGGGTTCTGAACCAAGCTGTGCAGAAAAGATCTGGGGCTGCAAACTTCTGGCAGAGAATATAAACCCCAAGTTATCTCAAAACCATACTGGCAGGATACTCAGGAAAGCTGGGCGGATGCCAGAGAGGCATTCCATTTCCTCTTATTAGGATGGAAGATGAGACAGAAGAGGTATCGGCTTCCAGGCTGTTCACTGTGCCGTCTGTTGAACACGCATGCCTTCCCATCCCCCAATCCATTCCAGACATCTACAGCCTAAAACCGGGCTGTCCTCTCCTTTGGTCTCTATTGACTGTGTAGTCCAACAAGGCCGGTCCAGGGCGTCCTTGGGCGGCGATGGGCTTGCCCTGTCTACTTCATGCATCACCCCAGAACCCCAGCTCCCAGTGCTTTGCTGATGGGAAGCACAGAGGTCAGAGGCCTGAGCTTCCAGGGAAACAGGAAAACCACTGTGCCTGACGATGACTGGGGCTCCAACCAGGGCCGCCCACCTTGGACGAGGAACGCCATTCGTAAGCACTGGTGTCCACCACGGCCGCTGAGAGTCTGTACTGCAGAGCCCTGTCCTGAAGATTAAACGAGATTCGCACGTGGAGCTCTCAGCCCAGGGCCCACTGAGCATAGTAGGTCCTTAAGAAATGACAGTCATTGCCCTGACGAGCAGTGCTGGCACTGGCTCTTCCCGAGAATGTCCCTCCTTCAGTGGCCGCCCTGCGCCCTGACTGTAGTGTGTGCGACGCTGAGCCACGGCAGACCGAGGTCCCGCGGCTCACGGGTGGCGGTCCCTGGCCTCCCTGAGGCTGGCCCTGGCTTTCCAAGTTTGACCGTGTGTATCCCATGTGTACCTAAGAGTGTGTTTCCCCACTTGCTCACGTCTGTAGAGACAGCGGTGACAGGAAGTATGAAAACGTGGAGAGCTCTGTCCTGCCTGTGGCTCTCCCCTCCCTCACGTCCTGTTGGGGGACGGGGGAACAAGTGTTGTTTCTTTGTCCAGCCACCTAGAAGCTGCCTGGTAGGTACGGGACTTCACTCCCCGAATCACGATTCTATGACTCTGTTGACCAGCAGGTGTCAAAGGAGAATGGCCAGAGCCCTTGCCCCAGGCAGTTTCAGGGTGGAAATCTGTGATGTTTGGGGACCCTTGACTTCCTGCCTTTATGGGACACCCAGGAAGAAGGAGGCTTTTGGTCACCACGGAGGGGGCCCGGATATGCCGTTTTAGGGGGGTGGGGATAGCAGAGGTGCATCATCCCACCCCTGCAGTGGGCAAATACCGACGGAGGGAGGAGGAAAGCGGTCGAGGGCCTGAGGCTTCTGCTTGCGTGCGGGCCTTTGCCCCACCGGCAGCACAGAACCGCTAGCACAGAAGCGAGGTGGCCAGGGCGTGGGCAGGTTGTGCCTGGACGCTGCCCGGGGGCTGGAGTGGCAGAAAGGAGAAGAGGCCTGACTCCCTAGCAAGACTGCAGGGAGAAAGGTCCCGGGGCCGGGAGAGGCCCCATTCCTGGAGTTCGTCCCCGGCCCTTCTCGGCTTAGCGTCTGCCAGAGGCACGTGTATGTTCATACACAGGCCCAGCCCTGTCCTGACCTCCAGGCCCTGTTAGTTGGTGAGGGCTGCCCACCCACCCACCGGGCCTGGGTTCGGAGCCGTGGCAGAGGCACGAAGGCGCCGTCGAGCTCCCGGGTGGGGGTTAACTCCCCACTGGGGGCTCGGGGCTCCTGAGGAAGAGGGGAACCCCAGGGGCTGGGATGCATTGCGCCCCGAGGAAACAGGCCTTGGATGGCCCCCTGGGGCACCTGCAGGCCTGGGAAGCCGTTCCGCCGTGTGGAGGGAGGCCTGCACCGCTGGGAGCTTTCCAGCCAGTGGTCCCGACCCCACCCCCTGACGCGCGTCGTCAGGACCCCACTTGGTTTCTCGAGTCCCCAGAAGTGTCAGCTGTGGTGGCCTCCAACTCTGCTTTCCTGGGATTCTCTGACTGGTGTGTGGAGGAGAGGCTGGGGAGGGTGCACCTCAGGGGCTGGGAAAGGGGCGGGTGGGCACCCCGGCTTCATCACCCGAAGCTCCTGGAAACTTCGCCACTGGACCACACAGAGCGGTGGCCTTGCTGGAGCAGCAGCTGGGGCTGTGAGCAAAGGGAGCCGGGCTGCCGGGCGCTGGTCGTCAGGGCAATGCACTTGGGGGTCAGCCGGCCCGAGGGTGGTGCTGCAGCCCTTCTCCGTGATCACCAGGGCTCTGCAGGCAGAATGCCAGCCACCAGGCGGTACTGCCTCCTGGACGGGCAGTTCCCTCTGTCAGCCGCCCCGCCCGCCCTGCCATCTCCTGGCTCTCCACAGAAGAGGGGCGCCCTGATGCTGCCCTGGACCCCGGACACCCCTGCCCTGGTCTCTCCCCGGGCCTATGCAGTGAGCAGTTTTCCCAGATCTTCCCCCAAAGTGGCGGGGATCCCAGGCTGGACATCAGGAGGCCAAGATGGGCCTGTTCCTGGGGCTGCCGGAGGTGAGGCGCTGGCCAGGGAGCCATCCGGCCCGGCTCTAGTGGAGGCTGTCTCTTGGGAGGGGCTTCAGCCTATGGCTGGGGGGTCGGGAAGTGACAGGCACAGGGACGCCAGCCCTGCCTCAGAGAGCTTAGGACAGAGAGTTCTGGGTGGGGCAGGGGGTGCAATATTGCCGACGATGCAGCAGCCACCGCGGGGGTCTCTGTGTGGACACACTGTGTTCTTTTTTATTATTATTATTTAAACTTATTTATTTATTTTTTATTTATTTATTTTTGGCTGCGTTGGGTCTTTGTTGCTGCGTGTGGGCTTTCTCTAGTTGGGGCTACTCTTCGTTGCAGTGCACGGGCTTCTCATTGCAGTGGCTTCTCTTGTTGCGGAGCACGGGATCTAGGCACGTGGGCTTCAGCAGTTGTGGCTCGCGGGCTCTAGAGCGCAGGCTCAGTAGTTGTGGCGCACGGGCTTAGTTGCTCCGCAGCGTGTGGGATCTTCCCGGACCAGGGCTCGAACCCGTGTCTCCTGCATCGGCAGGCGGATTCTCAACCACTGCGCCACCAAGGAAGCCCGCACACTGTGTTCTTCATGGGCAGGGACTGTATTAGTAGCCAGCAGAGAGCCTAGAACCCAGCAGGTGTGATGAAAACTAAGGTTCCCAGGGGGAGTGGGGGGGCCCTGGGTGGGTGAAAAGTGCATGGGGGTTAGCCAACAGAGTGTAGCGTGGGGACCAAGCTCCCTCTGGCAGAGGAGTGGACACCCTAGCAGGAGAGGGAGCACGCCGGTGTGTAGACCGGCCAGCCGGGAGAGGCGGCACGGGAGCTGGGGTACAGAGCGGGCTGCACGGGGGGCGGCGTGGAAAGGCTGCCCGTCTGGGCTTCGGGTGCCAGTGGGGTCCTCACTGTGAGAACAAGATCACAGACAGGACAGAGGGCAGGAAGCCTTCCTCGCTGCGAGATAGAAAACGTTTATTGATATACACGTATTATCTTTCATCAAACTGGGCCACCGTGCTTGTAGGTGGGCTGAGGTGGCCAGGTAGAGCCAGTGCCCACTTTTGGGTGGGGCTATAGCCCAGAGACTGCCTGGACGGCCTTCCGGAGCCCCTCAGACCAGGCGGACGGCAGCTCAGACATGCCGGCTGGCATGGAGTCAGAAACGAGAGTGAGCCACTCAAGCCAGCCGACGGCTTTTCCTGCGTCCAGGCACTTGCCGGGCCAGAGGCTCCCCCATTTCGGCCACCAAAGGGAACGTCATGTGCAGAAAGACTGGGCTCCCAGGCGGATTAAGGAGAAGCGTCTCCCAGGTAGCACCCTTGCCTTGACAGGGCAGAAAGGAGACAGCAGGTGTCCCAACAGCAGGACAAAGATGCTGGCCCGACGGGTGATGGGCTGGCTGTTCTCAGGAGGGCTGGCTGATGGGGCAGGAGGTGGATGGGCTGCGTGACCCCCTCCTCTCCTTTCCTGGCCATCCTGGGGCGGGGAGGAGCCCCACACCTGGCCCACCGCCCGGGGGCAACTTCTGCAGTGGGTCACGGAAGGAGGATAGCTGGGAGGAGCCTGGTGAGGCCACGGGGTCTGTTTGGAAGTGGCTCTTCTGTCTCTCGGCCACCCCCAGAACCTCGGCCCCGGGAGAAGGCGGCACGCGGGTGGGGAGCAGATTCTTCTCCTTGCACTCGGGCCCCGGGGCTGCTGCCCAACTCCTGTCCCCCTGCAAAGGGTCTCTGGAGGCCACTCCAGCTGGCTGCCGCCTCCCCTCCAGGAGCTGGCCTCTCACGAGGCATTCCCCGAGGTGCACTGCATCTCCATGGTGACCGTGTTGGGCGTGCTGCCCCCCGCCTCCCCCGGCTCGGCCCCGTCTCTCAGGGCCCGCTGGAAGACCACCCTGAGGGGCTCCCACAGCCGCTGTGACTTGTCCCTGCCGGCCAGGAAGTAGACGACAGGCTTGGCGCTGCTGTTGATGCAGATAAACAGGTCGGTGACGTACTCGGGGAAGGGGGCCGGGATCTGGAAGACCCAGAAGAGGAACCAGTCGATCCCTAAGTAGATGGAGGACACGAGGAAAACCGAGACCATGGCCAGGATGACATGGTTGAGCTTGGCCGAGCGCTGGCGCCGCCGGGCCCGGCATTCCACGTGCAGGACGAGCGCCAGGCAGGGCAGCACCATGAGCGGACAGGAGACCAGGAACAGCAGGATGCCCAGGAAGTTGTCCACATGCCCGCAGCCCGGCCCGGACGCCTGGCGGCCCAGGAACATGCAGAAGTAGCTGTGGATGCTGGTGACCAGGAGTGACAGGCTCCAGAGCAGCGAGCACACCACGGCCGACAGGCGCTTGGGCCGACGGCGCCAGTACCAAGAGGGAAAGATGACCGACAGGCAGCGCTCTGAGCTGATGGCTGGCAGGAGGCTCACGCTGGTGATGAACATGCAGAGCCCCAGGATCCGGGACACCGCGCGGACGTAGTCAGCAAACGAGCCCAGGAAGCCCCCCGTGTTCAGGATGGAGAACACGGCCTTGCTAAAGAGGTAGCCGACGTCCGCGCTGGCCAAGTGCAGAAAGTAGATGGAGAAGGGGCTCCTTTTGATGGAGAAGCCGAAAAACCAGAGGACCAGCCCGTTGCCCACCAGGCCGCACAGACAGAGAAGCAGGAAGACGTAGTTCATGACGGCTGGCGGTGGCAGCATGGTGATCTGCTCGATGGTCAGGAAGCCGCGGCCGTAGAGCTCCGGGGCCTCGCTCACTCCCGGACACATCTGCGCAGGCGTGGAGGGGAGACACGCGGTGATGCTGGCTGGGCTCCATCCCCAAACCTGCACCTGCATCCAGGTGTGCTGGGCTCCGCCCCCAAACCTGCAGCTAAGCCCAGGTGTGTTGGTCCTGATTACAGACGTGGCTCTGGAGCAATGAATGGGCTCCAACTGGAGCAGAGATACCCTTGATCTGACATAGTGCTGCCATTCTGTACCCCAGAGTCTGGAGCTCGCAGCCTACAGGAGTGATAGTAAAAGTGGTGAAAAGAATCGGTCCCTCATAAAGGTACCCGGTGGTCCACCGGCCAGAAAATGTACATGTTGTGCAAGATAAAGAAAAACTGAGGAAGCTTTCCATATTGAAGGAAACTAAAGAGACATGACTAATTAATGCAGGGCTGTAAGTGTGGATTGTAGAGTGGATCTAACCATCACTATAGAGGCTATTAGGGGGATGACTGGGAAATGTGAACGTGGACTATGTATTGTACCAATGTTACACTTTCTGAAGAGGAAAATGTACCGTGGCTATGTATGGGAGTGTCCTTGTTCTTAGAAGATACAAACTGTTTGGGTGCAAAGGGGTTTGGTGTCTGCAATTTACTTTCAAATAGCTCTGGGAAAGAAAGCACCTATCAAGAGATAATAAAGGTTTATTTTTTAAAAAAAGAGATACTAGAGAGAAAGCACATGTGGCAACAGGCTAACGATTAATGAATCGGTGTATGCAAAGTTACAAAACTTGCAATTTTTCACACTGAAACATGAAAATATTTATTTTAAAAAACAAAATCACTTGTAAGTTACCAAAACAAAACCAAAGTGGACCCAGACCTATAGTGGAATCAGAGAGACCTGGGGAATCAGAGTTGGTTCCCTGCTGGGCCAGGGTGAAACTCTGGGTTTCTGGATCATGAGGGATCTGGATCTGGCCCAAGGGGGTCCCTAGAGGGCGAGACACTGAGGCAGTGGCTATTCATAGAGCTGTGTATTTTGACAATTGGTCTGGCCGTGTGAGTCCATCTGGCTAAATGACAGTCTTGCCTGCAGGGTCTGGGCTGGCATATAAATGCATGAACGTGGGTCATGTGCAAGAAGCTGACAAGTGTGTGGGGGGGGCAGTGGCAAACCGGAGGGCACCCGTCCTGAGCAAGTCGGCGGTGCCCTGCTCCAGCCGGTGGGCGCCAGTGGGACCAGCAGGCTGAGTGGCTCTTATTCATCCTTTTCCCTCTCCCCAGAGAAGCCAGAACTCGAGATGGTAATGTAAACTATCCTGATCTTTAAATGTTGACATTTAAAAAACACGGTGTGGGCCAAACATAACACATCTACAAGCTGGATTCGGTGCTCAGGCTGTGGATTTTGACCTCCCATCCCCAGTGGCGGAGGCTGTCCAGAGCACTGTCACTGCCCTGCCCACACCCCAACAGACATCACTAATCCATCCCAGCACTCTTTCCCACAGAGCCCGAACCTGGCCTCCCCCTAATCTAAGGTCGGGTGTCAGTACCCATTGCTCATGACTCCCTCCAAAACCCAAAACAAAACTGAAAAACAAACCAGAAGTTTCTTGAGGCAGGACTATTCTGCTACTTTCCAGATGGGCCCCAGCTCCGGCAGAAAGCTGGGTCCCGAAAGACTGCTCTCTGGGCCTGACACCCCATAACAAAGGGAGGGACCTCTGGCCTGGCTCCGGTCAAGGGCACCCTGCAAGCAGGGACTGGAGGGTGCTGGCAAACTTTGGGGAAACCCCAGAAGGTCAGGGCATGGGGGCCCTGGTCACTACCCGGCATCCTATCCTCTAAATATATTTATTGACCCCACATCTGTCTGTCTGTCTGTCAACTCTCAAACCCCTTAGCTCGCTCTTTACTCAGCCTTTCGTCTTCTCAGCTGGGGAGCAGACTCAGAAATTTACAAGATCCAGTGTCTAAACAAGTCCACGGAGGACCAGCGCTAGCGCTGGAGGGAACTGGGTGGCAGGGGCTGCATCTGACAGGTCAGATCCCTCAGTGCCTCTCGCAGGCTGGAAGAAGTCTGCAATCCTCCCCTCAGAGTCAGAGCTGGAGGGCCGGTGAGTCATTGGACGTGTGGCTGCCATCCCGGCCACATAGCACCTTGTACAATGCCTGCTCTGGAGCCTGGTGCCCTCCCTGGGCTCTGCCTTTTCTCTGGGGATTTCTGGGGACTCCCAAGCCAGTTCCTTCTCTGTCTCCTGTGGCTGCCATCTTGTGGTGGTCACCATCAGGGCTGCAGGCATGGTGGGGAAATGCCGGGGGCTGGGGTCCTGGCTCTGCCCCGACCTCCGGACTCACCGCAGTCAAGCTACTACACTGGCGTGAGCCTCAAGTTTCCTCAAAGGTTGCACTTGGTAAACTCAGGGGTCCTTCCAACTTGAGAGGGTTTTTCCCGGGATTCAGGAGGGAATTCCAGAGCTTTCAAAGGCCTCAGAGAAGTAGGGGGCAGGAGGGGGGGAGGGCAGAAGGGGTGGGTCAGCCTGATGGGTCGTCAGAGTCTCAGCCATGGCTAGTGCCTGGAGGCAGAGGGTAAACTGGGACTAACGGACCCTGGTGTTGGGCGACGCTGGCAGGGTGGCCCAGAGCCCCACGGAGCTCGTGACACCAGGGCCCCCTTGGAGCCAGCCTCGCAGGGCCTCCTGGCAGGGCCTGGCCATGGGAAATAGCCGACCGCCCCATCTCCCCAGGGAAGAGATGACAAGGCCTCTGGAGGTTGGTAACAGATGCCCCAAGGTCTGCACAGGATGGGATTCGAGGACGTCCGGTGATGAAGACACTGGGGATCCGAGGTGACCGGTAACCAGTGCCAGGCCACGTAGCCCAGAGGGGCCCTGCTGCCCGCCTGTCTGTCCCGAGCTAGAGGATGGGCCTGGGCGGCAGAGTGCCTGTGAGAAGGGGATGCTGGGCGGGGTCTGCCCCCTCCCACCACACCATCCTGCAGACCCGGGTCGGGGAGCCCCCTCTGTCGGGAGCTGATGGTGGCACTTGCCTTGTTCCTGTTGGTGGGATGGGTCTCCCAGGAGCAGTTTCCAGCCATCCCCAGGCCTGGTGAGTCCAGATTCCTTATGGCTATGCTCACAGCTCACCGGCCTGCACAACGCACCTGGCCAGGCAGAAAGAGTCACATGAGGGCGGCAGTGTTCTCCCCTCCCTCGCAGACCCCTCCCCAGGCCCTCGGGGGTCCCCCTTGGAGGGCAGGCTGATGAGCTATCCCCTGGCCGCCTTAGAGGCAGGGCCTTGTGGGAGGCACCGGGCTTCTTGCTGAGTCCAGAGCAGGAGGCGTCTGTGTGCACCACTCCCTCCTTCTCCGGGGCCCTCGTTCTCCCTCCCCGCTGCTGACACCCTAGGGACACCTCCTGGGGAAGAAGCCCCTCTCCTTCCCCGCTTGTTCTGAGATTTCTGGAGCCAGACGGCTTCTGGAGATATCTTTTATTTACCTGCACACATTTCTTGGACACCACCTTTGTGTCCAGCCAGGGGTGGGACAGGGGTTCAGTCCCAGACAGGAGAGTGGGGGAGGAAAGATCATTTCCGGCAAGGAGGCTTCCTGGAGGAGGAGGCTTTTGCCTGGGCCTTGTGTTTGTAACATATTAAGGTGTCTGGTCTTTCCCCTACACATGCCTGGAAGGCAGGGCACCCCGATCGTTAGCATCAGCATCGCTGTCACCACCATCAACCCCGTGTCAGTGAGTGCCTGCTCGCTTACACCCCATCCTCCTGTTTGGTCCTGGGTACCAGCTGTGAGGCAGTTGTAGTCACTCCCCTATGATGAGGGCAGGGAGGTGAGGTCACCTGCCCAGGGCGCACCCTATAACTGCCACACACACTGCAGCTTTGCTGATTTGTGTACCTGCAGGACCAGAGCGGCTGCAGAGACAGGAGGGCTGGAGGCGGCACCAGCCTCGAGGCTGCTATGGTGGCCCCGGCTCCAGGCTGGAGCAGGGGCAGCTGGACTCGGCCAGGACTGCAGGTGGGAGGCCTGGGAGAAGTAGTGACAAGCCGGGGAGGGGGCGTCCCTGCGTGAGATCTGTCCGCCCTCCTCCGGCAGAGCTCATTGGTCCACCTGCCCCGGGTGCACTCGAATTGACTCCGGTCCCCCAACCTGACCTCGGCCCCCGCCCACAAGCACCCATCCCTCCCACTGTGCAGGCGGGAAACTGAGGCTGTCAGCGGAGGAGGAGCCTTGCGGGGGCACAGCCTGGCCACAGGCTGCCGTGCCCCTCCTCCTCCGGACTCCCCCGGAATTCCATCCTTGGCCGCCACGCGCGCGCCCCTCAGCCCCGGGCCGGGAGGGCGGGGCCGGGCAGGCGCCGGTCATTGGCTGCGCGGGAAGGCGGTCCCCGCGAGCTGCCCGCCCCTCTTTAACCCTCAGCCTCCCGGAGCCAGCGGCACAGGGCCGCCCGGAGGGGCAGCGGGCGGGGCCGGAGGTGCGGACGGCGCGGCCCCGGACCGCAGCCCCGCAGGGCGTGGGGCTCGCGCCGGGGCCCCAGGTGGCTGCGCGTCGCGGAGCGGGGCGGCGCTTATGCGTGAGAACAAGTGAGCCAGCTCGTGAGGCGTGTGCAGTGTGGGTTTGCAGACAGCGGGGGGGCTAGGAGGTGTGCATATTACTGTGTACCTCCCACCCCTCCCCCGTGACAGCCTTGACTCTAGTTGGGCCACTGTCCCCATTGCCACGGACAGACCTCATGCTTCTCCACACTCTGGGGCTTGTCCAAGCTCTCCGGGTGCCTGCAACCCCCAAACTGCCTGCCTCTCCCTCACCCCTCCTGGCCTGGGGTACTCCCCCCTTCCACCCTCCTCTTCCTACACCGTTCTCCCTCTTCTTGGTCGCCCTTCCAGACACACATCACCCCTAGGTCTGGGCCCCAGGCTTGGCCCCCAGGAATGTCCTGACTCTGAGAGCCTCTTCCGTTCACCTCTGCCAGGCTAGACCCCCAAGGACACACATGCCCCCAGGACAGCTGGCTGGGGCCTGCCCACGAGATCCGACTGGGGCTGGGCGTGTAGTGGTTGATTCGAGGTGTGGGTGTCCCTGTGTGTCTGAGCCCTTGCTGTCCTGCCACGGGCCATCCGAAAAGCTACTGCACTTCCGTGCAGAGAGATCTGGAAGCCAAGCTGGACCCCACGTGCGCCATAGAAAGACGTGTGTGTGACATGTGTATGGGACGTACGTGAGTGCGTGTGAGTGCGTGTGCCCCTCACGTCAGGATCTGACGTGTGACAGAACTAGCTTGGGCTAAAGCAGACAAAAAAACCTGCCAGCTCAGCTCACTGCTGACCCTCCCCTCAAAGCACAAGGCCAAGGATGGGCCCCCAGCCACCTGTCTGCCACCTCAGGAAGTCACCACCGCCCACCACGCCCAGCTCCAAACCCACCTGGGTCCCCGCTAGACAGGACTTTACACCAAGAGGCCTTGGTGGGAACCATCAGACTCCAATTCTCCTGTCGGTGTTCCCAGCCCCTCTCCTTGTCCCGGGGCTGCCGCCTGGGCTGGGTCTGAGAGCACTGGCCACGGGGTGAGCTTGTGGCTGTCATTCCCCCCAGACACAGGGGACACCTTTCAAAATGTCTCACGAACAGCCTTCACCCAACGCCAACACCCCATCAGGCACCGCCCACCAGGGAGAAGGTGGGACGCAGCCACCCAACCTCCGGTGGCTGCCGAGGCTGACCCCTCGGTGTCCATCCCAGGGCTGGCCCCAAGCTGCCGGAGCTCGGCCCGGGGAAGGAGGGGGCTGCTGTCAGCGTGCGTGACGGCGGTGGGAGCTGTTGCACTTGGGGTGCTGCCTGCTGGGTGTTCCCCTTCCTGCCCTTCCAGAAAGCACGCTTGGATGGCTGGCGAGGGTGGGGAGGGATAGAGGGGGAGCCCCCACCCACAGGAGGACAGAGCAGGAGCTGGAAGCAGAGGACAGCTGGGGGGTCAGCAATCACCAGGGTGCCCGGGCCTGCCACACAGGACGGGGACTCTCAAAGCGGCCCGATGACCCTGGGACTCTGGGGCCTTGGGAGGGCTCCTCTGGTGGTGAGAGCGCTGCTCTGCCGTCTCAGGCTCCTGCTTGGGGCCGTGTGATGTCCGGGGGCTGCCAGCCTCAAGGGTGCCTGCCTTCTTCTCCTTCCCTGCCCGGCTTTCACCCTGCAGCCCCGGCTCCCGGGATGCCCTCCCCTGGGCCCTGGGCGCCGCGGAGCTACCTGCAGCTGCTGGCCTGATCCTCAGAGGCCTCCCCTTCGTGGAGGGCTCTTCCCGTGATGCCCACCTCTGGTCACCCACCAGCAGGGCAGCAGGCCAGCGCAGAGCACTGCCTGGAGCCTCAGGAAACGCGAGCTCGGGGTGGAGGAGAGCCCTCGCCTGCCTGCTGGAAGAGACGCTTTGGCAGTGTAACCCGCCCCAAACCCAACTCCAGGCCCGGCAGGAGGGGGGCGGGGACGGGGAAGACGAGGGGAGGAGGGGCTGAGCCCGGATGAGGCTCTGGGAAGGAATGCCCCGCTCAGGAGCCCCCCCCCTCCCCGGAGCCCCGCTGGGAACTCAGCTCTCCGCCTGATGACGTCGTGTTGGCCCGAGCACTGCGACCCGAGTCCAGCTGTGAATCTGCAGCTCCGTGGGGCTGCCCACTGCCCGGGAGGGGGGAGTGTCAGGCTGTCCACTTGCCCGATGCTTTCCCTCGGCCCCCTCTGGGCATTTCGGGGCGCGGAGGCCTGGGAGGGGCGGGTCCCCACCTGGTGTTTTAATTGTCCCCAGGGGCTGTTATGGAAAAGCCTGGAGGCCGCAGGGTGAGGGCTCCAGTGAGGGGGTGGTGCAGGTGCTTTGGAGGGCAGAACGGGTGGCTGGACAGCAGTGCCACCCAGGAGGTACCCCACGCCCCCTTCCACCCCGGAATCCGCCCAGGGTCCCTTGCGGGCTTCTGGAGCCAGGAATTCCCTTTTCTCCAGCCCTAAGAGCAGTCAGATGGCGCAAGTGGAAAATCACAGCGCTCGCCCGGGGCCTGGGCCGAGCGGGGAAATTGGCGGCCGTGGTGCCTGGTGTGTGCGCCGCGCGGGAGGATGAGTCAGCCTCCCCCAACCCCGGCGAGTCCCCACAGGGTCCTGGGGCACCAAGCCAAAGCCTGGGGGGCGGTGCAGGGGCCAGAGGGGTGGCCGTGAGGACGGGGGTGGTGAGCAGTGGCTTCCCAGGAGCCACCAGGGAAAGCTCCCTGCCCTGGACCAACTTTCTCATGGCCCAGGGAGCCTGAGGGAATTCTGAGCAATGTGTTCCCTGTGGGAGCACATGATGCCCAGATTGGGGCTGGGGGGTGCCTCTGTGGGCATCTTAAAGGGAAGCCAGAAATAGAGCTTCCCCTGCACCTGCCCGGGAGCTGCAGCCCTCCCGTGCCGGGAGGAGCTCATGTCCCTGGCCACATGCGAACCTCAGAAGGGGCTCAGATTGTTCCCTGCTGGGTCCAGCTGGCCTCCCGGGGCCTTTGTTTTTAGGGAGGGGTTGGGGGAGGGCTCGAGGATGCTGAAGGTCACGGCCACGCCCGAGGCTGGGCTGGCAGCAGGCAGAGGTGGGGACCTTCCCCTCCTCTCCCAGGCCGGCCAGCTGGGGCCCAGCTGGGCTGCTTGTTTACGTGGGGAGGCCGGGGGAGGCCAGTCTAGGCAAGTTCCAAGTGTAATTGCATCTGGACTCTTAAAAGGAATTGTGTGAAGTGGGCAGCGGCTCTGAAGTCCACCGCCTTATTTGGTATGGAAATCTGTTTCTTTCAAAACTAATGAGAGGTGCTTGTAAATGGGAAAGCCATTCTTTGCTTGGGTTTGCTGCGTCCCATTGCTACCCACTGTCCTCTGGCCTGGAGGCCAGGCTTCTGCAGGGACATGGCTCCCATGGCCGCCTCCGATCTTGGGTGACCCTGGGACTTGGTTCCTCATCTGTCAGGTGGGAAAAATAATGACTCTCGGAGTAGCAGTGAGAAAGGAATCATGTCCCGGGTAAGAAAGCTCTTTGTGACCCCAGAAACACTGTGTCGTTCATTCCCTCTCTCCCCTCACAAGGCTTAGGGTGACTTGGAGGGGGCCGGCCCAGTGTTGGCCACGTGAGACACTGCCCCTGCACTTCCAACCCTCATGTTCTGTCCTCATGCCCTGAAGAGCCACCACCCTGCCATCAGTTGCCCTCCTCCACCCCTCCCAGGAGAAGGGAAGTTTATTTTTAGTGGTCCAGTGCCGTGGGCCTCACAGGTGGACTCTGGTCTCACCCCCACCCCAGGCCCCCTACAAGGGTGCAGGTCAGGACCCTCCTCTGCTGGGCCCTCCTGTGGCCCCTCGTTGCCCAGCTGCTCCGAGTCGGACCCTCCGAGCCAGCAGGGAGGGCGCAGAACCTCCCAGGCAGACCCGCACACACTGCAGAGCACCTGCCGGGTACCGTGCACTGTGCTCTGGGCTGGTGAACAGGCACATGAGGTCTCTGCCCTCCCGGAGCTGCCATCAAGCTGGGAGGCAGACCAGAATCAGATGACCCAGACATATGTGAAACCACAGCTGAACAGAAGGCACCAGCATGCCAGGGAGATCAGGACGGCTTCCTGGAGGAGGTGATGAGGGAGCCTGTGGGGAAAGTTGGGCAGGAGCAACTCAGGTGAGAAGGGTAAGGAAGACATCCCCAGCAGAGGAAACTGCATGAGCAAAGGCCCTGAGGCAGGAGGCGTGCTTCACCAGTGAATGGGGGGCTGGATGAGGCCGGGGGGTGGGGAGGCAGAGAGGGCAGAGGCCTGGATGAGGCCCCCAAGTGGGCAGCTCTGATTGGCCCTTCCTGGCCCAGAATCTCGCCCTCTGTGTCCTGTTCTCACCTCTCTGTTGAGCTTTGTCCGCTCTGCTCAGGGGACCAGTGCGGTGAGGGTGATGACAATTACATCTGCCTGTTGCTGTGTCCTCTGAGCCAGGGCTGCATAAATGGGATCGTTTCATCCTCACAACATCACCCATTTTACACCTTCATTCAACACACATTGACTGGGACTTCCCTGGTGGTCCAGTGGTTAAGACTCCGTGCTCCCAATGCAGTGGGCATGGGTTTGATCCCAGGTCGGGGAACGAAGATCCCGCATGCTGCTCGGTGCGGCCAAAAAAAAGAAAAAGAAAAAAAAGTGTACGATTCAATGGTTTGGGTGTATGCAGAGAGCTGTGCAAGCGCGACCACTATCTGACTTCAGAGTGTTGTTTTCACCCCAAAAAGAACCCCATACTTATTAGCAGCCTCCCCAGCCCCTGGTCACTACTCATCTGATCTCTGTCTCTATGGATTTACCTGTTCCGGACATTTCATAGAAATGAAATCACACAGGTCTTGTGTGTCTTGATTCTTTCACTCAGCATAAAGTTTTCAAGGTTCTTACATGTTGTGAATTCACGTATCAGTGCTGCATTCCTTTTTATGGTGATAGGCTGGTTCTTTAGGGTCCAAAACCCCTTTCTCTTCTGCTTGGCTAAGGTCCTCCAGGAGACAAGGCAAATGTATACATGGTCTGGGTGCCCCAGGTTAATTCCCGAGGCCATTTGGTTTCAACCCTTGAGATTAAAAAGGCCTCTCCAAGGTCTAGCCTGTTCTCCTGATGGGGAAGATTGAATAGGACATCCCCTCCAGCCAGGATGGAGCATCTGTGATGGAACGCGCGTCTTAGGAATCTCTGCAGAAGCCTACATTCTCCTTTGTCCTGCATGTGGAAGACTATTCATTTGTTCATTTATCCATCCATCCATCATCCATCCATCAATCCACCCATTATCCATCCATCCATAATCCGTCTTACATCCATCCATCCTTCATCCATCCATCATCCATCCAACATCCATTTATCCATTATCCATCCATCCATCACCCACCCATCATCCATCCATCCACCATCCATCCATCCATCCATCCATCCATCCATCATCCATTTTACCTCCATCCTTTCATCCATCCATCATCCATCCATTATCCATTTTACATCCATCCATAATCCATCCAACATCCATTCATCCATCACCCATCCATCCATCCGTCCGTCCATCCAACCGACCATCTATCCATCCATTCTTACCTTCATTCAACACGTATTTACTGAACACCAACAATGTTGGGGCTGGGGAAAGAATTGTGGAGGAATCAGACATGAAGGAAGAGAAGAACGGGTGATAAATAGAAACAAATGAACACAAGAATTCCAACCGGAATCAGTGCAGTGAGGATAATGAACAGGTGTGGTGATAGAAAATTATGTGGTAGAAGAAGAGAGGGTGTGATGTAGGTGAAATAATGGCTCCCTAAAGAGCTGAAATCCCAATCCCCAGATCCTGAGGCTATAGGAACTTACGTGGCAAAAGAGACTTTGCAGATGTGCTGAAGTTAAGGATCCTGAGAAGGAGAGATTATCCAGGGTTATCTGGGTGGGCCCTGTATAATCGCAATGGTCCTTACGAGAGGGAGGCAGGAGGGCCAGCGTGAGATGTGATGATGGAAGATGATCAGGAGATCAGTCAGGTGATGTGATGAGTGAAGAAAGAGGTTGGAGGGATGTGAAAAAGGGGCCGTGGACCGAGGATGCAGTAACCTCTAGAAGCTGAAAAAGACAGGGAAATGGATTGTACCCTAGGGGCTCCAGCCCTGCCTACACCTTGAGTTTAGGCTTCTGATCTCTAGAACTACAAGAGAATAAATGTGTGGGGACTTCCCTGGCACTCCCACTGCACGGGGCATGTGTTTGATCCCTGGTCGGGGAACTAAGTTCCCACATGCATGCCACACCGCAGCCAAAAAAAAAAAAAAAAAGAAAAGAGAGAGAATAAATGTGTGTCGTCTTAAGCCACCAAGCTTGTCATCTGTTACAGCAGCAATAGAAAAACTAAGAATGGTAGATAAGCCTTTTCAGCGAGGCCAGGCTGAAAGCCCTTTCTGCTTGAGCAGAGGCCTGAGGAGGGAGAGGAGAGGCTCCAGATACCCACTGAGTCCACAGGAATAGTCCAGGATAAAGAACAGCAGGTGTAAAGGCCCTGAGGTAGGAAAGGATTTGGTGTGTTAGAGGAACAGAAAGGGGGACTTCCCTGGTGGTGCAGTGGTTGAGAATCCACCTGCCAATGCAGGAGACACGGGTTCAATCCCTGATCTGGGAGGATCTCACATGCCGCGGAGCAACTAAGCCCGTACGCCACAGCTACTGAGCCTGTGCTCTGCAGCCCGTGAGCCACAACTACTGAGCCCACGCCACAACTACTGAAGCCCGGGCGCTCTAGGGCCTGCATGCTGCAACTACTGAGCCCGCGTGCTGCAACTTCTGAGGCCTACATGCCTAGAGCCCGTGCTCCACAACAAGAGAAGCCACCGCGATGAGAAGCCCGCGCACCATGATGAAGAGTAGCCCCCGCTCGCCGCAACTAGAGAAAGCCTGCGCACAGCAATGAACACCCAATGCAGCCAAAAAATAAATAAAAAAAAAAGAACAGAAAGGGAGGTAGGAGGGCAGGAATGGGAGGGTGTGTGTGATGAGGCTGGGGAGGTGGGCGGGGCCTCCAGCCCCTGCAAGCCCAGGGGCAGAGCCATCTCCTGGCACCCGAGACGGGATGTCCCAGCAGCAGGGCCTTGGCTGGTTTCCCATCTTCCTAGTTTGAGGCTGTCTGTCCAGCTTCCAATTCCTCACTTTCCTGCTGCTCAGACATTTTCCAGCCGTGTCCACTTCTCTCCCTCCCCACGGCCACTATGCTGGTGCGGGCCCGTTGTACCTCCCACCTGGACTCCTTGCTGCACCACGACCACTGCACTGTCCCACTGTGCATTCTGCTCACTCATCAGACTCCTTAATGTGGATCACTCAGCCAGTAGGGACCCCCAGCGTCATTGCCCCGCCGCCCTGCCCACCTTAAACTCCTCGGTCAGCCTTGACACCAGCTGTGGTCCATCCCTGCTCCCTTCCCTCCACGTCTGCATCCTGGGACCAAATCCCAGTTATCACATCATTTGACCCGTGACCATTTCAGCATGGGACTGAAAAATAAGGAAACTTTTCAAAGGCCACATTTTCATTTTAGAAGTCCACCATGATCATTTCTAAAAGTCACGAACGATAATTCCTTAAAATCAACAAATATGCAGTGTCCAGATTCATTTATTTATTGGTTTATTTACAGGATTGTGTGTGTGAATCAGGATCCAACTAGATGCACTGGTTGATATGCTTCTTTTCCCCTATTTTCAACTATAGGGTCCCCTGCAGCATCTCTCTCTGTCTCTGTCTCTGTCTCTCTCTCTGAGTTGGATCAGGAAACAGACACACCACACTATCAGGGAAATAAGGGGTTTCATACAGGAATGTGGGTGGGGCTGGGCCACGGAATTCTGGAAGGCTGGAACCAGAGGATGGGAGAAGCAGTCACTAGCCTTCAGGATACTGGCCACT
This sequence comes from Delphinapterus leucas, assembly GCF_059928025.1. Taxonomy (NCBI): domain Eukaryota; kingdom Metazoa; phylum Chordata; class Mammalia; order Artiodactyla; family Monodontidae; genus Delphinapterus; species Delphinapterus leucas. The sequence continues at coordinate 4,478,739 of NC_143135.1, read as the reverse complement.
CACCCACTGGTGCCGGGGCAGAAGCTGGGGAAGTGCTGACCCAGTATCACTCAGAGAGGACATGGTGCAGGGGCAGACACTCCAGCCCAGCCTACTCCCCACCCCTTTAGCTATTCTTAACTTCTTGGGGGGCTGAAAGTCATTTATTTGGGAGATGATCCCAGGAAGCACTACACAAAGATGGAGAAGTGAGGCAGAGAAGGAAGAAAACCCTGAGAGTTCACTCCTGCCTGGCTTTGAGAGGTCTGGTCCTCAGTCAGCTCACCAGCGCCGCAGCCTCCATCAGTGTGCTGTTGTGACAACTGCAAGACATAGGCAGGTACCCCAAGGAGGGTGGCTTGAGCGGGAGGAGACAGGCTGAGTCCAGTAGTTGGGGGGAGACTGGTGTAAACCCACTCCTGATCTGGGGGGACAGGAGGGAGGTAGGCAAGGGATGATGTTGCACTAGGCTCTGTGTTTCCACTGGGCCTGCCATTGGTGCATGTGGGCACATAAGATAAAAATATGCCTTGGAGGATTGGTTCAAGATGGCAGAGAAGAAGGACGTGCGCTCACTCCCTCTTGCGAGAGCACCAGAATCACAACTGACTGCTGAACAATCATTGACAGGAAGACACTGGAACTCACCAAAAAAAGATACCCCACATCCAAAGACAAAGGAGAAGCCACAATGAGACGGTAGGAAGGGCGCAATCACAATAAAATCAATCCCATAACCACTGGGTGGGTGACTCACAAACTGGAGAACACTTATACCACAGAAGTCCACCCACTGGAGTGAAGGTTCTGAGCCCCACATCAGGCTTCCCAACCTGGGGGTCCGGCAACGGGAGGAGGAATTCCTAGAGAGTCAGACTTTGAAGGCTAGTGAGATGTGACTGCAGGACTTCAACAGGACTGGGGGAGACAGAGACTCCACTCTCGGAGGGCACACACAAAGTAGTGTGTGCATCGGGACCCAGGGGAAGGAGCAGTGACCCCAGGGGAGACTGAACCAGACCTACCTGCTGGTGTTGGAGGGTCTCCTGCAGAGGTGGGTGGGGTGGCTGTGTCTCACCGTGAGGACAAGGACACTGGAAGCAGAAGTTCTGGGAAGTACTCCTTAGCGTGAGTCCTCTCAGAGTCCGCCATTAGCCCCACCAAAGAGCTGGGCAGGCTCCAGTGTGGGTCGCCTCAGGACAAACAACCAGCAGGGAGGGAACCCAGCCCCACCCATCATCAGACAAGCAGATTAAGGTTTTACTGAGCTCTTCCCACCAGAGCGACACCCAGCTCTACCCACCACCAGTTCCTCCCATCAGGAAACTTGCACAAGCCTCTTAGATAGCCTCATCCACCAGAGGGCAGACAGCAGAAGCAAGAACTACAATCCTGCAGCCTGTGGAACAAAAACCACATTCACAGAAAGATAGACAAGATGAAAAGGCAGAGGGCTATGTACCAGATGAAGGAACAAGATAAAACCCCAGAAAAACAACTAAATGAAGTGGAGATAGGCAACCTTCCAGAAAAAGAATTCAGAATAATGATAGCGAAGATGATCCAGGACCTCGGAAAAAGAATGGAGGCAAAGATCGAGGAGATGCAAGAAATGTTTAACAAAGATCTAGAAGAATTAAAGAACAAACACCTAGAAGAACGAAAGAACAAACAGAGGTGAACAATACAATAACTGAAATGAAAAATACACTAGAAGGAATCAATAGCAGAATAACTGAGGCAGAAGAACGGATAAGTGACCTGGAAGACAGAATGGTGGAATTCACTGCCACAGAGCAGAATAAAGAAAAAAGAATGAAAAGAAATGAAGACAGCCTAAGAGACCTCTGGGACAACATTAAACACAACAACATTCACATTATAGGGGTCCCAGAAGGAGAAGAGAGAGAGAGAAAGGGCCTGAGAAAGTATTTGAAGAGATTATAGACAAAAACTTCCCTAACATGGGAAAGGAAATAGCCACCCAAGTCCAGGAAGCACAGAGAGTCCCAGGCAGGATAAACCTAAGGAGAAACACACTGAGACACATAGTTATCAAGTTGACAAAAATTAAGACAAAGAATAATTATTGAAAGCAGCAAGGGAAAAATGACAAATAACATACAAGGGAACTCCCATAAGGTTAATAGCTGATTTCTCAGCAGAAATTCTACAGGCCAGAAGGGAGTGGCATGATATATTTAAAATGATGAAAGGGAAGAACCTACAGCCAAGATTACTCTACCCAGCAAGGATCTCATTCAGATTCGATGGAGAAATCAAAAGCTTTACAGACAAGCAAAAGCTAAGAGAATTCAGCACCACCAAACCAGCTCTACAACAAATGCTAAAGGAGCTTCTCTAAGTGGGAAACACAAGAGAAGAAAAGGACTTACAAAAACAAACCCATAACAAATAAAAAAATGGTAATAGGAACATACATATTGATAATTACCTTAAACGTGAATGGATTAAATGCTCCAACCAAAAGACACAGTCTCACTGAATGGATACAAAGACAAGACCCATATATATGCTGTCTACAAGAGACCCACTTCAGACCTAGAGACACATACAGACTGAAAGTAAGGGGATGGAAAAAGATAGTCTGTACAAATGGAAATCAAAAGAAAGCTGGAGTAGTAATACTCATATCAGATAAAATAGACTTTAAAATAAAGAATGTTACAAGAGACAAGGAAGGACACTACATAATGATCAAGGGATCAATCCAAGAAAAATATATAACAATTATAAATATATATGCACCCAACATAGGAGCACCTCAATACATAAGGCAACTGCTAACAGCTCTAAAAGAGGAAATTGACAGTAACACAATAATACTGGGGGACTTTAACACCTCACTTACACCAATGGACAGATCATCCAAACAGAAAATTAATAAAGAAACACAAGCTTTCAATGACACAATAGACCAGATAGATTTAATTGATATTTATAGGACATTCCATCCAGAAACAGCAGATGACACATTCTTCTCAAGTGCTCATGGAATATTTTCCAGGATAGATCATATCTTGGGTCACAAATCAAGACTTGGTAAATTTAAGAAAATTGAAATCGTATCAAGTATCTTTTCTGACCACAATGCTATGAGACTAGACATCAATTAAAGGAAAAAAATCTGTAAAAAATACAAACTAGTGGAGGCTGAACAATACATTACTAAATAACCAAGAGATCACTGAAGAAATCGAAGAGGAAATAAAAAAATACCTAGAAACAAATGACAATGAAAACACGATGATCCAAAACCTATGGGATGCAGCAAAAGGAGTTCTAAGAGGGAAGTTTATAGCAATACAAGCCTACCTCAAGAAACAAGAAAAATTTCAAATAAACAATCTAACCTGACACCTAAAGGAACGACAGAAAGAAGAACAAACAAAACCCAAAGTTAGTTGAAGGAAAAAATCATAAAGATCAGAGCAGAAATAAATGAAATAGAAAGAAAGAAAACGATAGCAAAGATCAATAAAACTAAAAGCTGGTTCTTTGAGAAGATAAACAAAATTGATAAACCATTAGCCAGACTCATCAAGAAAAAGAGGGAGAGGACTCAAATCAATAAAATTAGAAATGAAAAAGGAGAAGTTACAACAGACAGCAGAGAAATACAAAGCATCATAAGAGACTACTACAAGCAACTCTATACCAATAAAATGGACAACCTGGAAGAAATGGACAAATTCTTAGAAAGGCATAACCTTCCAAGACTGAAGCAGGAAGAGATAGAAAATATGAATGGACCAATCACAAGTAACGAAGTTGAAACTGTGATTAAAAATCTTCCAACAGGGCTTCCCTGGTGGCACAGTGGTTGAGAATCTGCCTGCCAATGCAGGCAACACGAATTCAAGCCCTGGTCTGGGAAGATCCTACATGCCTCAGAGCAACTAAACCCATGAGCCACAACTGCTGAGCCTGCACTCTAGAGCCCGCGAGCCACAACTACTGAGCCCGTGTGCCACAACTACCGAAGCCTGCGTGCCTAGAGCCTGAGCTCCGCAACAAGAGAAGCCACCGCAATGAGAAGCCAGAGCACCACAATGAAGAGTAGCCCCCGCTCGCAGCAACTAGAGAAAGCACGCACACAGCAACAAAGACACAATGCAGCCAAAACATAAACAAATAAAATAAATAAATTTATAAAATAAAAAAAGAAAAAGTTTCAAAAAATAAAAAATCTTCCAACAAACAAATGTCCAGAACCAGATGTCTTCACACGTGAACTCTATCAAATATTTAGAGAAGAGTTAACACCCATCTTTCTCAAACTCTTCCTTAAAATTGCAGAGGAAGGAACACTCCCAAAGTCATTCTATGAGGCCACCATCACCGTGATACCAAAACCAGACAAAGATACTACAAAAAAAGAAAATTACAGACCAATATCACTGATGAATATAGATGCAAAAATCCTCAACAAAGTACTAGCAAACAGAATCCAACAACACATTAAAAGGATCATACACCATGATCAAGTGGGATTTATCCCACGGACGCAAGGATTCTTCAATATACGCAAATCAATCAATGTGATACACCATATTAACAAACTGAAGAATAAAAACCATATGATCATCTCAATAGATGCAGAAAAAGCTTTTGACAAAATTCAACACCCATTTATGATAAAAACTCTCCAGAAAGTGGGCATAGAGGAAACCTACCTCAACATAATAAAGCCATGTACAACAAACCTACAGCAAACATTGTTCTCAATGGTGAAAAATTGAAAGCATTTTCTCTAAGATCAGGATCAAGACAAGGATGTCCACTCCCACCACTCTTATTCAACATAGTTTTGGAAGTCCTAGCCACAGCAATCAGAGAAGAAAAAGAAATAAAAGGAAATACAAATTGGAAAAGAAGAAGTAAAACTGTCACTGTTTGCAGATGACATGACATTATACATAGAGAATCATAAAGATGCCACCAGAAAACTATTAGAGCTAATCAATGAATTTGGTAAAGTTGCAGGATACAAAATTAATGCACAGAAATCTCTTGCATTCCCATACACTAATGATGAAAAATCTGAAAGAGAAATTAAGGAAACACTCCCACTTACCACTGCAACAAAAAGAATTAAATACCTAGGAATAAACCTACCTAGTGAGACAGAAGACCTGTATGCAGAAAATTATAAGACGCTGATGAAAGAAATTAAAGATGACACAAACAGATGGAGAGATATACCATGTTCTTGGATTGGAAGAATCAATATTGTGACAATGACTATACTACCCAAAGCAATCTACAGATTCAATGCAACCCCTATCAAATTACCAATGGCATTTTTTACAGAACTAGAACAAAAAATCTTAAAATTTGTATGGAGACACAAAAGACCCCGAATAGCCAAACCAGTCTTGAAGGAATAAAATGGAGCTGGAAGAATCAGGCCACTGGACTTCAGACTATACTACAAAGCTACAGTAATCAAGATAGTATGGTAATGGCACAAAAACAGAAATATAGATCAATGGAACAGGATAGAAAGCCCAGAGATAAACCCACATGCCTATGGTCAACTAATCTATGACAAAGGAGGCAAGGATATACAATGGAGAAAAGACAGTCTCTTCAATAAGTGGTGCTGGGAGAACTGGACAGCTACATGTAAAAGAATGAAATTAGAACACTCCCTAACACCATACACAAAAATAAACTCAAAATGGATTAGAGACCTAAATGTAAGACTGGACACTATAAAACTCTTAGAGGAGAACATAGGAAGAACACTCTTTGACATAAATCACAGCAAGGTCTTTTTTGATCCACCTCCTAGAGTAATGGAAATAAAAACAAAAATAAACCAATGGGACCTAATGAAACTTAAAATCTTTTGCACGGCAAAGGAAATCATAAACAAGATGAAAAGAGAACCCTCAGATAGGAGAAAATATTTGCAAATGAATCATCGGACGAAGGATTAATCTCCAAAATATATAAACAGCTCATGCAGCTCAATATTAAAAAAACAAACAACCCAGTCCAAAAATGGGCAGAAGACCTAAATAGACGTTTCTCCAAATAAGACATACAATGGCCAAGAAGCACATGAAAAGCTGCTCAACATCACTGATTATTAGAGAAATGCAAATCAAAACTACAATGAGGTATCACCTCACACCAGTTAGAATGGGCATCCTCAGAAAATCTACAAACAACAAATGCTGGAGAGGGTGTGGAGAAAAGGGAACCCTCTTGCACTGTTGGTGGGAATGGAAATTGATACAGCCACTATGGAGAACAGTATGGAGGTTCCTTTAAAAAACTAAAAATAGAATTACCATATGACCCAGCAACCCCACTACTGGGCACTACCCAGAGGAAACCATGATTCAAAAAAACATATGCACCCCAATGTTCATTGCAGCACTATTTACAATAGCCAAGTCATGGAATTAACCTAAATGCCCATCGACAGATGAATGGATAAAGAAGATGTGGTACATATATACAGTGGGATATTACTCAGCCATAAATAGGAATGAAGTTGGGTCATTTGTAGAGACGTGGATGGATCTAGAGACTGTCACACAGAGTGACGTAAGTCAGAAAGAGAAAAAACAAATATCGTATATTAATGCATGTATGTGGAACCTTAGAAAAATGGTACAGATGAACCGGTTTGCAGGGCAGAAATAGAGACGCAGATGTAGTGAACAAACGTATGGACACCAAGGGGGGGAAGCGGCGGGTGTGGTGGTGGTGTGATGAATTGGGAGATTGGGATTGACATATGTACACTTATATGTATAAAATGGATAACTAATAATAACCTGCTGTATGAAAAAATAAAATAAAATTCAAAACAAACCAAAAAACCCAAAACAACAACAACAAAAAAATATGCCTTGATCCCCACATGAATTAGTCACAGTTTTCCATGAAACAAGTGCAAAATTGCAGAGTTGTTCTCCAGTCTGACTGCTCTGTTGTCTCCTGTTTATGGGAGGCCATGTTTCCTAAACTTTCTGGCAGAAGTAACTGTTTTCCAGATAAAACTCAGAACTGTTTAGCCCCTCAGCTGTTGGAGCTGGAATTTTCCCCCCGAGGCCTGGGCCAGCTGAACAGATTACACTGATTGGTATGTGTGTGTCTTTCAACTCATTTAAAAAAAAATTTTTTTTTTTTAATTCCAGGGTCTTTTCAGATAAATTGTGGTGAAATACACCTAGCGGAAAACTTGCCATTTTAACCATTTCTGTGTTCTGTGGCAGTGAGTACCTTCACTTTGTTGTGCAACCATCTCCAAAACTCTTTATCTAGTGACACTGAACATCTGTCCCCGTTAAACACTCCTCTTCCCCTCCCCCACCCCCTGGCAACCACCATCCTACTTTCTGTCTCTATCAATGTGACTCTTCTAGGGACCTCCTCTGAGCGGAATCACACAGTATTTGTCCTTTTGCGACTGGCTTATTTCACTGAGCATAAAGCCCTCAAACTTCACCCATATGGTAGCATGTGTCAGAATCTCCTTCCCTTTTAAGGCTGAATGATATTCCATTGTACGGATGGACCACATTTTGTTTATCCATTCATCCGCTGATGGACAATTGGGTTGCTTCCGTGTTTGGGTTGCAAATCCCTCTTTGAGACCTTGCATTCAGTTCTTTTGGGGTTGTACCCAGAATTGCTGGATCTTATGGTTGTCCTCTTTCTAATTTTTTTGAGGAACCATCATACCGTTTTCATTCCCCATTTTACATTCCCATCAACAGTGCGCAAAGGTTCCAATTTCTCCATACCCTCACCAACACCGGTTATTTTCTATACTTTTTTCACAGTAGCCATCCTAATGGGTGTGAGGGGGGTCCCTTCACCTAACTTTTAAATAAAGAAAACAATAATATCTTTCTAGGAATGAAACTGGGTCGTTTGTAGTGATGTGGATGAACCTAGAGTCTGTCATACAGAGTGAAGTAAGTCGAAAAGAGAAAAACAAATATCATATATTATCACATGTGTGTGGAATCTAGAAAAATGGTACGGATGAACCTATTTCCAGCGCAGGAAAAGAGACGCAGATGTAGAGAATGGACTTGTGGACACAGTGGGGGGGAGGGGAGGGTGGGATGAACTGAGAGAGTAGCATTGACATATGTACACTACCAAGTGTAAAATAGATAGCCAGCGGGAAGCTGCTGTATAGCACAGGGAGCTCAGTTCAGTGCTCTGTGATGACTTAGAGGGGTGGGACGGGGAGGGGGTGGGAAGGAGAATCGAGAGGGAGGGGATATATGTATACATATAGCTGATTCACTTTGTCGTACAGCAGAAACGAACACAATGTTGTAAAGCAATCATGCTCCAGTGGGAAAAAAGGAAAACAATAATATCTTTCTATACCTAACAGAACCCCATTGTCCCCTGTTCAACCCAAGACACACTAATCCTCCCTCCAAAAACGGAGATACATGGGACTTCCCTGGTAGTGCAGGGATTAAGAATCCGCCTGACAATGCAGGGGACATGGGTGTGAGCCCCGGTCCGGGAAGATCCCACATGCTACGGAGCAACTAAGCCCGTGCGCCACAACTACTGAAGCCCACGTGCCTAGAGCCCCAGAGAATCTCTGGACTCTGGGTGTAGTCTCTCCACTGCATTCCCCCTCTGAACCAGGACCAGTCATGCCGGCGGGTACAATAACCACCTTCTTCGTCTCTTGCTTCAGAGCCTGGGCCGTATCTTAGAAACAGCAAAGTATCATCACCCAGGCATTAAAAGGCCATCCCTTCATTCAACGATGCTTAGGACGATGGGGAACATGGTGAGACCAAGGAGCCAGTGGGCTCAAGCCTGGTGATGCACCTTCATTTGTGGAGAAATGAGCTCCTTGGTGAGAAGCAGTGTTGTGGGGTTTAGTAATGACCAAGGAGATTCCGTATGTCCATGGGTGGTGGTTTTGGCAGAAGACTTCCAGGCAGGGAAGGCAAATTCATGTTCAGAGCAGTCATAATTCCAGGAAAACCAAATCACTGCCCCTTTCATGATGGAAGTGGTCCAATGAAATCAACCCACAACCACGTGGCTGGCTGTCCCCCGGGGAATGGTGTCTCCTGGGGGTTCCTGGGCTCGCAGCAGTGACTGAGCTGAGTCAGCTTTGGAGTAGGGAAGCTTGGGTTGCTGAGTCCATGCAAAGCAGGGTGGCTGGGGACACAGACTGGCTGACGCCATCAGACAGGCCGTCTTGTCCATCTGATGACACTGAGTCTCCTCTGTGAAGCTGGCCTCTGGTGAGTATTTACATGGGATGCTAATCTCTATCTGGCTACCTTGCACCTACTCCAAGAGGTTCTTCCTCAGGCCTCTTCTCCTGACCTCCTGCGACCAATCATCCAATCCTATTCCTTTCTTTTTATTTTTTGGTTGCGCCGTGCGGCACGTGGGATCTTAGGTCCCTGACCGGGGATCGAACCCGTATCCCCTGCAGTGGAAGTGCAGAGTCCTAACCACTGGACCACCAGGGAAGTCCCCCAATCCTGTTCCTTTTGGGTCCCTGACCATCCATTAGGTCCTGCCGACATGTCAGTGTAGACCCATACCTCCCCCCCCGTCTCCTTCCAGGTAAAAGGAAAAACCAGGCACATGTCTGAAAATGTGGCCCCAGACCCTTCAGGACCACCTCCCTGGAGCTGCAGTGCTTCAGCTGTCCACCCTCAGATGATGCCAGCTTATCGTGCGGGCCTGAAGTCTTTCTTCCTGTCAGCTGGTCCTAAGGAACTCCCGGGAGATCATTTGCGTGGATGGAGGGAGAGGGGAGGGGCTGACACAGCAAAGGAGGTGCCGTGGGAGTCTAGCATCCGCTTATGCAATGACTTGTGCTTTCAGGTCTGATCTGCTGTGTCTCACTTCCCCTTGACCGTGGAGAGCCGTGGTGGGCATCTCAGTGTCTGTCTTGCTGGGTTGGGTAACACCTAGTTCCGGATGGACAGCTCAGATGGATGGTAACTTTGCAACCTGTGTTCACATATTTAGTCTCTATTAGGGCCCAGAGGCAAGCCAGGAGCTGTCTTCTCAAAAGGAGAAGAGTTCTTTTCAGAAGAAGATGTGCTTTGCTCCAAAATTTGAACGGTCTGTTCTGCAGTACCCCAGTAGGAGCCTGCTGAAGACTTCCCACAGAATCCCCCCATCTCCTGACACCTTATGCTCCATCGGATCTGCTGGGTCATTTGGCCTGAGCAGCAGAGTAGCTTTCGCTGCATACTGGATGCATCCCAGAGCCTTCTCTTGTCCTGGCATCTACTCACACCTGCCTTACATGTCACAGGCAGCCTTACAGGTCGACCAGTTGGATGAGCACACTTTATAAGATGTATGTTGTGTCCAAAATCTAAAGAGGCTCGCCAGGCATTGTGGGACTTTCCTAGCAGTAGGAGCTGGCTGGTCTAGCAACTTGTATTTTCTTTTGGCGAGGCTACCTCAACACGTCCCAGACCATTGTCCTTCTAGAAGTTTCATTGCATTTTGTGGGGATCACTTCCCACCCCCTGACATGCATGTGTCTGACCAAGATTTCTGGAGGGTTTATGTTTCTGGCTCATTGGGTCCAATCTGCCCGATGTCATCGATATGGTGGGTCAGTTTGTTGTCCTGTGAATCAGATGTAGAGGGTTTTCTTTGCTTATTCCAATCAAGTAAATCTCAGTTAGCTGCTCCTTTATGAGTCTGAACCATGTTAAATGGTAGTTCAGGTCAAAAATGGTTGCCTATCACCAATTTTATGGGGTTAAACCAAACGTTTCAGTCCCAGGTACTTCCTGAGCAATTAGCCGCTACCAAAGAGCTCCTCTGGTCATTCATGTTTCCATGATGGTAACTACACCCTTCTTGTCTCCTTGGCCCCTGCTGTGTTGGGATTCCTTCATCCTCATGGAATTCAGGAAGGCTGTTTCAATGGCAGCGTCTCCCAGGGTCATTCCTAGCCCGCAGAGAACAGCCACGAAGACTTTCCACGCACTGTGCTCCCCTCCCAACTGTATTTCTCAAAGCTTTGGTGAAGGGCCCTCTTGGGGCACGGTTAGGGTGTGGGCGAGTGGGTTGTATATAATGAATCCACTCCAATATTCCTATTTCCCCAAGTGTTTGGAGAACTTTCTCTACAGCAGGGGTTCTCAGTCAAGGAGGATTTTGCTACCACACACCGCCCGCCAACCTGGGGACATTTAGCAATGTCTAGAGACATTTTTGGCTGTTACAACTGGGTGGGGTGTGTTACTAGCATCTAGTGGACCAGGGATGCCACTAAGCACCCCCCCTAAGAGCCTCCCCCCAACAAAAAGAATTATCTTGTCCCAAATATCAAAAGTGCCAAAGTTAAAAAACTGTCCTTTACAGTTTACCAAGGGAATCCCATAATCTCATCTCCATCTCAAATGGGCCACCACTGAATGTAAATTGGTGCAGCCACTGTGGAAAACCAAAAATAGAACTACCATGTGACCCAGCAATTCCACTCCTGGGAATATACCTGAACAAAAGAAAAACACTAATTCAAAAAGATACGTGCACCCCAATGTTCACAGCAGCGTTATTTACAATAGCCAAGGTATGGAAGCAGCCTAAGCGTCCATCAACAGATGAATGGATAAAGAAGGTGTGGTACATACATACAATGTATGCTACTCAGCCATTAAAAAAAAAACAAAAAAACCACCAGCATTTTGCCATTTGCAGAAACATGGATGGACTTGGAGGGCATTATACTAAGTGAAATAAGCCAGACAGAGAAAGACAAATACTGTATGATATCACTTATATGCGGAATCTAAAAAAATACAACAAACTAGTGGATGAAACAAAAAAGAAGCAGATTCACAGAGATAGAGAACAAACTAGTGGTTACCAGTGGGGAGAGGGCTGGGGGAGGGGCAACATAGGGGATGGGGAGGGAAAGGGTTATTATGAGATTATACGAAACCATGTGTGTGAAACTTTTTTTTCGATTTTTTGAATTGAAGTATAGTTGATTTACAATGTTGTTCCAATCTCTGCTGTACAGCAAAGTGACTCAGTTATACGCATATATACATTCTTTTTAAATATTCTTTTCCATTATGGTTTATCCCAGGAGACTGGATATAGTTCCCTGTGCTATACATTAGGACCCTGTTGTTTATCCATTCTAAATGGAATAGTTTGCATCTGCTAACCCCAAACTCCCAGTCCATCCCTCTCCCTCCCCCTTTCCCCCTTGGCATCCACAAGTCTGTTCTCTATGTCTGTGAGTCTGTTTCTGTTTTGTAGATAATTTCATTTGTGCCATATTTTAGATTCCACATGTAAGTGATATCATCTGGTATTTTTCTTTCTCTCTCTGACTGACTTCACTTAGTATGATAATCTCTAGTTGCATCCATGTAGCTGCAAGTGGCATCATTTTGTTCTTTTTTATGGCTGAGTATGTGTGTGAAATCTTTGAAAATTGTAAAGCACTGTAGAATTTAAAGAATCTTTCTTTTAATTGAAAAAAATAGTTAAATTTTGATTTTGGAAAAAAAAAAAGAAGAGGAGCCACCGCTGGGTCCAGACTTCAGTCAATGACATGAGCATTCTATTAGAGCCACGCCCAGCTCTGGGTTATTTGAGTCTGGGATGGGCGATTGCATCCGTATCAGAAAACATTACGTTTCTTCCATGCTGGCCTGACACCCGCAGGGCCATTGCCGTGCTTATTCCCGAGGTTTCTGCCAATGGAAACTGGTAATGCCTGTCATTTCTTTTGTTGTATGCAGTACATCTTCCTGGTTCAGATTTTTTGTTTTTTGGCTGTGCCGCGCAGCTTGCGGGATCTTAGTTCCCAGCCAGGGATTGAACCCGTGCCCTCGGCAGTGAAAGCGAGGAGTCCTAACCACTGGACAGCCAGGGAAGTCCCCCTGGGTCAGATTTTATACCCCTGCTCCTGCGATTCGAGTTCAGATCCAGAAGCAAGAGGTGGTGGCAGGCCCTAGAGGAAGCGTCTCCCTTAGGAGTGATGGAGGGGGGGACTTGGGACGGCTTCTGCAGGCAACAGAGTGTCTGAGGGATTTGGAGGTCCAGCAGCACCACAGTCTTTCCAAATGGGATCCGTTCCAATGTTTGGGGTTCCCCTCTTTCCCGTAGATACCCTGATTCACCCCAGGGAACCCGTGTAGCTACGATTTCAAACGGCTGTGCTGACCCCACGGGGTCAGAGTTTGGGTCTGGTTTTCGAAAACCTTCACCCTGTGATTACAAGAGATGTGGACTTTTGAAGGGCAGTCATGGAAGTTTTCTGGTACTTTAATAACTTGGTCGTGGGTTCAGCGTCCAGACTGCCCCAGCACCGTGTGACCCCATCGCCGTCCTCCTGCGGTCACCACAGATAGAAGCCTGCACGTGAGGTACTGACGTCTGCTCTCGGATGGGACCACCACGCTCTGCAGTGAGAACTGTTGGCAGCTGGGGTGGGGGGTCCTCAGTTCTCAGGACCCTCAGAGCCCCGTTGACTTGCCTCCCCGTCCTCCCTCGTAGAGGCTGACGCCACGTGGCTCCAGCACCTGTTGGGGATTCATCTCCACCTCCTTGCCTGCCTTGGCCACCTGGCCGTCTAGTTCCATCCTGGCTGCAACCCATGAGTTTTGGGTTTTGCTATCCTAGGTGCTCTGTCCATTTCTATAGGGGAATTTGGAGAGATCAAAAAAGATGCATGACTCTTCCGTCTTCCCCAGACTGCCCTCAAGCTCTCTTGAAATAGCAGCAGAAGTGTCTGTTCCGCAAGTCCCAGGCTTGATGGCAGCTCGAGGTGGGCTGTTTCTCAATAGAAACAAGCAGCACCAAAGAGCAGAGCATGACACCTGTGGGGATCTGGGCCTTTCTGGGCCCCTGTCACCAGACCTTGAGGCCTGCCAGAGAGAGCTGCAAGCGGGACCACCGTGCGCTGTCTTTGGGTCCCATGTCCTTGGTGCACTTGGCTGAGAGGGCAAGTGGGACTGAATTCCAGCTCATGCACGAGCTCTGGGTCCCATCCCAGGGCTGCAGCCTCCACCCTGAGAATGCACCCTATGTGCTGGTGGTTTCCCTGACCATAGGGAGGGCGCGACTGCCTGTCTTTAAGGCCTCTTTCCGCGGTGGGATTCCCTACAAGGGGGTCAGCAAAGTGGCCTCTCCCTGAGATGGTGGGAGCCGTTGCCAAGGTGAATGCACGCCCTCTTGGCTCTGAACTGTACCAAATCCCTCCCAGCAGAAATGTGGGGTTCCCTCACATCTGTGGTCACCGTGCCACCTGCATCCTCACCTGGGGAAGGGTCTCAGGGATGGGGGGGCAGGTGGACAAGCAAAGCCGGGAGAGTCAAAGGAATCAACCAAGTAGGGAGTCGCTGGCCCATCCTAGCTTGGTCCAGCTCGAGGGGGCTCCTGGCAGAGAGACCCCAGGCTTACCCCCCTCCTGGAGGAGTACCCCCAACTTTCCAACCCCTGCCCAGGCAAGGGCTGCTCGGTTCCCTGGTTGGTGCAGGCCCTTTCCAACCTCTAGGTCTGTGCTTGTGTGTTCTCTCTACCTGCTGTTCTTTGGAAAACTCCCACTATCCTTCAGGCCCGGTTCAAATGTCACCTCCTCCAGGAAGCCTTCCCATGAAGCCCTGCCAGGACTTGGGACACCGAAGACACTTGATGAGGGATGAATGGGTCCAGTGTGGCTCCCTCAGTCAGCTCTGAAGGGCAGCGAAGTTCCCTTGACATCCTTCTCCCAGATGCTTCCCTGTTCCAGCTGCTGGGACGTCGCTGGCTCTCTGAGGAGCTCACGTGTTGCTGAGTCGTGTGGGGACTTCCCCTCCACCCTCAGAACAAACCTTGAGTGTGACCTGCCAGATCCGCTGGCCTGGCTTAGATCCTTGGCAGGACGGCCGTCTCCAGCCCGGAAGACCACCAGTCCCTCCCCGTCAGGTTTCCTGGTCCAGGTGGACTCTGCCCCTTGGGCCCGTGCCCCCCCCAACCTCCCTTCTGCACCCTGAGGAGCCTGGGCAGCTGGCCGGGCAGCAAGCTCAAAGTCCGCGGTGCTTTCCAGGCGGCCCCGGGGTCTGCTTCCACCCCTGCCCTGCTGCCTCGCTCTCACCCTCCCTGTGGCCGGATGCGGTCGCCCGCTCAGCCCCTTTTCTGTGCTGCGGCCTTTTCTCCCTCACCCTGGGGTTTATCATCTCAGGGCAAGGGTGCCTTTAAGATACTGCAGGATACAAATGGCCACAACAGAGCAAGGTGTCCCCACCCACAGTCCCTCTTAGGGCATGGGGGTGAGAACAGCTTTGTACTGGGTAAGCCCCAGTCCCAAGGGATTCCCAGGAGGCGTGTGGTCTCCTGGGGGGTTCTGTCTCCTGTCCCCTCTAGTCCACCCCGTCCAGCCATCACACTTTTTTATTTTTTTGCAGTATGCGGGCCTCTCCCGTTGTGGAGCACAGGCTCCGGACGCGCAGGCTCAGTGGCCATGGCTCACGGGCCCAGCCGCTCCGCGGCATGTGGGATCTTCCCGGACCGGGGCACGAACCCGCGTCCTCTGCATCGGCAGGCGGACTCTCAACCACTGCGCCACCAGGGAAGCCCCAGCCACCACACTTTAAAAGCATAAATCCCACATGTTTCTCTCCCAAGCTTGAGACCCTCCAGCTGCTGTCAGAACAAGCTACCCCTCAGCACGGATGCCAAACCCTATGGGGTCTGCTGCCGCCTCCTCCCTGCACCTCGGGCCCCTCCCCTCAAGCTCACTGTCCTCAGCCCTCCGTCACTCCCCCTACGTGCCACGCCCCCTCCTGCCCTGCCCCATGGCCACTTCCTCCTCATCCTTCAGACCTCAGCTAAAATGTCACCTCCTCCCAGAGGCCCTCCCTGACCATCTCATGTAAAGAGGACCCCTCTGTGTGTGTTCTTAATTTAAAAAAAATTTATTTATTCCTGTTTTTTTTTGGCCATGCTGCACGGCATGTGGGATCTTAGTTCCCCAACCAGGGATCGAACTCGGGCCCCCTGCAGTGGAAGCGTGGAGCCTTAACCACTGAGCTGCCAGGGAAGTCCCCAGGTGTGCTTTTTAGGATCGAGATTTAATGAATTCTCTTACCATAAACTTCACCCTTTAAAGTATAAAATGCAATGATTTTCAGTATATTCACCAGGTTGTGCAACCATCACCGCTCTCTAACTTCAGAGCACTCTAACCACCCAGAGGAGAAACCTCGTACCCCTTGGCAGTCTCTCCGACCCTCCCCTCCCCCAGGCCCTGCCACCACCAACCGCCTTCTGTCTCCGTGGACTTACCTCTTCTGGACACGTCGAATTCATGGAATCCTACATTACATGGCCTTTTGTATCTGATTCTTCCACTTAGCATATTTACCATCAAGATTCAGCACCTCATTCCTTTTTATGGCTGGATAATATGCCCTTGTATGGATCTGCCACGTTTTGTTTATCCGTCCCTCACTCCCTTTGTGCACGAATCCAGCGTATGCTTTTCATTTCCCCACGGTGCTCTTCTCATTTTTGGTCTCTTTGATGAGACACGGTCTCCGAGAGAGAGAGGCCCTGACTGCGTGCTCCTGGCTGTGCCTCGGTGCGTGGCCAGGGCTGGGTGCACCGGGGTGCTAGGTGAATAAGGCGCCCCGATTGGGATGGTCTGAGCTCCGCCCTGCCTTGTCTCAGTGGATGCTTTTGGTGCCGGCTGGTAGCGCTGTGGACACACGGATACAGGCCAGGCCAGCGATACCCTCCCACCAGCACCTGTGCCTTTCTGCACTGGGAGACTCACACCCTAGGAATGGCTCCAGCCAATGGCCTTGTCGCAGGGGAGTTGGGGGAGCATCTAGGCTTCCTTGCCCCGAGGAGGCGGGGATACCCTGATGTTTTTTCTCTGAGGTCCCCACGGGGACTGAGCCTGGCTGCTACGGGTTGATGGGGCACCTTCTATGGCTTCCTTCCCTTCCCTGCTTCTGGGATTGCCATCCAAACACACTGCTCAAACTCTGTCTCAGGATCCCAGCCCAGGAGGACACGGATGTGCCTGCCTGACCTGGAAAGGCCCCAGATTCCTCCCCAGGCTGACACGGCCCCCGCCTCTCCCAGGCTCTCACTCCAGCTCCCCACGGGCCTTCTCTCCAGCAGGTACCCCAACCCTGAAGGCATCTGGGCTGTGCTCTCCAGCCCCCGCCCCGCAGACCCTTGTCACCCTCAGCCCATCCGTTGGCCGCCACCCGAGCAGCTCGGTTCCCGATGCGACCAGTGATCCGGGTCTCCCCAGATTCCTGTTGCTTGTGTCATGTGTGGGAGAACTCAAAATAGCCAGTGTGGCCTGTGCCCTGCCTGGGAAGGATCTGGTTTTCCCAGGGGTTGGTCCCCAGGGCACAGACGAGGTCTTGGTCACCAACGCCCCTGCTTTTGGCCCCGTGCTCAGCCGATGTGCTCTCTTCCCACGCTTGGGCAGGCTTGATGTCCACTGTGTCCCTCACTCGCTGTGTGACTGTGGACAAAGCACGTGGCCTCTCTCAGTCTCAGTTTCCCCAAGTGCAACAGGAGGATCGTCTCTGCACTAATCTTGGTGGTCATTTCAAGACTGAAGTGTGACAAGGGACTTGAGAGTTCTTGGTGATCTTAAAACACTGCATCATGTTTCTCCCAGAGATGGTATAGAAGGGAGGGGCCAGGAGAGCAGGGACAGGGTCTGAGGCCCTGTTGCGTGTCCCTTGTCGCTGCAGGTGGGAGTTGCCGCCATCATTGTCCGTGTTTTATGCAGGCAGAGACCGAGGCTCAGCAAGGGGGTGGGGCTGCCCGAGCTCAGGAAGGTGGTCGTGGGCAGGGATATGAATTCAGATCTGCATGATTCCAGGCCCATGATTTTCCCTTGTAACCATGAGGACGGGTGATTTAAAATTTTTTTTCCATGTGCTTTTAGAAATCATTTGAAACTGTTACGAGGAGCATCTTTTGTCTTATTCAGTAGTACCCAGGCCAGTTCCTGGCATGCAGGAGGCCCTCAATAGATGCATGGATGAATGAGTGAGTGAATGAATTAAACCATAAAGCTACGTTGGCTTTATGGGCACATAAACCGTGGGCACATGTTTTCTGCTCCTGCAGGTGACGGGGAGACCTAGCCCCATGGTGGGCGTTGGCCTGAACTGACCAGGAAGGAAATGGATGAGATCAAGCAGCGTCATGAGCAGGCCCAGGGTGCCCGACCTCTGACGGTCATGAGCCCAGGCTGGGAAGACGTTTGGGCCCCTCTGGGGTCTTCTCCATGCCCTGGCAGCCTCTAACCCTATAACCCTACAAAACAATGCAGAAATGTGCCAACATCGTTGGCACGTTGCCCAAAATAACACTGCTGGGGGCCAGCGTTCGGGAGCCGTGGGGGCATCTCTGTCGTTCGAACCACGTTTGGTGCGTCCCGCGGGCGGGTATCTTGGGAGAGAAAGCTCTCTGTTGATGCTGGGAGCCGCCAACAGTGGCCCTGGTATGGCTTGAAGGATGCCCAGGCTGACTCAAAGCCAGTGTCCCCACCAAGAGGACACCTTCCTCCACTGCAGGTTCCGGGGACAAGGACCACAAGAGCAGCGCTGCAAAGGTAGCTGCGGGGGGTGGTGGGTGGATTCCTCGTTCGTTTACGGTGTATGTGGGGTAGGGGGTGGCAGGAGACAGGAGGACACTGGCCCCTTATGAATCTCAGGTCTGTTTCCTTGCCTGGGCGCAGGGCAGGGAACAGAGTTTGTGCCAAGGATGCCCTTTCTCATCTGCTTTGTAAACCAGCGGCTCTGCGACTGCCCCGTTGCAGGAGTGATGGATGTTGCTTCCAAGATTAGGTTCTAGAGGACGGTGGTCTCCATCGCGTTAGTCCTCTCTGACTTTTCTCACTTTCTTGTTCTGATGAAGCTGGCTGCCCTGTTGTGAGCTGCCTTATGGAGAGGCCATGGGGCAGGGAACTGAGACCCTTGGTCTATCAGCCCGTGAGGAACTGCACCCAGCCCGCAGCCGCTGGGGCTCAGTGAGCCCGGTCCCTGGAGAGGTCTGCAGCCCCTGCCACACCTTGACTGCAGCCTGGAGAGATGCAGGCAGCCATCCAGCTAAGCTGTATTCGGATTCCAGTCTGGGAGAAACTGGGAGACAGCAAACATCATTTCAAACCATAATGTTTTGGGGTTACTTGTTATGCAGCCATAGATAACCAATACAAAGATTTCATTGAATGTGTCTTAGGAAAAACATAAGTAGCACGTGAAATTGGGTTTGGGACATTTATTGCTTGCAACGACACTAAGCAGGGAAAAGCAATCCATTTAAATCAGTTTGAAGAGAGCGATAAGGTAAATAAACGTACAGATGGGTGTGGGACGGCAGAAATCGGGAGGAAGAAGGAGATGACTGACTGAAGTTCCGAGAGCACTGAGATATTGGCGGGAGGGTCACTGATGCCACAGCAGGTGTGTTCAGAGATAATTCTGGGTTGTGTCTGGGTGCAGCTGTCTACAGGGTGAAGCAAGGGCTGCCTCTTCCCAGGCTGAGTTCTGCTCTGCTGAGGGGGCTGAGGCTGCACAGGAGATCACGCCGGTTACCGCTCCCTTCCACAGCCTATGCAGGGTGCAGCATCCTCAAGGGGGGAGGAGTGGCTCTGTGGCCTCTTTGCTGTTGCCCAGTGTCCAGTGGGTTGAGGGAACCAAGGATCTGGGAACCCTGGTTCTAGGACAGCTTCTTTTTTTAATTTTATTTTATTAAAAAATTTTTTTTGGCCACATCACGCGGCTTGTGGGATCTTAGTTCCCCGACCAGGGATTGAGTCCACGCCCTTGGCCGTGACAGCACAGAGTCCTAACCACTGGACTGCCAGGGAAGTCCCTAGGGCAACTTCTGGCTGTGGCCGTCACCTGCCTGTGGGCTGAGGAGGGACAGTAGGTCCACGGGAGGAAGGGGAAGGAGAGAGGAAGATGGGGGTAGAGGTGTCAGATGACGTCACTGTCACACCCCGGGTTTCCTGCAGGCCTGCTTCCTGGTCAGCAGCACCAGAAAGACCCATGGGCAGAGCTGGGAGGAGGCCTGGTGACCTCATCCAATGTCAGCCACAGACAAGGGGAGATGTTGGCAGAGCCTTTGTCACCTCTGGTCTCAGTTTCCCCATCCCATGGCCTTTTGGGGGGTGTGGCCAGAGCCCACTGAGTCTGCGTCCCTTCCTCCAAGCCTGTCACAGCATCCTCTTTCCCAGTTCCGTCTGTGTCCTCCACTGGACCGGACAGACGAGGAGCTCCGAGGGCCAGCTGGCCCCTGACACTGAGTGCCTCCCTCTGCCCAGCGCCTGACACGTGTCACCTTGCTTGTATCCTCTCAACAGCCGTGTGAGGCTGGTGTAATTCTCCCCCCCCACCACTTTACAGATGGGGAAACAGGCTCAGAGAGGGGCATGACATGCCTACGTCTTCAGAGCTGGGCCAGCCTAGGAGCAGAAGTAGCAGAGTCAGGATGCCGGCATCCCAAAGCACCTGCTTTGTTCACTGCTGTATCCCAGCGCCCAGACTGGTTATCCCAGCACTCAGACTGGTGTCGGCAGGCAGTAGGTGTTCAGTAGACACTTGCTGGGCAGGACTGGCTGAGTGGTGGCTCTTGGTCAACCTCACAGAGCGACTGGACCTTGAGGAGGCAGCTCACCCGGGGGCTGGACCTCAGCGGAGGTTACATTGCCGCTAGGGGGGCTGTGTATGCCCAGAGAGTCCTGAGGGCCAGTGCCATCCCCTTCATGCCTCACAGCGGTCTTGGGTTTGTTATGATCCCACTTCACAGAAGAGGAAACTGAGGCACGCAGAGGGGCTGTGGCTTGCCTGAGGCCACATCGAGGCCAGGCTGGTGCCCCTCTGGTTTCACTCCCAGGCCAGCTCTGCTCCCTTGGTCCTGTCCCCTCAGTCAGTGCCCTGGGCTCCAGGAGACCCACACATGGGACCACCAGGCTGTTGTGAGGACCCGGCCTCCCAGAGGGCCCCGCCAGCCCTTTCTCTCCCCACGGGCACCTCCAAGCGCGAGGCTGGCTTACTTACTGAAAGCTAGTAGTGGACATGGCGCAGAGGCCATGTGTCTGCACCCCAGGGTCAGTTTGGTTGTACAGGGTCACGCACTGGCATCTGAGAAACCTTGTTTCTCTCTCCCCTTTTATGAGCACTCCTTCTGTTAACCCCACCTGTATCCAAACCAGCCTTGCCTGACTCCAGAAAGTCCATGTAAATGCTTACACGGCACTGCTTTCCGCTCAGGCCTCATGAGTTTGTACAAACATCAAAGGAATTCTTTAATTGCAGTAAAGACAAGTCCTTGGGGGATGGGCCATTTTTGCAAAGGGCTGTGTGCATCTATTATTTCCTTTTTCAGAACAAACATGTCTTACTTTTTCCTAGGTTTTATTTATTTATTTAATTTCTTTTGTTTTTACCGTTCTGCTCAGGTATTTTAGGTGTGTTTGTCTTTTTTCTTTTTTTGGTGGGGGAAAGGTTGGAAGGGAGACAGAAAAACAAAACCAAAGGGAGAAAAAAAACCCACATGACTCTTCCCACCCACTGCCACCCCCGGTCCCGGGCCTGAGTCGATGAGGGCGAGATGAGCACACACGGGGCAGAACAGCAATAACTTAGGGTGGGGGGGGGGGCATCAGGAGAACCCCAGGTATAATCTCTGGACTCCACGGCAGACGACGCTGCCTGTCTAGAGGCCCAAAGGGGTAGGGGTGAGGTGGGCAAGCGTACCGAGGAGGGAGCGGTGAAAGGGAGGAGAGATCTGGGACTGGAGAAACATCACTGAGTGGTGGCAGATGAAGTGCATTTTCAATGCTCTAGACATGTGCTGGGGAGGAGCTAGAGTTGGTCACACCTCCAGGGGGGCGGGGCCCCGGGGCTGGCGGGTTCGGGATCTGCGCGCAGCTAGAGTCCCTGGTGGTGGCTTAGCCGGCGCTGGCTGCGTGGTAGCAGACGGGGGATATGGCTGGGCCGCTCACGGCCAACTGGCCAGTGTGTGGATGGCCCAGGGGGGCAGGCGGGTGGCTAAACCCCGGCTGGCCTGTGCCAGGCTCCAGTTCCAGCCCTTGCACGGGGCCCCAAACCTTGCCAACAGGGCTAGTGGGTGTCGGGCAGTGAAAGGATTACCCCGGGGGGGCCCAGGGACAGGCAGACGGCTGCGGAAGCCATCCATCCTCGTTGGTCTTGGGGTAGAGTGCGAATAGGCCCAGGTCCCCCGTGGCCCTATAGGGCCCTGAAGGTCATGCATGCAGAGCATGCAACCAGGGTCGAGAGATGCCCTGGTGCATCCAGGGGCCCTGCTGCCGCACCCGTTTGCCCCCAGCTGCCAGAGCTGCCTGAGGTAGAGCCAGGCCTGGCCAGGCTGGGAACCAGGCAGCCCCAAGGCCCAGAGGGACACCCATGAGGCCTCGGCGCCAGCTCAGACTGAGGACGGCCCCCAGTGCGGTGCCCTGAGCCAGGAGTAGGAATAGACAGGGGTCAGGTGCAGAGCTGTACAAAGCAGTAGGTAGGAGCCCCCCACCTCGAGCGCCAGCAGGGCTGCCTGCGGGCCACCACCCCCCTGGCCGCCAGCAGTGGGAGCGGCAGCAGAAGTAGCGGGGGCAGGAGTCCAGAGGAGGACCCCACTGCAAAGGAGAGTCCAACCAAGAGGCCATGGGACAGGAGTCCAGGGAGCTGGCTAGTCGGGCTGGGCCTCAGGGGTGTGGGAGGGAGTTCGGGGGCATGTCTGGTGAGGGACAGCCATCTCCAGTATCCCTCGGGGCCCTAAAAGGAGCCCCCTCCTCCTCAGGCACTGGGGTCACTGCTGGACCCTGGACCCAGCCAAGCTCCAACTCCTCATGCAAGAGGCTACCATCCTCCTTCTCCCACAACCTCCATTTCCCGAATGCCCCCTGGCCCACGGGGCTCTTCTCCTGGGGTGCCGGGGATGGAACTCTACGCTCCTCTATCTCCTCCCCAGGTAGCCCCCAAACTTCCTCGTCAGCCAAACTCCTCTGTGTTTGTGGACTGGGGCTAGGGGGCTAGGGGTTCCTGACTCTTTCCCCAATATCCTCTGCTCTCCTGGCTCCAAGGCACCCCCTTCCTCCCCCAGAATCCTCCTCTCTGGAACTGCTTCCTCCTCCTCTCCCAGGATTCTTCTCCTTTTTTAAAAGATTTACTTATTTTATTTTATTTTTGGCTGTGTTGGGTCTTCGTTGCTGTGCGCGGGCTTTCTTTAGTCGCGGTGAGCGGGGGCTACTCTTCATCGCGGTGCGCGGGCTTCTCATTGCGGTGGCTTCTCTTGTTGCAGAGCATGGGCTCTAGGCTCATGGGCTTCAGTAGTTGAGGCTTGTGGGCTCAGTAGTTGTGGCTTGCGGGCTCCAGGGCGCAGGCTCAGTAGCTGTGGCGCACGGGCTTAGTTGTTCCGCGGCATGTGGGATCTTCCTGGACCAGGGCTCGAACCCGTGTGCCCTGCATTGGCAGGCAGATTCTCAACCACTGTGCCACCAGGGAAGCCCTCCCAGGATTCTTTGGTCTGCCCCCTGGCCAGATTAGCAGGGCTGCTCTTCTTTAAGGGTGCCTGTGTTAGGTGGTCCCAGAGCCCCAGGAGCGGGGAGTGGGAGGCCCGGGGAACACTGGCCTGCACGTACGTTGAGGCTCTTGGGCTGCTGGCGAACCTGGGCCGCGTGCTCTGCCGCGGTCTTGCTTATGCTGCTTACTGTACTCCAGCTGGTTGCCCAGCTCCGTCTGCTGCTGCCGGTGGGTGAGCTCGGCCCGTGTGCGCTGCACGGCCTGGGGCTGCCGTAGCTCCGGCTCCCGTGTGGTCTCATGCTGCCGTAGCAGCAATGCACGCTCCAAGTCCTTCTGTGTCTGTTTCTTGTTCAAGTCCTGAGGCAAAAGAGAGGCAGAGCCCAGAAACTGGTCCGAAAGCCTTGTTGGTGTCAAGGAAGGGAGAGCCCCAGGACTCCTCGGCAGAGGGAGCCGAGGGTGGGGAGACACGGGGTGCAGATGAGAGGTGGAAGGGAGCCAAGCTCCTGGCAGGCCTGGGAACTCTAGCAGGGTCTGGCAGGCATGAGAAGCGAAAGAGGTGTGGAAAAGAAGCCGGGCCGTAACACGAATGAGGGCAGAGGGGAACGGCAACCACAAGTGAGGCAAATGGAAAAGGATGTAGGTGTCTGGGATCTGGGAGGGGAACAGGGGAAGGGGTGGCCTACCTCTCGAAGCAGGTCCTGGTCCAGGCTGTGACGAGCCAGCAGCATCTCGCGCTGGTACTGGCGACACTGCAGCTCCAAGGCCTGGCGCTGCTGTAGCTGCTCCTTCGGCCGCAAAAGCCACCCAGGCTTCTCCCGCTTGGGAGTGCTGGGCTTCTGGTGCTCCCCGGCGAGGGCAGCGGGACAGCAAGGAGGTCAGGGCCGCCTCACCCTCCATCAACCGCGCCCACCGCTGCAGCCCCATCCCCCCTCCTTCAGCTGCGCCTTCCGAAGCTTGGAGGCTCGCTTCTGCGCCTCCGGCAGGGCGGCCGGCTCCTTCTTCTGCTGCCCGAGGACGTGCTGCTGGAAATTACCCGCCTCAGCCTGGGCAGCTCGTGCCGCCTTCTCGCCGGTAGCCTGGTGCTGCCTTGACAGCTTTTCGGCCTCAGCCCCAAAGCCAGCCCGCCGCGCCTCGAGCTCCCGCTCCTGAGGCTCAGCCCTCAACCTCAGCCCCGACGCCCCGACGATGCTGTTGTCGCCTCTGCCTGTGGCTGCTGCCGCAGGGCTGAGTCCTGCGCGCGCTCCCGGGTCTGATGGCTGACCAGGCAGGCAGTACGGATGGTGGCAGAGCGGTCCCGGCTGCGGCAGTAGGCCTGTCAGCAGGCAGAAGAGGTGGTGGATGTGGGAGCCGGGGCTGCAGGTGGCTGGAGAGGGCCCGGGCTCATCTCTGGTGGGTAGGGGTCGTCACGGAGGCTGTCAGAGCCCGGCAGCCGGTGGACGATGGAGCTGTGGGAGATGATGGCGTGCTCGCCCTCCCGCATCGCGGCCGTGTCCCGGGCTTCAGGGCCTGTGCCTCCTTGTCAGAGGTGTCTGCCAGGCTGTTGACTGAGCTGCTCTGGCTGGAGGGCTCTCTAGACCGGCCCGTGTCTCGGCCCGCTGCATGGAGGGCTTGGTCTCCTCCTCTGGGGCCTCAGTGCCAGGGCCACTGGGCGCCTCTTGCAACATATCTTCTTCATCTTGCGGTACTGCACGTTGTCTGACTCCCGGACAGCATCTTGGTTCTCTGGATTAAGTCCATGATGACTGCGGGTGGCTGCTCCCGGAGCACAAAGCGGTGCTTCAGAAGAACTTCTGAGGTTGGTCTGTCTCGAGGGATTTTCTGAAGGCAGGAGTCGACACAATTCCGGAGGTACTCAGACCAGTGTCCTGACCGGAGCACCGGAGACTCGCTCTCTGCAATGTGATATAAGGCACTCATCACATTCATGCAAAACAGCGGTGGTTTCCATTCCGCCAGCTTGGTGCAGGTGATGCCTAAGGACCGAGACATCCACCTTGCCATCGTCCTGCCCCCTCATCCATTGCCAGGATCACCTCTGGAGCCATCCAGTACGGGGTGCCCACGAAGGAGTTGGCAGGTGCCATGACGGATGCAGAGCCGAAGTTCCCCAGTTTCACCAGGCCTGGCTCTGACAGCAGAATGTTTCCAGCCTCACATCCCTACGGATCACGTTGTGGGAGTGCACATAAGCCAGGCCGTGAAGGGCCCCGTGGTTCACAGCTGCAATCTCCACCTCCTGAAGGGGCTTCTTGTGCACTTCTAGGAGGTCAGAAGCTGAGCCCAGGCGATACTCCACCACCACCCAAGCCATGTGCCTCCTCAGGTAACAGCCCCGGTACTGAATGGCGTCGGGATGCCGGAACTTCTGCAGGAACCGCACCTCCTTGATGATGTCCTGCCGTTTCTCATTTGACTGCTTCCCACTGTAGGACACCTTCTTGAGGGCCACCACCCCACTATTCCGGACATCCCCGGCAAAGTACACGGCTCCAAAGCTGCCATGGCCAATTTCCCGGAGGTCACGGAAGAGCTTTTTCGGGTCGTTCTTGAAGAAGAGCTCAGCCACGTCGGGGTCCTTCAGGCTCCCGGCCCGGCATGGTGGCCCCTGGGGGTCCTGAGAGTGGGGCTTGACCTGCTAGGGGTCACTCTGGTGCCCAGAGTCTCCACCTCCTCCTGGGGTCCGCCAACGGCTCTGCCAAGCAGGGAGAGGGCCAAGGAGACCTTCCCCCTTGCCACCTCTTCCCCCAACCTCCCGCCCCTTCCTGAGGGGTCCCTCCTCGAGGGCGCTGGCTGCTGAACCCCGGATTTCTGACTGTGGGTTCTGAGCCACAGAATCTGATATTTGAACTCATGGGGAATGAACCCCGGATACTGGTGCATGCAGGGTCCTGAACCCCAGAAACAGAGCCCCAGGTTTAGAGAGGAGTCCCAGATATCTGGAATCTCAGGAGACGAGACCCGGATATTTCAGAGGCGTAGGGTCAGGCCCGGAAATTCGGGACAGAGGGGACTGAGCCCCAGGTTTTTGGCCACTGATAGGGGGCCTACCTGGAGGATTCCGACGGCACAGCCCCTCTCACACCGGAGTCCGAGGGTGAGAGCCCCCACTCCCACCCCGGCCCCCTCCCTTTCCCTTTCTCTCTCTCGAGGACAGCTGAAAGATTGTACGTAGCTGAGGGCGGTCCCGATGCCCTCTGCCCCTCTCTTCTTCTCAGTCTCCGCCTCTCTCCTCACCACAGCCCCCGTCGTCCCAGTGTCCCTCTCCCTTTTCCTCCCAATTCCAAGATGGAGACAGGGCGGGAGCCTTTTCTAGGTTTTAAAATGCACGCAGATTGTTTAAGAAAAAAACAAACCAAACCCATGAACGCATCCTGTGATTTCTCTCTACCCTCCTGGGGTAACCACACTGGTGTCCTCCAGAGCTGTATCATCTTTTAAATACTTGCCAAGTGATGGGCTCAAGGATTTCATTGTTATTTTAATTTGCATGCCTGTATTCTAATGAGGTGGAGCTTTGCTTCGAGCATTCATTATTCATATTTCTTCTTTTGTGTACTTCTGGTTCTTACCCTTTGCCCCTTTCCCACCTGGGGGGAATTTAATCTTTTTCTTACTGATTTTTTTTTTTTAAAGAAGATGTTGGGGGTAGGAGTTTATTAATTAATTATTTTTTGCTGTGTTGGGTCTTCGTTTCTGTGTGAGGGCTTTCTCTAGTTGTGGCAAGCGGGGGCCACTCTTCATCACGGTGCGCGGGCCTCTCACTATCGCGGCCTCTCTTGTTGCGGAGCACAGGCTCCAGATGCACAGGCTCAGTAGTTGTGGCTCACGGGCGTAGTTGCTCCGCGGCATGTGGGATCCTCCCAGACCAGGGCTCGAACCTGTGTCCCCTGCATTAGCAGGCAGATTCTCAACCGCTGAGCCACCAGAGAAGCCCCTCTTACTGATTTTTAAAAAAAATTTATTTATTTGGCTGCCTCAGGTCTTTTCGTTGTGGCACGCAGGAACTTTGTTGCGGCATGCAGGCTTCTCTAGTTGTGGTGCACGGGCTCCAGAGCGCGTGGGCTCTGCAGTTGTGGCAGGTGGGCTTAGTTGCCCCGCAGCATCTTAGTTCCCGGACCAGGGCTCAAACCTGCGTCCCCTGCATTGGCAGGTGGATTCTTAACCACTGCGCCACCAGGGGGGTCCCTCTTACTGATTTTTCTCTCTTTTTTTAAACATCTTTATTGGAGTATAATTGCTTTACAATGGTGTGTTAGTTTCTGCTTTATAATCTGTAACTGATTTTTAAGAGCTCTATGGGAGGCAGAATTACGGGCCCCATGACCTCCCCCTCCCCATCATGCTTCTGGTTATGGTCAGTTAGATGGCAAAAGAGATTTTGCAGATGTAATTAAGGGTACTAATCAGATGATTTTTTTTTTTTTTTTTTGTGGTACGCGGGCCTCTCACTGTTGCGGCCTCTCCCGTTGCAGAGCAGGAACCCGTGTCCCCTGCATCCGCAGGCGGACTCTCAACCACTGCGCCACCAGGGAAGCCCTGATCAGCTGATTTTAAACTAAGGAGATTATCCTGGATTATCCCATGTGTTCAGTGTAATCACATGAGCCCTTAAAAGCAAAGAGATGCTGCAGAGGGGGAGGTCAGAAGGATTGGAAGCACCTTGCTGCATCTTGAAGCATCTCATTCAAAGCATGGGAGGATTCAGTGCTCTCTTCCTGGCTCCGATGATGGAGGGGGCCATAAATAAAGAAATGCAGTAGCCTCTAGGAGCCAAGAATGACCCCCAGCCAACATCCAGCAAGAAATGGGTACCTCAGGGCTTCCCTGGTGGCGCAGTGGTTAAGAATCCGCCTGCCACTTCCGGGGACACGGGTTTGAGGCCTGGTCCAGGAAGATCCTACATGCCGTGGAGCAGCTAAGCCTGTGCACCACAACTACTGAGCCCACGCTCCAGAACTACTGAAGTCCGCACGCCTAGAGCCCGTGCTCCACAACAAGAGAAGCCACCGCAAGGAGAAGCCCGCGCGCCACAAGGAAGAGTAGCCCCTGCTCACCGCAACTAGAGAAAGCCCGTGCGCAGCAACGAAGACCCAACGCAGCCAAAAATAAATAAATAAAATAAATAAATTTATAAAAAAGAGAAGAAATGGGTACCTCAGTCCTAGCCCCATGGCAGTGAATCTGCCACCCACCTGGATGAGCCTAGCCCAGGTGGGCTGAAACCTTGACTTTGGCCTGCTGAGGCCTTGAGATGAGAACCCTGCCCAGCCACTGGACTTCTGACCTCCGGGACTTAGAGATAATAAGTGGGAGTTGTTTTAAGCTAAATTTGTGGTATTGTGTCACTGCAGCAATAGAAAAAAAGCTCTTTACATATTAATGTTGGAAATACTTTTTATATATAGTGTAAATATTATTTTCAAATGTATCACTTGTCATTATAAACTTTACCCTCAATTATACTTAACCTCCCTAATTTCATTATCAGAGGGTAAATTCAAATTCCATTTTGGGGGATGACCTTTGGCGTCACTCCCATGTACCCAAAAGTCACATGCAAAACACAGATTCCTGGGCCCTGCCCCGAGTTTCCGACTCAGCGGGTCTGAGGGGGCCCAAGAATGTGCATTTCTAACCCGTGCCCACGTGATGCTGACGGAGCTGGCCGGGGACCACCACCCTTTGAGAGAGAAGGCCTTCCTTAGAAGGCCTTAGAGCCCCGCCCTGATGGAAGGAAGCTGAGCCCCACCCGCCAGGAGGCGTGGTCGGCTAAGCCCCCGCCTCCAAGAGCAAGATCTCCGTCTTCATTGGTTGGTAGGAAGGAGCGTCCTGTACATCAGAGGGCTGTCCCCGCCTCCACCCGAACCCCGGGGGCGGGGACATTGCGCCTGAGCAGTGGAGCTCGGCGCTCGCGTCTTGTGCTCGTGTGAGGTTCGGGTGGCCGGCTGTGACCCCATGGCAGACCCCCGGGAGGAATCGGAGCCCCTTCTGAGCCGGACCCGCGGCGGCAGTGCCCGCCATACTCCGGCGGGCGTACCCTCCTGTCACAGCGTCCAAGTCGGCCCTGGTGAGCCGCGGCCTGGGGAGGGGCCGGGCCGCGCAGGGGTGGCGCGTGGGGGTCCCGCCGGCCCGCGCCGCGTCACTGCTGTCCCTGCGGGCGCGCCCCGCTCTCCCGGCCGGGGTCCGAGCGGGCCCGGGCGGCGCGGCGCGCCAGGGAGCCGCCTTCCCGAGGGCGGGGCGGCTGCGCCGTGCGGACCCCGGCCAGGGCGCGGGCTTCAGCCCGATTCTGCGGGGTCGCGCCCTGCCTCCGACCGGTCGGGCTGAGACTCCTCGCTCAGCCCAGGGGCAGCCAGCCCCCTGAAGCCCCCTCGGAGCGCCCGGGGCCTCGTGCTTTCCGTGGATCACCTTGGTGATTCCTAGGAGGAAGCACTTCCGTTTTCCCCAGTTCTTACGGGGGAAAGTGAGGCACAGAGAGGGGCTTTCCCCTACCCAAGGTTGCACAGCCAGGAAGTGGCCGAGGTGGGATTCGAACCCAGCTGGGAGTGAATTGTGAGGCTCCTCCTTCAGCGTCGGCTTGGGGCAGGCCTCCCCAGACCGGGGCAGCTTCCTTCCTTCCTTCTCTGCAGCTCTATCCTCCTCTTCCTGTTTACCCGCAGAGAGATTGCTGAAACCCAAGGAGGGCGGGGAGGGTGAAATCCTTCTGTCCCTGGCAGACCCCAAGGGCACTGGGTGCTGGGTTAGGGATGGAAGGGCCTCAGCCTCGTTTTGCAGAGGGGGAAACTGAGGCCCAGAGAGTGTCCAGGACCTGTCCAAGAACATAGACCTGGGATCTGTCTCAGCCGCTGCAGGCACCCACACTGGGTGCTCCTTCCAGGCCACCTTCTGTCTCTGGGCTCACTTTCCTCCTCTGTTGGGGAGGGGTCCGCAGTGTGTGTCTGTCCTGGGATTATTGGGGCGGGTCCCTGGCAGGAGATGGAAAACATGCCCACCTGCCCATCTCAGAGGCTGTCCTGGGAAAGTTCTCCGTCCAGTCCGTGCAAGACCTCCCGGGACCCTGGACATGGTGGCATTCTGGGGATGCAGCCTTTGCGCCGGGAGGCCACTTCCCGGCTGTGTGACCTTGGCAGGTTGCCTAACCTTTCTGAGTCTCAATAAAAGGGGGGTGGTCGGGGCGTTGTGAGGATTCAGAGAGAGTCCAGGTGCCTGGCCAGGTGGCAGAGCTGGTGCACGTCAGTGCTGATGGCCATTCTGGGCGGAAAACCCTGATCACTGCAGGTCCAGCCCCGGGAGAGTGCATGGAGGACAGGTGAGACCCACCCTAGGGACAGGAGCCGGGGCAGGCAGTGTGGCTGGTGAAGGGGGACCCTGGGGACGGCTTTTTGTCCCGACGCCGTGGCCTTGGTGGGGGCTTCTGAGAACATGGACAGGACACTCTGTGTTCTGGATTTCCCCGGTCAGGCTGTCCAGCCAGGCTCTGCAGACCCTCATTCAGTTTCTGCCCAGCTCCCGTGCGGGGCTCCTGGATGGGGTCCTGAGCTCAGGGTCCACCTGTCTGCAGCTAGCTGGACTCTCCTACCGACAAGGGTGGGGGAGGGCTGCTGCTGGGTGCTCCGTGGACCCCAGTGGGCCCGGTGGTCAGGTCCAGACCCAGCCCCACCTCATGGGCCGTGACCACAGGGTGGGGATAGTCATTTTCTCTTCCTGTTCCTGGTCAGGGAATTACCCTCTTACTGGTTATGGAAAAGTCAGAGGACAGGGGGTCACTGTGCCATAGAAGGGGCTTTGAGAATAACAATAATAGCAAATGTTTATGAAGAGCTTACCGTGCATAGCACTTTCGCTACAGTAACCCATTCCACCTGCCCATCAGTCCTGTTGTGTAGGGCCCGCAGGAACTGAGGCACAGAGAGGGTCAGGGGCTTGTCCAGGGTCACAGAGGCAGCGAGTCAGGACCCCACCCAGGTAGTGGGGAGTGGGCAGGGGCTGGAGCCAGAGCGGGAGGGGGGTTTATTCTGGGATGTTGGGGAGGGCAGGCTTGGGGCGGGGGGACCAGTGCAGGGTTGAGGTGTTCGAGCCCCCATGTCCTCTGTGCTCCGACATTCTACAGTGGTTGGGGGGGGGGCGCTGACAGCTGATCGCCACCTGAGGCAAAGAGTCCCTAGACGCCAAGCTGGGGGACGGTGTTCCTGGTAGGGCCGACAGCCTGGGAGGCTTTGGAGAGCTTGGCCTTGGCGGAGCCACGTTCAGGGTGAGTGGTGCGGAGGGCACAGGGTGGAGGAAGCAGCAGGGGAGGAGGCGGGCAGGCGGGCGGGGTGTGCCCCAGAGCTGCCGGGCTGGGGGTGGAGTGTGGACTTTCTCCTGGAGCAGTGGGGACCCACGGAAAGCTGTGGTTGCTATCTGAGGGTTTGTGACAGGATCCCTCCGGCCACCGCAGGATGGGAAAGGGAGGCTGGTGTCGGGGCCGCAGAGCGGTGGGGGATGGCTTTCCTGAGGTTTGTGCCTTAAGGGCCGGGTGGCCAGAGGGAGCCTCTTCCGCTGCACCCAGTCCTGGTCCTGGAGCGAGCTCTGGGGGCCCTGGCTGCCTGTCTCTGCTTATCCAGGAAGCTTGTCTCGTTGGATCTCTCCAGGCTGAGTCCCATTCTCACCCGGGGATTTGGTGACATGGGGCCTCTTGCGGCCCCTCAGATCACCCTGCCCTCCCAGGCTCCCCTCGGCTGTTCACTCAGTCGATCAGTGGGACTTGTGGGCTGCTGTGTGCCGAGTCCCACGCCGTCCTGGGCTCTGTGGGTACAGCAGGGAACAAAACAGGGTGCCTTCACATCACAGCGTTCCCGGGCGCTTCCAGGGGAAGCAGGCAGTCGCCACCCTCAGAGCCTCCGTGGGAGAACTTTCCGGCCCCTCGCGTGAGCATGGAGGTCGCCCACGGGAGGAATCTGCGGCCCAGACGGTGGAGGGTGCTGTTTCTGGGTGACACAGCAAGGTGAAGGCGGAGACAGGACAGAGTCCAGCCTCCTGTCTCTGTCCAGGGTCCCCCACGTCCCCGGTGGGCACAGGCCCTGAGGACAGCGGCAGCTGCGTCCCTGGGGTCGGCAGGCACGGGCCCGGAGCCCTGCCCAGGTGCCCGGCCTCCCCCGCCTCTGGCCTCGACATCTCTGCATCTCTCGGTACTGGTTAAGGGTGGTTTGGGCAGCTGCTGGGCTCAAGGGCAGATGTGAAATTAGAATCTTCAACAGAAATGGTGACAGGCCTGTTCACCTCGTTTCCAAGCCCGGATCTGGGAGCTGCTGGGGGCTGTGTGCCGGCTCTGCCCCCCCGGGGCCTGGGCTGCGCCCTTTCCGGGGCCTCTCTGGGGGGTCCTTTGTCCTCTGAGCTGCGGCTCCTCATGCCTTTCTTGGCCCTTTACATCAGGCTTCTGTGCAAAGCTGCCCACCACGTGGTGGGCAGAACCCTAGGCCAAGGTGACACACCAGAGGTTTGAGTCATGTGACTTGTCCTGAAGGCCCCTCCTAGTCAGGAACCTGCACCACCCCAGCCTCCCTGGCCCCGAGGACCCCAGTCCCTGGTTGGTGAAGGTTCCCTTGCCTCCCACCCTCGGGGTGTCTCAGTTGCGGTCACCTGGCCCTGTGGGCCTGTGACACAAGCAGGGGGCCACGATGGCCTCAGAAGGTCCTTCTTAGTGCTGAGTATTTGATGGAGGGTCACGCAGCGCCTCAAGCTTCTAGATATCATCTTCCTGTGTGAGTGTTAAATCTGTGATCTTGTTTGGTGAGGGGGTAGGCCGGTAGCGCTGCCCCATCTTACAGTCGCGTAAGCTGGGGTGCAGCGTCCTGACGAAGGTCACCTGGAGTCTGGTGCTGGGACGGGGCAGAAGTGTGGCTGTGAGCACGTTCTGTGTGCCGGGCCGGCCCTGGGGGGTCCTGCACTTGCATTGGGGGCCAAGCTGTGTGGCTGTTAACACCCCCATTTGACAGGGGGAGATGGGCACAGTGAGCTTAAGCCCACGGCCCTCAGCCTTTGAGCCAGTAGGTGCGGAGCCGGGGTCTGAGCCCCCTGAGCCTGGTTCCGACCCACTGGCTGCTTTGTGCCCTCTGCCACTCCACCCCAGGGGGTGGGAACCGTGGGAGCTGCTGTTCCTCTGGGCCCGGAGCCCGTGCTCAGACCCTGCCCCACCTGGGGCCCAGCCCTTGGGGGTCCTGCCCTGTGGGCGTGCACACACGCTGCTGGGCAAGAGGCGTCTGTTCCAGAGCCTTGGAAAGGATGCAGCTGGGTTCTTGCCTTGCTCTTGGTGGCCCTGTAGTGGACGAGCGCCTCCCGAGGCCCCTCACCACCCTACGTGTCCCCTCCGCCCGCAGGTGCCGTGGCCAGGCGGGATCTGTGCTTGGACCAGGCTGTGGTGTTCATCGAAGACGCCATCCAGGTGGGCGGCGCCTGCTCCCAGCGGCTTGTCCCTGGGGCTCGTGGGGACTGCACGATGGCTGCCCCACTGGCCCCTTCACTCCTGCCATCCTGGGGCCAGGGCTGCGGTTGCTGGGCCGTGTGGTCATTGTGGCTGCGATGACTGGGCTTTGGGGCATGGTCCCCTCGAGTCCCCCTTAAGGAGACATGTGCTGGGTGCTCTTCTGTGTCCCTCGTCCCTCATTTCACTGATTCACCACCTGCCGAGGGCCTGTCGTGTGCTGCCCTGATCTCGGTCCCGTGAAAGATGCCCAAAGGTGGCAAGACCTTCCCCTGCCTGCAGACGACACACAGGCTTAATTAGGGAAAGAGACTGTAGAAGCCACCAGTGCCCCGCTTGGGGGATGAGGCTGGGGGCGTCCTGCATGGTGACACAGCTGAGGTGGGGTGGGGTCAGCCTTGCACAGAGGAGGAGAGAGCCTCACAGACAGGGCACAGCTGTGCATCCAGCCAGCAAGTGTCCGTCCACCTACTGGCCCTGGGGAAACCTTGCAGCTTGGGAGGGTCTGACCCTGCTGGGTCCCGACGAGCCCCTGGTCCCTGTACTGAGTGGAGGTGAACCCTGCGATCCCCAGCCTGTGTCCCCACCTCGGGCCTGTCGTGGGTGAGAGGGGTGCCCTGCACGGGGCTGGCTGTGCTGTGTGGCACGGAGGGAACCCTCACGTGCCTCGCATGACCGTCACTTCCAGTATCGCTCCATCAACCACCGCGTGGACGCCAGGTCTCTGTGGCTGTACCGACGGTACTACTCCAGCACGAGCCAGTGGTGAGAGTGCACGCACGATCCGCGGGGCTCCCGCAGCCGGGCCTGGGGAGGGGGGTCTCGGGGGGCAGGCAGGCTCCCCTCCCCGCCGTCTCCCCTCCTTATCGGAGCAGAGCCCGGCCCCTCTGTGGTGAGGGTTCCTTTCCAGAACCTTCCGGCCAGCCACGGCAATTGAGTTGTGCGCCGATACGTGTTATCTGAACACACACACGAGTGGCCACGGAGCAGGAAGTGTGGGCTCTAGCCTTTGGACCCTTCCCGGCATCCCGCCTGCTCCTCTGCTTCTTTGGCCCCGGAGTGTGGCTGGTTCTTTTGCCTTTTGACCAGTTTCGGTCCCTTTTCCAGGACTCTGAGCTTCACCATTTTCTTGATCCTGGCTTTGGCTTTTATCGAGACCCCCTCGTCACTCACCAGCACCTCTGACGTGCGCTACCGCCCGGCCCCCTGGGAGCCGCCCTGCGGCCTGACCGAGGGTGTCGAGGCACTCTGCTTGCTGGTCTTCGCGGCTGACGTCTCCGTGAAGGTGAGGGGGCTGCACAGGTGCTGAGGTTGGGACCCGCGCCCTCCCGGCCCGGCTGCTGCTTCCTGGGTTTACTTTTCGCGCTCCTGGAGCAAGCTGCCTGTCCCACTGTGCGCCACGGAGCAGAGGCCTAGGCTGCCTCCTGGACGGCTCTCCCCCCTCCCAGACCACAGATGGGGGACAGCCGAGCCATCGGGGGCGCACAGCCTTGCGGGACCCCGGGAAAGAGTGGCCGAGGGTCTGGCAGTGCCTCTGTGGGGAGAGACCCCCGCTGAACAACAGGGGACCGGGCGTCTCTCCATGGCCTACGCTCCCGCCCTGACAGAGGAGAAGCCCGGAGGGGAAGGGCTGCTGTCCCACCCCCGGCCGTGTGCAGCTCTGGCTTCCTGACGCAGGTCCTTCTAGAAGCTGGAGGTGGGCCCTGCCTTGCTTGCGTGAGCAGAGCTGTGTCAGGGCTTCAGAGCTGTAGTGACTTCCCATTGAGATGCAGGGTGTACCACTGGCCACGCCTTCTGTCACTTCTGACAAACAACAGCGATTCGCTGCTCCCGCCCGGCCCACGTGCACGTCCACACCCTGCCTGCAGGGCACCCGTGTGTGTGTGTGTGTGTGTGTGTGTGTGTGTGTGTGTGTGTGTGTGTGTGTGTGTGTGACTGAGGGCCCAAGCAGTTTCTTATTTCTTCCTTTTTAGCCTATAATGTGCTTAGGAGGTCTGGGGGCTTTTAAACTGGAACTGAGACTGGGTAGAAGTTCTCATTAGCCTGTTTGGAATGGTTGGTCCATTTGGGAAGTCTCGAAAGGTGAGAGAGAGCACGTGTTTTATCTGCAAGCTGTGACCTCCGGCGGGGGTCAGTGATGGGAAAGGGCAGTTAGGTGCGCCGAACAGGTGACGAACTCCCGCCTTCCCAAGGCACGTCCCCTGCGCATCTGGTCAGATTCCTAGGTGTTTCCGGAACGATTCCTAGGCACAAGCTACAGTGGTGGTTGGGTAGGCAGGACAGGCAGGGACCCCGTTACCCGTGAGGACACGGGCGCAGCCGGTCAGTGCGGAGCCCGGGGTCACGGGCTGCCCGGGGTCACCCGCAGGCTGGGCGAGGACCGTGGGCCTTCTGACTGTGGCTCAGATTCCTGCTATGAGTCCCGCGGGGACCGTGCTGCTCGCTGAGGCTGCCTAGCGCCCGCGTGCATCACAGGCCTCAGATTGACTGCCCGGCCGGGGTCTGTGTGGCCACCCCCCGGCTCAGCCGCGTCCCTCTTGCAGAGCTACCTGGTTGGGTGGGCCCAGTTTCGGAAGAACCCCTGGCTGCTGGCCTACCTCGTGGTGCTGCTCGTGTCTCTCGTGGACTGGACCGTGTCGCTGAGCCTCATTTGTCAGGAGGTAGGTGGTGAGGCGACTCTGAGGGGGGCGGCGGGGAGCTCTGGGGGTTGGGGGGACGCAGCTGCCCAGGGGAACGGTGGGCGGGAGTCCCGAGGCCCTGCATCCGTCTGGCCCACCTGCCCGGCTCTGCCAGCCCCCCAGAGCACGTCAGTCACCACGGTCCAGGGAGCTTGTCCCCATCCAGCAGATGAAGGCACTGAGGCCTGGGGGAGGTACAGGGCCCTGGGGGCGAGTTCCGGGGCTCCTGCCCTGCCTCAGCCGAGCTGGCAGCCCCCAGCCTTGCTGACGACAGCATCTTTGTTCCCCCCGAACGCCCGGAAGCATCGCCCTGTGATTTGATAGAGCAGAGCTGGGAGCAGTCGGTTTGGGGACATCCTGAGCCATCAGGGCTGGTTGGGGAAGCACCCATCGGGTGCTTTAGTAGAGAGAATTTAACATCGGGCCTCAGACAGGGGATGAGTGAGCAAGAAATCGAGAAGGGGGCCTGGCGAACACAGACCTGCAGGCGGCAACCGCCCTGGCCCCCAACCTGGGGCTAGGGGAGGAAAGGAGGGAGATTGGGGTTATGGAACCTGGAAGCTCAGGGGAGGGGCTCCGAGAGCTGGGACCCTGCCCGCTGGGGACGGGGTGCTGGCTCCTCCAGGAGGTGCGACCACGATGCTGATTCTGGGGGTGCCGGAGGAGGGGGATACTGGACGCCCTGGGTGCTGCCGGCGGGAGAATCAAGGTGACGGGAGACAGCGGGTCCCCAGCCCGTGCCTCCCGCCTCCTTCCCGCTAGGCAGGGGCGGCCGATGAAGGAGAGGTGTCAGCGGCGGGTCCTGGCCCAGCTCACAGCAGGGCTGCAGGGCGGTGGAGGGCGCAGTGCCCCCTGCAGCCCCCGTGCCTCCGCCGTGGCCCTGTAGGAGCGCGCCAGCACATGCTTCTCCCCGAGAAGGTGCTGCCATCTTCGTACCAAGGAGGAGGCCCTCACCCGCCCCCAGAAAGCGGACAGACACCAGCCTAACCACCGCCGGCCCTACTTCTGAGTGACCGTCTCATGTCACCTGAGCACTTGTCACCTTAAGGCTGGATTGTGAACCTCAGCACACCAAGGGGCCTTGCGTGAGATTAGGAAGGGGGGGGGAAAGGGGGCCACTGCTGGATACAAACTTGTGTCTGTGTAACTGGTCACGAAGACCCGCAGGCCTTGTGCGGTTAGTGGCCCAGGAGCCCAGCTGCCCCCGCCCCAGCCCCACATGCCTTGGGTCCCCTTGTACGGGGACCCAGACTTTCCTTCCCGAGGGGCCTGGGTCCTCGGTGATCCTGGCTTTTTATTACTGGAGTTTGGTGATAATTTTTCATGTTGGACGCAGACCTCCCTGCCCCTCTGGGCAGCAACATCCCAATCTGTCCTTGGTAATTGGAGCTTTTTTGCCCGCACTGGCCCCCAACCATCTTTTCATGAACAGTTGTGGTCCAGCCCAGTGGGCCCAGCGTGCGTCCCTGGTAGAAGCATCTCGGGAGCGGATGCTTCCGGACCAGCAGGGCCCGGGATTGTGGGGTGGGGAGTGGTGTCGCTGCTCCCATCTTGTCCTAGTGCTCAGAGCCTCTGCTGGTTTTCCCACCCCACGAAGGGCTGTCCCCCTCACCGCCCCCCCCCGGCCCCGCCTCAGGGCCACCAGGCCCTCCCACAGGCCAGCTGCTTCAGGGTAGGGCCATGGTAAGGCCGGTGGGAGCTGTGGGCTGTGCCCGGGTTGGATGCAGCATTGGTCCTGAGGCTCAGACAGTGGTCCAGGGAGAGGCATGGAGGGCAGGGCAGGCAGAGCCCATAACCCCCGCCTGCATGTCCTTTGGGGACAGCTGAGGGCCTTGCTTGAGGGGAGGGACTGGTGGGTCCCCGCGGGGGCCGACTGGGGGCCGGCTCTGGGCTCTGCTTCTGGCAGGGTGGGCCCCCAGTAGTGGCCTGGGTGGGGGGGTCCATGTGGTTGGCCCCGGGCGTCACCCCCGTCCCTGCTCTGTGGCCACTTTGCCTGGGGCCTGTGGAGATCGGTGCGGGGTGGCCAGGGGAGAGGCTGAGGACGTCCACAGATGTGTCATCTGTCCAGAGAGCCTCCTCCTGCTGCCTCGTGGTGGGGGCACTGTCTGCCCACCCACACGTGTCCTCTCGGACGGTCTCGTCCCCAGACGCCCAGGCTGTTCTTTCCATGGCCCTGACCCCCTGGGAGTCATTACCTTTCTGGTCCGTACAGGGTGGACCCTGCCCTCTGTAAAGCTCCCCCTGTGGGACCGTCGCTAGGGGACTTTCCCGTGGAGGTTGTAACACCACACGCCGTCCACTTCTGGCTGGGACTGGCCCATCACCCAGAGCCGTCTGCACACCAAGCCCAAGGTGCTTCTCCGTGGCCAGCTGCTGGTCTTCAAGAGCTCCCCCGGCCTTGGGGCCTGCAGGAGGACCGGGGCCTCTGACCTGCTCCAGTCTGGTCTTCCCTGTCCTTTTGCACCTGATGGAGTCCTGCTTCCCCGGCCTTGTGGCTGGAGGGCCAGGTCACATGGTCCGCTGGTCAGCTGGTAGGCTGTACTCATGGCTGCCATGGCTGTTTCTCGTAAGAGACTAGTTCTCTGCGGATTAGTTGGTAGCTTCTTTCTAAAGGCTCAGAGGCCTAGGCTGTGATTCTCAGTGTGATTTAAACCTCGCCAGGGGCTTAGCTGGCACTGGGCTGGCTCTCCTTGCAGGCAGGTCACGTGGGAACGTCTTCCCACCCTTCACATGTGTTCCCTGCATCTGTGGCAGTGATGTGGCCCCAGCCATCGGGAAGGCCCTCGGTGGGTTGGGTTGGGCGGGGTGACTGCATCTGGAAGAAGCCGTGCTCTGGTCTGTGTCTGACTACAGGCGAGGGCCCAGCACCCGGGGAGTGGATGCGGCTGGACCTCTAGCTCCTGCTCAGCCTGGGGGACGGGCTAAAAGACTCCCGATATGGGCCCCGAGACTGGAGCTTTCGCCCAGGGGCAGCGAGCGGGTCGTGGGTGAGCTGGGGCCCTGGTCCCTCAGCCTGGGAGTGGGGCAGACCCCTGAGCCTCGCCCGTTCACTGCCGTTTCCTTCTCCCTTCTCAGTCCTGTCGGCAGCCGGGGCCCCTTCTGAGGGCGAGTGCAGCCTGGGGAGGCTGAGTGAGTCCTTGGGACGCTCACGCTGCAGACATTCTGAGGGCCTACTGTGTGCTGCTGCTGGCGGGGCCTCGTTCTGTTGTGAGAGGGGCTGACGGTACCAGGAAGCACCAGATGTGTGCGGGGGGGGGGGCGAATATCGAGGCGAGTGGCGAGAAGGAAGGTCGCCCATGCAGCGCTGGAGGTGGCACTGATGGCCAGACGGAAGGGCCCGGTGCGAGCAGCCCGCTGAGCGGGTGGGGGGGGGCGGGGATGGCGGTGCCGAGTGCGGCGGCCAGTGGGCCAGTGGGACGGGGAGGGGTGGGTGCCCTGGGCCTCCAGGCAGCCCCGGAGGGCTGGGCCGGGAGGCGACTCTATCAGCCTCTCGTTTC
Source organism: Delphinapterus leucas (assembly GCF_059928025.1). Lineage (NCBI taxonomy): Eukaryota > Metazoa > Chordata > Mammalia > Artiodactyla > Monodontidae > Delphinapterus > Delphinapterus leucas. Next base: position 4,438,598 of record NC_143135.1, on the reverse strand, counting down.
TGAGACAAGACCTCCATTAGGACGCGTCTGGAGTTGAGAGCTTGGGTTGGAGATTGAATGTGTTGTGACCCTTAAAATCCCAAGGACGGACATGTTCCCTGAGGCGTGAGGCCAGAGGGTGGGGAGGAGGGGGCGCAGGGCGTCCAGCGCATGGTCGGGCACAGAGGAGGCGGCCGGGGCGCAGGGCGGGGCAGCTGCCAATCCTGGCAGGAGGATGGGAGGTGACCTTGGGCTCAGAGGCCTGGCGGTCACCGCAGGTGGGTCCCCTGCCCTTGGACAGGAGGACAGATTGGCTGGGATGGGAGCGGGAAACGGGTGAACAAAGGGGCAAGTGTCATTTTGGTTGCGAGTGGCAGGTTGTGGAAACACGTGGTGTTTGTGTCCACGTGGGGGAGGGAGGAAGGGCCCCCGAGGGGAGCCTCTGAGAGGCCGGGGTCCTGAGCACAGGAGGAGGGCTGTTTGACTGTGACAGGAGGGAGGAGAGGAAGGAGTGTGTGTGTGTGTGTGTGTGTGTGTGTGTGTGTTCACGTGTGTGTGTGAGTGGAGGTGTGGGGTTCCTGCTCGGTTTCTGTGCACCTGTGCTGGAGGCTGAGGCCCGGAGCCGAGCAGAGGGGCTGGGGGCTGCGGAGAGGAGGCCTGAGGAGCCCCCAGAGGGCAGGACAGCCAGCTTCACAGACACGTGCAGGGCGCCCGGCCGCGGCCAGAGTAGGAGCTGGGTGCCGGAGAGGCACGCTGGTCGCCCCCCTTCCCCGGTGCTGGCAGGTCTGGGGGCTGGGGTTCCAAGCTGGGCCCCGGGAGGGAGCGGGGAGGGTGTTGAGCCTGTGGGGTCAAGGCCGGGCACACTGGGAGCCCGCAGACAGCCGGGGCCGGGGCCGTCCTCGTGCAGAGCATCGGGCCTCTGGGCCCGCGTGCCGTCTGCCAGCCCGCAGTGGCTGTGCTCAGGGTCCCGGGTCCTGGTCTCTTCCAGCCCGTGCGGGTGCGCCGGCTTCTGCGCCCCTTCTTCCTGATGCAGAACTCCTCCATGATGAAGAAGACGCTCAAGTGCATCAGGTGGTCACTGCCAGAGATGGCCAGGTGGGCTCTGGTGTCAGGTGGGCTGGCAGAGTGGGGCGAGGGCTCCCCTCCCGTGATCTGGGGAGGCCGGTGGGTGGGCGTTTGGGGGTCTCTGTCTCACACTCAGGGCAGCCCCCTAAATGACCTTGCTTTGAGCCCCACCCCCTGCTCCATTCTGCGGGCACTTCCCACCTTGGCTCTGACCCCTCCCCTCCCCGCCATCCCCCACCCCACCCCCATGACTCACGTGGACGACCCTTCCCCGTCCAGCCCGGGTTAATGGAAGTGGCCTTTCCCCTCAGAGTCCGGGGGTCCTGGGACACTGCCTCTCCCGGGCCCCTGGGACACACCCTGGGCGGGAGGGCGGCAGGTCTGGGGCGGAGCAGGGACCTGGCCCAGGGCCTCGGCTGCGGGGAGGCCCCTGCGCGGCCAGGTCGGTTGTCCCGGAGCCCGCGCGCCCGGCGCTGAGTGCCACTCTCGCCGCAGCATTGGGCTGCTGCTGGCCGCCCACCTGTGCCTCTTCACCGTGTTGGGAATGCTGCTCTTCCCCGGCGAGAAGGTACCGTGCTCTCTGCTCCCTGCCCTGTTCCCAGCCGCGCAGGCTCCCTGCGGGGTGACGGACAGCGCCGCCCCGAGTTAATCCGCCAGGTCGTTCTCTGGCAGGCAGAGATGGGGACCAGGTTAGGCTGCCCGCCCACCTCGCCACCAGGAGGTCAGCAGGGCCCCCCCCCCTGGAGCCCAGGCGTCTTTCTTCAAGCGGCCGCGTCTCCAGGGCGTCTGGCTCCTCGGCTCTGCCTGGCCGCCTCTTCATCCCCTTCCCAAGCCCCCCCTCTCCTGGGCCGGTTGCTTGGCCAGGGCTGTACCTCACTTAGATGGAGGCCCCTCAGACTAGCCATCAGGATGGCCCCTCTCACCGCCCCTGCCCGCCTCTCCAGAGGGCACCTCCCACCACTTCCTCCCCTCCCCGCGTGGGCCCCCTCCCTCCCAGCGCCTCACTGCTTCCCAGCCCCTGGCAGCTTGTTGCTGTGCGGAGGTGTCACCCGTGGGGCCTGCCTTGCATCTGCCGTCCCGTGTTCTTTCCTCATGTCCCGGCCGGGGTCACCGTCCTCCTCAGGGCGGGGCTGTCGTGCGCCTCTGTTCTGGGATCCTGCCCGGTGCTTGGCCAGGGCTGGTCTGCAGTGAGTTTGTGGCAACACTTGGGGGTTGTGGCCGTGCTGCCCGTGAGGGAAGACGAAGACCATCCCTCAGACCCCCGGGGAGGAGTTACGCTTCGCGCGTGCGCGTGTGCGTGTGTGTGTCTCTGTATATCTCTGTGGGTGCTGTGTGTGTGTGTGTGTGTGTGTGTGTGTGCGTGTCTGGGTGTTGGGGGCACCTAGGCTGTGAGGTGTGGGACTGGCTAACAGACTCTCAGGCCCCGCGTGTCTGTCCAGTGACCCTGCTGTTCGCGGAGCCCAGGACAGGGTGGGTGGGTGCACTGGGCACGGGGTGCTGGGGTGGGCCTCTGACCTGGGAACGCTGAGGGTTCCAGGGTGTCTGCTAGAGGGCTGGCCCTTGGGCGGCAGCCGGGAAAGCGGCTTTGCAAGGCTCCCCAAGTGATCAGGTGGTTTTGTATGTCTGGGCGCCACGCCTTCCACCCACACTGGGTGGAAGGCACACGGCACGGCGTGTGGAGAGTCTGGCTGAGAGCCGGCTGGCTGGCCCCCGCGTGGGCCCTCTCTGTGTCTAGGCTGTGATGCTCTCTGCCAGGCTGGCCGAGAGCTGTTCACCCGCTGCAGTGGCTGGTGTCCGTGTGGGTGTGTGGCATCCCCGGACGCTGGCCCTCGGGCCCGGAGGTCCTGCGTTAGGTCCTGTCCGGCCTCAAGCTCAGAGCCCGCTGGGAGGCGATGGGGAGGTGCGAGTCTGGGGCTGCTGAGCCTCGGTGGGTGGTCCTGGCTTGCTGGGTCCCGGGCCTGGGCTTTGGTGGCCTAAGGCCCGGACGGCACCTCAGCGCTGCCACGTCCGTTCCACAGGATGACAGGCGGGACAGGCAGCGGCTGACCTACTTCCGCAACCTGCCCGAGGCTCTGACCTCCCTCCTGGTGTTGCTCACCACCGCCAACAACCCTGATGGTGCGTGACCGGGAGGGTGGGGCTGGGCTAGGGGCCCTGTTGGGTGGGGGCGGGGTGGGGGGCGGAGTCAGCGCTGAGCCCGAGAGCCCAGCTCAGGGGGTGGGAGCCCCTAAGGCCTTTTTGTGGAGAGCTGGGGAACCCAAGTGTGATGCTGGAGCCTCCCTCCTACCTTCCTTTCCTTCTTGATTTTCTTTTTCTCTTTTTCTAGTTTCCCTTCTCTCTCCGACTTTTTCCCTTTTTCTTCCCTTTTCTTCCCAATTTTCTTTCTCTGTTCCGTTCTCCTCTTCCCCTTGTTGTCTGTGTCCTGAGAAGCTAGAGGTGGACCGTGTTCTTTGTGTGGTGATGGATCAAGCTGTGCTCAGCGGGGCCCTTGGTGGTCTCCTCTTGGCGGCCCAGCCGTGGGGTGAGGCTTGGCCGCACCGCGTGTCAGAGGCCCTGGGGTCTCCGGTGGCTGTGACGCTCACCGTGTCAGGGTTGCTGTTGGGGCCTCTGTTCGCTCGGGCTGGGGATGTGGCCAGGATGGGGTGGTCATGGTCCTCTGGGGCCCAGCTGTGGCCTGGCCGCCCTGGCTGAGGCCTTTCATCGTGGGCTCGGATGGTCACTGACCATAGAGACCCTCCCAGGAGGGTAGCCACTGGCTTTCATACCTGGGGAGAGCTGTGCTCGGGACGCTGAGCACCATCCCCACGTGTCCTGTGAGTCCTCGAGTCACCCAAGGGAGAGCTGAACTTTCAGTCTGGGAGGCATGGTCATGGGGAAGCCTAGAGGATGAGCATCCTTGAAAGGTAGTGAGTTCCCTGTCCCCGTGGGTGTGCAAGCAGAGGCGTGAGGAGCAGAGTTGGACAAGAAGACCTCCCAGCTCTCCTAACACAGGGCCCTCCTTTCTGTTGAGAAGGCAGTGGTGTGAGGCAACGAAGGGAATCAGACTGGACACTGGATCTGTGGGTGTGTTTTATTTCCTTTAATTTCTTTCAGTGATGATTCCTGCCTATTCCAAGAACCGGCTCTACGCCATCTTTTTCATAGCCTTCACCCTGATAGGTGAGTCTGGGCAGGTCTGCAGGGTCACATGGGGCAGACGAGATCCCGAAAACTCGGGGCTGGGTGTACTCCCCAGACCCCGCAACTTCACCTCAGTGGACCCCCTGACCCTGTGACCGCACCTTGGTGGGACCTCCCCAGTCCTGTAACTTCATCTCTCTGTGGCCCGTCCGTGGTTTTCATTCTGTGACCACCGATGACTTGTCCTCAGTGCCCCTGCTGGGCAGGCCAGGTGGCGCCCCCATCCGCAGACGAGGCCCCCAGGCCCCAGGCCCTGTCTCTGCCCATCCGGGCCTTTCTCGCTGCTCACCTTCTTGCTATGCCCGTGTCGACCCTCTGGGCCCCCAGCGCTGGTGATCCTTCCAGACTCTGCCCCTGCCCGTGTGCTCACCGCTCACCATGGCCTTTTCCTCTCCAAGGGAGCTTGTTTCTGATGAACCTGCTGACGGCCATCATCTACAATCAGTTCCGGGGCTACCTGATGGTGAGCTGAGCTGCCCACCCTGCCCGGCTGTGAGGGGAGCTGTCCCTGGAGACCTGGCGGGAAGCTGACCAGCGGGGGGCCAGGGGGACAGGGTCCGCAGTGGCCTCAGCATTGCCCCGGCTCCCTCTTGTGGGTGAGGGGGACTGGGCCCATCCTCCCTCCCTGCCCCCCAGGAGGTGCTGTCCCCAGCGCCACCCTGGGGTCCCTCCCCTGCCCCGCCTCCTCTAGAGGGAGCTGCAGTTTTCTTGCAGTGACTCCCAAACCCACCTTGCAGGGGGGCCAGGGACCCCAAATCTGCTGAGAAGAAACGCATACCTTAGTGAATTACACAGCGAGTGGCTATCGGCAGGACCAGCCCTTGTTGTCGGGGATTGTCCCTCTGATGCCCATGGGGCAAGGAGGTGCTCCCCAGGCTGCCGGTGGGCAGGGGCTGCCCGGGGACAAGGGGCTGGGCGGCTGGGGAGAGGGCTGAGCCGAGCGCCTCAGAGCCATACCCTTTGCAGAAGTCTCTGCAGACCTCACTGTTGCGGAGGCGCCTGGGCATCCGGGCTGCCTACAAGGTCCTCTCGTCCACGACGGCAGAGGGAGAAGCCCACCCCGAGGGGTGAGTGTGGGGCTCCAGCCCTCTTCCCCTGGGGCTGCCCTGTGGGGAGGTGTTCACGGGGGGGGGGTGTTTCCTGAGCACCCACTCTGTGCCGAGCTCCCTGCTGGCAGCAGGTTGCAAGGCTCCTTTGGGATCACGAAGACGTCCCTGGGCTCCAGGGTTTCTTTCCATGGTCCTTGCGTCTGAGTTAACTCGTGTGTCCTCGTGACCCACTGGAGATCCCTGGCTGGTGAGGGGCCGTGTGCTCTGACCTTCCCCCCTCCATGGGCACCCTTCCCACACCCTGGTGCTGTGACTCGTGTCACACATCGGGACACACATCGACTCTGCCGCCTGGCTTGGAGGCCGTGTCACTGGGGAAGCTTCAGTGCCCCCTGCTCGTTAGCCACGGGGCCTGTCGGATTGCACCCCTTTCCCAGCTTCAGCTGCTCCTCTCTAAGGTGGAAGATGAGGTCTCGGGGTTTTGGACACAGGAGGACCATGAGGCGCTCCTTCTTGGAGGCCCTGTCATCGCCCAGGGCTGCTCAGGCCAGAGGTTGGGGCGCCCAAGGGTGCTGAGCTGGCTGGGCTCACGGTGGGGCGTTTTCCCCACAGAGTCGGGGTGAAGCCCCAGGACTTCCTGCAGGTGCTTCAGAAAGTCCAGCTGGACAGTGACCACAAACAGGCCATCACGGAGGTACCGGTCCCCCTGCCCCCCGCCTTCCCCTGCCAGTGCCTCTGGGCTCTGGGCGTCAAGTGGGTGTCATTTCGGATCAGCCGGGCTGGCGCAGTCTGGGTGGGGCCGGGGGCAGCTCCCCCCTCCTGCCCTCAGCCCAGCTGCTCCGTTGACCTGTGCTTTCCTGCTTTGCAGAAGCTGCATTCCCGCAGTGGGGACCTGCTGTCAGCTGACGAGTTTCAGAAGCTCTTCGATGAGTTTGACAAAAGGGTGATTAAAGAGGTAACGGGCCAGACTGGAGTCACCTGCCCAGTGCCAGGGCCACCCAGGGTTAGGGGGAAGTCCTCGGTGTCTGATGGCATTGATCATCTGGGTCACGCTTAGTGACCATTGCCAGGACTTGCCTTCCCAGGGATTCTGGTCCTTAGGATGATACGTGGGAACAGAGATGGTGTGGCTCTTGGGGAGATTTTGTTGACCTATGAAATTCACAGACCACAGGGACTGTTGTCTTGACCCAGAGGAACTTTCCAAACAGTTTTCTCCGTCTCCGTGATAGACTTTTATCCTCTTCCCATGTGTCCTAACCTGCGAGGTTCCTGAGTTTGTCTAAAACCTTTGTTTGTTGTCCTTGACACTGAGTTTTAAAGTTACCAAATGGGCCTCAGCATCCAGCTCAGTGCTGTGTCCATAAGACCCTGGACCGCCTGCATTTTACGTAGCAGGTTTCTGGGAGGCGGGGGCGCGGGGTGGGGTAGGTGAGGGGGGTGGCAGAGGTGCTGAGAGACAGCCAAGCTGTTCACAGGCAGACCGTGGGAGCAGTGGAGGGGGCTGCCACTGCAGCCACTTGGCCTTGAGAGGGCCAAGCCGGACTCGAACGGGGATTGAAGTGAAGAGGTGGAATCAGATATCTCCTGCTGATCGGACTCCTAGCAGCTCTGTGTCACCGCTGAGTCAGTCAGCTCAGCTTCTGTAACAAATACCACAGCCTGGAGGTGCTTAAGTAACACGGCTTATTATCTCCCAGTCCCAGAGGCTAGAAGTCTGAGATCCTGGTGTGGGCAGGGCTGGGTCCTCCTGAGGCCTCTGTCCCTGGCGTGTAGACAGCCGTCTTCTCACTGTGTCCTCACAGGGTCGTCCCTCTGTGTGTCTCTCTGTCCCGGTCTCTTCCTCTTATAAGCACCCCAGTCACGTTGGACTAGGGCCCCACCCCAGTGACCTCATTTCCCCCTAATTTCCTCTTAGGAGACCCTGACTCCAAATACAGTCACATCTGAGGTTCTGGGGGTCAGGATGTCAAAATTTTGGGGGATACATCTTAGCCCACAACAAAGGTCAGCTTCTCCAGGTCTTGTGGTCAGCCTCTGTGGCCTCAGGCCCCGGTCAGAGGTGGTTTTCCTAAGAACATGTTTTCCTGAGGTCTTTCCAGGTCACCTGGAGGCAGGCCCTGCTAGGCCTGGAGCTCTGGGCGGTGCGTCCGTGGCATGTCTGTTGTCAGCAGCATCCTCATTGTGGCACCCTCGGGACATGGGAGTTGGTAGTAGGGACACACAGGCGGACACTTTGTATGTTAGTGCATGTCGCACCTCTCTTGGGAAGAGGCTAGGCAACAGTGTCTGCTTCCAGGTGACTCGAAGGAAATAGTAAGTATGTGCCATCAGATGCAGATTTTGCAGAAACTGTGGCACTGGGTCCTCAAACGATAGAAGATCAGGAAGCACCTTTCTAGATGATGCCCCTCATCCTGGGGCAGGAGGTTTGCTGGGCCCAGGACGCAGCTCTCGGCAGCTGTCATGCGATCCAGCCCTTTTACGGGTTCAGGCTGACCTGGGCAGGAAGACATCTGGGAAGGCGGGCTCCTTTCTCAGGGTTCGCTCGGTGGGGTCCACTGGGCCAGCCAGGCTCTCCCTGGGCACTTGCCTGCTGGCCTGTAGGATGCTGCTGGGTCCGGGTCTTCCAAAACCGACTCTCCCTTCGTCTTCTGGCATCAGGATCTGATGATATCAAAAAGGAGGTGCTGTGGTTGTGACTGGCAGAGCAGGGCACATGCTGGGCACAGACTCAGGGATGGTCTAACACGCAGGCCACGCCCCTGCCCTAACCACGCCCCTGCTCTGGCCATGCCTTTCCCAGTGTGGTCCATGCGATGTTCTCTCTTCTCACAACTCCCTGGGTCTAAAGTCCAGAATTGTGATTTGAGGTGGGAGTTTGGGTCCTAGAGGTTTGGGGAGCTGTGGTGTTCTTGCCTTGGTTTTATGACAGCCTCTTACAGGGGGGCAGGCAGGTGCTTCACGGATTGTTAGCGTGTGGGGGCTGGTCCCAGGTGCCCTGGCAGCCTGTGAATTTGGAATCGCTGCTGGAGAGAGGCATGCTGCAGGCAGGCTGATACCAGGAAAACGTGAGCCTTCCACGAGAGCCCTCCCGTGTGTGGTCAACCCCTGTCCATCAGCCTAGCCTCCAGTACTGGTCGGTTCTTGCTAACTGGTTGTAGAGAAGGCACTGTGCCAGCTTCCAAAAGTCTGTTTTTCTTTTAATAAGAAGCTTTTTGGGTTAAAAGCATAGCAGTCATTCATTATAGGTAGTAGAGAAAAATAGAAAACCCCACCCAGCTGTCCCCCTTCCCAGAGACAACCACTGAAATCATTTCAAGGTCTGTTATTTCTTGATAACAAGGTAATCTATGAGTCCATACTTCTTGTAACCATTTAAACATCATGGATAATGCTGATATCTCTCTTGGCCAATATATCAGTCTGGGTCCAAGCAGGAGACAGAAACCACACAGTGGGTTTAGCAGGGCAAGTTTAACATTAAGAAGTGTCAACTGTGATGAAAGAGTAACTGTAAGATACGAGGAAACTCTGCGGTACCTGAGGGGTGAGGGAGATGCCTGAGGAAGAGTAGAGTTGGGAGGGGGCGTCTTCCCCAAGGCCAGGGTTCACACTCCCTTGGAGAAGTTGTGGTCCAGCCCACAGGGTGACAGAGACGTTTGCCGGTTTGCCCGGCCTGGAGCTGGTCTGCAGTCACTGGGCAAGCAGGAAGCCACCCTCTGGGGTGCAGCAGGGATGGGTGCGGGTGCAGAGGGAATTGGTACCTAATTCTCTCTGCACCCGCACCGTACTAGTGTGGGCAGGTGCCTCTGGGCACCAGTTCCCACGTGGAGGACTGTGGGAAGATTGGGAACGTTCACTGGGTAAGGCTGTGGCTGTTTGTCACCGAGGGACCATGCGTCTGAGTGTGGGGCTGGGTCAGATCTCCATGGGTGTCCTCATGCCACTTGAGATGTGGCTATCGTGACAGAGAAGCTGAGTGTTTAATTTGATCGGATTTAAATTTAAATCAAGTGGCCACGTGCAGTGAGCGGCCCCTGCGTGGGACAGCGCAGGCGCGGCCCATCTCATTCTGCGGTGACCGCCCTGCGCCTCTGTCCTGGCTCTGTGGGGTGCCGAGCATGGGAGTGCTGGGTCTGACGGGTGTCTTCACGTTAGTATTTGTTGCCTAATTGCCTTCCTTTGAGTTCCACTCCAGCCTGGTCACAGTGTGTGAGGTCCCTTCGTTCTGTGCTGAGTTTTCATAGTTATTAGCTTGTAATTTATACATGTATTTCCACATGGCGCTTTGCATACATTTAAGACGACTGTGTGATAGTCCGTCACGGGTTACTTACAGCATCAGTGGCCGTCTGGGTTATTTCCACCTCTCCTGGTGTTAGAAAGACTGTGATGAACATCTTTGCGCATAAAACCGTTACTGTGTTTGAGACGATTTCCTTAGGCTGGAGAGCCTGGGATAGGAAGTAAGGGAGGAAGAGGTCAAATCCCAGGATAAGGGGGTACAGGCATCGTTGGGCCCCTGTGGCCATGGCCACCTCTGGCATGTTTCTGAGCGTGTGTGTCCCCCCAGCACCCGCCGCGGCCCGAGTACCGGCCTCAGTTTCTGCAGAGTGCCCAGTTCCTCTTCGGCCACCACTACTTTGACTACCTGGGCAACCTCATGGCCCTTGGAAACCTCGTGACCATCTGTGTGAGTGAGGATTTGCCCTGGCGTCTCCCACCCCCTGGATCTCTCACTTGCCCTTCCTCCTGGCTTCGGGGCTGAGTTGCCATCCGCTCTGGCTCCACAGGTGTTCCTGGTGTTGGATGCACATGTGCTGCCCAAGGACCGTGACGACTTCGTGCTGGGGGTGAGCTTTCCAGCCGTGCGGGGTGCTGGGGAGTTAGCGGGGTAGAGGGCACAGCCTCCCCACCTGGGGCCCCAGGTCCCTGGGAAGCTGGGCTGTCCTAGTGCATCACAGGGATGGCCCAGGGGTCGGGGTGCCGGCCATGGGAGGGCAGCCGGGAGCCCGTGCAGAGCCCTGGGTGAACCGGCATGCAGGCCGGACGGCGGAGGGAGAGTTGTATAGAGAGAATTCCTTTCCTAACATTCTGAGGTCTTGTCAAACACCTTAGGAACTTAAAAACAATTTTTCCGTTTTGGATTTTAAGCAAAAAGCTGTACACGCCGCCCCCGCCCCCATAATGCCAGACCTTCACAAAGCATGTATTTTAAAGTTTATTTTAATGAAAAATATTATGAATGATATTAAGTTGATGAAAACCATTGAACGTTCTCTAATTATATAAGAAAAGCTTGATTTGTCCAATTAAAAAGTGACACATCAGGTCACGTATGTTAAACATAGAGTTAAACTTACGACATCAAAACTGAGGAAATGGCTTCTTGGCCTGCTGTTTGAAGTTCCTCTATTTTACACTTAAAATCAAGTTTTCTACTTTCCTAATTTTTTTTTTTTCCTGGATTCGACAGGAATTGTTCAGTCTCCTCTGTGTGAATAACATATTGCAGAGGTGGCTGGTTTTTATTCCTGACAAATGTCAAGTTGGATACAGCTGACCTGTATTTCATCTTTTTTAACAATAGTTTTGTTTTGTTTTGTTTTTGCGGTATGTGGGCCTCTCACTGTTGTGACCTCTCCCGTTGCGGAGCACAGGCTCCGGACGCGCAGGCTCAGCGGCCATGGCTCACGGGCCCAGCCGCTCCGCGGCATGTGGGATCCTCCAGGACCGGGGCACGAACCCGTGTCTCCTGCATCGGCAGGCAGACTCTCAACCACTGCGCCACCAGGGAAGCCCCAACTATAGTTTTTTTAAGCACTTGAGTCAGCTTGATTGCTTATGAGAGGCTTCTGGTCAGATCAATGCCACGTAGGGTTCTTGAGGTGACTGCAGAATTCCATCATTTTATGCCCCTTGATAACTGCTCATAATGTTTATTCTTCTGCCTTTAACGGTGATCTCTGTGTAGGTGTGAATGAGACAGCATTGGCTAAGAATATAGAATTTAGACTGGACACCGGACAAGGTGACCGCAGTGCTCAGATGACCCCATGCCCCCCATCACCCCGCCGTGACGTAGCCCCCTTTAAGGGAAGAGCTACTTGATACTTTACTTACTGGCTTCAAAAAAGACAGTGACCCCATAGCCTGAGACCAGCTTTGATGGTGAGGCCTCCTAAACACATCCCCCAGCGACTGGGAGGATGCTGCTGGGAGCCAGGAGGTTCCGTTAGGGAAGGACACTGCCCGGTGTCCCCAGGAGATTGGACCAGAGGGGCCAGGTTGGAGGCAGAGACCCCCGAGGAGGTGTGGGTGACCCAGGCCCTGCCAGCATAGAAATGATGTGGGGTTGGGAGACACTGGGCCTGGGGGGTTGAGGGCCCGTCGGATGGTGGGGGGAGTCTGGGTCGGGGGATGCAGACGTGCGAATTGTTGTTGAAGCCGTGCACGGGGTGCAGGTCACCCCAGGAGAGGCTATGGGTCAAGAAGGGGGCTCTGAAGATGCCCGTGTCTGGGGCTGCGGGGGCGTCGGGAAGAGCAGCCCAGGGGGGCTGAGGAGAGGGTCACGTGGCTCCAGCAGGGGCGGGGCTGTCTGCTTCCCGGCCAGCCCCCGCGTGCAGCAGGGCGGGATCCAAGGGGCCCTCTGGCGTCCAAGCCGCGTGAATCCCTCCTGGGCCCCACTGCAGTGGGGGACTGGGCAGGGCGCAGGGGCGGCACCGGGACTGAACGCCAGGTCCCGCTTCTCCCTTTTCAGATTCTCAACTGCGTCTTCATCCTGTACTACCTGCTGGAGATGCTGCTCAAGGTGTTTGCTCTGGGCCTGCGGGGGTACCTGGTCTCCTGCAGCAATGTGTTCGACGGGCTACTCACCGCCGTCCTGCTGGTAAGTCCTGCTGGTAAAGTCTGAGACGGGCCGAGGTGCGCTCTCGGGTGGGCGGTGAGCGCTCGGCGTCTGGCTGGGCCCGGGGGCCGCGGGCACTGGGGCTCCCGCCTCCGGTGACACAGGGGCTGGCCTCCCCCGGGTGAACTGCTTGGCGGGCGGCTGCAGGAGGCTGGTTTCTGCTGCATCTGCGCATCGTGGGTGGAGGTGTGCAGCGGTGGCAGGCTGCCTCTCCTGACCCCTGAGGGAGGCCCGGAGGGAACCCGCAGTCCCCGCTGGCCAGTGGGGCCTCGACGTTGGTGAGGGGAGGGCAGGGGTTCTCGGGCACCACGGGTCTCGGGTCTCGGGACACCTTCCCCAGGGCCTGGGGGAGTGAGGGGCCATGCCCGGTGTGCGTGTCACAGCAGTGATATTGGCATGACACGTATTCGTATTTGATGGATTCGAGCCGTGGGCCCCTGGGAGCAGGAGGGAGACAGCTGACCGAGTAGCTTCTCCCGTGCCCGGGACTCAGCCGGCCCTTCCCGAGCCCTGCCCTTCGTGTGTGCAGCCCGACGCCTGAGGCCAGGTGTCTTTCTCAGCTGCAGGATGTCCCCACGTGGCACCCACCGTGGGGATAGGACCCCCTGGTCCTGATTTCTCCCCGGAACCCCCTTTGGGGACAGCGTGTTAGAGCTGCCAGTGGGCCTTTGCCGTAGCGAGCTTCTTTTCTTTTGTGATTAAAGGTTTTGGAGATCTCAACTCTGGCTGTGTACCGCTTCCCACACCCGGGCTGGTATGTGACTGTGGAGGACCCAGGGAGGCCTGGCTAGCGCCCCGGGGAAGGGTGTGCGCCTGGCTTCCGGCCGCTGGCCCGGGCAGCTCTAGAGCCAAACGCCCGACTGTCGGGGGGAGCGGCCGCGGCTCCTGCCCTGCTGAGGCCTACGGGGACAGGCCCCTTCTCATCGTAGCCGCCTGCAGAAGGGTAGCGTTCCCAGAGCCGGGATGGGAAGCTGTGGAGGTGCCGCTTGCAGTGCCCTGGCTCAGCACCCCCTGACCCCCACCCCAGGATGGGACACGGGACCCAGGTGTGCTGGGGGCCAGAAGCAGGGAGGACCTGGGGGCACTGGAATCGGACTGGGGCCCTCCTCTGGTTGGAGGCCCTGTGACCCGGGGTTGTCACCTCCCACTCTGGGTGTCAGTTCACCTCCCTGTAGATGGCAGGGATGGCCCGGGGCTCGCTGAACTCACGCTGCTACCAGTTCTAGCCGCACAGAGCGATGGACATCTGGCCAGGGGTCCCAGGGCGCCTCGCGGTGTGGCTTGTGGCAACCTTGGGGTCTCTCTGCCCAGAGTACAGCCGCCAACAAGCACGCGTGCCGACCTTGGGCCCTCGGGCAGCCCTGGTGTCTTGGTCCCTCTGCTGGGCTGCTTCCGTCTCAGTGGAGCAGCTGGGAGTTGCCCGAGATGGGGGTGGGGCTCCGGGAAGGGTCTGTGTCGGGAAGACGGGGGCCATGCGGTCCTCAGTGGGGACCTGTGCCCTGGGAGCAGTGGGGCTGCTGCACCGCCCGGCACCTTGGGGCTGGCTCACCTTGTTTCTCAAGTGCACTAAAACCTGCATTGGGGAGGCGGGGTGAGCTGGGGTCGGGGGGTAACATCTTGGGTGAGAATGGGTTTAAATTTAAATAGAAATGAGAGGCCAGTAAGGCCATGAGAGACACCAAGGGGACGGGGTCAGGGCTCGGGATGGCTCAGAGGTTAGGGAACGGGGTCAGAGGATAGGGGATGGGTCGGGGCCCCACCTCTCCCAGCTCTGCTGGGACCTGAGCTGGGCGTCCGGAACCTCAGTGTTCTCCCGTGTAGGACGGGGGTTGGGTAGCCCTGCGGCACTGCGGCGGGCTGTGCCCTGGAAGGTGTTGCCGTGACCGCCCTGGGGCTGCAGGCGTGGGCGGCTCAGGCTCTGCCCTCCTGTCACGATGGAGCTTTTCCGGTTGGCGTTGGCTACGGGGCGCGTTCCCGGCACTTCTGTGGCTCTCTCTGAGTCCCTGCGTCTCTGTCTGTGGACCACGTGTCTCCCGTCTGCCCCTCGCTGGCCTCCCGGCCTCCTCCAGCCCGTCTCCATGTGTCTCCGCAGGAAGCCGGAGGCGCTGGGCCTGCTGTCGCTGTGGGATGTGACTCGGCTGGTGAACGTGCTCATAGCCTTCCGTTTCTTGCGCATCATTCCCAGCATGGAGGTACCGCCCCCGCCTGTGCACGCCGTGACCTTGCCCTGGGAGTGGGTGTGCCAGGCGGGCAGGGACCGGGCCGAGCACTGTCCACCCTGCCCACCTGCCCCCGCCCCCTGGGGCCCTTCGGGCTGCGGCCCCGCCCTGCACTGCGGCTGGGCCATGCTGGTGGCGGTTGGAAGTGTGAGTGTCCAGCCCTGCTTTGTGGGTGAGGACAGCGAGGGGGTGCAGGCGGGACCCGTGTCGGCCAGTTGCAGGAGTGGCCTCGTGCTCCTTGGGGTCCCTGACCTTTGCAAGGAACTGGTGTGCTCCCAGGCATCCCGCGTTTCTGAAAGGCCTTCGGCACGGGCTGCTGGTGGCTACTGGTGCTCGTTTCCAGGACCCCCAGAGCAGGAGTGGGGTGGCCTGTGACCGCCTCTGAGCCTCGGTTTCTCTTAATGTTCCCACCCGGAGTAACACCCACCTTGAGGGGAGGGGAGGGGAGGCGGCAGTCGGGTGCTCAGGCCCAGCTCCCGCCTGGCATGGAGGCTCCCGTCTGCTTTCCTAAGCACTTTTCAGGAGAAAAGAAACCAAGGACATCTGACCCGTTTCTAAGTGTCCAGGTCCTTCCCCTGTCCATGTCTGTCCTTCCTACCAAGCTGTGCTCCTGACCTGTCAGGGGAGTGACCTGTCACCCAGGGGTATTTCCCATCTGAAGGTGGCTCGGAGGTCCTGGGTGCAGAGGGGGGGCTGCTGCCCTGAGGCCTTCATACACACACACACACACACACACACACACACACACACACCTGTGCGATTATACACACGCATACACATAGTGTACGCAGGCATGTAATCACACACACAGCCCCACAAGCACACATACAATTATGTACACACACACGTAATCACACATCCACACAAGCACACGCGTCATCTCACAGACACAC
Organism: Delphinapterus leucas; assembly: GCF_059928025.1. Taxonomy (NCBI): domain Eukaryota; kingdom Metazoa; phylum Chordata; class Mammalia; order Artiodactyla; family Monodontidae; genus Delphinapterus; species Delphinapterus leucas. The sequence continues at coordinate 4,423,303 of NC_143135.1, read as the reverse complement.
GTGACTATACACGTGCATACACCGACACGTGTATGTGTGTAAGCACACAATTGTACACATACGTGCATGTAATCACACACACACAATCATACACTAGAGCACACGCAATATACGCTTATACAAGCACGACTGTATATACACACACAGTCACACGTGTGCACTCACACACATGCGTGATCACCTGTACACACGTGCTCACATGCATGTACATACGTGCACATAAACCACATGTGCACACACGTACAGCATGGTCCCCGCCTGCTACCATCCAGCGCTGTGTTCTCCTGACTTACCAGGTGGGGTAACCAGGCTGCTTGGAAAGCCCTTCTCCAGGGCTCGGGGCAGCCTGTAGCCAGGGTTCCTGATGGGGTCTCTGAGGCCCCATCTCAAACCCTATCACCCGGGGCTGACTGGCCATCTCCAGGTTGGCATTTCTTAGGAGCCTCCAGACCAGGGACGAGCTGACCCAGCCTTAGTGGGTTGGTGGGCAGTGTGGGCCGAGGCCCTGCGCACCATGGCTTCACCAAGGGTCTTGGACTTAGACCCATCTGAGGCTGGGTGGGTGGAGGTGTCTGCAGGGAAGGGGGTATATGCATCTGGGTGGGTGGGTATATACAAGTGTGAGTGTGTATGGGTGGGCACAGAGGTGTGAGCGTGTGTGTGCACAAGTATAGGTATACAGGTGTGTATGGGGGCCTGTGGGTGTGTACAGGTGCGTGTACAGGTGAGGTGTGTATGGGTGTGTGTACAGGTGAGGTGTGTATGGGTAGCTGTGGGGTGTGTGTACAGGTGTGGGTATACAGGTGTGTATGGGGGCCTGTGGGTGTGTGTACAGGTATGTGTACAGGTGAGGCATGTATGGGTGGCTGTGGGTGTTTGTACAGGTGTGTGTGTGAGGCCTTGGGTGTGTGTGTACAGGTGTGTACGGGGCCTGTGGGTGTGTGTACAGGTATGTGTACAGGTGAGGCATGTATGGGTGGCCGTGGGTGTTTGTACAGGTGTGTGTGTGAGGCCTTGGGTGTGTGTGTACAGGTGTGTATGGGGGCTGTGGGTGTGTTCAGGTGCGCGTACAGGTGAGGTGTGTCTGGATGCCTGAGGGGTTTGTGTACAGGTGTGTGGGTTGGGAAGTCACCAGTCTCCTCTTACCTTTCTAGGTCAGCGTTGGGTGGTGGGCGGGTTGGTGTCACCTCAGTGGGACCAGGAGGAACTGGGTCTGTGCTTTCTCCCCGTTTCAGCTGATGGCTGTGGTGGCTAGTACCATCCTGGACCTGATCAGAAACATGCGGGCTTTCGGCGGGATCCTGGCGGTGAGTCTAGCTGCCTGCGCTGGCCCCTCGGGGGAGCGGAGCTGGACTGTTGGATGGGGAGCCAGGGCTCAACAGGAGGCTGGTGGCCTTCGGAAGGAGGGTCCCTGTGTTAGGGGAGCGGGTGACCAGGGCCCAGGAAGCACAGGGTGGGGCAGGAAGCCAGAGAGAGGAGCTCAGGGCTGGTCTGGCTGGAGGCGCTGCCTGACCACACCCCTTCCCCAGCCGGAGATCCTCTTGGTCACTTCTGAATCCCTCCTGTGTCCTGGGCCAGGGGCCACACTGAGAAGATGAAAGACGTAAGAGGCACCAGGGACCCCTCAGGGCCCACAGAGCCCCCAGTGGGGTTTGGTCGACCATCCTTGCTCAGAGGGATTTGGGGAACTCACAGTCACTTTTGCTGAGAGAGCCGTGATGTCCCCCCGCCACCCCTGGGGTCAGCCCTTCCCCTGCCGCCGCTGTTGACTCTACCCTGTGGCCCAGGCGGGGCAGGGCCCGGTGAGCAGGGGCCCTGGGTGCTGCTACAGGCACGAGGCCTGGAGGGCAGGAGGGAAGGTGACAAAGCCCTGCTGCTTCTTGTTTTGGACAGTAAGGGGGCTCCTGTGGTGCTCTGGGCTGTCATGGGATGCTAGAGGTGGCACCTTGCTTCGGGCACTGCCCCCCAGACCCCTATTTGCACAGTGGAGGAAACTGAGGCCCAGAGGGGGGCTGGGTTAGCCTGGGGTGTGTGCCTCTTCCCTGCAGCCCTCCCCCACCACCGGGCATGCTGGGGACAGGTCAGGGGCGGCCAGCAGCCCCTTCTCTGACTGTGGCACAAGGCTGCCCAGTGCTCAGACGTCTCCTGATGGATGCGGGGAGAGTGGTGGGACTTCTCTGGAGGGACCTGGCCAGCCCCCGGTCACCCTTCCATGGCACACCGTTCCCTGGCCCTCGCTGCCCTGTTCTCAGTGGAACCCTCTTCCTGCCATACCAGCCCTGAGGAGGGGTGGACAGCCAACGTTCTTATGCCTGGGCCCCCGGTTTATCTTGGGGCTCTGCCCACAGGGGCTCCTCCCCGCTTCCCTCTGGCGCAGGTGCCTGGGAGCCCCAGTGTTCCCGGGAAGGCCGGCAGTGCCCGCAGTTGGGAATCCCTGCTGGCATGCCGCCCTCGCAGGCCTCAGCCTGGCTTTGCGGGGGTCCCTCCGGGGGGTGCTGACAGGCCCCACCTGCCTCCCTAGGTGGCCTACTACGTCTTTGCCATCATTGGCGTCACCCTGTTCCGAGGTGTCATCGTGGCTCCTGGAAACAGCAGGTGAGGGGGGCTCCGAGGTGCAGAGAGCGCCCCGCCTCTGGGGGCGCTGGAGCCGCGGGTGACAGGGCCGGGCGGGGGGGTGGAGGGGTGAGACGCAGCTCCCCAGGAGGGAGCCAGGAGGCCCCTTTCTTCCTTGGCCTCTCCACCCGCCCGCCCCTCACCGAAGCCCTCCCTCGAGCCTGCACTGAGGGTGTTTCCCGTGCCGGCTCAGAGCCCCCAGCCGTGCCCCTTTCTGGGCCTGCAGGCCAGGCCGCGCGCCGGCAGCGGGGGCGTCCAGGGCCAGGCCTGAACTGTAGGGCCGAGGGCCCCCCCGGGCCGGCCGCTGGCCGTGTGTGTCCACAGCGTTGGCCTCCTCGCCGCACTCAGCACCTCCGAGGTCGGGGGCCATCTCCCCTTTCCCCCGCTTCCTCAGGGGCCCAGCTGGGTCCACGCCGAGCAGGGGCCGCGGCGGTGCCAGGGCACCCGGGTGTGTGTCCTGCCCCCGCCTCCCACCGACCCGGCTTGTGCCCCCCCAGCCTGGCCCCTGACAACGGCTCCGCGCCCTGCGGGAGCTTCGAACAGCTGGAGTACTGGACCAACAACTTTGACGACTTTGCCGTGAGTCCTGCGCCCCCCGCCCCTCGGGACCCCCGCCTCCACCTCCCACGGCCTCCTGGACCCTGCGTCTGCCGCCCCACAGGCCGCCCTGGTCACTCTGTGGGACGTGATGGTCGTGAACAACTGGCAGGTGTTCCTGGACGCCTTCCGGCGCTACGCAGGCCCGTGAGTGACCCGTCCTGGCGGCCCCGGCCGCGGCTCTGCGTGGGGTGCGCATCTGGGTCTGCGCCTCCCGGGGATGGCGGGGCGCGTGCAGGAGCAGGTGGCTTCTGGGGGCCGTGACAGCGGGGCTCGTGGGGTGACGGGGCTCAGCCTGGAGCTTGCAGAGCTCAGACCGGCTCCCGCTCTCGCTGGCCGTGCCGCCCGGCCGCTGGCCGAGCGCCCCTGAAGGCCAGGCTGGGCCAGCTCGAGGGCGGGAACAGCGATGGCACAGGCGGGGCAGCAGGGTCTGGGGAGCAGCCGCGCTCGGCTCACGGGCGGCCCCGGTGGCCGCCTTGTTCTCCGCAGGTGGTCCAAGATCTATTTTGTGTTGTGGTGGCTGGTGTCGTCCGTCCTCTGGGTCAACCTGTTCCTGGCTCTGATTCTGGAGGTATCGGCAACCCTGCCCGGGCTCTTCTCAGTCGGAGTTGCTAACTTGCTGATGGGGGCCCACCCGGAACTTGGTCCAAAGAGGCCGTGCTGGGGTCGGGCAGCCCTGGTGGATTCAGGCTCCGTCCTCCCTTGGGGCTGCTCGCCCTGGCTGCTGGGGGCCTCTTGGAATGCTCCTGACCTTTGACCTGTGGGAGGGGGGCTGGAGGAGGGCTCTCAGGCATCTGCTGCCGTAGGAGCTGGTGGCCTTGGATCCTGGTGTCCTTGGGGTAGGGGGACAAGGCTGGTTCCACGCAGGGCCCACGCCTACTGGCCACCCGTCCCTCCCTCCCTCTTGCCAGAACTTCCTTCACAAGTGGGACCGCCGCAGTCACCTGCAGTCCCTCACAGGGGACCTAGGGGCCACCTCTGAGGTGACCGTGGAGCTCCTGTTCAGGTGCGTGGAGGGGGGAGGCAGTGGGCGGGCGGTTGGTCCCCACGAGCCCGGGGTCTGCCTCTGCTCCTGCTGCGGGGCCGGGCCTCTGTCCTGCTCTCCGGTGAGCGTCTTTCGGGAAGCACCCTCAGGTTCCGTTGGTCTCCAGGTGATTCTGTTGGTGGGTGTAGACAGGTGGCCCGAGGAAGCCTCGCCCTTCTCTTCTCCGTGGTAACCTGGAGATTGTCCCTCTGCTGGTGCAGAGAAGTGACAGCCGTCCCAGAGTCAGCCCCGGGTGGTCAAACTGCCGTCTCTGAGCGTTTGCTGTGTTACAGCCACGCGGAGAGGTGTCCTCCCGGGCTTTGAGGGACGCCACGTAAGCATCCCAGAGGTGGACCTGAGTCCCCGGGGGGTGGTTCCGAGGGGCCCCTCGTCCCGAGCACTGACGGGGCTGCTTGCATCGGCTCTGCTCCCTGCTCCTCTGGAGGTGCCCAGGGCTCCCCATCCATCCTGTCCCCGATTCCGCAGGGATGTCCTGGAGGAGCCCACGGAGGAAGAGCTGACAGAGAAGCTGAGCCACCACCCGCACCTGCAGCTGTGCAGGTGAACGTCCAGACGCCTTCCTGGCTGGGGCGGCGGCAGGTGATGCGGCCTCGGGATGGGCGCCGGCCGGGGGAGGAGGCGGCCGCGGCCCACTGGAGAGGCTTCTCCCTTGGGCAGAGCCACCGTGCGTGCCGACGCTGGGACACACGCAGGCCCTGGTTTGCAGCCGAGCTGGACCACCTCCGCGGCCCCTCAGGCGCTGTCCATGCCACTTTCTTTTTATAAGCTGCTTCCCTGAGACTTATTTTTCTAAATATTGAAAGAGGGTGACTGGGAGGGAGATGCAGTGGCCCTCCCCCTGGGCCCTGGGATTTCCGTGGTGCCTTCACTGCTGGTGGCCTTCAGGGACCAGAGGCCCACGTGGGGCCCGCACAGGCCAACCGGCAGCTTTCCGGGGCGTTAAGCTTGGGATCCTGGTTTTACATGATAAGAATCTGGACTGTGTTTTATTGTTTTATGGCTCGTGTGAGTGTGATTGGGTGCGTTTCTTTATGGGTGAGAATGCCAGTCATCTTCATCAATAAGTCTTGCAAAGAAGGAGGTGGTCATCCTTATTCCGACACGACTGTGCTTCTCTGGAACGGGGCCACCCGCTCTCAGCCTGTCAGAAGCCAGTGCTGTGGTTGGACCAGCCCTTGTGGTTCGTACTGTGTTAGCAAGATGCCTTTCAGCAACCACCGTCAGGAAACTTTGAAAAAATAAAGGTTTATTACTTACGAGACCTGGAAATTACATAGTACACCTGGGGCCACACAGTGAGGTCTCGGGTAGAGAGAGAGAGAGTGTGGGCCTGGGGTTATGCTTTTGTTGGGGTCGAGGGTTTCAGGGGCTCACTCTTTATTGGTGAATTTAAAACATAAGAGCAGGAATTTAAAGCCAAGGAAGAAAAAAAAAAATGTGGTCCAAATGGTCAGTTATCAAACTCAACCAAGATTTCTAAAATAAAGGAGCCTCAGTGGAGGAAGGTGGCCTGGCTCTTTATCTCATCGAGCGGCTGCCCATGTGTTTATTTGAGATGCCGTGTTTGAAATGGACGCCTCTGCAATCAAAGCTTAAGACAGGTACTTGCATTACAGAAAAGAAGAAAACAACTGTCGGGGCTTAACACTACCCCGGGTATGGTTGTGTAGGTTGTGCACTCTACAAGGGTACCTGGCTGCAAGGGTGTGTCCTGGCATTGACTGTCTACACCAGGAGGGGGACACCTTTTTCTAATTTGCATAAAGACATGTATAAGTCAGCGGTGGCCCTACTTTGTGTGTCCTCAGGGTGTGTGACAGAGGGGGCTGGGGTGGGGAGGAGGGGGAAGTGAGCAGTGCGTGGCAGGCCACGTTGCCACTTGGTCTGCCATCGATCCAGGTTGATAAATGGGTTTCTCATTTCAAGGGCCAGTTCGAGTGGTTGGTGGTAGCTCCTGGCGGTTTTGTTGAGAAGGATTGGAATCTTCATGGGAAGGGGTGCTGGGATCTATTAGTGATGTCTGCTGTGGGCACCGTAGGGGAAATCAGGGTACAGATGCCGACTCCACTGCAGGAAGTCATCTCAATCTTCCCCAGCTTGTCTGGGGAATGGGATGAGAGGAAAGCTTAACTAAAAAACGGCACTTCTAAAATGTCACGAAATCCAACTGCTTGAGGTTTTCTAACGGCTGGTAACGTTTTGTGTGTCCAAGCACATTGGGTTTCTGATCCCGGAGTTTTTCTGAAATTGTGGGCATTCCTCAGGTTTTGGGGACCTTTGTGGAGGTAGACAGGACTCTCCCAGACCTGCCGCCCTGTGCAGGCTGCCTTCCTGGAAGGCTGGTTTTGGGTGGGGAGGCTCTCATGGAACATGGTTTAGAAGTGGATACCCAGCTTGCCTCAGCAAGGCCCTGCTCTTCTGGGGACGAGGGTGAGGCCTGTCTGGTCAGCTGCTGTTCCTTCTGGCTGTATGTCCACCCCCCACCCAGGTCTGAGCGCCATCTAGTGGTGGATTCAGGTTCAGTTGACCTGACTCGTGATCCCCAGGGGACAGCTCCTTGCTTTTCCCAGGCCCCCTGCAGGCCTGCTTCCTCTGTGACCCGCCTGTGATCCGAGGCTGGGAGCCCGGCCTCACTGGGCTGCAAGCTTGTCCACCCAGAGTGAGCCTGGTTCTTGTGGGCGATGTGCCCTCTGCCCTGTCCTTGTGCCGGTCCCAGCTGAGGGTCCACCTCAGAGGGTCCACGTTCCATGTCTTGTGTGCAAAGAGGCCCCTCGGATTATGCTGTCCTGCGGCAGATAACTCCGGACAGCCCACGCTGGGCCCTGGGAGACGCGGGCTCTGCCCTCGGGGGGTGGGGGGCACGACTGAAGCCGCTGCTGGCGCCTGCCGTGCCGGTGCCTTCTGAACACAAGCTGGGGCACCCGTCCCTGCGTCAGTTCCCCGTGTCAAGTGATGTCAGCCTCTGAGCCTTTGTCTGAATGGGAAGTAGGGCCGAATTCAAGGCCGAGCTGGGGCTTGGCTGCTCGTTAAGGGGGGCAGGGCTGGTGGGGGTCACCCGCTTTGCAGTGCTGCCGGTGTCTTCTGTCCCCAGCCAGGCGCTCCGTGGAACTCAGGAGGATATCGCGGCCGCACCAAAGATGCGCTTGACAGAGAACACATGCTCGCATTTCTCACTACACCCTTGCGGCCCTGGTGAGGCCTCCTGCTGTTTCCTGCGCTGCAGCGTCTCTGGTCACCCCCCAGCGCTCTGGCTGAGTGCCAGGTGCGGGGGGCTCAGCCCTGGAGGACCCTGGGATTGCCCAGCACAGTGGCAGGAGTCGAGGACACCGGGAGCTGCTGTGTCTGCCCTGATGAAGACAGAAGGAAGCAGGCTGGGAGGCGGCTGTGGCTGGAGGAGCCCTGGGGCCTGGGTTAGGGGGTGAGGCGGGGCCTGCGTCTTCAGGGACCGGGGAGCCCTGGGCTGGGTGTTGGCAGGAAGTAGGTTGGAGACAGCCGGCCTGGTTGGGGGGGCAGGCCCGGGGGGAGGGGGAAGGGGTTGGCACCCACCTGGGAGCATGGCTGGAGCGGGAGGGCAGGGCTGTGGGGCAGCGCAGGGGCACCGGTGGGGCGGGGTGGTGTGGGTGCCCGTGGCCTGGACCTTGGGCCCGGGGCTGCCCACAACAGAGAGAAGCCGCTAAGATCCCGCATGCCGCAGCTAAGACCTGACGCAGCCAAGTAAATAAAAGAAAAAGAAAAGATGCCATAAGGCAGGCAAGGCACAACCTGGGAGAAGATATTTGTAACAGATATAACTGATGAAGGACTTGTATCTAGACCACGTATAGAGCGCCTACAAATTAGCAAGGAAAAGACAAACCAGTGAAAAAAAATGGGCTTGAACTGGCTTTTCACAGAAAAGCAAACTCCCAAGTCCAGCAAGTATGTGAAAAGATGCTCGATCTCACCAGTAATTAGTGACATGCAGAGTAAAACCACATGGCAATAATTTCACTGTCACTACAAGGTCAGAATTGAAGAAGTCTAACCAACTGAATGATTAGAACTTTTATATATACTTGGAGGAAATTTAAATGGACTTAATCTGTCTGGAAAACAATTTGGCTTTATTTATTGTAGTTGAATATGACATACCTTATTCTCCTGCAAGGTACACACTCAAGAGAACCCCCTGCCTGCCTGTGCCAGGTGGTAAAATGTCCAAAAGAGCAAAGCGAGCCCTGCAGAGAAGATGGACGCAACCCAGATGTCCCCAACAGAAGGCACATGACGCTGAGGTTTATTCATGCGGTGGCTTGTTATGAAGCAGTGAACATGGACGACCTCCAGCCACAAACAGCTACGTGGCCAAGTCTTAGAAACACAATGTCGAGTGAACAACGCAAGTTCCAGGAGACTCTGTGTGGCACCATATTATTTATAAAATTCAAAACCACAGTTAAACCCTACAGTGTGGGCATGTACACAATGGCAGTAGGATTACTGAAAAGTGAAACTCAGGGGCAGCCTGTAATCCAGCAGAGGGGTCAGCGCTGCGGAGACGGGGGCAGAGTGAGAAGGACCGTCTGGGTGATATGGGTGTGTAATTAAACTTTATAATGTACACACATTTACATACAGTAAGTCCCCTACTAATGGACCCTCAAGTTGCGAACTTTCAAAGATGCGAATGTGTGTTCACATATGTCCAGTCACATAAGTTAGTTCATGTGTCTGGTGTACGTGGTCACGTGCATGCGTCCTCTACAAGTGGCTGTGCTTTTGTGTACTTTACTGTATAGAGTACGGTAGTACAGTATTTTTATTTCAAGCCCAGGATGTCCAGAAGCAAGTGTAAAAGCAGCGGTATATAGCCGACCGTGTTAGTTGGGTACCTAGGCTAACTTCGTTGGACTTAATGAACAAATTGGACTTACGAATGCGCTCTCGTAATGGAACTCGTTCGTATGTAGGGGACTTACCGTATATTCCTTTGTACATACCAAAATGTAATATATTAAAATGTAATAACGGAAGAGCACAAGAGGAGGGGAGTTGAAGACACAGGGTATGGGCAGCTCCCCCTGGGAATTTTGTTGCCAAGGGAGCAGAGACATGAGAGCGATGGTTGGAAGGCAGGGGGGTCAAGACAACGTTGGTTATTTACGTGGGAGGAATTGTGTGGACTGTGGGGAAGATCCAGGGACGCAGGGGTGAGAAGGGGAGTGGCTGTAGCCTTGGCTTTGAGTGGGGGACAGGCGTGGCCCCCTGGACGAGGGCAGTGGGCAGCAGCGGGGGCATGGGGCAGGCTGGGGGGTTCTGTGCGCCCTAGAGGCGGCCAGCAGCATCTGTGTGTGGGGTTTCTGCCGGCCCCGCAGGCCCAGGTTCCTCGTGGGAGCAACAGAGGCCACTGAGGTCCCTTCCCGGGCCCCCTCCCACGTGCCGCCCCCCAGCCCTGGCAGCCGGGCAGGGTCCAGGCCCGGGGCCCGATCTGTCGGTGGAACCTTGGAGCGGAGTCCCAGCAGGCGGGTGTGGGTCTTTCATGCGGTCTCCTCCGAATCTGGTCTTTCACCAGAACAGCCAGGCTTTGGCTTCGTTCCTTGCTGATAATTGGTGGCTCTGATTAAAACACGGAACAATCCCTCGCTTAGAACAAAACGGTGGAAGGCAGGCGCGCTGCACCACTCTTAAAAACCAAAGAAGGGGGCGTGGGGCTCACAACGCCCCTCACGTCAAAGTGGCGGGGAGATGCTGCGTCCCCCCGGCCCTCTGATCACGTTCGGCCGAGCTGTCCTCCTGGGAAACACAATCGGAGCCGCCCCAGGGCGGCCGGCCCACACCTGCAGGACCTGGGCGGCCCGGCTGCTGCCCCGGGTCCAACAGCAGTTGGCTAATCCGTGCCTGGGCCCTGCCACACCTGTCGCCAGGTGAGCCAGACCTGCCTGGCCTTTGCTTTTTCATCGCAGTTAACGGGCAGGAAGACGTGTGGGGATACGGGAGCTGCTGACAGCAGAATCCACGGCCGAGGCCATTCTACAGCCGCACCCATTGCTGAAGCCTGTTGCCGGCTGAGGGCTGAGCATCGGGCAGGAGTCTCTGCCATTGGCTCTGACCTGCGGGAGCCTCAGAATGCCCTGGAGGAGGGCTTGTTAACACCAGTCCTGGGCCCCAACCACACAGCATCCGGGGGCCTGGGAACCTGCATCCCTAAGAGTTCCCAGGTGATGCTGCTGCCGGTCCAGAGACCACAGGTAGAGAACTTCCCACCCCTTCCCTTGTTTGCTTTCTTTTAGCACGTATGTAACGAGCACACATAGCTGCTGTTGGTAAATTTTTAAAAAGCAACGTTTTGGGAGGGAGCTATGACAGAAAGGACTCCTTTCTGGGGGGTCAGAATTGCCCAAACTGTCCGCTCTGGGCAGAGGATTCAGGGAAAGATGTCAGCTCAACAGGACACACGTCTTGGTCAGCAGGGTCCAGGCAGACGGTGCCGCCCATCCTTGGCTCAGGGTCTGTGCCCTAACTGCATGACTGGCCGTGGAGAGCCGGCTGGACCCTGAGGGCCCCTCCCAGTCTCGGGTGGGCTGGGTGGAGTGGGCTGGGACAGCACCAAGGACCCCCGGGCTAGAAGTGGGGAGAGGTGGGGGTCCAGCCACCCGCTCCCAGGTCCACAGTCCTGTGTTCTCACGCTGCCCCCCTGCACTCCCCCTGCCCACAGTGGGGTGTTTCCACTCCCTCCTCTGTCCCCAGGGCCTGCGGTGCTTAGCGTGTAGCTGGCTCGTAGCCAACATCTGTGCGTGAAAGAATCCGCAGCTATTCACACCATCTAATGCAGGAGACGACACGAGTCCCGTGTCAAACAGTAGCATTTGCTCTACAAATATGTCCTGGGGGCCACTATATACCAGAACACAAACGGAGCAGCAGGAGACATGGGCAGCCACACTCAAGCCGGCAGCCAACAAGAGAAGTGGGAGAGAGAAGTGAAAGGGGTGAAAACAGAAGAGGCGGGGCCGGGAGGAAGAGAAGGGACTGCAAACGCACCTGAGGACCTTCTGCTGCTGCAGGCCAGCTCCGAGCTTCCTGGCAGCCTCTGGGAAAAGGGAAATGAGCTCCTACCCACAGCAGCCTCCCTAGCCTTGGTTTTGTCATCTGCGTGTTTCAGGGCTCACCGTGGGGGCCCCACGAGGTAAGGATGTGAAAACACCTCCTTTCAAGTCTGTGAAGCAGCGCACACAGAAGGCGTCAGCATTTTATTTCCCTTAAGGGAACCCTCAGGAGAATAATAGTTACAGTGATAATCAGTCACAATAAAAACCACGGTTTGAGTGCTTGCTCTCTGCAGGTGCTTTTCTGAGCACTTTACACTGGCTAGTTTAACCCTGAGAAGTCCCCAGCTGTGGCGCCGCTGACAGCTGGGGAAACTGAGGCAACAGAGAGGTTGGGTAACTTGCTCATGGCCACACAGCTGGTGATGGCGTTGCCTCCTCTTCTGGCCCAGGCTTGTCTCTGTTTCCATCCCCGTGTGCATCAGTGGCAGAGTTCACAGAGCAAGTGCTGCAGCACCAGGTGTAACTTGCAGGACTGGCAGGGTCACTGAGGCCCTGGTGGGCTCCGTGTGTCAGCACAGGAGGTGGGAGGTGGCACGCATGATGAGGTGACCTTCAGGACGCAGGATGGGCTCCTTGTGACTTTCTCCCGTCTTAGCCACTATCCAAAGTAGCCCAGGGCACCCGGAATCTAGGCCTGGGTCTGCACCCCGCCTTCTGCACGCCGGGATGCATGGCTGGCCTTCCTGAGCACTGGTTCCCTCACTGGAGAAGGAGATGGGTAGGCGGCTGGAGAAATGACGTCTAGGAAGCCCTTGTGCCGGCTCAGGTGCAGTATTTGTACTTCAGACACGTGCAAACAGCACTTCTGAGCTCTTTGTAGGTGGGGGTCATTGTCCTTGTCTTGCAAGTGGGGAAACTGAGGCACAAGAGATTCAGGGGCCCAAGCCCACAGGTGGCAAGGCCGAGTATGAGCCCCGGGCTGTCTCGGAGGCCAGGTGCTCTCTCAGCCTGCTGTCCTCACGGCTGTGGCCATGAATTTCTCATGTGTTGGCTCCTGGGTTTCCAGCCCTTGGCTCGACCACAATGACAGTGGGTCTTAGTGGACCACTGGCTTCTTTGTACTCATGTCCTCAGCTGTCAACGGGCCGCTCGGCGAGCACCTTGTCACCCTGAGCTTGGCAGTGGCTGAGGCAGGGAGGGGCTCTGGGTGGGCCCCACCTGGAAGGGCTGAACCTTCCGTTGGGGATCCCTATCCCCTCCCCCGGCCCAGTGCCAGGTACCCGGCGATACCTAGTGTATCACCTGTACTTGGACGTTTAGGAGCATCCTCAGGGGCCCCGTCAGCCCCACCTCCTCCACCTGGGGACAGAGTCCAGGCCCCTGGGCTGGGTCACTGAGGCCAGTAGGCTCCCTCTGTCTGGGAGTTTCACCCGCCCCACCTGTGAGCTTTCACGAGCTCCCTTTCTCACTTAGGGGAGAGACAGGGTCCAGCCCTGGACACAGACGGGGTCGTGAGGCACACCCAGGACACACGGTCAATTTAGCCTCTCCAAAATTTCACAGGTTCTTAACGTAAAACAAAAAGAAATAGGACTTCCCTGGCATTCCAGTGGCTCAGACTCCGCGCTCCCACTGCAGGGGGCACGGGTTTGATCCCTGGTCGGGGAAGATCCCGCATGCCCCATGGTACGGCCAAAAGAAAAAAAAAAGGAAAAGAGAAAGGAAAAAGAAAAAGACAAAACCAACCAACCAACCAGAAAAACAACCAAAAAGAAAGTAAAACTCTGGCTCTGATAGTCAGTTTCCAAAGTCCATACAGGTGTCCCACCATTCAAGGGAAGGAGGCACGAAGGACCTTGTGTCCAAGGATGTGGACGAGCACAGGCTCGCGTGCTCTCCTTTTTCCTGCCCCACAACATTGCCTGGAGAAGGGTGCAGCAGGGGGAAGGGGGAGGGAGGAGGCTGGGGTGCTCCCAGCTCCACCGGACACATCCCGCGGTCCCTGCCGGAGCTCTGGTACATGGTCACTGCTTTCTCCCGCCCAGGCTCTTCCTCCCTGATTTGCGGACGGAGGCCCTACCCTGCAGTGGACTCAGGGGAGAGGAGGCTCCAGGTGAAGGGCACGGGTTCCCGGGTGGATGAAGGTGCCACAAGTTCAGAGCTGACTCTTTGGGGCTCTGTTGGGTCCCTCCTACCCGTCCAGTGCCTCTTGTGACAGGTGCCATGCCCGTCCCCGGGAGTGACACTCGCCGCTGGAGACCCTTGTTCTCCCAGGGGTCCCTTTGGGCAGGTCTTCAAACGGCTCCATCCCAGCATCCTCTCCCCTTCCCGCATCACCCACACCTGGCCCTGGGAAGCCTCAGGTGGTCCTGGCCCCTCTGGCTGGAGTCTGCGGGTGATGCCGTGCTGCTTTGGCCTCAGTGCACGGTCCCCAGTTGTGGGGTACAGCCCTCCAGGGGACCCTGAGCTCAGTACAGGTGCGGTGTTGTCAGACGTGGGGAAGGGGTGCAGCACAGCGGTGCAAATCCTACCTACTCCCCCTCTGGGCGCTTTCTAGTCTCAAGTGGACAAGGGGGCTTAAGAATCGGGAGCTGGCTTTTATCCCTCTCCTTTGTCGATACTTTTTACGTCCAAAGGGCTCTGACCTTGGGATGTCACGCCTCTTGGGTGCAGGTGGAAACATCATGTGTAGCATCCCCCGCTGGTGTGTCTGCACAGAGGCAAACCCAGAAATTCTCGGGCTGGTGGGTCTTTCCTCTGGATGGCGGGAACGTGAGAGATGTTTAAAGAAAGGACTGAATGCCCACCCTTCCCTCCATACTATGTCCTGATTGTGGGAAAAGTAGGGGCAAACTGCTTTAAAATGAACTAGAAAGTTCTAGATTGGACAGAGGGTTAAAGCCTATAGCCCTCGTGATGCCAGTGGCCCTTGGGCACCTGCCAAAAACATAACCTAAAAAACACGGGGTGCAAGGAAATGATGTTGAAAAGTTGTCAACAAAACAGCAACAGACCCACACGTGTGACAGAGCAGACCCCGTAGCCTGTTTCGAGACATGGGCAAAAGTGGCCACAGTGAGAAATGTGCCTGTGATTTCTGCTGATGACGGGCCGGTGGTCCTACCGTCACCCTGGCTTGTGGCCTGTGTTCATATAGAAGGGAATGACACAATGGGGTTTGATTTTTTTTAAAAAATAAATTTATTTATTTGTCTTTGTTGCTGCGTGCGGGCTTTCTCCAGTTGTGGTGAGCGGGGGCTACTCTTCATTGTGGTGCACGGGCTTCTCATTGCGGTGGCTTCTCTTGTTGCGGAGCACGGGCTCTAGGCGCGTGGGCTTCAGTAGCTGTGGCGCGCGGGCTCAGTAGTTGTGGCTCGCGAGCTCTAGAGCGCAGGCTCAGTAGTTGTCGCGCACGGGCTTAGCTGCTCCGCGGCATGTGGGATCTTCCCGGACCAGGGCTTGAACCCGTGTCCCCTGCATTGGCAGGAGGATTCTTAACCACTGCGCCACCAGGGAAGCCCTCAGAGTTTGACTTTTCCCATGCACGCTCACAGGTGGAACTGTGGCAGGATTCTTCCCCGTGGTCGCTGAATTAGGATGGTGAAAGTAGCTCAGTTCTGATGTCGGCCGTGGCTGGTGGGGGGCTGACCCAGCCCCCTCTGCCGGGAGACCTCTCTGGTCCCCCCGCAGGAATGAACCCCCTCCCCAGTTCCTACTGCCCTTTCTCTCTGTTCCACCACTGACCCCACCCCTAAGTCACTGGTGGGTGTGGGCCTGGGAACGACGTGTCTCATGTCTCCTCAATCCTAATAAGTAAAATGAGTCCCAGTAAACGTGGCACCCAGTGCAGCCCCAAGCAGGGCTCTTGTGCGTATGGGTTAGTGAGGCAGGAAGGGATGTTTTCTGGAATCATTTAGGTGGTCCCCAAACTTGAGCACATCTCAGGACGCCTGGAGGGCTTACAGAACACAGCTTGCTGGGCTCCACCCTGGAGTTTCTGATTCAGCAGGCCTGGGGAGATGGGCCTGGGAATTTGCATTTCTAACCAGTTCCTAGGGGATGCTCTTGCTGCTGGCTAGGGGCAGGACTCTGGGAGCCACTGGGGGTGTTCCCTTCCCTGGCACCACTGTAGGGAAGTCAGTAGTGACCCCTCCCAAAATATATGTTTGAGTCCTTACCCCTGGTACCTGGGAAGGTGCGCTAATATGGAAATAGTCTTTGCAGATGTGATTGTGTTAAGGATCTTGAGATGAAGCCACCCTGGATTGAAGGTGGACCCTGAACAGGATGAGGTGTCTGTACAAGAAGAGGAGAGGACGCAGAGACACACGGAGGAGAGGCCACGTGGCCACGGAAGCAAGGCTGGAGGGGTGTGGCCACAAGCACAGGGAAGCCTGGAGCCCCTGGAGGAAGGACCCTCCCCTAGAGCCTTTGGGAGGAGTGCCCAAAGCGCCGTTCGTGATACCTCGTCACGGCCACCCCAGGACACTCACGCAGCCCCTGACAATGTGCGAAGCGGCTGCAGCTTTTCTTTTTTGCTAAGCTCCTTGAGACCTCAGATCACAGGCTCCAGGTGGCCCAGACCCGTCCAGTGGGGCCAGTGCTCAAGGGAAAAAAGCAAAACAGACGATGCTCTGTCCTGTTTCCCGCTGTTCTTAGGGAGGTGACCCAAAGCAACTTCTGGGACACATCTAGGCCCAAACAGCCTGGGTCTGGCCCCAAGGGTGAGCCTGGGTGAGCCGGGAAGAAGATGTACGTTGTGACTTTCGGGGTCCAGGTACCACGGGAACAATCCACACAGCCTGCCCTGGGCCCTAAGGCAATGGGTCCACGTGTCAGGCCTGCGGCTGCGCGATGGAGGTGGGCGTTCCAGCCACCCGTGGGCTACCAGCCGTCCTAGTGTGGCCCCATAAGCCACAGGGGTCTAGGGGACCTCCCAGAAGGCCCACTGACTGAGTGGGAGATTTGCTGACCCACAGCAGAGCACAGGTGACCATCTGGCTTGGAGGTCACACAGGCCAGGGCTTGACCCCAGCCCAGTAGGACCCTGCTCTGTGACGGGGCCCTTTCTTTCCTCTGGCCTTAGTTGCCCGGTGTGCGAGATAGGATGGAAGGGCTGCCTGTGAGCCTGGAGCGGGCACCTTGTCAATCCACCAGACACTCAGGTGACAGGAAATGCAGGTTCTTCCTCTGCCCCTGATGGCAGTGGGCTGGGGGTCCCACAGGTGACTTGCATACAGGTGGGGGCTGGAGGCAGAGGCCCTGGGCATCCAGAGGCAGGGCCCGGTAGAGGGCCAGGTAGGACACGCCCGGAGACGCTCCCCGGCATGTACGCAGTACCAGAGCTGGCCAGCAGAGGGCAGCAGAGCTCCAGCGACGGGGGTCCCCGGAGGCCTGGCCTAGACCACCCCCAGCCCCACCCCAACTCCAGCGCCGCCCCGCTCAGCCCGGGGCCAGGTGCCCCAGTCTGGAACTTTCCCCCCTCCCTTCTCTGCAAAGGGTCTCCTCCTCCCGCAGCCTTCCTGGCTCCCAGGCCCGTGCCGGGAACGTCCTCTGGCGGGCACTGCCTCCTTTAGGGCTCCCTTGTCACTGCTTTAGCTGGTCTGAGGGACGCCAGGGGACCGGAGCGGTGGCAGTGATGTGTCTGGGCCGGCAGTGAGCACCTGCTGAATTGCAGGCTATGCGACGGAGGGCACCCTGGCCTGACAGTGGGGGGATGGCGTGACCACACTCGGCGGGCGGCGCCGTCCTGCGGGCAGCGTGGTGGCCCGGGCCTCTCTGGCCGCAGGAACCCCTCTGGGTGGGTCTGGAGTGACCCCGGTGCCGGGTCCGCCTGCCGGCCGCTGCGGTGGCACCGTGGAGCCCCGTCTCCCCCGCAGGGGCACCGGAGGTGTCCACCTCAGCCGCCCGCAGGGAGAGTCTGGGTGCTGGGGGCGGGCAGTGAGGGCCCCTCCGTCGTGGCTGGAAAGACCTCGCACTTCTGTGGATGCTCGGTTCGTGCGGCCATATTTCCCAGGAACCTGGGTCTCGGGTGGGCTCCCCCCTCCCCCGCCTCCCCAGGTCTCTTCGGTGTGACCCCTCCGCACGGTGCCTTGAGTGTGGTATCTGTCTGTTGTTTGCCTTTCTTACCGGAATGTAAACTCCGCAAGGGCGAGGACTTTACTGTATCCTCTGCCAAGTCCCCGGTGCCCAGAATACTGCTAGGCAAGTGGTGGGTGCTCTGTAAGCATCTATTGACTGAATGAATGAATGACTGGCGGCCTGACCCCGTGCCCCACCCCCAGGGCTGCCCCATCCCACTTCCGAGCAGCCGCGGGGCTGGGTGGAGGGGGGCAAGGTGAGGTGAGAGGACGAAGCCCCCTCCTTGCACCCCGTTGTCCTGCCCGGGTCCCCCACTGTGGGAGGTGTGGCCACTTGGCCCGGGTGGGGTCAGGCGGGGTCAGGCGGGGAGAGGTCCCTGGTCGTCTGCCAGGGCTGTGTGTCCTGTGCTCAGATGTGGGATCTGCTCTGCCTCTCGCTGGAGAGGCTTGTTGTCACCTGGACTGGGGCCGAGTCACACCTGGTTGGCAGAGGGACTCAAGCCTGTCTACTCTGGGCCCAGAGACCCCTGGGGGCTGACTGCCTCTGGCTCAACTCCTGTTCCTGCCCCCTGGAGCAAAAGACGGGGCTCCGTGAGGTGGGCCCAGGCCCTGGAGGCGTGGCTCAGTGGTGCCTGGGAGGTACCAGGATGTAGCTAGGACGATGGACCACGAGGAAACAAGGGGACAGATCCCAACTCTTCTCTGTCCAGGGCCAGCAACCTCCCACCCCAGAGGCTGGAAGAGGTTCTGGCTCACTATCTGTGCTCCAGGGAAATCAACAAGGAGGGGAGTGAAAGGGACCCGAGCTCACATTCTTGGAAAAACGGTTAAATAAACCTCTGGGGGCTCGGCCCGCATCAGGGCAGACGGGTGCCTGCCAAGGGCGTCTCTCTTTGCCCCCAGAGGCTCATGCGTTCTCATTTCTGTCTTATAGAGGAGGGAACCGGGGCTGAGAACATTCCAGAACACCTCCCCCCAGCATCAACACCCCACCCCCTGTGCGTGCCTGTCTGGCTGCTTCCGGAAACCGAAGTGTTGGCCGCTTATGTTGGGGATTGTCCAGGGTTAGAGGTCACCCCAGTGAGACTGATTTTCGCTCAGAAGGAGGGGGATATTGTTACCGTCAGAGGTGTCCAGAGGTGTCGTGGGGTGAGGAGCTTGAGGGAAACGGGCCGAGTCCCTTCCAGAGCCCGACCCGTGCTGGCAGGGGCAGGAGACCGGCCGGCACTGGGGCCTCGAGGAGGGTTTCTCAGGGCTGGGAGACCCCGCTCTGGGAACGCTCTCACCCTGATCAGATGCCTTTAGCACTGTTTTGAGACACGAGGAACGTGTTTGGGGGTGCTTGGGACCGGATGGTCTCGCTTTCCGCCGGGTACGTAATTCTGCCGCATAACTAAAGGGCAGTGACTGCTTGACCACGTGGCCGCGAAGGTGTGCAGGACGGAGCTCTGCCCCTGCCTGTCGGGTGGACCGCGGCGGGGGAGGGGGGCTGCGGGTGGGGGTGAGGCCACCCAGGCTGGAGAAGGGCCCCTCCTGGGTCCTGGCAGGAGGATCAGCCGTCCTTCGTGGACTGGGACCCGTGCTCCTTGGGGGAGAGTCCTGGCTCCTGTTTCTCTTTTTCCAGAACCAAGCTCACCCACATCCCCAGTCAACTGGTAACGTGGCAGGAAGAGAAAGGTCACGTGGCAGCGCGGAAGCTGACCTGCATGACTCCTCCTCCCGGAACACAGGGCGCTGGGGTGAAGTACTACCTTCCTGGGAGGCTGGAGCAAAGCACCACAACTGGGTGGCTTTAAACAACAGAGGTTTCTCCTCTCACAGCCTGGAGGCCAGGAGTCCTAGATCAAGGCGTTGTCGTGGCCACTCTCCCTCCGAAGGCGCTGAGGGTGCTTCCTGCCCTTTCTAGCTTCTGGGGCTCCACTGGCAATCCTTGGCTTGTGGCTGCATCCCTCCAACCTCTGCCTTGTCTCCACGTGGCTGTCCCTCTGTCTGCGTTCTCTCTTCTAATAAGGGTGCTACTCATTGGTTTTAGGGCCCACCCTAACTCAGATGACCTCATCTTAGTTACATCCGCCAAGGCCCTGTTTTCAAATAAGGTCACGTGCTGAGGTTCCGGGGTCGGGGGACGTGAATGAACCCAGCAGAACTTCCAGTGGCCGCATGCTGGGCACAAGGGGACTCAACGTGGAGGGGCTGCAGGAATCGGGGCTGGAGTTTGGTGCCCAATTTGGGCTCCAACGCCGGCCTGGCCGTTTGGTAGCTGTTTGGTCTTGGTGAGTTACTGACCCTGCTTGGCCTTAGTGTCTGTGTCTGTAAAATGGGTCTGCTGACGTCACCACCACACTGACGTCAGTGCCTGATTCTCTGAAGGAAATGGAGAGGACAGAGAAGAGACGGTTACTGTGGGACCGTCACAGGGGCAGCGTCCTCGGGAATGGCCGTGGGTCACGTCCTGCCGCCCGGTGGCTGCACAAACCCCTCGTACCTCGGTTTTCTCATCTGCAGGACAGGATAACGATCGTGCCCACCTGGCCGGCCTGCAGTGAGGATGGACCAGAGACCAGCAGGAAGCCCCCTCCTCGCCACGGCCCCCAGTGCCTGGCCGAGGGCCGGTGCTCAGCACAAACCAGCCTCACTGAGTGTGTGGCTTGGGTCCCGGCCCCTGGAGATGGTCAAGGAGAGTCTTGCGTACCTTGTCTCTCTCCCGAATACTTTGGTCCAACATAGGTTTTATTGACATTATTAATGGTGAGTGCCAACAGGACGAACCTGGGAAACTATTATAATTATCAGACACCTTTAGAGATGAATTGTCCTAGGAGGGTGGCACAGGTGACGTTGGGAGTGGGAAATGCAGGCTTTCTCGGAATCAGCGACATCCCAGGGTCCTTCCTCGGATGCTGGGCCGCTGGGCCGCTGGGCCGTGTGGTGCCCACCGCCAGAAAACAAACGTGGGCAGTGTGACCGCCATGCTGCCAGCGCCCCCGCCGCATGGCGGAAAGCATGCCTCTGTTTGCACCTAGTCTCCTTGTTCAGAAACGGGGCCCCGTGGAGAGGAATTCACTTTTTGTTGGTTTTACGGTAGCCCCTCGTGCTTGTATGACCGTCTTTCCTTCTCGATGCCGACGCCACGTCAGCCGGCAGGGTCTCCCTTCCCTCTGGCTTCACACCCCCTCGCTCTGTGCCTCTCTGCCAAATAGCTAATGATCCCACACGGGGTGGGGTGCTGGGAAAGCTCCCGTTTGAGGGGACCCCGCCATAGAGCTTGTGTGACGGAGGGTTGCATGGGTCCGGGGGACCCCACCCCCGTGTGGTCATCTGGGTCAGACAACCCTGGCCTCGCCGGCCGCTGGTGCCCTGTGGCTCGCTCACCTGGCCCAGAGAAGCGGGGACAAGCAAGAGAGGGGCTTTGGATCTCAGGACGGCTGGTACTCTTGCCAAGAGCCCCAGACGGCTCTGCCTGGCTTGAGCCCAAGCCAGCCTCTCAAAGGGCAGCTCCTTCGAGAGACGTTTGGGAAACACCTTTGACAAATGGCTTTGTGCAGAGGCCTGGAGGGCTGTGGACCCAGCCCCAGGGCTCCTCCTTGGCTACCAGCCTGGGTCCCAGGATGCAGGGCCATCTGGCAGGTTCAGAACCTGCGCCAGGCCCCGACATTCCTGCGTGGCGGCCCCAAGGCCCCCCACCGTGTGCAGCCACTGCCCATCGATGCCAGCCACAGCCCTCTGGAGCCTTAGTGCACTTGGGGTGGGAGGGGGCTGGGCTTCCCTGGCGGCAACCTGGAAACGTGTGTGAAAACCAAAAGAGGTACCACCACCTGCTCCGGGGCAGCGAGGCTCCATCGGGCCACTTACGGGCTCTCAGAGCCTGGGCCGCGGATGGGGCCTTAATTTATCTGTGTCCCGTTCAGCCAGGCTGGCAGTGGTTAACAAGGGGCCATCGCAAATGTTTCCTCGTAAGCTGGCTTTAAGGAAACGTTTGCGCACGGAGCACTTTCCCACAGCCCGGGGACAATGTGCTGTCCCTTGCCAAGGATCCCTTTAGCCATCCTCAACTTTCCCGTGGCTGGAGGTGGGCCTGGAGCCCTGCCAGAACCGCTCTGCCAAGCCGCCTCCATTGGTCATTATCAGGAAGTGTGTGATTAATATCTGACGTTGAGAGAGGCTGGCGCTTGGCTGGCGGGAGCGCCCACGGCCGAGGAGCTGGCGCTCGGAGGCCCCGCTCTGTGTGCAGGGTCTGGGGGGACCACCAGCTGGCAGGTGGCATGAGTGACCATGGCCGTGTCAACTGGCCGCCCGGCCCAGCTCCCGGCCCTTTGAAGCATTTCCAGGTCGCCCGGCTCGGTACACCCAGTGCGGAGCTGTGCATTTCCAGTCCATCTAGATTCACAAAGCAAACCAAACTGTCCAGTTCCCCCGAGGCCTGCTGGCCTGGCCTCCAAGGGAGGCCTCTGTGGGAAGGTGCCCCTGGGCGGTTCTCTGAGCCTGTTTGAGCCTCCTGCCGGCCCCGCCCGTGGACACAGGCCCACTTCTCACCATCATCCTGCCTGGGGCCACTCGGAGGCCACAGCTACCGGGCCAGCCCTTGCTCACGAATGGGACAGCGACAACACCTGGCCGTGGGGGACCTGGCCACAGAAAGACTGGGGGACGGCAACCAGCGGCGATGGGATTTTCAAGGACCGCAGCCCCTGGGTGGCAGAAGGAGGACCCCGTGGATGGTTCAAAGGGCGGGTCCAGGCGGAGGGGAAGAAGGGGACGTGTGGCTGGGGAGGGGGTACAGGGAGGCCTGGCTGCCGATGCCCAGGGGCTGAGCTGTCTGCTCAGTGAAGCTGATGGGTGGTGGGTGGTGCCTCAAGTGAGTGGGTTTCCGGACAGGCAAGCCCCGCACGTTCTTGGAACAGGAGAACTTTAATGTAGGAAGGGCCTTTGGGGACCTCTGCCTCAGATCTCCGATACTGGGGAAGCCAAGACCCGGGGACGCAGGGAGGAGCCCAGGGCACAGCACTTGGGGAGGACCCCCGGGCACCGTGCCAAGAGCTCATTTGGGAGGGTCCTCAGGCCCCTCACAGTGGGTGCCTCAGGGCCTGGGACACTGTGTTTGTGCTGGAACTTCAAGGAAGCCCCTGCCGTTGACGCAAGTGTTTGCTGAGCCCGGGGTTTGCTAAGCACCACATCAGCACTACACCCTCCTGGGGTGCTGTGGTGAACATGGCAGGTGCGGCCCCTGCCCGGATGCTGCTCTGGGCAACTCGGCCTCTTCCATATCAGGCCACATCCAGGGAACAGGGTTCCTGCGGTCCCCACCCCTCAGCCCTGTGGGAGGGTCACACCTGGTCACGCTCACCTTCCCCATTGGGGCTTTTTTTTTTTTTTTTTTTTTGCGGTATGCGGGCCTCTCACTGCTGTGGCCTCTCCCGTTGCGGAGCACAGGCTCCGGATGCGCAGGCTCAGCGGCCATGGCTCACGGGCCCAGCCGCTCCGCGGCATGTGGGATCTTCCCGGACCGGGGCACGAACCCGTGTCCCCTGCATCGGCAGGCGGACTCTCAACCACTGCGCCACCAGGGAAGCCCCCCATTGGGGCTTTTGTCCAGGATGTTTGTAGTGACCCCAGAAAGATGTGCCTGAGTCCCCCTGCCCCCCAGGAACCTGTGAATGTGACCTTATTTGGAAAAGTGTCTCTGCAGATGTAACCAACTTAAGGGATCACACGCGTCCTCAGAAGAGACAGAAGAGGGGAGAATGCAGAGAGAGAGGAGCCCTGTGGAGAAGAAGCAGAGGCTGGAGGGACGCAGCCACAGCCCAGGGATGCCTGGAGCCTCCAGAAGCCCCCAGAAGCTGGAAGAGGCAGGAAGGACCCTCCCCTACGGGCGGAGCATGGCCCTGCCCACATCTTGATCTCAGACTCTGGCCTCCAGACTGGGAGGCAATTGGTTTCGGCTGCTCTGAGCCCCCACTTTGTGGTCGCTTGTGACTGCCGCCCCAGGACACGCACACACTCCCTATGGCTGGCACGCACCCTCTCGTGCACCTCTTGGGTCTCAGCCTCGCCCCACTTCCGGAGAGAGGGGCGCCCTGCTGCCCTCCGAGCGCCCACCTAGGAACCCCACACCAACCCGCGACCAGGTACTTCCCTATCACCGATGGATCCGTGTGGAGCCACTTACTGACCACTCTTATTAGTTCGATTATTATTCAGTGAATGAGTGAATGAATAACTCCTCATCCGTCTATCCATCCATCCACCCACCCATCCATCCACTGAAGTGCCCACTGGGTACCAGGGCTGCGGGGACAGCTGGCAATGGGACAGACAGGAGCACCTGCTTCTGCGGGTGTTCTAGTAGGGGGTGAGTGGGCGGAGAGAAGCAGAGGAACTGTCTGGTGTGTCCGACAGTGTTGGGGGTTCAGGCCAGGCCAAGGGTGCTGCTGTTTTCAGTGCGTCAGGGAAGCGCCATCTCAGCAGAGGCCTGTGGGAAGGAAGGGTGGAGATCTGGGGGAAGAGCCGGAGGAAGCAGCATATGCAAAGGCCCTGAGGGGGTCTTGCCTGGTGCGTCCAGGCTCACCAAGGAGGCTGCGTGGGGGGCAGAGGTACTCTGGGGTGTGAGGGATCACGGGCTGACACAGGGACTTTGTGGGAAAGGGAGACAGGGAGCCCCTGCAGCGTTCGAGCGGAGGAGGGATGGGGGCCGATGCGCATTTTTAATGCTCTCCCTGATGGCTAGGACATCCGCTGCCTGTGAGCTGGGCAGTCTGGAGGTGAGTGTCCACAGGGGCCACTCATGACCCTGGGCTCCAGAACGTCTCTGAGATGTCAGGACAATCCCTTTAACCAGGCACCAGAAACGATTGAAACCAAAGCTGGGAGGGGTGGCCATTTCCTTGTTTACTTAAAGGCAGGGTCAGGCTCAGCACCAACCAGGAGCCGAGAGGTAGTGCTGGGACCAGGGTAGTTCTGTTTACAGGGCTCTGCCATGTTTAAAGGAACCTCTGACCGGGCTTCTCTGGAGAACATCAGTCCCTTCAGAGTCTCAGCTCAATCAATCAATCTCCCGTGTACCGGGCACTGCACTGGCATTGCACGCTACCAAACAATCCTTGCCACTTCCCCATGGTATGCCCTTCTTACAGACGAGGATCTGGAGGCTTGCAGAGGACCATCCACTCATTCATCCATCATCCATCCAACCGTCCATGCATCCACCTGTCCATCCATATCCATTCAATTATCCATCCATCCATCCATTCATCAAACATCCATCCACCCATCCACCTGTCCATTCATTTAATCATCCATCCATCTATCCCTCCCTCTCTCCCTCCCTCTGCTTTCTATGGCAAACAGCCTTCTGGACCCTGGGGATACATGACAGACCTGGTCCCTTCTCTCACCACTGAATGGTAGCCAAAGACACTGAACACATTATTACACAAATAAGAACTGCACTAGAATTCTGAGGATCGCACCTGTGAGGGAAGATGCAGCTCTCACTGAGGGTATAACCACGGACCCGCCTCCTCTGGTAGTCAGAGTGGACTTCTCTGAGGAAGAGACCTGAAAGTGGGATGAGTCGCGGAAACTGGTCAAGAGAGTGGAGCAGGGGGAAGAGAATGTGCAAGGCCTCTGAAGCAGGAAGGCCTTGGGGAGGTGGGAAGAACAGAGCGAAAACCAGTGTGTAGGGGGGAGGGGAGTGGGGGACCGGCCCCGCCTCAGATCGGGGGTCCCTCTCCTGCACCTCCTGAATGCCTCTGACTTCCTGGGAGTCCGTCAATCACTCTGGTGGCGCGGGCTGTTCCAGGTCTCTTTCGCAGTCTTTGCTTTCTCAGAAGTTCGCTTTGAAAGGGGGCCTCAAGGTCAAGATGGGCACTTGGAGGCTTTAGAAGCCGAAGCAGTTTCATTTGGGCCAAGTCAGCTGAAGGAGCACGTGGGCCTAAATTTAGGCAAGTCTGTGCTGAACTGGGTTCACACGCTCAAAGCTCCCCTGTTTGTTAATGGTACAATCTGTTCAGACCTTTGGAACATTCCTCAGCTTTTATTTAATGTAGGAAGAATCATTTCTGGAATTAGCATATAAACTGGCACAGGTCAGCAGCTCTGCAGAAAGCCCTTTCCCCGGGTGTCAGCTGCAGAACTGGAGGCCCGAGAGGATACCCAACTGTCCAAGCCCCCCACTCCCGCCGCTTGCCTTTGAGGGACTGACACACGCTCGGTTTAAACGACTCCAGGCTGTCTCCCCAAATGACAGCCTGGGAAAGGATACCTGTCCCCCGAGCAGTGCCACAGGGGAGAGGGGTCTCATCCAGCGAGGGGAGGTGTGAGCTGAGGACGTGGGAATCTTCTCCAGATAAGTGGTCTGCCCCCAGGGATGGTTCCGCATGGGCTGCTTCTAGAGCAACGTTACCGAAAGGGGAGACCGAGAAGTGTCCCCTCCCTCGCTGTCACGTCTAGTCTGGTCGGGGGTAGATATTTTATACATTTTATGGCCCTATTAGTTCTCGGTCTTTTGGAGAGGGGTGACCGGTTGATCATTAACCGTTTGCTACGTGTGGCATTCCAAATTCTGGTCCAAGATAGCTCAGTCCAGCGTGCTGATTCCGCCTACCCATTGGGCCATGGCTGGGCGGACCTGCCTTCCTGCAGCGGGCGGGGCAAATTCCCCTGATGCCAGGGGCCGGGGCCCTGGCTGTGCCCTTCCCAGCTCCCTCGGGCTCTGGCATAAATGCGTAATTGTCCTTTTTGGCAGTCCCGCTGCCCCATGAACCCTCCACCCCCCATCGTCTGCCCAAGGCTGTGAGCACCCATCCCAGGAAAGCACAAACGATCTAATTCTAGTGGTCCCACTTCTGCTCATTGTGTCCTGGACCACGATGGGGCTGGGGCTCTCTTCTCAAAAGCTCAGCCTCCGGGCCTGGCCTGGGACATTGCTCTATCTTCCTTGTAGACCGTTTTCGACGTTCTCTCCCTGCAGAAAATTCCTGCCAAAGGGCAGCTTTTGTCGTGTTGAAAGTCTCCCAAATCGGCTTCTTGCATACCAAGAATCGGGCAGCCTGGGGGGGCAGTGGGTGTTAGCGGACCACACTTGTAATTAGATGCTCATTTCTTGCATTCACTGAATTTTCTAACAACCTTCCAGAGATGTCCTTTCCTCGCAGAATCCAAAGGCATTGCAAGACGTTAAAAAACGCGCTACAGTGAGCGAGGAGGTCGTGAACCACGCCAGCTCATCTGCCAACCGTACCTCCTAAGAAGAGCGCCCCCATTTAACACCCTGCTCTGCCTCCCCTCCCGGCCTTGGGCCCCCATCCCCACCTCTTCTTTTGGGGGACACTTCTAAAGGGTGGATTTCATCGCTTACCCTGGGCTTAAAACCTTTTATGTTTCCACATAATGAAAGTCTAAGAAAAGTCTCAACTCCTGGTTTGATCCTAAACAGTCCTTCACAGCCTGCGCCTCCTTTCCCTGTCCTGTCCCCAGCATGGCTCCGAGGACATCCCTGGATGTGGCATCACCGTCCCTCCTCTGTTCCCACCTTGCTGAGCCAGACGCTCCATCTTGGGGAAGCCTGCTCTGATGCCTCGCCCTCCTGGCCCTTCACACCTGCAGCCCTGCGCTCACCACGCCTGAGGCTCTTTCCATGGATCTTCCTGTTATATGGGGGTCCCTGACGTCCTCCCACTTTTCTGTGAGTTTCAGGGCCAGAGTTGGCTCTGAGCACTGCTGTTGAGAAAGGGTGAGCGCATGTGTGGGACGGGGCGTGCAGGGCCCCGTCCTCAGGCTCATGGCGGAAATGGTGTGGACAGCACACACATCCCCTCCCATGGGAAGATGACTCCAAAGGCAGTGGTGCCAGGAGCCGAGGGCGCATAGGCAGAGGTGGGCTGGGGTGGCTGAGAGCAAGGGCAAGGGAGTAGCCAGACCTGGGCTGTGTGACCTCAAGCAAGTTACCTAACCTCTCTGTGCCCAGCTTTTTCCTTGTGGAAGCAGGAGATACAGTGGCACTCCCGGAGGGGCGTGCAAGTCACTAGCCTGCCCGGCACCTGGTGAGCGCTCAGCGAATGGGGTTTGAAAGTGGTGGCCCAGGCGGTGGAGGGGGGGCGCCCAGATCAGGAGTAAAAAGACAAACCTGACACCCAGCAGGGGTGTTATAGGAAGACGCTGTTTTGCTCTTCCTTGGCCCTTATACAGGACAGGGCGGGACCTGTGTCAGGCGTGGGGTTCCCATTTGGTTCTCCTCGCCTCTTGCTGGGTGACTTGGGGCCAGAACCTGGCCCCTCTGGGCCTCTGTCCCCACTTTTCATGTGTGTGAGGGGGCTGCCTCTGAGCTCTTGGGGAGGTTCCCTAGGAGATGCCCTTGGTGATGCACCGGGGCCTTCTATGGCCCTGGGCTGGGCAGTCCCTCGGGCCACTTGGTGACTGCAGCAAAATCTGCACGCGTCACTCATGACTGCCGGCTCATCTGGAACCAATGGCCCTGATTACTGAAGCCTCCCTACCCGGAAACACGGTCTCCATCAAGAATCAACGGTGCCAGGACAGACCCAACACATCCTTTCCTTTTGTCGGCACCAAACTGTGGTTAAGAGATAAAACACCCTAAACAAAAAGGCTCACGTCAGAAGAGCCCTCAAACAGGATCTGAGGGCCCTTCCTGGTTTCCAACCTCAAAACATTACTTTTAGTTAGAAACACATGTTAATTACACATATCAAAATTCATATCTTAGTGATTTATTTTCTTCACATTCACGCTGACGGGTGGAGTGGATTTGTCACCGAGGACTCGTGTTAAAGGACAATTCTGTCAACATTCACATATTCGGCTCTCTTCGGGGGTGATTCAACTTGGGGATCCCCAGCCGCGAGACCCTGCAAGACTGTGGCATTAAAAGAAAAAAAAAAAAAACAGAGCAGAGCAAAGTACTCTGTGCAAGGCCCGGCCGTAGGATGCTCCCGTCCAGGTGACACGGAACGAAGCTGGGACCAGGCCCACCGCTCTCCACAGACTGGACTGAGGGGCAGCTGGGCAGGTAGCCACGATTTGGAGAAAATAAGAGTGCCGATCGCCTGTGTTTATGGAGTGCCCTTACCAGGAGGCCGAGCCAGGGCGTTATCTTATTCACGTACGTTGTCTTATTGAATTTAGAGGCTGCCAAACATCCCAGTCTGCCCCACAGGCCTGCTTGACGCCTGTCACCTGGCGTCACAGTGAGCTGTCCCCCTGAAAAGTGACAACACGGAAGTGTCCTTGTGTGAATGATAAAGACTGTGGTTTCGTGTGTGCAGTTTCCACATCTGGTGAACGAGCACCCCGAGGGTCGGTGGGTGGGTGAATTGGCCCGAGGTCATCGTTTGACTTCCAGTCTCAGAGGTGGGCTCTGAAGGCGGGGGGGGGGGGCTGACTCTCCAGCCTGCCCTGTAACCTCGGCCCACAAGTCCTTCCCAAACGAGGGGGGTCTCCGAGGGCCCTGCTGTGGGAACACCTTGGGGTGGGGTCCCCTCAGAGGCCCCGCCTGCCCGGGATCCCATCCGCCAGCCGGCAGCCGGGGTCCCAGGAAGAATTCTGCCTAGAGAGAGCTTTTTCCCCTTGAAGGAATAAAAAACACACACACACACATTCCTGCGAATCAGAGGTATGCCAAGGGGAGAGGGAGGGCAGGGCCCCTTGACCGGCTGGCCGCCAGCAGCCCAGGCACATGACAGCCCCGAAAGCCGCTGGCACCAACTCAGGCTGGGCGTTTGCAGTGGGCGGCAGTGCCAGGGGCAGGAGGGTGGCCTTTCACCAGCTTGGTACCTCGGCCACGTGACAGCCCCTCCTTCGGGGCAGGTCGGTGCAGCCTAAGGCCCCGGTGCCCACACACTTGCCATTTCTGGCCGAGGGACCTGGGGGGAGGTGGCGTGAGAAAGTGAGCTGCATCACACTTGGGCAGGTACCCAAGGGCCTTTCAGTGCCTCCGCGTAACGGGAAAGGCACATTACAGCTTCCGGAGCTGGGCCGTTTCTAGCCGCCCCGAAGCGGCCCCACGGACGAGGCTCAGTTACTGTCTCCATAAAGTGGATACAAGGCCGCAGCCAAGGCTTTGGGCTTGAGTTACCTCTCGGGGCCGCACGGTTTCCTGGGCGGGCTCCCCTCCGGGACTGCGGTTTGGAATCCTGGCCTCAATGCCCGGGCTTCCAGGGCCTGGGGCTGCCGAGGTGTGTGCTTTGGTCTTTTGGAAATAATAGAAGAAAAGCAGTGAGCACACACACACACACACACACACACACACACACACACACACACACACGTTGGGAGACATAGGACTGTCCTGGGCTGCAGTTGCTGACGGCTGCAGGCGTTCTGGGCCTCGTGGCCTCGTCCCTCTAACCCCTGCCACCGTCGTCACGTGGCCTCCCTTGCTTCTGTCTCTCATAAGGACACCTGCCAGCAGATTCAGGGCCTTCCAGGATGGCCTCATCTCAAGATCCTTAACTTCATTACATCTGCTGAGACCTCTTTTCCAAATAAGGTCACGGTTACAGGTTCTGGGGTTAAGACGCAGACATACCTTTTGGGGGCCTCCGTCCAGTCACCGCTGCAGATTTTACAAATTGGTCTCGATTTCTATTTCTTTTGAAAAGGATCGGAGGACCTGGCCGATATTCCTTCACAGTGGGCGGTTGCCGGACAGCAGAAGTGCGTGCCCTTTAGATGGGGCTCCTCCCCTCCGACCCTGCCTGGGGCCCCTGATCTGGTCTAACCATCCCACTTCATACCCAGGTAAACTGAGGTGGAGAAGGGGACGCAGAGGGGCCCTGGCTCAGGGGCGGGTTGCTGCCAGGCCCTGGGACAAACAGCTTGTCCAGACCCAGGATGCCGACTCCTAACCACAGGAGGTGGGTGAGCTGCAGGGGCCTCTCCTGTCCCATGGGGCCACTGCAGGGTTCCTGTGGTGCTGTCTCTTCTCCCCGTCCCCGAGGTCAGCTGGCGTTAGGCTGGTAACCCCTCAGAATGACCAAATATGGGCCCACGTCTTTTGGGACCAGCAGCTGTTCACGCTTACACTTTTCGCCTACACAGCTGAACGATGCTCGCCTGCAGTGTTTCTTAGCTGCCTTAATTTGAGGGCTACGTGAGAGCACGTAGAAACATTTCATAAACTGGAGAGCAGCACGCAGGGGGAAGAAACTGCTATGACTGTTAATAATGATGAAATGTCTTCCTCTTGTTCGAAGCATCCTTAGAGGCTCCCATTGAGTTTACCCGTTTTTTGTGCACCTGTCATGCTTGACCTTGAGCTGGGCAATGGGTCGGGGGAGAGAGGAGTCAGGAAGGGTCTCTGCCTCTGGGCCTCTGCGGCATTAGGGGACCCTGGAGCTGGTTGGCATGCGCTGCCCGAGAGGCAGAGGCTGCATGGGTGGGCGTGCAGGGCAGGCAGGGGCGGGGGCTCAGGGCATTGGGGGCAACGTGTGTACAGGGGCTGGGTGGGCGCTCTCACCACCCAGAAGGCTAGCCTGGGCCTGTTTGTGGGGCAGAGGGTTCCCAGCACCAGGAGAGCAAGGCTGCTGCACAGACGCTTTTTACGCCTCTGTTTACATCCTTGCCGGCATCCCATTGGACAAAGCAAGTCCCAGGGCCAAGCCCAGGTTCAAGAGTGGAGAAATAGAAAAAGTCAAGTTGCCGTGCATGCAGGGAAACTTGAACAAATTAGAGGTCATCACTGCCGTGATCTATCCATGAGTATGTGACTCAGTTCTGGCCAAGGAGGTCTAAGCAGAATCGGTCTTCCAGGAAGTGTCCTTAAAGGGAGCAGGCATACCTCCCTTCCTCCCTTTCTCCATCCTACTGCTTGGAATGTGGATGTGAGAGCTGGAGCTCCTGCAGCCATCTTAGACTATGAGGATGAGAGCCACACCCTGGGGGTGGTGAATCAGTAAGCTGGAAGGAGGCTGGGATCCTGCTGACTCCTTGGAGCCTTGGACTGCCTGTCCCTGGACTTCTTTTACATGATAGGAAAGTTCTGTGTCGTCAGATTTCATCCGAATTGTTACATTTGGCAAAGGCTCCTGTCTCAGAATGTGAGGATCTGGGCAGGCTCTCAACACCCTGTGGGTGGAATAGCGATGAGCTTGAAGCAAATGAAGAGAGCAGGTCAGGTGCTTCTAAGAGGCCTGGAAGAGCTAACCAAGGACCTCCTGGGGCAGACAATCTGGGGGTACGTCTGGGTCTGTGCATTAGGGGCAGGACCTAGGGAAGACTGGTGTTGAAGGCTGAGAGTCAGATGGGGAGGGTGCAGCCAGTACCGCTGTGCCCACATGGGTCTCGCCCATTTTACACCCCAGCAGCCCTCTGCAGTAGCTCTGTCATTATTCTGACTTTACTGCTGGAGTTGCTGGGGCCTTAGGAGACTCATGCAAGGTCATGCCACCCAGCCGTGGAGCTAAGATTCAAAAGCACAGAGCAAGACTGCAGAACCCTGGCTCTGAGCCTCCACGACTTGGCTGCAGGTTGTGGGGGGCTGGGGCAGCCAGTCTGGAGCCACTGAACCAGCCCATTCATTCATTCATTCATTCAATCGCTCAACCACATGCACATTCATTCATTCATTTGAACGTCTCCCACGGGCCGGGCACCGCTTCTCATGCTGGGGATGGCATGAACAGGACAGACCGAGTTCTGTCCTTGTGGCTACATTCTCACGGAACTGGGGACACATCCATTAGCAAAACCCTCATAGAAGCACTCAGCCCAGCAGCAGGGCCAGGGGAGGGCAGCCTAGCTGGGAGGGTCTGGGGGTTCCCCAGGGGCAGCGTGTCCCCAGGGAAAGCACGCGGGCTGGGTTTGCAACCCAGGAGCAACTTGATAGCCGTGCACTCTTGAGCAGGGGCGCTGGGCCCTCCAGGCCTCAGTTTCCTCATTTGTACAGTGGGGACACTGGTGCCTGGCTCGGTGCCGGTGTGAGGATGGGCTGGCCCTCAGGGGGGTCCCCAGTCTCGGCCTGGCTTTCTCCTTAGGGTGACACTAATTGGCTTCCAGCTGAGGGAAGAGACCAGGAAGCAGCTCTGTCTGTGTCCCTGTCGCTTTCCCAGGTCCTGTCAATGCCTGGTCAGTGGGCAGGGGTGAGAAAGGACAAGGCCAGGTGGGAAGCAGGTTGGGTGCACCGGCCACGAGGATGGCTCAGGGTCCAGCAGACACCCTCAAGGCCCCTCTGCCACAGGGCCCTCGGTCAGGGGGCCACACCCTCCCGGCCACTAGGTCCCTGGCACACCAGGCGGGGTGGGAGGGCAAGGTGGGAGCCACCTGCCGGGCCACTTGGGGTTTTCCAATGGCCGAGGCCTGGGTGGCTGGCTGGCATGGGGCTGCGGGGACTAGGCTGCTCGTTGGAGGGCAGCTGGCAGGAGTCCCCTTACGGCCGGAATAGCACCATGGAGGGGGTTTTGCCTCGCATGCCCTGTGTTAGTCTCCTCGGCTGCTCTAACCAAGTTCCAACAGACATTCACTGTCTCCCAGTCCTGGAGGCTGGAATCCGAGATCCAGGTGCCCGTGGGGCTGGTGCCTCCTGAGGCCTCTCTCCTCGGTGTGTAGACGGCCGCCTTCTCCCTGGGTCCTCATGGGTGTGTCTGTGTCCTGATCTCCTCTTCTTATAAGGACACTAGTCACATAGGTTTAGGGCCCCACCCTTGTGACCCCGTTTTACCTTAATTACCTCTTTAAAAGCCCCATCTCCAAATGCAGTCATATTCTGAGGTCCTGGGGGTTAGATTCTAGCATACTAATTTGGTGGGGGGAACCCAATTCAGCCCAGAATGTGCATTTTGTGGGGGTAGGTGTCAGGATGCAGAAAGGGAGACACTTGCTCTGGAAACGTGGTCTGGAAGGCCTCCACTGGCCGCTCGCAGGGTGGGGGGTGAGCTGTGTGCGGCTCCCACCACCTCCACGTGTCCAGGAACAAGAGTGCTGGCGCCAGCCAGAGCCCCTCTGGGGTTGTGGGTCCCATTTAGGGAAGTAACGGGGCTAAAGCTAAGAGCAGAGGATTTCTCAAGTAGCATTATTCCCACTTGTGGGCTCACCAGATATTCCTTGAATCCCTGCTATGTACTTCTGCCACGTGCTGTGGGCGCGCTCAGTGACCCCGTGGGGGCCAGACCCGAGAGTGGGGCAGGACCTGCCTGCAGGCCGGAGGATGCACAGTGGTCCAGGCGGGGCCTCGGGAGCCACAACTCCAGGTTCAGTCCCGGGCAGCTGCTTGTTGGCTCTGCATGAATGATAAATTCCTTAAGTCCCTTTGCCTTGGTTTCTTCATTTGTCCAGAGAGTCACGGTGGAGCCTCACAGGGTTGGATGTGGGGATGTATCAAGGTCTCAGGACGTGGCCTGCCCTCAGGGAGCTCAGTGGTGAGTGACGTGGCCGTTATCCAGTCTCCAGACCCCTGTGTAATTACTTCGGGTTTTACCCAGCAAAGACATATTTCACATTTATCTTCCTGACCCTCAAAGGAACACTGTAGCTGGACCGGAGGGTCTGCTCTTCCCACTGCTTAATTGGTGGGGAGATTGAGGCCTGGACAGGTGACGCGGCTGGTCCAAGGCTGTGGGGCGTCTTCTCCGGGCGGCCAGGGGCTCGACTGGGAGCACATGTGACAAGTGAAACTCAGGATTCAGACAACAGGCACACAGGTGGCGTGTCAGTGTGTGAGCGTGTGCATGTGTGCGTGAGCACGGTAGAGCGTGTGGTGCACACGTGTGCACGTGTGTTCGTGTGTGTGCTTGTGTGTATGCACAAGACTGAGTTTGTACAGGTGTTCTCGTGCATGTGTGAGCATGTGTGTGTCTCTTCACGTGCGTTCTGTAAATTGTAACAAGCCTTGGCGTGTGTCACATCCATTGTTGCCACAATAATGACGGCGGTCACTTTGCGTGCCTCGTGTGTGCCAGGTGCGTGTCAGCTCTCCTTTGGAAGCCTCTTCACAGCCCTGTGCCGTGGACACCCCACTTTTCAGATGGGACACTGAGGCTTGAGGAGGTGAAGGACCCCAGCTGGGATTCAGAGCCCTGACTCCAGAGTCTGCTGGTACTTCATCTCAGCACCTGCCTCCCCATTGGAAGGTGGCTCTCTGGTTCAGCTGTTCCCCGCGCCCCCTCTCCCAACTCGATGGAGGAGACCTAACCCTCTCTGCAGATTTACTCTCCCACGCCCTCCGCTGGCCCCGAGGGGCTCCGAGGGGCTCCGAAGTGGGTTGGTGGTCAGATGGGTCCACGTGCCCGACGGGTCCAGCCTGCAGGCTCCGGCTGTGTCACTTCCTCCTGCTGTGGCCTCGGGCGAGCTGGCCAGTTTCCACATCCATCACCTGGATCTTAAATCAGGTGGCTCTCACAAAGCCCCTACCTGGTGCCAGGCGCGCAGAGGGCACCATAATTCTTTTCTCCCTTGACTGTGGGCCCAGGGAGGTAGGAATTACTCTCCCTTTTTCCAGGTGGGGATGCTGAGGCTCAGACAGGTAAGCGGCTGCCCTTGATCACAGAGCCAGGCCTTGAAGTGGGTTTCTCTGACCCCACGTTTGGTGGGCCTCGTTCTGCGGACCGATGCTGCCTCTGAGCAGCCGGGCCTCCTGGGCAGTTACAACGCTGTGTAATGAACAAAGTTCAGTTTACGTTCGAGGTTGGCCGAGCCCAGGTGGCGCTGGCTGCCGAGAGCACCGTGCAGGGCTCTGATCCCCGGCCCGCGCCCCTAGTCACCTTGGGCAGTGCCTTCCTCTCCCGGAGGGCGCGCGTCCTCCGTTGTGGCAGCTCAGACCGTATCTGGCTGGGCCCGGACGGTGATGCCCGAGGGCTGGTTCCGGGCTGCTGTTTACCCCGGTTCTGCATGGAGGGTTTGACCTCACGCCCGCTCCCCACCCACCGGCCTGCTGATCCCACCTCCTCTTGGCTCCGGCTGACTCATGGCTCTGCTATGTGTCCTGCAAACATTCCGGAACCCTCATCCTGTGGCAGGGCTCTCTGAGCTGGCGGATGACGGGGCAGCGCTCCGTACCCCGGGCAGGAGGCATTTGGGCCCCCTGAGAAGCACCCATCACCCTCCCTGTGTCTCTCCATGGCAACAGCAGGCTCCTGTACCTCAAAAATACTGCTGACGCATCTCTGGGTGTCCAGCGGAAGCTCTCCTTCAATCTTATCCAGACCCTGATGGAGCCAGAACACCCGGGTCCCGTCCACTATCTGCTCCTGCTGCCTCAGTGACCTGGGGCGAATCGAGTCACCTTAACATCAGTGGTGGACAGAAATGATGGCCACAGAGCCCTGCCTGCCGACAAACCCTTCTGTGGGGCTCCGGCCTAGACAGGCAGAAGAGGGATGCTCTGGTGAATCTGTGGGGGGGACGGAGAGCAGAGCAGGGGCCCCAGAATCATCACCAGTGGGGAACTCCCAGAGTTCCCCGTGATCTTCGAGATCACGCCCCATGCTGACCTTCTGCACCCCAATGTAGCTCAGGTTCAAGGTTGGGCTCCAGTGGGGATTTGAAATCTGGATTCCCTGATCCCAGATTCTGCAAGCATTCCACCTGAAACGTGAGGTTGGATAAGAGGTCTTGGCTGCTTGCTGTGTGACCCAGGGCAAGTTACTTAATCTCTCTGGGCCCTGAGAGGGGAACAACGGGACTTATTTTGTCAGGGTGCTGGGAGCGTTCAGGAGACCTGGTCAGAACTTTGCAATGAACCTGGTGCTGCGTGAGGGTTCTACTCTTGTTCAATATTACTGCCTTTATAAGTGTCCTCAAAAGGGGCAGACCAGTAAATGCTGGAAAGGCTGTGCTGAGCCCCGCAGCGGGCTGCCTGCCTCCTTTTGCCTGCACCCTTGTGGGTCCAGCGGGTTCCTTTTCTTCTCTCTGGACCAGCCTTGCCTGATAGAAATAGAGTACGAACCTCGCAGGTAGGTAACTTAAACATTTTTAGTCGCCTCATTAAAAGAGTAGGACAAAACAGGTGAAATACGTTCGAATAACAATTTATTTAACCCAATCTATCCAAAATATTATTTTAGCGTATAATCAATATCAAAATTATTAATAAGATATTTTGCATTCTTTTGCACGCACTTAATTCTCCAAAATCCCTTGTTATTTTTACGCTGACAGTACATCTCAATTCAGATGCTCCATGTTTAACATCCTGCCAAAGCCATAAAGTTGTGTTTAACAGAAAACCACATTACGTTGCTTCAGTTTTTAAATTTAAATTAATCAAAGTGAAATAAAATTTAAAAATGCATTTTGTTTGTCTCAGCAGTGACATGCCAAGTGTCCAATGGCCACGTGTGACCAGAGGCTGCCGTATTGGTGGCGCTGGTCTGGACAGCGTCTGTGTCCTCCCCTTACTTGTCTGGGTCTCCTTCCCTATGACCTGGGTGGCCGCTGGCTCACCTGAGATGCTCATCTGTTGGAGGACAGGGTTCAGGGGACGTTCAGGGGGTGATGACAGGTCTTAAGCTTCATGGGAAGCAGGCGGGGGGAGGGAACTTTGCCCTTTGGAGCCTGACCCACCCGCTGTGATGTTGAGGACTTGTGGCTGGGTTGGGGTCCGGGTCCTTGAGCTGGTCGCATCTCCCCTCTGGGGCTCGATGTCCCCTCAAGCTCTGCCATTCCATCACCAGTGCCTACAAGTCAGGACCTGCAGCCCTTCCTTCCCGGGCTGCCCTTCCCGGGCTGCCCTTCCCGGGATGCTCGGATACAGATGGCACTTAATAGGGGCTTGGTGCCTGAACAATGCAGGTGCTGGTGTCACTGGCTGAGCCGCCCCGGCATTGCCTTTCCTTTTCCCTGCCACAGGGGCTGACTGGCCTTCCTCAGGGACCCCCTACATCCAGGGTTCCACATCCCACTCGTGGGCGACACTGACCGGGCGGCGGGGCCTGCCTCTCCTCACGCACAGATTGACTCCATTATCCTGATGGCTCCCCTGGGAAGCGGGTGCTGCATGACACACACTTTGTGGGTGGGAAGACCAGCGCACAGAGAGGTGAAGCAACTTGCCCGGAGCTGCAGAGTTAGCAAGCGACGGAGATGGGATTTGAGCCCAGCCTGGCTGGCTCCCACCCTCCTGGGAACCACTGAGTTGGTGTCTTCTTCAACAGCCAAAATCTCGGTTCCAGTCCTGGCTCTGCAGTCTCCTGGTTCTGGCCTCGGTTTCCCCACGTGTATCATGAGTGAGTGGGACCTTCTGATGGTCAAGTTCCTTCCAGCCCCCAGAGTCTCTGCCTCACTTCTTATTTGTAATTTCCTAAGCCATTTGGCTTTGGTGATGGGGCTGAGGGAGGGTGAGGCCAGGTGGGTGGGAAGCCATATCCCACAGCCCAGCCCCCGTCGGGGGAGAGGCCGTGCACACGGGCTCCTGAAGGCCGGGCCAGGAGGCCGGCCCTGCTGGATCCTGGAGCCGGAGCAGCACGCTCTGGGTCTTGGCACCGAGGCCTTGCAGCTGCTGGAGGCTGGCCGCGTGCAGTCACTGGGCTGGCATGGGTGGCCGGGTGGACCGGGACGGGCGGGGTGGGGGGGGGGCGGCCGAGGGGCCCTGCATCTATCACTGCCAGCAGCTCTCGTGGGTCCTGCCAAGTCGTGGTGGAACCAGGCCCAAGTGCCAACGTGCTTGGTAACTGGATTGCTATTTGAAAAATTAAAGCGGTGTCAAGACAATCTCACCTCCGCATTCATATCGGGAGCCTGGAGCCGGGCGGGTGGCGGCCCGAGCGAGACTGTTTGTGCAGGGCGGCCAGTGGGAAGGCGCCCCGGGACGGGACAGATTACAGCAAAGAATATTATCCACCCAGCGCTTGGGAGCGGGGAGAGGCAAATAGCCGGCGAGAACAGAAAGCTCGGGCCGGGCCTGACCCCGCACCAGCTGCTGAGACCTGGCGGCCCGGGCAGGCTGCTGGTCCGGGACCTACTATGTGCCAGGTGCTGGGCGGGGAGAGGCGGGGGGAGATACTAGGGTGATGTCTCCAGGGGGCACAGTGCCAGGGTGCATGAAAAAGTTTCAATTTCTTTTAAAATCCCAATTTAAAAAATGAGCCTCTAAGCTGAAGAAAATGTTTTAATATATGTACTGGGTTGAATAGTGTCTTTGCAAAATTCGTGTCTGCCCAGAACTTCAGAACAGGTTGTTATTTGGAAACAGGGTCTTTGCAGAGGTGATGAGTGAAGATGAGGTGATACTGGAGTGGGGTGGACCCTGATCCAATGACCGGTGTCTTTATAAGAGGAGAAAACACACAGACACACAGGAGCCCACGTGAGGCAGATTGGAGGGATGCAGCCACAAGCCCAGGGACACCTGGAGCCCCCAGAAGCTGGAAGAGACAGGACGGGTCCTGCCCCAGAGCCTTTAGAGGGAGCGAGGCCCTGCGGACACCTCGAGTTTGGACTTCTGGCCTCCAGACTGTGAGAGAATAAATCTCTGGCTTGCAGTAATTCACTGTGGCAGCCCTAGAAAAGTAATGCAGTGTATAATATTAATTTGCTTTTAGTCCAGTGAAGTTGTAAACTATTACTATTATTATTTTTATTTTAGTTTTTGTGTGTGTGTGCGGTACGCTGGCCTCTCACTGCTGTGGCCTCTCCCGCTGCGGAGCACAGGCTCCGGACGTGCAGGCTCAGCGGCCATGGCTCACGGGCCCAGCCGCTCCGCAGCATGTGGGATCTTCCCGGACCGGGGCACGAACCCGTGTCCCCTGCATCGGCAGGCGAACTCTCAACCACTGCGCCACCAGGGAAGCCCATTACTATTATTTTTTAACGAAAGAAGGAACCCTTGAAAGCAAACGTCCCTAAGGCCCATGAAAGTCTTAAGTCAAGGTGAACTAGACTGGCCCTTCGTCCAGGAACTGGGTGCTGGGCTGGGTGGCCATGGGGGATCCTTGATGGAACAGACAGACACAGAGCGGGGGTGAGGTTGGGGGTGGGGGTGGAGCTCTGGAGGGAGAATCTTGGGCTCCGCTCTGGCTCTGCCGTTTCTTGGCTGTGTGACCTTGAGGAGGGGCGTGACTTCCTTAAGCCTGTGCCCTTGTCTGTTAGCACCTCCTTCAGAGGGTAAAGGTGCCATCTGACCCCCGTTACTGTACCCATGGTGATCCTCCCGCAGAAGCGAGGGTTTCAGAGCCCAGGGGCTGGGGCCTGTGGCCGTGTACATCACCTGGCCATGGCAGAGGAGCCAGGGTGATCAGAAGAGGCACTTTCCTGCCTGGGGGAGTGTTGCATCCAGGTTTGGAAAGAGCTGGCCCTCCCTCCACTGTGGGTCTCAATGCGTGTCCTTCCCTCGAGCCCGGGGTCTTTGTCTCTGTAGGTTCTCATACTCATGGTCAGCTCAGCACCAGGCCAGTCCTCGATGGAGGCCCAAGAGGCCACCCCCTGCTTCTCCCACCCAGAGGGCCCTTCCTCTAGAGTGCTGTGAGTTCAGGTCTGAGGCCCCCCAAACTGCTAGCAGTGCGACCCGAGCAAACAGTGCGGGCAAAGGCCTGTTGGACCACAGCATGAGCTGGATGAGGCCCCAGGACCGTCCCAGCCGCCAGGGTGCTCCAGGAAGTCTCCTACCCTGGGATAACTCGGTGTCTTGGCACGGGCTGCCTGGCCTTCAAAGGGAGATGCCCGGCCAGTCCCAGAACCTCCAGACGCCTAGGCGGTGGGGTCCGGGCACTGGTGCACTTGCCGCCTGCCAGGCCTACATCGCCGCACTTTGCATATCATTGCCATTAAGCCACTTGGAGAGACTGGGGTGTAGAGAGGATTTCAATCCTCACCTTACAGAGTGGGAAACCGAGGCACAGCACGGTGGCTACAGGTGGCACAGCTAGGATGTGACGTCCGGGCACAGGCCACTCAGAGGGAGCAGGGAAGGAGCAGCCCTCTCCTCCAGGTGTCCGGACCTGTCTGGACACTGCAGAGCCTGTGGTGGCCCCGGGACTCAGGGCTGCATTCCTGCCTCTAGGTGGGGCGTCCTGCACATGCTGCTCCCACAGCGTGGAGCCCTGAGCTGGGTGTTCACGGGCTGCGGTGTCTGCGCCCGAGCCTCCTCACTGCCGGAGCGGTGGGTCAGGACGGGGTGGGTGTAAGGCTTTAGCCCCTTCCTGCAGACCCCTCGCTGACGCTGCGAAACGCAGTGTGGACGCACCAATTCTGCAACTTGGGAACACAGCAGCCCTCTCCTCCGCCTCTCCCTGGGACCAGATCCCTCCCGGACGGGCCTGAGATGAGGTCCTGAGTCCCCTCCTTCCTTCCCTGCTCTAAACCTCAGCCCCCTCGGGACAGGGGGAATGCTGGCCTCCATCACTCCTGGGCCCCGATGGGTGGTTCTCAGGAGGAGCCGGGCAGCCACATGCACTGGTCTAGGCCATGACCTGGGGGCCAGGTGAAGCTGTGAGCTTCCTGAGGGCAGGGCCCTTCTCAGGGCATCTGGGGCCCCACCCCTTGTTTGTGCTCATGTCTTGGGGCCTTTTCTGTTCTCAACGTTGTTGTAGGAGGGGTGAGTGTTTGTTGATCAATGAGACCTGGTTCCCTCCTGATTCTAACTCGTCTCCTTGTGAGCCTGGGCGGGTCAGTTCCCCAGAGGCCTCCCTCTGGAAAGCCGGTGAAGGTGGCAGCTGGCTTGGCGATCCCTGGGGTCGGCCCCAGGGCAGCCTTGGTGGTCCAGGGTGTGGATGATGGAGTCAGGCCTGCATAGAAGTCCAGACTCCATCACATCCTTGCTGGGTGATGCTGGGTGACTTCAATTCTCTAGGCCTCAGTTTGCTCATCTGTAAAATGGGGAGAACACAGGACCCATTGGATACCTGGGCAGAGGGGACACTGCATATCGATGGTAGCACAGGACGTGCTTGTCCTCCTCTTCCTGCTTTATTAATTTCAGTGAGAAGACATTTATTTTGAGAGGGGAAGTTATTGAGGTATAATTACCATGCAGGAAGTGTTGACAGTTTGATGCCTTTTGATAAAGGTATTCAGGGCATGCAACCAGTACCACAATCAAGGCATAGAACTGTCCCATCACCCCCAAAGGTCCTTCCTGCTGGCTCTTGGCAGGCAACACCTTCTCCCACCCCAGCTTCTGGAAACCACAGATCTTGTTTTTGTCCCCATGGTTTTGCCTTTTCCAAAATGTTTAAGTGGAATCATGCAGCATGCAGCCTCTGGTGTCTGGCTCTATCACTTAGCCTAATGCATTTGAGATTCACCCATGTTGACTCATGTGTCTGTAATTAGTTCCTTCTTATTGC
This sequence comes from Delphinapterus leucas, assembly GCF_059928025.1. Classification (NCBI taxonomy): domain Eukaryota; kingdom Metazoa; phylum Chordata; class Mammalia; order Artiodactyla; family Monodontidae; genus Delphinapterus; species Delphinapterus leucas. The sequence goes on along the minus strand of NC_143135.1, from coordinate 4,381,710 downwards.
TGAATATTACATGATTAGAGCATGAATGTCAAGTTGTATGAATAGACTACAGTTTGCTTTTCCATCCACCAGGTAATGGACATTTGAGTTGTTTCCATTTGTGGCTAACATGAATAAAGCTGCTATAACATCTGGATCCAGGTTTTGTGTGGACATGCTTTCATTTCTCTTGGATACATACTAGAAGTGGGATTGCTGGATTGTATGTTAAGTGTATATTTAACTTTAAAAGAAACTAGTAGACTCTTTCCAACATGGCGACACCATATTGCATTCCCACCAACAATGTATGAGAGTGCTGGGTGCTCTGCCTCTTTGACAACACTTGGCGTTGTCAGTTTAAAATTTTAGCCATTTTACTAAGTGTATAGTCCTGTCTAATGATGCCGACCCTCTTTTCATTCACCATTCACTTGCTTATCTGAGGCCTAGTTTTCTTTTCTGGTGAAGCATCTGTTCAAATTTTGCATTAAAAAATTTGGGCTGTTTTGTCTTATCATTGAGCTGTAGGAGTTCTTTCTGTATTCTGACATAAGACCTTTATCAGTTATATACTGTTCCAATATTTTCTCCCAGTCTGTGGCTTGTGTTTTCATTTTATTAACAGTGTCTTTGGAGGAGCCGGAGTTTTTATTTCCATGAAGTCCAATGTATAACTTTCAAAATTAGCTTTGTGGTTTTTTGCATCTTAAGAAGTCTTTGCCTAACCCAAAGTCACAAAGAGTCTCTTCTAGACGTTTTATGGTTGTAGGTTTTACATTGAAGTCTATGATCCATTCTGAGTTGACCTTTGTCTATGGTGTCTCCCGGTGCCCGCCTCACATGGCTACCCAGCAGCTGGCCTGGCCTTTCCTGTCCTGATTACTTTTGTCCACCTGGGTGGCTGCTGGCCAACGCTGCCCTGCCACCTTGGTCACTGGATGAAAAGCCCTTGAGCTGCCCTGGGGCTGGCTGGGCTGATGCCAACATCTGCCCAGCCTGTTTATCCTCTGGACTGGGGGTGGCCTCCTCCAAGGGGACCCCAAGCTGGACTCCTGCCCACTGCTCAGTAGATGTAACGGCTAGGACTCTGACTTCCTTTGCCACTCGGGGCAGCTGCTGCTCTGTGGGCCCCAGAGTACCTCTACCCTCCTCCCTGTGACACCAGGGCACCTTTCTCTTCAGCGTGGTGAACTCAGCCACCTGAGTCAGACGTCGACATTTTTATTACACTCCACCAACTCCCCTCACCCTCGAGGAGTTACTGGCCCCATTTCTCAGAGGGAGAAACTGAGTTTAAGGGGATTAATCTATTTGTCTATGTTAGTGAGTGGCAGAGCTGGGAACTGAACCAGAACTTGGTAGTTTCCCTTGACACCACGTTGCTTCCCTGGTCCGTCTTCTCTACTTTGGGCTGTTGTGAACTCATCCACGAGGACACCTGGGAATGATTTATCCAGGGAGGGTTGGCACACGGTTTTTTCAGGGTGAGCGTGCTCCCTCCCCCTGCAGTGTAAGCACCTTCTTCTTCTCAAGGATTTCTCACATTTTGTGCCTCTTCCCACAAAATGCGGCCTCGTATGCCCAGGAGAATTTCACAAAGAGACACCTGCATGTGAGAATCAACCTGTACGTGAGTCTTTCAAACGCGGCATCAGCTCCCCACAAGGATCCTCAGGGTGGTGGGTAGACTGGCCAGGTCACTGATGGATTTGGGAACCGCAGCATCCCAGTGCGCGGTGTTTAGTATACAGCAGGCACTCAGTAAATGTTTGTCGTGTGAATGAATGAACTGGGAGTCATCTAACCCGGTGAATATCATCAATTATAACAAAACCCAATGGATCATGACAATCAAGGTCAAGACTGAGTGTCTAAGCCCAGTCAAGACTTGAGTGGTGTGTTTTCTGGGCTGTCCAGGTTCTTGGGTTGGCATCTAGAGGGGACATGACAAGAGCCTTTGGGGTTGGGCCTGGAGCTTGGGAACCTGCTGCTCACAGAAACGTCTTGGAACCCAGGTTGGCTTGGCCAACCCCTCTGCTCCATGGGAAAGGACCCTAGGATGAGCGGGGGCTAGCTGGCTCAGGGCCCTGGCCAAGGCTCTCTGCAACTGAGAGGTCTAGTTGCCAATAAAGATGGGATTGCGCTGGGGTGGGGCCTGGTGGAGCTCATCGCAGGCTCTTGGAGGTGACAAGGGGCCTCCAGCAGGAGCTGCCTGGGGGCAGACTTCCATCTTGGGGATGGGGCTGAAACAGGCAGGGACCTGGACCCTTTGCTGCAGTGCTGGCGCCTGGACAAACATCTCCTTGAGCAACAAAATACAAAGAAACTATAAGGGACTAAAAATAACTGCGTGCATGCCCAGTTGGGGCAAATTATGGACAAGAAGATACAAAAAGACCAAAAACCCGACTGCCACTCGGGATGTCGTTAGCAAAAGCAGGGCACTGCGCCTGCCCACTGCACACAGCACCACCAGAGGGCTGGGCGAACCCCCTGAGTCACCCCTGGACACACCCCCCTGACACCCCCCATAGAAGCAACCAGCTGCCCCCCCTCGGGAAGTGAGCGAGGGAACCTGTTACTTGTTCTCGCACCCTCCTGCTGCAGCGGGGCCCCCAGTACAGCCTTGCCTGAATTTCTTGTCTGACCTCTGATCCATTTCTATTGATTAAGGGGGCCAAGAGCCCTGGTGGGCACCAGGGCAGGAGACAAGAGCTCAGAGCAGACTCTTGGCCTCAGGTCCACGGGCAGGTGTCCTGCTGGGCCCGTTGTCTGGCGCTCACAGCGATCTCTGCAGAAAACGCACGTTGATCACCCATTTTGTTTTTTCCAGGGTTGGGATCACGCGAAGTACCAGAGTTGGGGTTCCTGGATTGGAGCTGGGGTGCCCCTCACCTGTGTCCCTCTTGTTCCCCTCCCCACCACAAACACGGTCAGTGACCCGAGTCAGGGCTGGAGTTGTTATAGATCCTGGAGTAAGGGGAACCCTGTCCTGGAAAGGAGGACATTCGTCTCGGGCCACCCAACCCCCCAGGGCAGACCCTGCCGTCAGCGGGGAAGGCCAGGGAGGCGAGGGTGGGCAGTGAGAGAGGAGCATAGTAGACGCCGGCTGAGTGCAGCATCCGTGCGACCTGGCCGAGGAGAGACCTGCAGATCCCGGGCCAGCACGGCTAAGGAGAGGCCCAGGCTGCTCCCCTCCTGCCCTGTGAACTGGTTGTATGTCCAGCAGTGACGTGTTCCTCCCGGGGCACTTGGGCGGCAGGCAGGAGGCTGTGCACACATCGGCTGGGCCAACTGCTGGGAGCCCTGGAGGGTTTGGGGACCCCTGGTCTCAGCAGGAACCCCAAGAAGGGGAAGATTAGGGGACACCCCCGTGCACAAGCTGTCCACGTGCCAGGCTGCGTGCTGGGATCTCTCCACGGGCAGTCTCGCCGAATCTTTGAAATGAGGGTTTCTCCACCATGACCCTGTTGACATTTGGGATGAAGTATTCTTTGCAGGTTGGGGGCGATGGGAGACGTCTGTGCATATAGGGTACTGAGCGGCACCCCTGGATGCCAGTTACCAACCCCCAACTCAATGTGATAACCCAGAATGTCTTCAGATAGCGCCAAGTGGCCTTTGGCGGGCAGGTCACCGCTGGGTGAGACCCACTGCTTCAAATCACCCTCACTTCACAGAGGAGGAAACTGAGGCCCAAGAGCAGCCAATGGTTGCCTCAAGGGCGACAGGAAGGCGATGGGAGAGCTGGGCTTGATTGGCTCCAAGCCTCTCCCAGCTGGACCTTAGGCCCCCAAGAGCGTCTTGCATCCCCTGCCGGGTTTCAGGGCTCAGCTGTGTCTGGCACAGCGGGTGCTCGGGAACCAGTAGCATGTGAAGGATGAACAAAGGGATAGATTCTGGGCTGGCCTCACTTCCCCAACTCTGCCCTGGTTCCTCCTGCCTTAGCCTTCCTGGTGGCTTAGGATCCAGTGTGGATACCGTGGCCCTTGTCTGTGGCATGTTGCTGGCTGACGTGGTATCTTTTCCTGGCCCTGGGGGCCTGGTGACTTCTGAGTCCTGACGTGGGAGCCGGTGCGTGTGCCGAGCGTGTGCTGGCAGTGCGCGAGAGGCCGGCTTCGGATGCACGGGGTGAAGGCGTGAGGGGCAGTGGGGCGTGGAGGGAGGGTCAGGCTGGGCTGGGAGGACGGTGGGGCTGGACAGAGGGTTAAGTCCTGGCTCAGACACGTCCCAGCTGCGTGACCGGGCAGTTCATCTGCACGATGGGAATGATAATGACACTCCCTCCAAGAGCTGCCGTGAGCAGTCTGTGCCACGGACCTACCTCCATCCAACAGGTGTCTGATCCGAGGGGGACTCAGAGTCACTCGAAAAGTTAGTCGCCTCCTGCCAATGAATCATGATTCTATCTGCACTCCGGAATTTCTCTTGACAGCTGAAATACTTTTCTCATTAACATCATGTCCGTACCTGGACATGATGTGGTCCGGGCATGGGGCACCAGGGAGTAAGCAGGGTCTCATCCTCAGGGCTCCCGTCTGGCTGTGGAGGCCCCTGCATGGACATCAAAGTGTAGGTCTAGGTTTTCTGGGTGGGGCACAGGGGAGGGTAAAATCCATGGGCAGAATGCCAGGGTAGGCTTCCCAGCATGGGAACAAGTACAGGCTTGACCTCAGCGAGAGGGACTCAGAAAAACAGAGGAGGAGTGACAGTTACCTCTTATTGCACAACAAACTTTCCTAAAACTTAATGACTTAAAACAACAATAAGCTTTATTATCTCAGCGTTTCTGTGGGTCAGGAATTTGGGAGCGGCTTAGCCAGGTGGTCCTGGCTCAGTGTCTCTCATGGTGTTGCAGGCAAGGCGCTGGCTAAGGCTGCATCACCCGAAGGCTCGACTGAGGCTGGAGGACTTTCTCCCAAGGCAGCTCCTCGTGTATTTGGCAACTGGGGCTGGCTGTTGGCTGGAGGCCTCAGCTCCTCACCACGTGGGCCTCTCCACAGGCTGCTCGAGTCCTCACAATGTGGTGGCCTCCATGGTGGGCAATCCCCAAGGAAGCCACAGGGTCTTTTATGACCCAGCCTCAGAAATCACACACTGTCGTTTCTGCAAATCCTATTGGCTCACAGTCCGTTCTGGAGTGCAGCATAAAAAAGGACAAAGTATAGAATGGCCAGATATAGAGAGACCTCGTAGGCCAGCCTTGATTCTGTGGGCCCGAGGGACACGGAGTGGCCAATACGTGTTGCACAGATTTGTGTTTTCCTCCTACCTTCACTGATTAGGGAGGTGGTGCCACTCTCCAGCTGTGGAGGGTCTGGGGAGTTCCTTAATCTCTCTAAGCCTCAGTTTTCTTATCTGCAAAATGGGGATAGCAATGCTGTATGAGGTTGTCGGGAAGATTCAGTGCAATAATGTGAGCAAGGTGCTTTGCAAAAGACCTTATAAAATGGACAGTGCTCAGGGTTAGTCTTGAAGGGTTTGGAGACAGGAACTGTGTGTGTGTGTGTGTGTGTGTGTGTGTGTGTGTGTGTGGTTCGCGTGCATGGTGTTTTGGGAAGATTAGCGTGGCAGCGTCATGCACAGAGACTGTGTGGAGGGGGACTTCCCTGGTGGCACAGTGGTTAAGAATCCGCCTGCCAATGCAGGGGACACGGGTTCGATCCTTGGTCTGGGAAGATCCCACATGCCGCGGAGCAACTAAGCCCATGCACCACAACTACTGCGCCCATGTGCCACAACTACTGAAGCCTGTGTGCCTAGAGCCCACGCTCTGTAACAAGAGAAGCCACTGCAACGAGAAGCCCGTGCACCTCAACGAAGAGTATCCCCTGCTCACCGCAACTAGAGAAAACCCGCGCACAGCAACAAAGACCCAACGCAGCCAAAATTAAATAAATAAATTAAAGAAAAATAAAAAGAGAGAGATTGTAGGGCGAAGACCCACCCACCAGGTGCCCGGGTTTCAAGGGTTGGGAAGGAAGAAGGACCGGATGTGCTTGGTGATCTTTTAAAAATCAGCGGCGGTAACAGCACCTCTGCCTGTGTGAGGTTGTCCAGCACAGCGTTTCTCAACAAGCGCTTCCGAAGGACAAGGGGATGGATGCCGAGCCCAGTTGGTGGTTCTTGGTGTGGCGTGGAGGGTCCCAAGTGGATGGGACCTCAGGGGGGAAGGAAGCACTCCCGGTGGTCCTGCCGTCCCTCCATTGGGACCTGCCTGTCTAAGCCTTGGTCTGTCCTCAGACAGCATGTCCTCGGAAGAGGTGGCTGGGGACCGAGGGTCACTGCTCTGCCCAGCCCTCTCCCCACCTGCTGTTGGTGCCTCCAGCTTTGGGGGTGTGGCATTGCCCAGACTCTTCAGGCCCCCGTAACCTGCTGCCCACTCCTCCTCAGGCCCAGCGCCCAGGTAGTCCACGAGCCCTGGTAGGTTTAGGGCTGATGCACTTGTGGTAAGAGATGCCCAGGGTTGGGTTGGAACCCAGGTGTTTGCTCGGCAGGAAATATCACTGGAGAGATGGGCTGCCCTGTCGAGGGTTATCTTAATCCCTGGTTTCCTTTGCTTCTCCTCCTGGCTGCCCTCCTGATCCTGAAATAAATCTTAGAATACACGCCCACCCCCAAACACACATACACAGACAAAGAGATTTTTGGACCCGGAAGCACCCTGGGCTTCATAAACTTTCCATTGTGACCAAAGAGGTTCATTTCCTGAGAGAGGAAAACAATCCTTTGGGCCTTATGCAACGTGGCTTGGCTGGGGAGCCCTCATGTCCCGTGCCCCCAGCCACGGACCAGCATCTTAATGCACCGATTTAGGGGGTAACATTAGACGCCTCACCCAGGCTTAGCCTCACTGACAACACGTGAGTTCAGATTACGTGGTGAGAAATGTCGGAAATGAGGTGGGGGCTGCGGGGGGTGGGTGGGTAGGGAAGCACAGCTCCCCTTGGCTGGCGTCCTCGCCAGCGATGGCCAGATTCCCAAACTATCGTGGTGACTTGTCTCACACAGTGTTTGTTCATATGTGTGACTGTATTTGTGTGAGCGATCTTCCTGCCACATCGTCTGCAGTCACACTATGTTCTGGGGAAAGGGACAGCCCGTGACAATGTGTGACTCGTCCTGGAGGTTGCACAGGGCCGTGACTCGTGGTGCCCAAGCCCGTGGGCTGGACCAGGAGTGGGCTTCTTCCGGGCAGTGATTTAACTCCCTTGAAGCGGTTGCTCTCAGGTCAATGGGCTCCCCCAAGGTCAGCTGGGGACAGACAGGGTGGCCGTTTTGCTGGATGATTTAAGAGGAAACTTAAAAGCAACATCAAACCCCTCCTTGGAGAAGTTGCCAGAGCAGGGGCCAGTGGTTTCGAGAAAGAGTGTGGAGACCCCTTGGGTGGGTTCAGATGGGCTTCTATGTGCTGTAGTTTGTTAAAAATACCCGCCTCATAGGAATCAAATTGACACTTGCAAAGTGCTGATCACGGCCGGCTGCCGACCTCCCTTTCTAAGAAAACCCCAGAGGTAGATTCGATGGAGATGTGCCTAGCCAGGATTCCCGACCTCCTGGCTATCTTGGAATCCAGGGCCACGTGACACTATTCTTGCCAAAGGGATGTAAACAGGAGTCAGCTAGGGATTTCCCGGTCAGCTTTTGCTTTCTTCGTACAGGCATCACCACCTCCTCCTGTGCTCTTTTCTTCTTCTTGGAGTTTGTGTTAAGGGCTGGAGGTGCAGCAGCCATTTTGGGCCATGAGGATGAGACTACATCCTCAGGATGTTGGAGTCAGAGGCATTTGGACATTGATGGCATGCTGTTCCAGCCCTTGTTGGTGGAGAAAATTAAACCCCATGGGTTAAGCCTCTGTAGACAGTTTCAGACTCCCTCTGACTGATACATACTGTGTTTGGTGTATAGTAGATTCTCAATAAAAGCCAAAACCACTCTTACCCTTTTTCAGGCCACTGAGACCCAGAGAGAGGAAGTCACTTGCAGTAACATGTCCAATAAGGGAGTGACTGGTTCTTAAACCCAGCACACTGGGTGCTCAGATCAGTGCCCTTTCCAATGCTCCCTGCCTGAAACAGGATCTGGGTTCCTGGGTCCAGGTTCTGGAAGCCTGAGGGTACGAATGTGGGTTCAGGAGCCCTTTTACTCATTCTTTAGCAGGTGTCACTGAGTGGTAGTTCTGTGGTATAAACTCACTGTAGACACTGAATGCGTGGATACTGAACCACTGATCCTGGGAGAGACACAGGGTTGCATTCCCGAGAACTTCTGCTCATAACATTTACATCCACCGATCAATACACAACCTTGTTTGTTGTGTGCTTCTGTTTAAAGGCACCTGTTTTAATATATACCCTATCAGTGATCTGTTAGCATGAAACTCATGGCCAAACAGGGCTGTAACCCCTGCCTGAACAAGTGTTACTACCGCGTTGTTTTCTCGCTAAGGCACCTTGCAGCCTTCCTGTGCTCAGCATCTCAGCACCAAGCTCTGGAGGCTTTTTTTTTTTTCTGTTTTTTTGATTTTTAATATTTATTTATTTGGCTGCGCTGGGTCTTAGTTGCAGCATGTGGGATCTTTAGTTGCTGCATGTGGGATTTAGCTCCCTGACCAGGGATCGAACCCAGGTTCCCTGCATTGGGGGCGTGGAGTCTTAGCCACTGGACCGCCAGGGAAGTCCCTAGGGGGGCCGTTTTAAACAGTGACATCACCAACAAAAAGCACAAAAATGCAAAAATGGGCCACTAAGTAGACCACGAAAAGGATGTTCATTTACAGTGTGAGAGTGGGAACAAGAAGGCAGATTGTGGCTTTGCTGGACCTCGGCTGGGAACATGTGCATTGGGCGACTCAGATGCTTCGTCGCTCTGCACATGTCTGCAGGCATCCACGAAAGAACTGGTTTTGTTGAGCGTCGATTTTGGGGACACGAGGAAATTCCAGCGAGTAGGTGAATTCGCAAATATGGAATCCGTGGATAATGAGGATGGGCTGTACTTACCAAACGGGACCTCAGCTGCAAAAAAGGAAGAAGGGGCAGCTTGGAGGCCAACACTGGACAGGGCAGTCAGTGGAGTCCTCTCTGAGAAGGAGAAATTAAAGCCAGAACCTGAAGGTGGAGGAGGGGATGGCCATGCAAGCTGCACAGGGTTCAGTGGCGTCTTTTTTCGAGGTCAAGTTCAGAGTGGACACTGTTTCATTCAGCATAACCTCAGGGTGGTGAGATTTATCTCTGCCCTTTATTTTGAGTTGCCACGTGGCTGGTCTTTTTTCTCTTTTTGTAGCTTCCTTTAGGTTGTTTATTTTTCTTCTCATTTTATTCTGTCTTCCTCGGCTACTTTGGAACTTATAGATTCAATTTCTATTCATTTAGCAGTGACCCTGGAGACTTTTACCAGGTGTAGCAAACTTTGCAGTACCTAAGTTAATCAATATTTTATACTCCTTCCAAATGAAACAAGACCTCAGAATACATCACCTCCCTTCTGACTTACATGTGATTGTGTCATATATTTTATTCTAATTTTAAATTCCCCAAGTTAGACCCGGTTTTTCTTGTTTTATGCAGTCGATGTTTGTTTAGATTTACCCAGATATTCCCCATACACTTTGCTCATGATTTTTCCCTGCATTTTGAATCTCCCTTCAGCGATTATTTTCCTTTGGCTAGAATATATCCTCTGGGATCGTTTTTACTGGCAGTCTATTTGTGTCAAACATCTACATTTTTACTTGTCTAAAAATAAATTGATCAACCTTTTCTTTCATGGTTTGTACTTTTTGTGTGTTTTTAAGATGGCCCTGTCCTGAGGCTATGAAAATGTTACTCTATATTCTTCTCTGAAAATTTTATAGATTTGCATCTTGCATTGAATCGTTAATCCACCTGGAGCTGATTTTTGTGTGAGGTGTGACGTAGGGCTCTGTGGTGATCATTAGTGTTCTTTCGGGGTCTAACTATTTCGGGCACATGGTGGGACTGCAAGTCCCCACTGAGATGTGTATCAGGTATCTATGCTGTGTAACAAATCACCACCAACATGGCTTGAAGCAGCTTCTGCTTATAAACTCATGGTTCTTTTAAGCAGAAGTCCAGGTGGGTTTGGGTGCATTCTCTGCTCACGTTCTCATAAGAGAACGTGTTATGATTTCACCTGGAGGCTCTGGGGAGGAATCCACTTCCCAGCTCATGTGGTTGCTGATAGAATTCAGTTCTTTGCAGCTGTAGGACTGCATTTTCCCTGTTTTCTTACTGGCCATCAGTCAGGGGCCACTGTCTTTCCCGGCTCCTAGAGGCTGCCCTCAGGTCCTAGCCATGTGCCCCACTCTTACTCGCCACAACATGGCAGCTCACTTCTTCAAAGCCAACGGGAGCATCTCACTCCTCCCTGCTCCAACAGTCTTGTAGGGCACAACCTACCTATCTGTGGGAGTGACTACCCTGTCACACTTGTGTTGACCACGAACACGTGACTTGCTTTGGCTAGTGATGTGTGGGGAGTGGGGCATCTCTCCCATCACATGCCACTTCCTGAGAGAAGCTTTAAGAGCCATTTGTGACGTGTCACATGGTCCTCCCTCTGCCTCTGTAACTGGGGAGTACTGACAGCCTTATGTCTTCTTTTCCAATCTTTATGTGTTTAACTTATTTTTCTTGCCTCACTGTCCCAGTTAGGGCCTTTAGTACAATTGATCAATTTGACCTCATTACATTTAGAACTTATACTCATCAAAACACCATAAAAATCACGTAAGGACAAACTGAAAACTTAGAGGAGATATTGCAATGCATGGAAATGACAAAGAATTTGTATGAAGAAAAGGAATGTTTTAATGTAGGTTTTATTACGACTTAGGTGTGGCAAGGCCAACAGACCAGGAGACGACTGCCATTGGAAAGAGAGTTTGCTGCTCACAGATCCCGAGAGAAGGCCACCATCCCATGGGTGCCACACGAGGAAGCACCAGTGCTGGTCAGGAGGGGAGAACAGGGGTAAGAATCTTTATTGTGGGTTCCGTGGGAAGGAACAGGTGAAACAGGGGAAGCAGGCTGAGGACTGGCTAGGTGGAATGATTTCAGTGGACTCTGGGGCACAGGGGCTATCCCCAGTTGCCTGGTACATGCCCTGGGATGATTCGGGCAGGGGATAGTGGCCCTGAGAGTGAGAGACCAGTCAAGAAGGTGGTCAGGTTTTAGGCTCTGCACGGTTGGTCTGTATTTCAGAAGCGTGTTCACGGGTGAGTTATTTGTCTTCCCTAGGAATTAGTAACCCTGGGAGTGGCAGTCCCTCTAGGGTCAGGAAGACCCAAATGTCAAAGCATCAGAATACAGAAACCAAAGGACATGGTTAATACAATGAAGAACGCCTGAAAAATCAATAAGAAAGAGAAACAGCCCAGTAGGCGAAAGACTCAACTGTAACTTCATAGGAGAGGAAACGCAGTATGAGAAATAAAAACACAGGTGCAAATTAAAACTACAGTAGGACAAAAAAATACAGTAAGACACCATTTCTCATCCATCAGATGGGCGAACATTAAAGAGCAGCTGCCGGGGTGGAACCTGGTGCCACCACTTTGGAAAACAAATAGGCATTTTTATTATGAAGTTAAAGATACATGTTCCCTTTAACCAAGTACATGCATTCACAGATATAGTCCCCAAAGGAAACTCCAGCACATGTCTTTATTTAAACATTTTTCGTTGAATACATAACTTTAGGTAGTCACTTTACTCCAATACCTTGGAGACGTGATTCCACCACATTCTGCTTCCTCACTATTGTTGGGAAGTCAGCTGTGGGTCTCAACCCCATCTTGCCTCTCCAGCAGCTTCTAGGATGTTCTCTTCTGGAATAACCATTCCTGATGTTCTGTAATTGATGGTTTGGATTCTTGAAATCATGAGCCAAACTCATGGCCAAAGTTGCTTACATCCATACCATCCCTGTGTTATCATGGGTGAGTGAAAGTCACATTACAAACCCTCCACAAAGCCCAACCACTGTGTTCTGCTTCCCACCCAATAGGGACACCCTCCCGCCAGAACTTCCCATCACTATAGTGACGAAGGCTCTCACCCATGCTTTCCCCTCCCTCCTCCTGCCTCCTCATGTGGCCCTGCCTGGTGTGATATGCCCTGCTCTCCCCCTTTTTGGGAACTATAAATCATAAATTCTTCTATGAGGCAGTAGTCTCTGTGTTTGCCATCTTTTTTAAAAATTAATTTTTATTGGAGTATAGTTGCTTTACAACGTTGTGTTAGCTTTTGCTGTACAGCAAAGTGAATCAGCTGTACATATACATATATCCCTTCTTTTTTTGATTTCTTTCCTATTCAGGTCACTACAGAGCACTGAGTAGAGTTCCCTGTGCTATACAGTAGGTTCTCATTAGTTTTCTATTTTATACATATTATCAGTTGTGTATATATGTCAATCCCCATCTCCCAATTCATCCCACCCCCATTTCCCCCTTGGCATCCATACGTTTGTTCTCTACATCTGTGTCTCTATTTCTGCTTTGCAAATAAGATCATCTATCTTAACATACCTGATTAAAACAAAATCCAGGTACACTTGAATTCACTTGTCCTACCTTGGATTCTTTAGGACACCTGGATCTGTGGATTGACGTCTTTCATCAGCTCTGAACTTTCTCAGCTATTTTCCATTTAGATACAGCCTTTATTCTGTCTTCTCATTCTATGGCCTGCATTTCACCTCCGACTCTCTTCCTCAGTTATCACGGGGCAGACCAAGCAAAGCAGAGGAGGTCAGTGAGCAGGGAGAGAGGATGTGCAAGAAGCTGGACACACCTCCCCTTGGAGGATGTGTGGCCTTAAGTGGAGGTGAGACCCAGCAGCTGTGCTTCCTGACAGAGTTCCAGTCCATCTTACATGAGCCAGCCCACAGCCCGGGGACACACCTGAGCCGGCCCATGACCAGGGGACACTCCTGAGTCAGCCCACAGCCAGGGGACACACTGGGCCAGCCCACAGCCAGGGAACGCACCTGAGCTAGCCCATGGCCTGATGATACACCTGAACTAGCCCAAGGCCAGAGAACACACCTGAGCTAGCTCATGGCCAGGGGACATGGCTGAGCAGCCTCCTGTCCCTGATAACTGACACTGTCACCCACCGGTGACAATGGAGATGTGGGAGGTGTGTGGACACGAGCCCCTCCGATGGCTGTGAGAATGTGACTTTTCTGAGGGGACAGGTGATCTTCCCTGAGGCCACACACTCGGTGCCAATGGGGCACTATCTTGTGGCTCAATCCAACTTCGCGAGCCCGTGATTGTCCCCAGGTCCCCACGCCTGCCGCCCCCAGCACAAGGCCTGTTGCGAGGGACACACTCTCACATCAAAAAATCATTTTGTGCAGCGGACCTCCCTGATCCTTGTCCCCCATCATTTCCCTTTTTTTTTAAAATTTAGAAATCAAGAGAGAGAATCTAGGCCGGGTCACGCTTGGGAAACTGCTGAGATTTTTTTTCCTCTTCTACTCAATACATTTCTTTTATCTTAAAAAAAGATTAATACCATTAGGTCATTTCCACCCCTCCACCCTGCTCTCCTTTTTTTTCTATTTCTGGGAAAAATCTTCATTTTGTGTATTTCTCAAGCATCTTGACATTCCGTCTGAGACTAATGGCCGGATCACTTCCTTCCAGCCCCTCTCAAAATTCCTGCTGGTTTTATCTCTTGCAAATGCCTTAGTGCTGCAAAGCAAATCCCGCCCCCCCAACCCTGTCTCTCCACCGCCCTCTCTGTGAAAAAGAAAAGGCTCCCGGCTCTCAGTGAGGTCCTCAGGCAACCCAGATACATCCTCCAGTGCCTTCAAACGTGCCTCATCTGGGCTGCACCAACCTCTGCCTGTTAACTCTTTCAAAGAACACTTGTCGGTGTGTGAAAGCTGTCTGGGTTCATTGATAAAAAAGGTGTTGTTCTTTTTTTTACCAAAAAAGGTATTGTATGTGTTCTTTTCCATATGGTTTATCACAGGGAATTGAATATAGTTCCCTGTGCTATACGTTAGGACCTTGTTTTTTATCCATTCCAAAGGTAATAGTTTGCGTCTACCAAAAAAAGAATGTCTCTATGTGTATAACTGAGTCACTTTTCTGTACAGCAGAGACTGGTACAACATTGTAAATCAACTACACTTCAAAAAAAAAAAAAAGAAAAAAAGAAAAAAAGTTATTGTTTTTAGGGCTGTTTTGTATTAACAGGTTGTATCAGGGGATGGTCAGTATTTGCAGAGGGCTGAGTTCCCTTTCACCTACTTGTTGCCTTAAAAGATGAAACGATTGGGTAGAGACCCCCCCCTCCCCGCCCCCTTGTCAGAGCATACTTCATTGAAGAGACTGGCAGGCAAGATGCTACTTCTTCCCAAACCCCAAAGAGTTAAGCCCCGACGGTTAATACTCCTCTCTTTGGCCCCCTCGTCCCTTATTCTAATGTATGAACTCTCATTCAGAAGTGAGCAAGCCGTATGTCCGTCTGGGGCTTGGTGACAGCTTGCCTCCTCTGGGCGACATGGACGGTCTCTGCTGAAATGTTTGTGAAAGTACAATTTTATAAACACTCAGGGCTCACCCAGACGTAAGCATCTATCATGCAGGCATGTCTCTGCAACCCCAGGATCCAAGAGGGGGGTTCACTTTGTCCCTTCCTGGCCGGGGACTCTGGGCCCGAGGTGAGAAAAACGAAGGAAGGTTATTAAGAATTCTGACAAGGTAGGCTGAATAAATTGTGTTTTCTTTGTGAGCCTTAATCCGGTGTTGTATTGGCTTCTCGGACATGGCTAATTTATTTGGAATTTCATTCTGTTCCTGACAGCGTCCTTGACTAGCTGTTTGATCACCCCAAGCAAAGTTACATACCAGCTTTCAAATGCTGGAAGGGCAGTGGCGTGATTTTTCTCAAGTGCGTTCTCCTGGGCCTGGCTTTATGTTTGCAGGGGGATGTTTCAAACGGCGGGGGCCGTCCCTTGTTAGGGAGAAAACCCGGCCCGCGCAGGGGTCTCCCTCAATGAGGAAGCTTTTCCACTTTTCCCCACTCGTCCCACTGTTTGGCATTCTAAGCTGCTTTTGTGGCGCAGGAAGAAAGAAAATTAATTTTCTCCCCGTCTGCAAGTAGGGAGCATTTCAGTGGAGAGCCGGTTTGCAATGCATGTTCTGTTGATTTCAGCTGCCCACGCCGGCTGGGTTTTGAGATGCAGTATTCTCAGGGGAAGAAGTAAATCGACCACAAACCTCCTTAGGGTGTTAACTCCAGGGTCTCCATCCAGCCTAGGGACCTCCGGCATCTTTCGCTCCATCTTGGCGGAAATAGGAGTTGACATTCACTCTCTAACGCACACGTGTATGCGATGTTTGCTTTTTTATTTTTATGTTTTTGGTAATAACAAGTGTGTCTTGCTTTTGCCAAAAGAAAAAATGAATAATGATTTTCAACAAGACTCCAGCGCTTTGGAGAATCTCACTCTTGGCCCCGTTTGACAATTTCGGCAGAATCCAGTCTAATAAAACCTGGGCTTCCTTTAATTTCCCTTCTTGACACCAGCCTGTGAAGACGCTCCTACTGAGGGCCTTCTAGGGGCAGGAACTGTGCTCAGCCCTGGGGGATGTGGTGGGAGCTCACATTCTAGAAACGCATACAAGAGTTCAGAGCACGTTAGGCCTGTGATGAAAGTAACAAACAAAACTAACCAACCCAACACCAGGGTGAGATGCGGGTGGTGCCTGGGTGTGAGGACTCAGCTTCTTTCATGGGGCCCTGCCTTTGAGTCGGGGAAGTCCACTGGGTCTTTGGGACATTTGAGCAGTGCTTTTATCACCTGCAAAGTACTCTGATCCCCGGTCTTGCTTGCAGAACATGGGAGAGGGGCTATGGTCCCCTTATACGGAGGAGGAAGCTGAGGCCCAGGGCACTGCCGGGACACCTTGATGGCGACACAGCTTGTTTAGCGCAAGCAACTTGAGTGGCGCACTTGGGGCTCAGTCCAGGGCCGTGACCTCCAGGGACAGCAGGTCCTGGGTGGGGACACAGCTGTGCCCCTCCACTCCCAGCCCTCCTGCACAGACCTCACCTGGGGGCCGGGGTCATCTGCCAGGTATTGTTCAGGGAGCGATGAGGGAGGATTTGCCAGTTCCTGCTTCAATGCTTGGACATTGGGCGCAGGAAGATTCCCTGGCCATTGGCAGTCCTGAAAATCCCCCACTCCGTCCTCGGCGACCCAGGTAGAAGCGTCTACCTGCTGGGCTCGGGAGTTGTGGCAAACTCCAGCTCCCAGGGATGGGACGCTCATCTTGCCACGGCATTCCTGGGCAGGTGATTTAAGAGGAGATGTGCCCTGGGGAAATGGGAGGGAGGAGGTGGGAGGCATGGGGATGGTGGGAGGAGGGAGGGAAGAAGCCAAGGAGAGCCGTGACTTTGGGTACCGTCCCAAGCTCACTGTGATCTCGAGGGGGAATTCTGGGGGCTGTGTGGCCTTGGAGTTTGTCCTGACGCCCAGCACGGGAGTTGGGCTTTCATCCCCCCATGGTCAGTCCCTGGTGAAGGGTGGCCTGGGGGGGTGTAAACCCCTGGGTGGTGGGGCAGCTCCTATAACCAAGAATGTCCCTGGAGAAGAGTCGGGAGCAAAAGGACATGGGAGCCAGAGACAGAGTGCACGGAGACAGGGGAAAGGGTCCCAGGGACGGGGTGTAGCTCACCGTCACTGTTAATCGTGGGGTGACTTGGCTGCTTCCCTGTGAGTGGGGACCCCAGCACCCACTCCACGGGAGGCTGTGGGCGCTACACATTTATTATCAGCTTACTACTTTCCCCTTGTGGGTGACGGCCACCTTGTCCCTCTAGCGTCCTCTGCACCTGCGTCAGGTCGACCTTTCCCAAGAGAAGGCGGCCCTGGGTCAGCTGTACACTGTCCAGGGGGAGGGGGGCTATGCGCTTCCTCTCCCGAAGGGAGCGCTGACCTTGGCCTCCCCAGTTCCAGGGGCCTGGGGACGTCTGAGCAGGAAGGGGGAGGCGTCCGTGACCTTGGAGAGTCTGTGTGCGTGGACGCCACATGACCGGGACAATGTTGATTTTGTGTGTCGATTGTGTGCTCGCAAACAGAGACGTTTATCCAAGGCCACCTTGTCCCTGCTGCTGGGTCAGGGGCTGCGGGGTGGGAGGCTGAGAGCAGGAAGACGGGCCCTGCCCGGCATGCACCCCTGCCTGCGGCCACCCCAGGGTGCCCACTGGGAGACGCTGACCTTCCAGGTAAGAGAAACTCGAGGAAAGGCTTCTTGTCCCTCCCCACTCTCGGCCGCTCTCCCCTGGGACCTTCACTCCCCACGCAGGTGGGTTCTCAGTGGCTGGGTGGGTGGGCACTTGTGAACGCTCCTGGGGACTTTCTGCAACATTCTGGAAGCCTTTTGCAGTTGCCACGTCCTGGATCTGTTTGATTACTGACTCCATGTCGGGCTGCTACGATCTGAATTCCCACATGTGTTTGAAGTGGTCTTTAATCCTCTGTCAGGGCCAATAAGCCCAGAGCTGAACGTTACCTGAGAGTCTATTCCGCAGACGCGCCGGACGCCTGGCCAGGCCACCGGCTGGCGGCTCTCTCTGTGGATGGAGGTGGAAAGGGCTGTTAGCCCCCCCAGAGGGCACAGTATGGCACTGGGCACTTTCGAGACAGCCTTTGCTGGTCGGGGTGATACCTGAGCTCCAGGGGTGAGGGCTGGGGGGAGGGTGCAGGTCGGGGTCTCATCTTGGGTCTGGCTCACAGGGAGCGTCCACACACGTTTACTGGATCTTTGTTAGGAGACTGCAAGCGAACGCCGTCTTCCCACTGTCCATCTTACGCTGGGCTCCCTGTCAAAGGCTTTGCATTCACTCCTTAGCTAGAACCTTCTGGAAAGGCTGGGTGGGAGCACATTCTCATTTTGTAGATGAAGGAGAAATTCAGGAACTGGCTTCAGGTGGCCCGCATCCCTGGAGGCTGCTCAGCTTTCCCCCTGGCTCGGGTACCTGGGGGTGGACCATTTCCCGGTGAGAACTCGGCTGGCCTCCTGCAGCATCCAGGGACCTGACCTCCAGTTTGCACCCCTTTGCGCTGCAGTACCGGGGAACTGGGGTTGGAGGAGGGGCTGT
Organism: Delphinapterus leucas; assembly: GCF_059928025.1. Lineage (NCBI taxonomy): Eukaryota > Metazoa > Chordata > Mammalia > Artiodactyla > Monodontidae > Delphinapterus > Delphinapterus leucas. The sequence goes on along the minus strand of NC_143135.1, from coordinate 4,363,579 downwards.
CTCTTCACCCAAGGGAAACTTGGCTGGGAAAGGACGGAGGTGAACTTGGGGGTGGGCAGCGCCTGCAGAAGCGTGTGTGCCCTGGCGTGTGTACACACGTGTGTGCACGGGGCACGAACACGTGCATGCGTGTGTGTACACGTGTCCTGGTGTGGGGTGTGGCAGGCAGATGCCGTTATTTCAGCAGTGTGGTGGGGGCATTTCTGAGGGCGTCCTCTCGGGGGACAGGAAGGCAGCCAGTCATTCCACGCCCAGGCACCTTACTGGTCCCGTGTGGACACTGTCCCTTAGTTTGCGTCATGGCCCTTCAAAGCAGAATTGTCACTTGCCTCCCTTTCTGATGAGATTTGTGGCCCCAAAGGTGAGCCGGTCACTCCGAGGGTCCACGGTGGGCCCCGGCTTGAGACCATGAGAGGTGTGAGGGGAGGCCCGCAGGACTGACCCGTCCAGCCTGGGCTGTGGGTGTCCTCCAAGGTCTCTTGGTGGGCTGGTGGGGGCGGTGATCCGGGGGTCGGTGCTGCCCTTCCTGGGTGATTAAGCAGGTTCCCCTCCTGGGCCGCCGGCTCTGCCCCCGCCCCCAGCCCCGCACTGCCCACCCCCGCGGGTAGTGTGGGTCTTTGAGATGCTGGCGGCCCGTGTGCTAATTGAGCCGCGCCTGGGGTCGCCTCTGGGCTCTGAGCGACTGATCTCACCTTCTCTCCCCTCTCCTTCCCTTTCATCCGCCCAGCTCCCGCCTGCCCTCCTGCCGGGCTCCCCGGCCCCTCCCGACGGGCCTGCTGCTGCTGCAGGGCCCGCAGCCGCTGGACAGCGCCGGCCTCCAGAAGTGATAGCTAATTGGGCAGAGAAAGGGCCCGATTGTCTGGCGGGCCGGAAGAGCGGGCGTGGGCGGCTGAAAGCACCCGGAGAAGGTGGCCAGCTTCGCCCGGCAGCTGCCGCCGGAGACGTTTGGAGATTACGTCAGCGCTGGGCGGGGGGGCCTCCCGCCTGGGCCCTGACAATGCGGCCCTTGTCGGCCCCGAGAGCCGCCCGCTCGGGATGAATGGCGCGGGGCCTCTTCTCCAAGGAGGCTTCTCGCCGTCCCCGATCTGTCCTCTCCCGCCAGGGAGGCCCCTGGCTTGGGGCTCAGAGCGAACGGGCTCGGTCAGAGTGGGAGACCCCCGGCTGGACTGAGCTCGCGGCCCAGGCTCCTGGCCGCACGGCTGGTACTTGGCAGACCTGGACCTGGAAGCCGGTGCTCGGCCGGTCCACACGCCGACCACGCAGTGGGGGACTGCGCTCTGGGGCGCGCCTGCCTTCGGCATGGCCTCCTGGTCCGGGGGGAGCGCGGGCCCCGACCCGCTCATGTTCGCGTTGGCCATCATCCTGCTGGCGCGCTTCATTCTCTGGGCCTGCCTTGGGACCTACATCGATTATAGGCTGGCCCGGCGGCCGCCCCGCAAACCCAAGGAGGACTAGGGCCTCTGCCGGCCAGGGACCTCAAGCTCCCGGCGCCCAAGGGCCGTCCCTCCAGTAGGGCGCTGTCCCAGAGACGGCCTGTCCTGGGGCTGAGGGGGCGCACAGGGAGGGGCAGCAGAGCAGGTGAAACACTCTCTGCCTCCCGCCCACGGGGCAGAGATGGACCGGCCCCACCTGGACTGACCAGGGCTGTCCTGGTCACGCCCCCCGTTGGGGGATGGAGGGGGGGCCCCTGCCCGTCTCTCCACCAGGTCTGGTGTCCTGTGTTGAAGTGAGTGATCCTGGGAGTGGGTCTTGCTTTAATACTTTCCCTGCTTCCAACGCTTTATAATGTGTTTGCAGGAAGAGGCGGGTGTGAGCCAGAGGGGCTGGTGGAGGGGTTGCAAGGACAGATATGACCGCATCAAAGCCAGCCCTGCCACCAAAAGCCACCCTCTGACTCAGTCTCCTGCAGGGATAAGACAGTGCCCTGGTTTCCCCAGAGCAGACCACTCGGAGGGTCTCAAGACAGACGTGAGACTCTGAGTTCAAGTCCAGCTCTGGCTGACCGTGGGCAAACTCTCTTTCCCCATCTCTTAAATGGACGCAATAGTCCCTGCCCCGAGCCCCCACTGAAGGTTATCAGGAGGGTCAGATAAGGCGTGGGGTGAGCCATCCCCCCACCAATATGCAAACTACAGGACATGTGGAGGACAATTTAATGGAGAGGTCACAGGACCCAGGGCCCTCTGTTCCTTTGTGCTTTTAAGTGTGTGGCTGAGACACCCCTGAGAAGATGGACAGGCAGGGAGACTTGACGGGTGCCCAAGAATCCGGCACCCCCTGTGCTCCCTCCTGTCACACCAGCCGGTTCACACCTGACTTAAGGGGCAGCGCGTGGTGGCTCGGTGCTTCTTGACCTGGCAGCAGATCTGAATCACCTGGGAGATTTTGGAAGCACCAGTGGCCAAGTCCCCCGGACCGAGAAGCATCAGCTTGATTCGAGACGTTCCTGGGAGGCCGGAGCCTGGTGACGCCATGAATTCCAAAAGGACTTGGGTCAGCCTGGAGTCTTAGGTGGCCGTTAGGGGGCTGGAGTTGGTGAGAGGACACTTGGGGCCCCCCTTAGCCGGGAGCCGTCCGCCTTGCAGCATCCTGGCAGAAGGGACCATGGGCGTGATTCGTTGAGGCCTGGTGCATGGCTGTCCTCTGGGCAGTTGTGATAGCCAGTGGCCAAGCAGCACTCGTGTCCCCCTGTGTAAGGACAACTGGCCACGGGGTCCTAAGGGCTCTTGATCGCCGGGTTCAGGGAGGGGGTGTTCTCATTTTCTTTAGGGAAAATGTCATCCGATTTTCTTTAAAATGACCACGTATGATTTTGCTGATCTCTCTAAGGAAGAGGAATCACATTTGCTGTCATGAGCAGGTACTAGTGGAGGGAGGTTTGCCCGGTATTGCCAGGTTTTAAAACTAAAAGTCCCACGACCTGAGAAACCCCTCTGTCCTGGGCAAAGCAACCCCTTGGATGGAGGGAGAAGTCAGAGGTTCACAGGACACACGCAAGTCTGGCCCATTGCTGAGTGTGTGTGACCTGCGCGTCCACATGTGCATGTAGATTTGAGGTTCACCATTTGGTCCACGAGCTAGAATCTGGGGGCTCTTGCTAGAACTGGGGAGGGGACACACTCTCCTGTTGGGGTTGTCCAGCAGAGGGGATGGAAGTGGCCAGCCTGGAACCATGGGAGAAGACGGGATTCTGCCAACGTTATTTGAACCCCTTTCCAGGTACATTGACCGATAGATTTTTTTTTTCCTTTTCCTTAAGCCAGTTTACATTGGTTTCCGTCACTTGCAACTGATGAAATTACTAGTCAGAATTTTGTCAGAGTTACTCATCAGAGTACAAGCCCTCTGCATCCACACGTCAACCGTCTATAGCCTCCTGACACACGACCACTCGAAACACTGCGGCTGAGTCAAGAGAGGCTGTGTCCCGGTCCCACACAGGCAGAGGTTGTATTCAGCTGCAAGTAACAGATATGTAGACAAACAGTGACTTAAACGAGAGAAGTTTTTTTTTTTTTCTTTTTTGCATTTTTCTTTTACATGTAGCAAGAAGTCTGGCATTTGACATCCCCAGGTTGTGGTATGGCAGTTCCATATCATCAAGGACCCAGATCCTTCCATATTTCTGCTTTGCCATCCTTAGCATGAAGGTTTGGTCTTCATGGTTACAAGAAGGCTGCAGGTACTCCAGGCATCTTGAGTGAATTCCAGGCAGGAAGAGAAAGAAAAGGGTGATAGAGAGGGACAGAAATCTATATCAGGGAGGCAAAGCTTCCCAGAAACCCTTAAATTTATATGCCATAAACTAGAATTATGTCACATGGCATCCCTAGATGCTGAGACGTGGTTCCTTGGCCATTCTTTGTCATTGCAGTCTTTATCCAGGACACCATCTTGGGTATTTGTGTGTCTTTAGTAGCATCCTTATGTGCCAGTTTTGTCTGCCATTGAGAGATATCAGCTGTGTTCACCTGTCCTTGGCAGCTCCACCCTGGAGTCAGAGGGTGGAACTTCTCATGGTTCCTTGGGGTTCCTAAGAATTTGCTCCAGTAAGACAGTCTAAGGATGAGAGAGACTTATTCCTTCTTAGAGATACATGGAGATGCTTCTTTACTCACACCTGGTAGCAACAGACAAAGACTGTAGTACATGGAAGGTAGGCTGTGAATAGCTGATGGCTAAGTGAATGACAGTGATGAGTAGCAGAGGGAGACATGGAGGGGTAGTGCGAGTCATTAACTCAGTAAGCCTCACTGGGCGCTCACAACCTCACAACGTGGGAGGCATCATGGATACAATGTTGAAAGTGAGGTGCCTGCTCTTCAGGTAGCTTGCAGTCTGGGAGGCAAGAAATGGGCAGCTAGACTAGAGTGTTAGACCGGCACGAGGCACATGAGGCTATTAACCACTAAGACTGTGGCCAGTGTAAATTAAGTTGTCCTATAAGTGTAAAACACACACCAGATTTTGAAGGCTTGGCACAGAAAATAATGTAAAATCTAATTAATAATGGTTTTCTACTGGTTATACATTGAAATGATAATATCTTGGACACCTTGGGTTAAATAAAATATTACAATTAATCTCACCTGTTTCTCTTAATGCATTTTAGTGTGGCTACTAGAAAATTTAAAATTACATATGGAGCTCACATTTCTTTCTTTTCTTTATATTGCACAGCACTGCAGCAGACCTTCACAGTGTAGTGAAAAATGCTATGGCGTGTGAGTGGATTGTGTGTTATAGGAACACAGAAGGGAGCTTCCTGGAGGAGGGATCTTAAGTGATAATATAACTACGGCATACTAGAACCTATGAGATGCAGCTAAAGCAGTTCTTGGAGGAAAATTATGGCCTTAAATGCCTTTATTAATAAACGTGAATAAAAATCGATGGATGAAGCATACGATGCAATAAATTTAAAAAAGAACGATGGAACAAAGCTGAGAACAACAGAGGCAGAAATAAAGGTAAGAGAGGAAGTTAATGTATTAACACGGATAGAATTAACTAATGTATCCAAATCCTGGATTTTGGCAGAAATAAAGGTAAGAGAGGAAATTAATGTATCAACGCTGATAGAATCAACTAATGTATCCAAATCCTGGATTTCTTTCTTTCTTTTTTTTTTTTTAAACATTTCTTCTGCATTCCTTTTCCTTTTCTTCTTCTCCTACTCCTCTCTTCTTCTTCTTCATCATTGTGTTAAAATACACGATATAAAATTTACCATCTTAGCCTTTTTTTTTTTTTTTTTGCAGTACGCGGGCCTCTCACTGTTGTGGCCTCTCCCCTTGTGGAGCACAGGCTCTGGACGCGCAGGCTCAGCGGCCATGGCTCACGGGCCCAGCCGCTCTGCGGCATGTGGGATCCTCCCAGACCGGGGCACGAACCCACGTCCCCTGCATCGGCAGGCAGACTCTCAACCACTGCGCCACCAGGGAAGCCCCCATCTTAGCCATTTTTAAGTGGTGTTTTTGAGGGGAAGACACCCAACAATAAAAGAGACATTATTAACGAACCCAATCAAGAAAAAAGGAGAAGAAAACACACACAAAATTAAAAAGCCTATGGGGAAACAACTACAGAGACATGGAAAACTCAATTCCCAGGAAACAGGTTCTGGTGTATTTGAAGGGTTTTGAGAATTTGAAAACATAGGGAACACAATTTATAAAAAATGACCCCACAAGAGATGTAATATCTACACAAATGGATTACCCTTGGAGAAACAAGTAGTTGTCCAAGTCTACCCTCCTTAAAAAAAAAAAAAAGCATAGAGGTCCAGAATGTCTCAGAGGAAGACCCCTTATCACTCCAAAAAAGAACAGGTGATACAACACTACTTAAACTGCTCCAGCACATAAAAGGACAGTTCCCATTTCTTTTTAATGTAGTAAACATTCATTGATGCCCAAATCCACCAAAGGTAGTACAGAAAGAGAAAACACATACCAGTGTCACTTAAGAATATTGATGAAAAACTATAAACCATTGAATTAAGCATCATATTAAAGGGGTAAAACATGGTGACCAAGTGGAGAGTGTCCCAGGAATGCAAGGATGGTTGAACATCAGAAAATCAATGAATGTAATTTACCATATTAACAGCCCCAAAGAGAAAAAATTTTTTGATAACTTCCTTTGATATATTTCCAAAGGTATCTGGATAACATTCACATCCAATCTCAAACTCTGAATAAAACAGAAATAGGTAATATACTGATATGTTTTTAACCTGAAAAAATAGCTCTCTCTTAACAGGAAAAGTAACATCATGATTAACAGGGAAATACCAGCAGCTTTTCTGTCAAAACCTGGAGTCAGGAGGAAGATGTTCACGACTGTCTGAATTTGTTCTGGAAGCACAGCCAGCACAATTAGAAAGAGGAAGAAATTAGAGGTATGAACACTGGAAAGGAGAGGGTGCATCATTATTTATAGTGAGATGGCTGACTTTCTTGGGAAAACGAAGGAAAATCAATGAAAACAATTGATAGCAGAATTCAGTAAAGTGGGTGGGTCTGAATCAATATGCCGGAACCACACATACAGCAATTTATCAGGAGATGTGGTGGCATGAAAAATCCCATTTATAACAGCAGCGTAAAGAAAAAAATATCTAGGAGCAAACTTCATGACAACATGTTAGCCACTGTAGGTGGTCAAGTTATTTCCTTTTTTCTGTTTCTGTTATTTCCTTAGGTGCCCTAGGTGAGATTTATTGTGGACATGAGGCCCGAGGCTGGCCATCAGGAAGGAAGAGGCCTGGGCCGAGGAAGCTCAGACCTGACCCTCCAGGACAAATCCCACCACGCCCATGTCTCTTGCTTCCTACCTTGATGCCCAGTGACCTTCAGGAGAAGCTGGCACCTTTGCCACGTTGCTGCCCACGCTTGTGGCCTGGGGCTTAGAGAGGCCATGACCACTGTGGCACCTGGGGCTGCACGTGGACCTTCATGGCACAAAACCTGATGGCTCCCCTGGAGTGGCCTCCTGGGCTGTGCACTCTTGCAGCTTAGCCAAGACAGCACAGAGCACAGCCACCACCTTTTTGTGGGGAGGGTGGAGAGGTGCTTACATGCAGGGTGGCTAATTGTCTTAGGACTAAGGGATCTGGGGGCTCCAGGGCCCATGGGATTTCAGTGCTAAAACCAGGAGGTCTTGGGCAAACTGGGATGGCTGGTCTTCCTATTTCTAAGACCTTCTGGGTAGTAAAGAATTGACCTACCCAGAGAGAGTTCTGGTCTTTGCCCTCAGCTTCTGGGAAGGGATTTCCAGGTCCTTGGAATGTTCTGCCTGGTAAGAGTGTCTTTGTTTACCTGGGACCTGGGGCCACATTAGACAGTCTAAGGATGTGACTTGGGATGGGGGCTCTGGGCCATATGCAGTGTCTGCTCTACTTCCGGAAGGGCTGGGGACTGAAGGCCAGACCTGTGGGTGGTCCAGTGTGTCTGGGGCATGGAGCCCAATGAAAACTCTGCAGACCAAGGCTCAGGGGGCTCCCTGGTTGGCGATACTCCGAGTGTGTTGCTGGGAAGAGCTGGCGCCATCCTTAACTCCATGCGGAAGGATGACCAGAGCTCCATGCATGGAGCTTTCTTGGACTCTGCCTCGTGCATCTCTGCCCGAGGCTGATTTTAATCTGTGCCCTTTTGCTGTAATAAACCATAACTATGAGTATAACAGCTTTCCTTGAGTTTGGAATCTTTCTAACAAATGATGGAAACTGAGAACCGGGGGACCCCGCAAACCTGCAATTGGGGTCAGAAGTGAGGGTGGTCTTGGGGACTCATCCTGGGTTTGGCATTTTCCTTCTCCTCCCTCCTCCTTGAAAGGTGCAGAAGGGCGTCCTGTGAAAAGCGAGTTTGCCTCTCACCTCTCCCCGCAGCTATCTGACCCCCTCCCGAAATGCATCCACTGGGCTGGGTTTCTCGCGTCTGGTCTGGAGCTATTCCGAGCGCTTGTGAACAAATACAAATGTCTTCTCCCGCCCATCACCCCTGGTTTCTCCACAACTGGCAACACGTTCCTCATACTCTTCCTATTGTCCTGTGTCAGTTTTTGTGAATTTTCTATTTTTTTCTCTAATGACCGTGTATTTGTTAAGAAACAAATGAAGAAATGGGTAGGTTACACATCTTGGAAAAGTGAAGCAACGGGGGCGCCAAGGGATGAGGGTCTGGGGGGCGTTTAGGGAGCAGATGTTGCCTTGTGTGTTTAGAGTGGGGTGAGTAGGGAAGGGGCACCTCGTGGGGGGGAAGCAGGGCAAAGCGGGTGTGGTCCCTCCGTCTGTGCACCAACGGCACCACTAGAACTGCCCTCCCTACCTCCCTATCAAAAGGCTGCACAGCCGGGGAGCAGGTATTTCTTCTGACCCCAGAGATGGAGGAGATGGGCGGGGGGCGGACACTAGGTTCTTCCCATGGAGGAGGCGGGTTAGCGAGGAGGACACAGCTAGGCTGGTGCAGCAGCAGGGCAGTCGCCTGCAGCCAGTCTGTGTGTGTGGGAACAGGACAGGGTGCCGAGATCTCAAGAAGCAACTCCTTCATCCCCGCCTCATGCCCCCCAGGTGGGACATGACAGGTGCCACCCTCTGCCCAGCTGCCTCTTTTGCAGGTGCATCCCGGGCATCCTGAGACGCTCTGTTCTGGGGGAGCAGGTGGGTGGGAGTGACCAACTCACCACTCGGCCAGGCATCGGCCCCCTGGTGCGGGCAGAGCAGCCCAGCCCCTGGCCCCCTACCCGGCCTGGCCTGGTCTTGAGAGCAGCCACTTGGCCTCAACCCACTCCCCCGAGAGCAGCCTGCGGAGCCCCTGTGGTGGAGATGAATCATTGGTTCTAAAAATAAAAAGAGTTAAGTCATGAAACAGTGTATTTCCTTTTTAAGCCAGATGTGTCTGCCAAGGGATCCCCAGCAGTTTGGTATGGCAGGGAGGGCCAGGAGCCCTTGGCAGTGCCTAGAGCCTCAGGCCACTGGAGACTCTCTTTCACGCACTCACACCCACCACAGGAATTAGCACCTGCATGGGCTCGGCACACGGCGGGATAGATGGATGAGGTGGTCCCTGCCTCAGCGGCTCTTGGTTGAGTGGGGAAAATAGATGACTTGAGAATAATGCCCACATCAGGCAGACAGCCCTAAGGGCTATAGCCATGGGGCAGAGTGTCACGGAGATACACACAGGGAAGGGGCGTTAATCCTCTCTCAGGGTGTGGGGAGAGCTTCCTGGAGGAGGTGTCACTGGAAGTAAGACTTGGGCTGCTCTGACAGGCAGATAGAGGAGGGGCGGTGTTCTAGGCAGAAAGGACAGTGTGAGTAAGGGCTGGGAGGCTGGATGTCGTGGCACATTTAGGATCCTCGTCAGGACTGCTCAGGTCACCTGGTTACACATGCAGATTCCTGGCACCACCCCCAGACCAGCTGGCTTTAAATCTCTGAGAGTGGGCCCCCGAAATAGGGCTAACAAGTTACCCCAGGGGATTCCCATGCTCCTCAAGTTGAGATCCACTGGTCTGGGTGCTGGATGTGTAGAGGAGGGAGTGAAGGTGTACAGTGCAGGGTAGGTTGGGTCCAAAATGTGAGGGCTTTGACTTTTACCTAGGAGTTAGGACTTTAGCATACAAACAGGAGGTAGCCTTCAAGGGAGTGATGATCCTGGATCCGTGCTTGAGGATGGTTCCTGGGAGCAATGAGGGTGATGGATTGATGGGGTAGGAGGTCCAGGGGTTGGGGAGGGGACAGAAGCTTGGGCAGAGGTCAGGGGGGCTGGACCATGGAAATGATGTGAGAGGAAGGGTCGGAGGTCTGAGACATGGCAGGGACAGGGCTTGGGCCGCTTCCCTAACCCCCGGGGGTTCAGGGAGAATCCTGTGATGGTCACTGGGGAAGCATGTGCAGAGTTAGCAGTTACGGGGGGTTACGTGCTTGTCATCATCATTGGAGGAGGGGGAGTGGGGGGAGAGCTGAGTGCTGGGCCCCAGAAGCCAGGGGCGGAGGGTTTCTGGAGATGCCCAGTGGTCAGGGGCAAAGAACGGGGTGGGAGGACTTAGGGGCATTTGGGGAAATCCTTGGAGAGAACATCAGCACCTGGTGCTGGACGTGCCAGGAGGGACTAGAGGTCGGAGGTGCGGGAGGGAGCTCTGCACGGATCCACCCGTGGGGAGGTGACCATCCAGGGCTACGTTCTGAGCCACCGGTCACCTGGCTTTGAATCCCTTATCTTCTCCTCTCCCCACGTGACCTGGGCACAGGTTTTACCCTCATGAGGACCAGGTTCCTGTCTGCAAAACGGGGACAGGACAACTGTCTTCTGCAAAGCTCTCAGAGCACAGGCAACGCACAGAGTCCGTCCATGTCAGATTGCAGGAAAGCCCAGAAGCGTCCCCGGGGCTGTGTGTGTCAGTGTGTCGGATGGGACTTTTCTCATTGTCTCAGGAATTTGGCTGAAGCCACGCAGCTGACAAGGTGATAAGAGCCCTGTGTTCTGGAGAGGTGCGAGGCTCTTTGTTCCGTCTGACTGAAAGAACAGAATGTCCCCAGCTGTCACCCCCATCACCCACCTCCAGCTTCAATGGGGCTGGAAAACGGGTGCCTGGGGGTCATCGGTTAGTGGGTGCTGTGGCATTGCAGGTGATCCTGTCTCTTCTGGCCAAGCCAAAGTTGGGAGGTAAAACTACTCAGAGCCTGGGGCGCCTGCAGGGAGCAAGGGGTGATTTCTGTGATGTGGAATCGTGGCTGAGGGTCGCTGGGGGCTCAGAAAGTGGTGGGAGGGTAAAGGCGGGGAGAGCTCGTTTGGGATTCCCTGGACCTGGGGGTCACACATGAACGTAATCACTGGTACCTGCTTCTCTGCTGTAAATTCAGGGGACTGGAGGCTGGCTGGAGCTGCCCCCATGGCAGAATGAAGAGAGAGGCAGTGGGGCCACCTGCACGGACCCCCTTAGTTATGGGTAAGTGTGGCAGAGACTTTGAATTTTCCCATAGGGTCGAGTCATTGCCCCCATCATCCTTACTGATAGGACCCCTGAGGCTCAGCTGAGCAGCATCACCAGCTAGAGGCCACTTCTCCAGCTCTCCTTGTGGCAGGTATGCCATGAGATTGGGCTGTGGTCAACAGGACGTGCAAGAAAGGGATGGATGAAGCTGTCAGCGACCCCCTTGAAAAGGAAGTGATTCCCTTGGGTGTGGATGAGCGACGCAATGGAATAAACCCAGTTCCTTGGGCAGCCTCATAGCGTGGAGCCCCTGGCCTGTCTTGGACCACTCTCAAACTCTAGATTGTCCCAAGAGAGTTGAAAGTCCATCGTATGTGTGCTGTTGTATTTTGGGGCTCTTCGTTACAGCAGCTTTGCCTGTGCCCTGACTAATACAACAGGGACGACGACTTCCTCGTGGACCAAGGGAAACTGAGGAAGGCAGTGGGTGGAAGGCTGGAGCCATCCTTCAGGGACACCACTCCTGCAGGCAGCCTGCTGGAGGAGACGACCCCCAGAAGTTAGAGTCTGTGGGGTGGAGATTTGGGGGCAGGAGATGAGGAGGGCTTGGAAGGTCACAAGAGGTCAGTCAGACAGCACTCACGTGGGTCCCCAAAGAACCCACAGAGGTTCCAGACGGAGGGCTAGCATCTTGCTTTTGCCACATAGGCTGGATTATAATCCTCCCAACCAGGTAGAAATGTCTCCTCTGCCCCCACCCCTCCTTTTAGGCCCCAATTCCTAGAGAGGGGGAGATGGAAAGGAGAGAAAAGGGACAGACTGAGGTCCCCCCCACTACCTGAGCCATGGGACTGGGCTGAACTTGGGGGAGACAAGGTAAAACAAGGTTGAACTAGATGTGGGAACATCGAGCTGATTTGGACTTGATTGGATTCATTGATACCCCCCAAATGAGTCTTAACGACAAAATGAATCTTAATTATGTTCTCATACAAGAAAATGACTGACAAGCTCTGGGGATCATACTCGAAACATCAGGAAGGGATGGTGAAGGAGATGTCACTGGGCGTGTGTGAAGCCGTGGATGGAGGGAGACAAAGCTATTGTCTGTTCTGGGGCTGTTTGTTATACAGCTTGGTCCATATCCTAACTGGTACACCCTTTCAGTAAACCTACTACATTCAACCTCCTCATTCGTAAAATAGACCCTGACTGCCTGGCCTACGGCACAGAGAGCCAGGAAGTGTCAGGACACACAGAACACCTTTGTGCTGCCCTTTCCTCTAAGGCTCATGACCTCAGAGAGACAGAAATTAGCAGGAGAATCAGAGAGAAACGGCCGCCCTCTCCCACCCACTTCTTCTCACCATTGATAACGACGGGGGTAGCCTTGGCGGGAGTGTGTGCTGGGATCTTCTGGATTCGGTGTGTGGTGCGTAGCCTCACGCTTTGGAATCTGTTTGGCAAAGGCTTGTGCTTTGGGAATTTGAAGCCGGCCGAGGTGGGCTCGTCCATTTCTGGAACTGCTCTGGGCTGGGGGCAGGTGAGGAAGTTTCCTTAGAGCCCCAAGGTCTTGGGATTGAGTGAGCTGTCTCTAGCTGATCTTGGGGACGGGCAGGCAGATGGATGATCCTAACATAGCCAATGGCAGTTTCCCTTCGCAAGATGCCCGTGGGAGCTCTTCCCCCACTTCCCTGGCTGTCTTCACCCACATCCCCGGGGCCCCCGAGGTACCTGGTGAGCGCTCAGCTGTCTGATTGTGGTCTCACCCCACCCTGAACACATGCCTGACAACCCACTCCTTCCCAGCGGATTGGGCGGGGGCCAGCGGAGAGGGAAAGAAAACACTTTGATCCATCCTCAGCTCTCAGCACTTTGTAGGAAGAACAAGCAATGGAAGAGTCACACACACCAAAAATGAGAAGTCAGGATCACGGGAAAATAGACGTTAAACAAGGAAGGTGAATCCAAGGACGAGGTGGGTAGGAAACAGGCTCCCTCTGTGGTTGCTCTGGCCAAGCTACAAATTCTTGGCAGCCAGAGGGAGCAGGGAAAGAATGAAAGGTTTAGAATTTGCACGGCCATTGGAGAAAATGTGCCACTCCTCAGGAACAGTAAATGTTCCTAGCACTTGTTTGTAAAAGAAATTTGTCACAAGGGGCTTCACCTAAACATTACTGGGACATTTGGTGATTGTATTAGCCAAGGTTTTCCGGACAATCAGAACCAACAGGGTGTGTATATATATAAAAAGAGATTTACTATACGGAATTGGCTCACATGATCATGGAGGCTGGCAAATAATACAGACTTTCCAGGCTGGAGACCCAGAAGGCCCGATGTTCAGTTAGAGTCTGAAAACAGTGTGCCGTAGAACCAGGAAGAGCTGATTTTGCAGGTGAAGCCTGAAGGCCGTCTGCTGGAGAAGGCTCTCTTGCTCAGAGGAGGCTGGGCTTTTTCTTCTAGTCAGGTCTTCAACTGATTGGACGAGGCCCACCACACAGGTAGTGCAATCCATAATCGGGTCTACCAACTCACACGTTATCCCCATCTAAAAACACCCGCCCAGACACATCCAGAATAATGTTTGATCAATTATCCGAGCACCCTGTGGTCCAGCCAAGTTGACACATAAAATGAACCATCCCGGTGATGGTCAGTGTTGTGCCCCATCTCTACAAGCATAATCATGTACAGACTGGGCAGGGCCACCAGATGCAACTCAAGAAAGCACCCAAGGGGGTCATGCCACGGTTCTCATGGAGGAGGGATAAGCCCACTTCCCCTTGGCCACAGTCCATCTCCAGGGCTGGTGTACATCTGAGATTCTCCAACTAGACTGTTGACCAGACAGACATGAGACATTGCCATCGATTTATTGTTTTAACCAGAGGGGTCAAGTTTGGAAAAGAAGCACGTGGGGATGTTAGATGCGTGAGGACCCGGTGATAAGAGTGATTTCAAGGGCACAGCTTCGGGCAAATGCCGATGGGGAAATGTCAGCTTCTCTGATCAGCCAAAAAGCTGCTTCTCACTTAAAGGAGCAAAGGGAGCAAAGGAGAAGGAAGCTGCGGGGGTGGGGAACGCCCAGATTCAGGAAGGAGAGAAAGAAGAAATAGCCACGGAGAAATGGTAGTTTGCTTTCCCTTAGAGCACTTGTGTTTTGGTTATGGGGGAAACACTCCTTTGTCACTCTTGCTGGAGATCAGCAACAGCAGGGAGCTGGTGTCCCTAGGGCTGGAGGGACACAGGCAGGAGGCCATGTCACCAGAGCGCAGAGGTGCAGGCGTCCAGCAGAACCCAAGCCCTGTTGGGGCTCACCTGGCGGGCGCTGGGAACAGGGAGGAGCGAGAGAGGGAAGAAGTACCTCAGCCTCTCACTCATCCCGCCCTCCACTCCCCCACTGGGGCTTCCATTGGCCGAGCCACCCAGACCCTGAGGGCAAAGGGCTCTGGGAAATGTAGTCCCGTTTCTACAGTGCCCGGGCAGGATGCAGCTTTATGTATGAATTGTCTTCTCTGGGTCATCTTTTTATTTAATGGATTGTCTGGAGTGCAAGCCCCGGAGGGCAGGGGTTGACCTGCCTGTGTCACTGTTTTGCTCACTTGAGGATGGTGCCTGGCGCCTAGTAGGTGCTTAGCCCCCGTTTCTGGGTTGACTGGTTCTTCTGCGTATACTCTCCTCTGGCTACGCGTTCCCATTCCTTCAGCCATGCCCTGGGGCCTGGCTTCTGGCTGGTCCCTGTGCCGCAGCCCCTTCTAGTCCAGACAACCGGGAGAGGCTGGACCGATGGAGGGGCCAGTGTCAAGGGCTTCCTGCCTCTAGTCTTGCAGCTTCCATCAGCAGACACGGCTTCATCTCGACTCCTCGGATGCTGGACAAGCCTGCAGGTCTGTCCCCATGGCCCATGGGCCCACTTACCGGCGAGGAGGGTGTGGGTGTGGCCCTTGAGGGGTTAAGGGGCCATTGCGGGAGCTGTGCAAAGATGCAGCCTCTACGTCAGGGCTTATTGAATGACCCACAGGGGCTAGTCACCTTCCTAACAACGTTCTGTGCATCCTTTCATGTACTTTTCACAAACCTCCGCCGGGGCAGGTGCTGTCGCCATCCCTGGGCCTCGAAGCAATTTGCCCCCCATCCCTTTGGCAAGTGAGCATCTGGGCTATGGGCAGAGGCGGTCTGACTACCGTGGGCCCCAGCCCCTTACCCTTGGCATGCTGTCCTCTGGGCACAGTGGGTGGACAAATGCCGCTGCAGAGAGTCCTGGGGGGACGCAGGACGGGTGAGGAGTCCCAGCCTGGGGACACCTGGACTCAGCCTCGAAGGCTGTAGAGGATGTTTGGAAGGGGGTGCTTTCTAAGGGAAGGCAGGGCTGCGGACCTTGTGTGTTGGGGCCAGGGGAGGGTGGGTTTGGAAAGCCGGGTTGCTGGAAGGGGGATGCCCGGTGGCTGGATCCTGCCTGCTTGGAGGAGAAATGAGCTCTTGCTTGCAAAGAAACAGCTGTCTGGAGAGCTGTGCACATAGATGTTTTTACGCACGCTGTATATAACGTGGGAGAGGCTGGGCCCACATTCCCTACGTGTTTATGGCAAAACAATCTTATCCTAAGAATAACAGAAGAAATAATCACCCACATCCCCACCACACCAACAAATCAGCTATAAACTTTTCACGCTCCCTCTGGGCCGCATGCCTGTGCAGACAGGACGCAGAGACCATCTTTCCGAGAACAGACTTGTTTGTTCATTGATTTGCTGAGCAAAAGTTGACCAAGTACCTACCTACTTTGTGTCAGAAACGGTGCTCTTACAAATCTTTCTTAGATTTTTCTCTCTAGTTTTACCACCTATGTAAATGTCCCTCATTAATCAGGGTATGTTAATTGCTGTAACCACCAACCCCTCCCTCCCCAATTACAGTGGCTTAATCCAAACAATGTGTATTTCTTATTTATGACTTTGCAGTGCAGGTTGGGGTGGGGCTCTGCTCCATGCGGTCATGCAGGGACCCAGGACCCTCCCTCCCAGAGATTGTACCATCCCCCAGAACCTGGGAAGCCTCCATTTGGTGCCCTTTGTTGGGCTGGCAGAGGATAAAGAGAGAAAAGGAGCAGGAGACTTTTCTGGCCAGGTCTGGAGGTGCTGTACATCACTGGGTGATGCTCAGTGATGTACCTGAACCTATCTGCGAGGGAGGCTGGGCGATGTGTGTGTTCTAGGTGGGCCTCCAGAAGGAAGGAGAAACAGGTGTGGTGACCATCTGCCCAGTGTCTGCCACAATCCCTCAATAATACATCGTTTAGTTCTGAAAAGCAGAGTAGGAGGTACAAACCAAATGGTGGAAGGAAAAGGCAATATTTTCACCAAGAGTTGAAGGCTCCCAGGAAAATATACCATATGATGGCAAGCCGAAGGGAAACTCTGGGTCAGAGCCTGCTTGCTGGCCCGAGTTTGCCCAAATCCTTTCTGACCTCGAGAATGGGGTAGGCACAGGGCTCACTGCGGCCGGGGTGTCTGGTCACCGTAGAAGGATGGTAGAGAGAGTGGATTGCTTTGTACCATCTGCTTCTATGCTTGCTGTGGCCAACTTCCCGCTCTCAGGAATAGGTCAGAATAGAACGCATCTGGGGGATGAAACGTAAGTTCTGAACTGATGGAGGCTGCTGGGCAGGAGGAAGTACAGAAACATCATTAGCATTTGGTCAAGGTAAGCCAGTGGATAAGATTCTCACTCCAGCAACCTGCCTCGGGTGAAAGTGGTACAGTGGCAACAGAAATCTTGAGTCACATGGCTGTCACCCGGACCGGCAGTACTCTGAGTGCATCACTGCTATCCTGGGACCTCCCTTCATAGGTTTCCTGGGACCTCCTTCACCCCTCACCCGTGGTGGATGAGCTACTTCTTCCATCTCCAGTCTCCTTCTTGGTTTATTTTCTCACATTGGGGTAGCACATCTTTCAGTAGCTTCTTGAGAAATTGTTAACTCGTAGGCAAATGTTTTTGAGACCTTGCATGTCTGAAATGGTTTTGATTCCATCATTATACTTGATTGATACATTGGCCATAGGATTTTGGATAGGAGATAATTTTCCTTTAGAATTTTGAAAGCATTGCTCCACTGTTTTCTTGCACCCAAGAAATTCTGTTGAGAATCTTGAAACCACTCTGAGAACTGATCTTTAGTAGGTAATCGGCTTCCCCCCCGCCCAAAGCTTGTAGAAACTTCTTTTTGTCCCAAGTGTACTAAAATTTCACAACGATGTGCTATGGTGCAGGTCTATATTTATTTTCTATGCTGGATATTTCGTGGGACTCTTCAATCTGGAAACAAAGCCCTTGAGTGCTGGGAACTGTCTTGAATGAGTTCCTTGATGGTATTTTCTGTTCTTCCTCTCAGATACCTCTGTAGTGCCTGCTATTCTTGGCAAAGTAATCAAGGCCCCCAACTGGGCTGGCATCCCCTAGCCTGGAAGCCTCTGTATTAATTTGCCCAGAAAATAAAATTCTTCTTCCAGGATTGGGGGTGGTGGTGTCCTCCCACTTGTGGGAAGGGTCTGGGGCTCCAACTGTATCTCAGAATCTCTCATCTAGTCCTCTTCATCATGGTGGCCTCTTCATCCCAGTTCCAGAGGGGATTCTGGGAGGGTTCTGCTGTGGAAATCAGCTCTTCCCCGAGCCCTTGACGTTCCCAGGGGCCACCCATGGGACCCAGCTTTTAAAAGTCATTCTGCTAAGTCAGTGTTCACCCCCTACTCTTCTGTCCTCCCTCTAAAATATGGTGGCTGCAGCGCCTTTTCCATTCTCTGCGTCTTTGTGTGTTTATGTCTTCAGAACCCCTTTACCGTGGCATTGGTCAGGTACTGGGAAGGAGCAGGATTAGACACCCGTCAGTCACCTGTCTTCAGGAGCACCTTCTGTTTGTCCCCCTTTAACATTGTTTTCTCGTCTCACTGTCTGATTTTCACAACGATGATTTTCATGGTGAGACAAGGGAGGCTTCTCTTTCCAAAAGTGTGTTCCGTGAAATGTTGGCCGAGGATGAAAGTTGTTCTGGGGTCAAATAGTTTGGGATGTTTGGGGATATCCAAGGGTAACTTCAGTCAATCCCCGCCAGGGCCCGCCAGGCCACAGTGCTTCTGGAGCAATTCTGGCCGTAACTCCATCTCTGGAAGGGCAGTGACCAGGATGCTATTGGGCCCTACAGGTGACCCTTCCAGGAGCCCCTGGCCCCGGGCTGGGTCAGGTGGCCCCCATGGGCTCCCACGGCCCCTGTACCTCCTCCAGTCGCATCGTCTGTTGTGCGTTGCGATTGCCTGTTTGAGCCTCCCTCTGGCCCGGGAGCTACCTGTGGGCTGGAACGGAGTCTTATTAACTGTTAAAATCCTATTGCACAGCACAGGTGGAGCAGAAAAGGCACCCAAATATCTGCTGAAGGAAGAAAAGAAGGAAGAAAAGAAGGAAGAAAAGAAGGAAGGAGGGAGGGAGGGAGGGAGGGAGGGTGGCAGGCGGGCGGGCACTGCAAGAGCAGAGCGCGGCCCTCCCGCCACCTGTGCACACAGACACACGATCCCGTGGGACCCAGCGCCCACCACTGCTGTGTGTAAACAGAGCCTGGCCCCTCTGGTGTGGCCCTGTCTCCCGACACGGGCCTTCGCCTCCCCGTGGAAACCCAAGCTCCAGACCGGGACGAGGGTTGGCAGATGTCTGTGAAAAGAGCCGTCTGCCTTTGCTGATAAGAATCCTCTAGACAAAGGGCCGGCCTGGGCTGGGAATTCCCACCGGGCTCTGGGTCGGGAGACTCCGACAGGCCCAGATCACAGCTCCCCTGCCTCTCGCAGCCATCCCTGTGGGCCTGGGGTTCCCCTCGTATCCAAACCCCTGGCCATTTTGGGACCTCTCGGAGAGGACGATTTTTCTCCCAAGGCTCCGAGTTGGGGGTATTGGTACCATTGGCTCAGCCTGAACCACCTTTCCCTGAATCACCAGGGTCTGTGGAGCTGAGGCCCAGGGGGCTTGGTGTGGGGTAGGGGGCGCAGCAACGATGGGTGAGTGATCAGGAATCACCCTGTTGGGGGTTGACCAGAAGCCCTGTGCGATGGTCCCTCCGGTGCCGAGTTGAGAAGTGGCCACATGATGCCAAGGAGGCCAACGTGGGTGCCCGGGCCACAGTGGCCCTGGTGTGAGCCCATGACCCTTCCTCATTACTGAGCATGCTCTGAAGGAGGGAAGAGCAGCGCAGGGGCATGGCAGCCGAGGCACCCCAAGGAGAGCCCACGGCAGCACTCCCACTTGCACTTAGACTCAGTCCCCCCTGGAAATGGAGAAGGGCAACGCTAATGGGGTGAGTGTCCACGGACCAGCCCGTCCAACCTTCACTGGTGCTGCAGTGTCACCCCATCACCCACTTTTTGTGAGTGAGAACCTCCGGCTCGTAGGAGAAGCATCTTGCCGAGTGCCAGAAGGCTGCAGCTTGGAGCTGGGTCTGCCTGGTGCCAGGGTTCTGGCTTCGTCCCTTGGGGACTGGACCTGTGGAAAGAGTTCCTTCCAGGGGAAGCAGGAGAGGCAGAAGGATTCCAGGCGTTTCTGTCCTATTCTCTTCTCACTTTCCCGCCAGGCCTCCAGTTAGAGTCAGACCAACAAACAGGACCAGCCCCCTCTGCCAGTTCCCGCAGCTGCACCGGTTACTGCACGTCTGGCTCAGGGTTGCTGCTTTCATAGAAGATGTATCAGAAGGGCCCCTGACTCGTGCCCTCCCTGGCCCAACTCCTTCTGCTTCCCGTCCTCTGCCAGCGCCTGTGAAAACCTGGCCTCAGGCTCCGAAACAGAATCACACGTTACTCAGAGAGGAAGAGCATCCTTTCTTCCACTGGTGAGTTTTTCACCCAGTTGTTCCCCCCAAACTCTCCCCGGACCGCCATAAAAGACCATGAAGCTTCTCACTCAGAGGCAGAAGCACACACACCAGATTGAAAGAAAGGAAGATGTATTTCTAGTGTCACCATTGTACTGATTTTAAAAAGTGAGGGCGAAATGAGAGGTGAGGTCTCCCCAGTACCATCTCTGTATCAGTCAGCTATTGTCCCAATAATGCCATGTAACAAAGCTTCCTCAAACTCAGTGGCACAGAACCATCAGACTTTATCTCTTGCTCGAGTGTCTGGTTGGTGGGGTGGCTCTGCTCCAAGGGGCAAGGCTGTGGATTGGCTGGGGTTTGGCTGATTCAGAGACCAGCAGGCCCCCATGGACGTGGCCTTCTCACAGCACTTGGAAGTGTAGGGGACAAGCCCAGTCCTCAAAGCATCTTTCGAGCTTTTGTTTGTACCTGTCAGCTAATGTTCTATTGTTCAAAGTGAGTCACGTGGCCAAGCCTACCATTAATGGGGAGGATATCATTTCCCTGGGTGCCATGGCAAGGGGCATGGATACAGGACAGAGTGAAGAATGGGCACCATGCTGCTGTCTACCATGGTCCTTTTCTAAGGGCTTCAAGCTGAACTCTGCCCTGATTGAAGGGTGCTTGTCAGTGTGGGTGGGGCTGGGGCTTTGGGAGCTGGAAATGGTGGATTTGGGTTCAAGGCCCATATTTGGTCACTTACAAGCTGTGGAACCCTGGGCAAAGCTTGACAGAGCCTCAGTTTCCTCCTGCATAAAATGGGGTGTGATATTAGTCCACATCCAAGCTTGTAGTGAGATCTGAGTGAGCTGGACACACCACAGCACAGCCAGCCACACGACAGCCATCGTGAGTGTCATGGCAAGGTCTCAGCAGCGAAGTCCTCTGGACATCAGCATGCAGAGGGACTGACGGCCCCTGGTCTTGCTGGTCAGTTCTGGAAGCTTCCCTGTGACCCGACAAGAGCCTCCTTCTACCATCTTGTTGACTTCGCACAGAGCTGGGGAAGAAAGGCTTGCTTATCAGGAGGCTTAAGGGACTCCAGAACCACGATTGTAAGCAAAATGTGTTCTTGTTTGTGAGTTGGAGGTGGCTAGGACACATGGACAGGTCCACCCAAGTCTCCGTCCCAGAGTCTCTTTGTCTTTTTGGGGAGGCCACAGTGCCTTGCAGAATCTGACGGACGCTATTGGACCTTCACCCATTACAAAACACGCAGGCATGTAATCTTATGGGTATAATTTTAAGAAGTTCCCAGGCTCCCTGAAGCCGACGTATACAGGAGAGACGAAGAACCCCATCTAGGGGCACATCAGGAGACAGGAGTCACTTGAAGGGCTCCCACCTATCGGACGATGCTGGGGAATTTGAGGACCATGGTGTGTGTAAAGCCAGCGATGGAGGTTGGATTATAATCCAACCCTCAAAATGTGAATCCGTGAGTCTGTGCTGATAATGAATTCATAGATAGATAGATAAATAAACGACAGCCAAGAGAAAGCTCTTTACAGAAGAATGCCAACTAACAAATGTTGATGGAATGATAGGCTTAGAAAATTGCAATTCTGCAACCATCAGAGTGAGTAATAAGTGAAAGGGGCACACATCATACTCACGGATGGATGTGAACATGGCTGCATGAAAGTTTAATGAGAAACAGGTTATTTATGTTGTCTTAAAATATCTTTCCACAGATGATTTATTACATTCAAAGGGACAAATGGAGAAGCAATAAAAGTCAACATCACCAGTATGGAGACCAAGTGACATCATGTGCCCCCTGATGGCATGTCCCCAAAAGGACACAGCCTCCGTTCCGCGTGACCTCCCCCCGACCAGATCTGAACCCAAGGAAACACCAGACAGACACAAATAGAGGAGTGACCTGTCCTCTTCAAAATGCTAACATCATGAAGACAAAGAAAGGAGTGATTATCCAGAATAAGGAAACTTAAAAGGACGTGATGCTAAATGCAACGATGGATCTCATTTGGGAACAAAATGCTATGAAGAACATTATGGGGACAATTGGAAAAATTGGAATGAAGATCATGCATTATTTTTTCAATGGTAAATTTTCTGAATTTAATAACTGTACTGTGGGAAACCTCATTAAAATTCCTATTCATTCTTAAAAAAATAATTGTACTGTGGTCGTGTAAGAAGATGTTCTGGCTCTTAAAAAATACACCCGGGAATATTTAAGGGTTGCTCTGGACTGAATTGTGTCCTCCAAAAATTCGTCTGTTGAAGCCTCAGGTGCAGTGTGGTTGTACCTGGAATAAGAGGGTGATTCAAATAAGATGAAGTCGTGAATGGGGCCCTGATCCAATGGGATTTGTGTCCTTATGAGAAGAGACACCGGTCCTCTTGAGCCAGGACTCAGGGGTCCTGGTGCCTGGGTCAGTACTGGGGGCGTTCCACTTCCCCTTCGTCCTCTCAGTGGCCACCCCACCAGCAGGGCAGGCCCTGGGGACGTTGGGGCTGACCAAGCCATGTTCCTCATCCCCCGAGCCTGGCTCCTCACGGCTCACCCAATACTCTGGTCCTTCCTGGCCTCTGCTTACCCCTCCTTCTTCCTCCGCCATGGCCACCCCTGCCACGTCCCACCTACGCCCCTTCTCCATCACAGGGGAGCCTGGCTTCCCCCATGTCCTGACGCACAGCCCAAAGGGTTTCTGTATAATCCACACAAAAGCCTTCAGGTCAGTCTTCGCTCCACTAACTGTGGTGGGGAAAGTCGCCCAGCTGTGAACAGAGCCACACGCCAAGACACAAAGAAGCAACACCCCTGAAAGCATCTTGGGTCTTTTTCCTTTCTTCACGAGACCCCGTGACGTAGACACCCCAACGCTGCGGGTGCCAGCTCGGAGCAACCACAGACATCGGCTTGTGCTTCTTCAACATCATTAAAACACCAATGAACTTTTCAGTCTGTTTAGCGGCATGGCCGTCTCTCTGACGGTGGCCTTTACCCAACTGAGACCTCAAATTTCAGACCACGGGGCTCCTAGTTTGCTGCAGGTAGATTTTCTCAAAACCCTCAGCAAGTGGGTCCTGTCATCTCTACAGCCTTCATGATCCAGGAGGGAGCTTGGATTTGGCTGTGCAGACGTCTTCCAAGAGCATCTCACCACCCAGACCGACAGCTGGTCTCCGATTGCATTATCGGCGGGCTCATTACCTATTACCGTCGGAGCCAGGGACACATCATGTCATTCGTGATGTCCTGCAACATCTCAATCTTTGTTAGTTCATGACTTCATTGCAAATCTCTGCGTTTTTGCAGGAATCAGCTGGTGAACTCATATGTCGAAATCTGTCTTCCCTTTTATCTTTCCCTCCAGTACCCAGGATCTCCCCAAATTGCCTTTATTCACAGACAGAACAGACCATTTCCCCCTTTTAACACTGAACAGTGTTTGCTAAGAAATGAAATATTTTCGACTCTGAATTTCAGCTATTTTCCATTTTCCTCGACCTAATTGAATGACCAGATGCTTTATCTGCCACGGCTCATGGCAACGTGGATGCTCGCTCACAAATTGCAGCAACGCCAAATGCATTTTGCTTCTTTAATGTTTTCTGATCGTTTCCAGAGCTTCTTTGGTCATGAGAAGCTCCGTGGGTTGCAGACAACTCTTCGCGATAACTGAATTTTTGTTCCCGGGATGATGAGCTGCAGTGACAGGAAAAGATGTCCTTTCTTTATAAAGTCATCTTCCAACCATCAGAAACGAAAGAAAAGTCTTCCCAAGGTGGAAATTCGCCTTGAACTTTTTGCCCTTGGAGGGGAAATGGCGGTGGCCATGGTCCACCACTTTTTTGCTCAAATTTCAACTTGAGCTGGATCCTAACTGAAACGGTATTCTCTGAATCTGTGTTGACCCCAGATAAACCCCGATGAACTACTGATGATAAAGAAACTGGTGGTTTTTCTACAATTTGCTCCTGGGCTGGGCTGGGCTCTGCAGGAAAACTTGAAGGTAGAGAGACACGGTGGGTTGAACCGGAACACTGGAGGGTCAAGGCCGGCTGAGTTGGACCCAACGTCATGGCTTTACTTTTGTCTCGATGTCTCTCTCACTGAAGAGTCCGGTATTTTCACACTGCCACTGAACAAAGAGAACCTTGGCCCGAGTTTTGTAACCCTGGGGCTGATGTAAAGTGATTTGATGGTTTTATTGCGTTTCTGACAATTTGGGGGGGGGTGGAGGAAAGGGGTTTCCTCTGGAGACTGGTGGGGGGTACAGCACAGCTCTCACCCCGTCTCCTCCCAGCTGCTTGGCTGGGAGTCTCAGGAAACCAGGTGGAGGGGTGACGGCCGAGGGCTGGGGTCATCGAGGGCCAGGTGATGTGGGCAGTGTGAATCCACGGAAGAGTCTGAGGGGTCCCTTTGGTGACTTTTCTGGCTCAGGTTGTTCAAGGTCCCGGGACACCCGAGGGGAAGAGGGCTTTTGAGCCGGGACAGGTGAGGCCGAGATGAGGCATCTGGGGTGACCCTGGATTTTGGATGGGTGGGAGTGGGGTGCTGCCACACACTTCTCCCCTCTGAGGCTGACCCCTCAGGGGTCTGGCCCAGGGTCATCGAGAGGCTTGGGATGGGGACCTGCCATCCCTGAGGGATCTCCTGGCCTCTCAGCAGACCCACTTGGTTCACTAGAAGGCACCCTAGAACTCAGCCAACTGGAATCCACCCCGGACCTGGGGGTGCTTCTGACCTTGGTGGTTCACCATGAGACTCAAGCTCCAGGGCTTCCGCTGCGAGGGCCCGCGCAGGTGCTCACCTGGTCGTGCATAGCTCTTTAGAGCTGCAAAAGGGAGATATCGCAGGGGGGAGCAAGTCAAGCCGCCGTCCCTTTCCTCTGACTTGCCCTCGCCTTGGGGACAGGTGTGTGTGTGGGTGAAGGGGAGGCTGCCAAAGTCTCTGGGGTCCAGGTGAGGGACAGTGCGTTTGGTGGGCTGGGGTCGTGTGGTTCCGGTCACTTTTCTATAGAGTCCATTCGTCACTGGCCCCAAGCACAGGCTAGCTTCCAGGGATACACCTGAGTCCGCTGGGAAGACACCCTGGTGCCCGGTAAAAGGGTGGGGCTGAGCCCATCTTCTGGCCTCCGGCCCTGAGTGTGTGTGGGCAGGAGAAATGAAGTGTGACAGTCATGGAGGCAGAAGCAAGTCTGTGGAAAGTTCATCCAGTCGCCCGAAGTGTCATGTTGTGAGTGGGGGATTCAGTTCTTATTGAATCCAGTCCTAATGAAAGGTCTGTTCTCTCAGGAATTGGCTTGATAATACAAGGCATATCATTATAAATAGACCACACAACCATATACACATTTTGTCCTTTTTTTTTTTTTTTTTTTGGTGGGAATCATGGCACATCCTTAGCCCGATTCCTGGGTTTGCAGAGCGGAGCGTACAAACAACGAGAACACAGATCTCTGCCTGAATAAACAGGCTTTATTGCATCTCAAGCTACCAGATCACTTCTTAGGGTGTGAGATGCATCTTGTCCTGACAAAGTCTGGTGGCTCCAGATAATAGGGAACAGAAAATGCCCCTGTGCAGGACAATGGCCTGAGGACACCAGGACGGAACTTCTACACAGATACATGGAGAACGGAATGCTTTGTGCAGAAGACAAGCTAGCTTACAGAACTATGCAGCTCAGGACAATGTAGCGACACATTGAAAAATGCATTTGAATAGATAGGGAAATGCAAGTCAAAATCACAGTGAGAAACCATCTCATACCTGTTAGGATGGCTACTATCAAGAAAACAGAAAACAAGTGACGGTGAGGACGTAGAGAAATTGAAACCCTTGTGCACTGTTGGTGGGAATGTAAAATGGTGCAGCCACTGTGGAAAATAGTATGGAGGGTCCTTAAAAAATTAAACATAGAATTACCCTGTGATCCGGCAATTCCACCTTTGGCTATTTTCCCAAAAGAATTGAAAGCAGGGTCTCGAAGAGATACTTGTACACCGTGTTCATAGCACCATTATTCATAATAGCTAAAATGTGGAAGCAAACCAAGTGTCCATTGATGGATGGATGAATAAGCAAAATGTGGTCCATCCATATAATGGAATATTATTCAGCCTTGGAAAAGGAAGGGGATTCTGACACAGGCTACAATGTGGATGAACCTTGAGGGCATTATGCTCAGTGAAATACACCAGATAAAAAAGGACAATTACTCTATGATTCCACTTACAGAAGTTCCCTAGAGGAAATTCGCAGTGATAGAAAGTAGAAAAGTGGGTGCCAGGGGCTGGGGGCAGGAGAATGGGGAACTAGTGTTTAACAGGTACAGAGTTTCAGTTTTACAAGATACAGAGAATTATGGGGATGGATGGTGGTGATGGTCGTATGAAATGAATGGATTTAATCCCACTGAACTGTACACTTACAAGTGGTTAAGATGGTAGATTTTATGTTACGTGTATTCTATCACAATAAAAAAAGACGAAGAACAATATTCATTTGAATTGCTTTTGCATTTGTCAATTTCACACCATTTCTGTATTTTGTAGAGTTATTGATGGTTTCAAAACTAAACATGATGTGGGGCTTCCCTGGTGGCGCAGTGGTTGACAGTCCGCCTGCCGATGCAGGGGACACGGGTTCGTGCCCCGGTCCGGGAAGATCCCACATGCCGCGGAGCGGCTGGGCCGCTGAGCCTGCGCGTCCGGAGCCTGTGCTCCGCAACGGGAGAGGCCACGACAGTGAGAGGCCCGCGTACTGCAAAAAAATAAAAATATATACATGATGAGAAGGAGTGTCCTAGTGTAAACCTAAAATATAAACCAAAAGGAAGCAGGCTGACAAAATAGCAAAATCCCTCTTGTTATATCACAATAGAAACTAAAACTCTGATAGTCAAAATCTTAAAAAAAAAATCTGTGCTTATCCATCAATGATAAACAAATTTCATTTCCCCATGTCAGAACAAGATGGAGTTATCTTTCTAGTCTCTTTATAGAAAAAATCATATAATCATGAAAGTATTGTCATATTGAGAGGTGATAAAACAGTATACACCCCAAAATATAGAAAAATGGTGTTAACAGGGATGGGTCAGTTCAGAAATAAGAACATTGATACTTTTCTGTGTTTCCTGGAGTTTGAGATCTTTGTGAGCTTTGTAACTTTTGAATTGCGGTTTCTTTCCTCATTCTAATCAACATTCACGTGTATCTAGTTTTGTATTTGCAATTTTGTATTCATTTTCTTACAGAGCGCTCCCCTTTCCTTGATTGTTTAAGCTCCAGGCACCTTGGCAATGGGCCTCGCTCCTTCCTCCTTACCTCCCCATACCCAAGGTTTCTGCTTTGCCGTGTGTGTGTGTGTGTGTGTGTGTGTGTGTGTGTGTGTGCGCGCACGTGTGCGTGTGTGTTGGCGTCACCCAGGATGTCCCACTTCCTCCCACGGGATGGGGTGGCCCTCTCCGTGACTGGACCCCATCCTCCTCTGCCCTCTTTATCCACCTCAAGCAGGTCAACCCCTCACATGCATCCCTCACTTAGTTCCCATAACAACCTGCTGGGCGGGGTGATGGGCACCTCAGGTTACAGGTGAGGAATTTGAGGCAGGGCCCCGTGAAGTCACTTGCCAGAGCTTCTCAGCCACTACGCAGTAGAAGTGGGATTTGAACCCAGGGTTCTGGCCCCAGAGCCCCTGTCTGCAGCCCAGGGCTACGGTGTTCTCCCTGGTTTGTCACCAAGGAGGCGAACGTTCCCATCAGTAGGAATGGGCACCATTTATTAATCCCCTCCTATGGGCCTTCTACGGGGCCACGTTTCAGCCTCACGGCTGTGCTGGAAGGTGATACAATTATCACCCCATTTCACAGGTGAGGAAATCGAGGCTCACAGTGGTCAAGTGATACACATAAGGTGGCACAGCTCAGAGGCAGGGAGAGCTGGGTTTTGATCTCAGACTTATGGGCCCTTTCTAGTGGCCCAAGGCTAACTCTGGCCCTTGGAAGTGGACCTCTGGGGCCACCAGCATCCATTCTGATCTTCCAGCCCAGGCCGGGCTACTAATGGCTCCCGGGGGGGCCCACGCTTGGCCTAATGCTCTGTCACTGTTGTGAAATTCTCCAAACTTTTGAACAAGGGCTCACTATTTTCATTTTGCACAGGGCTCCGCAAAGAATGTGTCTGGACCAGGCGGGAGGGGCCCACCAGCTGGAGCTGACTGTGGCCTCCCCGGAATGGCGCTGTCAGCGCCCCTGTGGGGACGGTTCCAGAACGTGGCCTCCCGGGAAGGCTGGGTGCTTTGTGTGGCTGACCGGTGAGCTCCACACCCCGCCTCAACCACTTTCCTTGAATCTATTTGTAAAATGAATTACTCCAGTACAGGAGGAGCAAGAAGGTTCTTTATCTCCACTTGGGCAAATCCATTAGAATTAACAGCCCCTCTGAAGCCCCTCCGAGGGGGTGACGTCAGCTTGTCTTTGGTGATTTGCGAAGTGGCCGCATGATAAGGAATCCGGGCCCATTTTCGCAGTGACAGGGCGTCGTTCCCCGGCTGTGCCCAAGAATTAGTGGTCCTATCTCTCCATTTATCAGAGCCCTTTGGGGGATGAGACAGTCGGGCGGAGACGATTGTTGCCTTGCTGGCTCCCGTCTGCAGGAACTGTAGTGCCTGCCGGCTTGCCCGGGTCCCTGGGGTCGGGGCGGCTTCCTACAGGGAGAATCCAGCTGCCTCCCAGGGTCCCACCTGCGTGGCCTGCCACCCGCTGGACAGTGTGAGGCTTCTGCCCTGCACTACCGTGGGGATGAGAAAGAGGAGACTGAGTTAGGGGAAAAACCCAGGCGTACTGCCCGTGCCAGCTTCAGTCTGAGATGCTAGGGAAGGTGGCACTTCCCAAAGAGGGTGACACCCATCCCACCTGCTCTTCTTACAGTGTGAGAGGAGGGGGCTTATTCCCTCCCTGGGCAGAGAACTCGGGCAGATCTGTGTAAGTCCCATGGGGCATGCGGCCAAAGGGTGGCCGTGTGACTCCCCAGCCTGGGTTGAAAAAGGCAACTTGGCTTCTGCTTGGCTTTCCCTCTTGGGCTCACCCGGAGCTCTGTCCTCCATGTTGTGAGGAAGCCCAAGTAGCAGAGAGGCCACGTGCGCCTCTGGCCGACGACTGCCCCCCACGCCCCCCCAGGCCCCAGCCAACAGCAGCCTCCACCCCCGGCCTTCTGCTGCCTAGCTGAGGCCCCAGGTGAAGAGAAGCACAGGCAAACTGTCCCCACTGTGCCCATCTGACTCCCTGACCCCCAGGAGCCACGAGGGATAATAAGTGGTGATTCGCGGGTAGGGGGAAATGTCTGGGTGAAGGGACACCTGTTAGAGTCACCTGTTAGGGACACCTGTTAGGCCTCTGTGGGCTCCTCACTACGCCTCCGCAGGGATGAGCTAACAGAGGGAGAGCTGTGGGCAGGTGCCGGCCCTGCTCTGAGATCTGTCACGGGGGGCGTGCCTTCTGCTCATTACCTGCCGCGTGCTAGGTGGGGGTCGCCCTGTGTGTTTGCCGGTGTGACCCTCACAGAGTGGGTAGGTCTGTACAGATCTGGGGGTTAGTATGAAGAAGCCACTTTCCCTCGGATCTACGTGTCAAGTGATCTGAAATCAGCTTCGTCAGGGATGACGGCAATGTTTCAGTGCTTCGTCCGCAGAGCTCACTCATGATCATAAATGATTCAGAACTCTCAGAAGGAAAATCCCAGGCCGCCGTTGAATTGGGGTCCCTGCAAAAGATATGTCCGAGTACCTGGGAATGTGACCTGATTTGGAAAAAAAGGGTCTTTGCAGGTGTAATCAAGTGAAGGATCTTGAGGTGCGATCACCCCGGGGTTATGCGGGCGGGCCCTAAATCCAGCAACATGAGAGGCGATCACCCCGGGGTTATGCGGGCGGGCCCTAAATCCAGCAACAAGCGCTCTTACCAGAAGAGGAGAGAACACATCAGAGGGGAGAAGGCCACGTGTTGACGGAAGCAGACATTGGTGACATGGCCGCAAGCCAGGGACACCTGGAGCCCCAGAAGCTGGAAGAGGCAGGAAGAGCCTACCCTACGGCTCCGCCCACACGTTGATCTCAGACGCTGCCCTCCAGATGGAGAGAGAATAAATTTGCGCTCTCTTAGGTCTGTGGTCAGTTGCTCTGCTCTCCCCCTGCCCCCTCCACCCCCCGCCCCCCGAAGCCCCCTCCAGCTGACAAGGCAGTTGGGTGGGCAGTGTGCCCTGGCGGGGAGACAAGGTTGGGGAGGGCACGAGGGTCACCAGCATAGAGATGGTGACTCTGGGAGGGAAGCCCCGGAGCAGCTCCGGGGGTGGGGGGCGGGGTGGGTACCGGCTCTCAGATCGGAGGAAGGGCTTGGGAAGAAGGAGCTGGGGCTGATGGAGGCAAGTGGGCAGCTCCAGGAGCTGGAAACAAGGAGACAGATTCCCCCCAGAGCCTCTGGAAGGGCCAGCCCTGCGGAGGGCAGACTCCTGATGTTGGGAACTGTAAGGTAATAAATGGGTGTTACTTTATGTAGCAATTTGTTACAGCAGCAGCAGCAGGAAGCTAATGCGAGTCTGTGAGCTCTTGGAAACGGCCCAGTGGAGGGAAGACGGTGTTAACACAGGGAGGCGAGGGACGTTGAAGGAGAACTGTCTTAGGTGGATGAGCGGACCTGGGGTCCGGGACCCAAGTGGTAGTCATCTAATAGCATCATCGTCACCATTGGCAAAATAACCCCTGCAGAGAGGACTGTCCAGAGAAGGACCTGGGAGCGTGGCCCCATCAGGACAGAGCATTTCCCTGGCAGCTCTCAAGCCCCTCTTTCCCACGACACAAAGGGCTGGTGGGGGACGGGGCCTGGAGGGAAAGGCAGGACTTATGGGGGCAAAGTCCCTGGGGGCTGGAGGGGCAACGCCATCTTGGCAGTGGGCGCATCCATCCAACCCTCTGGATTCTCTCTCTTGCTTTATTTACCTCCCTCGGGGAGAGCTGGTGTCTTCCCCCATGAGATACTGTTGACAAGCAGCACAAGACTACAGGAGCCCGCAGCCCGGGTTTGAATCCTGGCCCCAGCACCCATGATTTGAGTAATCTTGATTACTCAACCTCTCTGGGCCTCAGTGCTCCCATCTGTAAAGTGGGGACTGTAGTATCTGCCTTATGGAGGCTGTGAGTTAGCACTTGGAGAGGGCTCTGAGCAGTGAAGGGCGTGTGATGAAGCTTGGTGGCACTGGCCAGCTTCAGCGCTCTGTGGTCCTGTCCTCTTTCGTGCAGGAATGGAAGCAGGCCTCCAAGCTTGGGTTGGGGGGTGGTACAGAGCTCAAGAGTCAGGAGACAGGGCTCCATGGGCCCAAACCCCACCAGGGACATCCTCTCTGGGACTCCAAGTCCCTGAGCCCTGGGAGGTGGAAAGAAGACAACAGGCCGGTGACGGTGGCTGCCCACTACTGTGGCCAGAGGCTGCTCTCCGGTCTTGCCTGGGGATTCAGTGACCCAGCCACTGCTGGACTTGATGCTGGATGTCAGAGGCAGCTCGGGAGGCGGTGATGCTCCCAGCACTGGCTGGGTACAGGGAGGAATGTGGGAAGGCTGTCGCCATCCTGCTTAGCGCCTGGCACATAGTAGGTGCTCATTAAATGCTCGTTGATGGATGGGGTGTGGTCAAGGGGAGTGCGTATCTGTGGGTAACCTGTGTAACCCCCAGCCCTTCCACGGGCTTGGAGGTGGCGGCTGCAGCCGAGAAGGTGAGTATTCTCCTGGCCTTTGTAGGAGGTACCCAGCAAACCCAATATGGGAATCTTCGTTGTTACTACAGTAAGTTTGCAAGCTTGTAAATTTACAGTCATTGCAAATGTAAACAAAAATAATAATTTAAATTGATGTATTATAGAAACTTTTCATTGAATGCAGTCTATATTTTATAGAAAACTCAACTTTATAGAACACACAAAACACACAAAAATTGGGGTGCTCTGGTTGGGTTGGGGGTGTCCAGGGTCCCTCCCAGTGGACACAGATGGCTTGGAATTGGGTTCTCAGCTGAGTCTCAACCCTGACCAGCCACGTGCCATTGGGAAGGTGTCAATGCCTTTCTGAGGTTCAGTTTCTTCATCTGTAAAGAAAGAGGCGCACGATGCTCTTAGCCGCACATTGCCGCCCCGGGGTGGGGGCAGGAGGGTGTTAGGGGTGGAGGGGTTGGTGGGAGCACCTGGGGCCCCGGGCGTCAGAGGGAGGGGGCTGGTTTCTGGGTGGTGGCCACACAGCGGCTGACTTCCTCCCAGGCTCACGTTATCTCCTGTTTCCACCTGGAAATTGCCCCTGCTGTTCCCTGCAGGTTGGAACCTCCTCTGTGATGTCCAGGGGTGCAGAGGGCTCCTCCGTGGTGCTCCACTGTGTTCTGCCTCGCCGTCCAGGGGTGAGATGCTGTCACGGCCACACCTCTGTCTCTGGGGTCTCTCCCACTCCCTCAGGAGGGTCTCAGGGTCTGCCCCTGAGCAAAGCCTGAATCTGATTGTTGACACCACCAGTCTCTCACTCAACTCTCCGGAGCCACAGCCCTCCCATCTGTAAGATGGGGGTGCGCGGCGAGGGAGGACCTGGCCAGTGGTCATTCCTCAGCAAATGCGGTAGGGGGCGGCATTGTGGATGGAGAAACAGCACTGAAAGGGGCTGGCTGCTGGCCGTGATGTGGGCCTGGTTCTGAGACCAGCAAGGTGCTCAGGACAGTGGGAGTGTGGGGCAAAGGAGAAGAAGCTGGAGCGTTGTTGGGGGTTTGGAAGACCAGGCTGAAGAGATTTAAATTTTAAATCATGGCACAGAAGAACTGGTGACTCAGCTGAAGGACATGGGAAACAGAGAGGGCAAGTGACTTAGCCAATGTCACACAGCGCTTTAGTGGCAAACTGGGACAAGAACGGGCATCCTGCTTCTCAACCCTGTGTGGTCTTCCGGGTGCTGATGGGCCAGCTGTCCCAACAGCTTTGTGACCTGAGGTGCAGCCTCGGAGGTGAAATACCAAGGAGAGAGTGAAGTCTGCAGCACCCTTGGCCTGTGTCTGGGGGTGGGGGGTGACATTTCCGAGTTATCTTTACTTTGCCTTGAAATCAGGCACAAGTCCTTTGCAAAACAGGAAGTGGTCTCTTTGGGCCTGACATGAAATAGTATTGCTGTCACCTTGTATTAAAAACTTAGGTCTCAAAGGAGTGGCATATTGAAATGGCTGGTGGGGTCAGCCCAGCCCAGAGAAGCCTTTGATAGCACAGCTGATAACAGACCCCCAGCTACAAATGCCCAGAATCAATCAGTGGCCACCGCTGACAGCCGCCGTGTTCACATATCACGGCAGATGGGAGGAGGGCAGGGATGGCCACTTGTCTTGCTTTTCATATGGATTTCCTGCTTTTTAGGGAGCGAGAGAGGGCCCATCTGGTGATCAGATCGCGGGCTGAGATAGCCGCCTTCAGGTCACGAGCCCCTCACTCAACGTGTCCCCTCGGCCACGCGGCCCCAGCATCGCGGTGGCTCCAGCGGTCCGGCCTCCGCCAAAGGGAGCCATCAGGAGGCCTCCCACCCCGTGGAAACTTCCGGAGGCGGTAGGGCTGGGGCTGTTCCTGCCTTTCATCTTCCTTCTGCTTCCTTTCTGGGCACCTGGCTTTGCTCGCAGTCATTTCATTACGGTTTTTCTTCGAAGGCTCTTCCCAACTGGTACATGCATGTGCAAATGTCCGCACGCACTTGCGCACGTGTGTGTGCGCACATGCACTCCACGGCCTTCTTCCCGGGCCTGCCCGGGGCGCTTCCTGGCCGGCTGGCTGCCTGTATACTGTCCCGGACTCTTCATCCAGGTGGAGGCCGTGCGGTCCAGTGCTGATGAAAGCCTCTCCACCTGCCAGCCTTTGACCTGGTCGGCTCGTTCAATTTCCTGAACCTCAGTTTCCCCATCTGCATCACAGCGCCTCTGCCTCAGGTCCTTGTGCATCCGCGTAAAGCATTCAGGGAGAGCTCTGCGTGCAGTGAGCCCTTCGTGGTACTATTGGTTCTGATGGTGGCGTTGTAATTTCCACTCCTGAAGTCTTGTCCGCAGCATCGCATAAAGCAGCTCTTGGAGAGGTGCCTTGGAGATGGAGGGTCCCCGCTCTCCTTGACCCTCCTGGGGTGATGCTGTCATAGACCCTTCTCCATCCTCCCTCAGCCCCCAGCCCCAGTTATTCATGGAGTGTGTCCTTCCCCGAGACCCCGCGCTGGGGGCTGGGACATATGGATTCTCTTCCTTTCCGGGCAACTGGTGAGGGGATGTTTCTGCTGTGATCACATCTCAGATGTATCCCCTCCCCCGGCTTATGAAATCTCCTGTCCCCCAAATTACATCCAGACAGCAGCAGTAGCAGGCATCTCTCCCTTCCAGCTCAGGGGCCCACCAGCTGGCCAAATGGGGCGTTTAATTGGAAAGAGAAGCTGGCGGTCTGCCCGGAAATCCTGAAGAAAGGCACCAGAGTGGACCGGTATTTTTTGTTTTTTTTAAAAATAAATTCATTTGTTTTATTTTATTTATTTTATTTTTGGCTGCATCAGGTCTTCGTTGCTGCACGCAGGCTTTTCTCTGGTTGTGGCGAGCAGGGGCTACTCTTCGTTGTGGTGCGTGGGCTTCTCACTGCGGTGGCTTCTCCTGCTATGGAGCACGGGCTCTAGGCGTGTGGGCTTCAGTAGTTGTGGCACACGGGCTCCGTAGTTGTGGCCCCCGGGCTTAGTTCCTCCACAGCATGTAGGATCTTCCCAGACCAGGGCTGGAACCCGTGGTCCCTGCATTGGCAGGCAGATTCTTAGCCACTGCGCCACCAGGGAAGCCCTGGATCAGTTTTTAAAACCTCGGCACACACCTTCACCATGTATTTCTGTTTCAAATACTTGAAGGGGTTCTTGGGACCCTTTGAGAATTAAAAGCATCCATCTGAAGGTATGCACTGCAGACCCCAGTCCCTGGGGTGAGGGGTGTGGGTGCCATGTGATGGTAGAAATGGACCACTTTGTACAGATGGGGAAACGGAGGCAGTTCAGGGGTGGAGAGAAAATGCAGTTCAATCTAGTTCAGGTCTTCAGATATTAACCGAGGTTCTTTCTGTGAAGCCCACGCTGCGTGCTTGCCTTCCCTCCTCTCCCTCAGATTCTGAAGTCAGAGCCTCTTTACGGATGTCAGCCAGAATTCCTCCCAATATTTTGCTCCTGCTGGGTAATTCCTGAGTCTACAGGATGTGAGCAGTGCAATGTCGAGTGGATGAAGGAACGGGCGGCCGATGGGGGAAGCTTACTCCTAGAGGCCCTGCAGGTTTATTTGCCAAGCAGGTGGGGCTTCTCCCTTCAGAGAGGAATCGGGTCCGTCAGGGCTGCAGTTAGATCACAGGATGCTGAGAATGAGGACTAAGGAAGGACTAGGGTACAGGGGGGCAGCCAGAGGTGGCTGGCCAAGCAGGTCCAGGCCCCAAGACCGAGGGTGGTCAGCTGACTACTCTCCCCTAAGACCACAGTGGCTGGGATCTCATCACCAGGGTCGTGTGGTTAAGAACTCATGCAATTTGGTGACTGTGGGCCAGACCTTTACCAGCCTTGCTTTCCCCCCCTGTAGAACCATAGCTGCTTTATTGCGTACCAAAAGATGAAATGGAGTATGACGACAGAGGGCTGTCCCCATGCCATGCAGAGAGGCTGGTCCATCAGCCCAGGGGCTGTTTCCACCAATTCAGGGCCATCCCAGCTTTGACCTTTGTGAGCTGTCTGACTCTCGGCAAGTTTCTAAAGTCCTGTGTCTCAGTGTTCTCACCTGTGAAATGGGACAGTAACAGTGCTACTTCATAGGGCTGGGGGGAGCTGTGCAATGGATTAATCCACATAAACCACCTGGAACAGTGCCGGGTTGGTGCTCAATGTGGGTTAACTGTTGCTGGTATTATGATGGTGATGGTGATGGTGGTGGTGATGAACTGAGCACTTGTTATATTCTAAGGTCTGTCCTAGGCACAGGGATACCACAGTGAACAAGACAAACGTGGTCCCTTCTCTCCTGGGAATCCAACCTGATGAGGGTACAGCCTGTGAACCGATAAATACATAAATAGAAATACATATTTGAGTAAACTGATAAATATATAAAATCGTGTCGAAGGGACAAGCTAGAGAGCCATGTGATGGGCGGGGTACCCCAGCAGGCCCCTTGGAAGAGGTGACATTTGGGTGCAGTGGGAGGGGTAGGTGTTAAGGACAGCCCCCCGTCCTTTTTTCCCCTCTATGCCCTTTCTGGCCCGTTTTGACCCTCAGCTGGGAAACTGAATCTCTGACATTCTTTGTGGCTTACTAGATGTATGGCCTTGGATTAGCTGTTGTCCCCTCTCTGGGACTCGGTGGTCCCATCTATACCTGTCGGGGGGCGGGGGGTGCAGCCAGACACTCGCTCGGCCCCTTTCATCTCTGGGATCCTGAGCATCTTGGGCCTGTGCTCATGGCCTGGACCCGCCACGGAGTGATTGGCAATAAATGGAAAGCACGAGGGGCGCCTGTGGGTCAGGGCCCTGGGGAGGGTCAGCCAGTTCACATCGCAGCAGTTCTCCGTGGCCTACCTGAGACGAGCTGGCTCCAGGAGCAATTTCCCCTGGATGAAACAATCTTTGGAATCTACCGTATATCATTGGCCATGACGTCTTCTGTTTAAACAGCGGCAGCCGGTGGAGGGTGTGCGCTGAGGCCGAGCGTCTAGGAGGAGGGGACTCGGTCCCAGCCCCCTGCCCCAGCCCCCTTTCCCGTGGAAGGCCCCACTTGGGGGAAAGAGGCATATGGAACCCATTTGGGAAATTCTTTCTGCATAAACCACTTTTTCCAGGTAAGACACACACCCGTATTGACTGTGAAAGATGAAATAGTTCTCTCGTTTTGCCGGCTACGATTTTATGGATCTTAATTAAACACATGCCCTCCCTGTGTTGGGAAATTGAACCCTCGCTGAGCAGTCCCTTCTCAAGAGGTGGTGTTGGCCCAGGGGAGGCCCAATTATAACCTCCATCCTTGCCACCTCCCAGGACCTCCCAGCCGCTCCAAATGCTTGGAAAATGTGTGCCCGACAGAGGGGCTTTGATTCCGCATGCCTGGAGAGCATTAGGTCTGTTTCCAGGCCCGAGGCAAGTGGTGGTCAGAGTCCCAGGCCACCGATGGGAAGGCCTTGGGGACCAGGGCTTTCAAACTTCATTGAGCATCAGAGCTCTTCTTTCACACCCAATCACATGTAGACCTCTGGATACAAACCAGATGAAACTGCTGGACTGAGGGGGAGGGGCGCCCACGTGGCCCCTTGCTCGCCCCCCCCCCACCCGACGCCTGGATGGTCAGTTACGTGCCTGCTGGGTTTGTTACATGCATCTTCTCATTGATCAGTCACAAAAGCCCAGTGAGGGAGGTGCCACTGCCATTTCACACTTGAGGGAACCTGGGCACAGAGTGGGAGAGTGACCTGCCCGGTGCTGGCCAGCAGGGGTGGGAGGCATGGCATCTAAGTCTGAAGGCTGCATGCTTGGCCACCTGTCTGGACCGTGGCTGGGAAGCTGCTGATGGGCACAGGGCTGTCCTTTCATGGCAGTGATGCTCCCAGCTCGGTGGTGTGCCTCCCTCTCTCACTGTGGTCCAAACTGGCAGGGTCCCCAAGTGTAGTCCCCTTCCTGTGTCTGGCTGAGTGGTGCCCAGGCACGCAGGTTCACCTCTTCCAGCAGGCAGGGCTGCATGGAATGTCTCTCAGCCTGGTGCTAGCATTCCACGATTCTTGGGAGCATCTTCTGTTGGAGGAGAAGGCATTTTCGCTCTCCTTTATACTTTGGTGTTTTGCGAATAGTTCATTTTAAGGAAGAGATTCATTGATCAAAATCAGTTTGCTGACCTCAGGGTTACTACTCCTCCACGAGTGGGGAGGGCCTCGTTCTTCCTGGAAGTGATCCCGTCAGGCCCCAGAGCCCCGACCAGGCGAAGGGGGGCCCTTACCTTCTTTTGTTCTGAAGTCAGGTTAATGGAGGTGTAATTTACATACAGTGCAATTCATTCTTTCCAGGTGTACAGTTGGATGCATTCTGACATATGTGTGGAGTATGTGAAAGTATGGACCATACTTTCCTTTTCCGAATTACCCAGTTGTGTCCCTGGCCCATTTTTCTATTATTGTGTTTTTCTTTCTTATTGATTCATAAAAACTCTTTGTATATTGTAGATAGGATGGATTGGGAGCCATCATCCCAATCAAGACACAGAGTATTTCCATCACCCCTGAAAATTCCTGCCCACCCCAGGCCCCGCTCCCACAGATCTGTTTTCTGTCTCCTTCATTCTGCCTTTTCCAGAACGTCATGTCAAAAGCATCACACGATATGCTGTCTTTGAAGTCTGGCTTCTATCACTCTGCATTATGTCTTCACAGCCCAGCCATATTCACGGGGACATTGTTTGCACCTTGTAGATTGGGTGGCTTCAGGGGAGGCAGAGATGGGCTGACCCACGGGGACACTGGAGCAGAGCGAGGCAGGTCCAGGAGCCCCGCCCATTCAGCACTGAGGTGGGCAACTCATGGCCGCAGGTATCAGAGACCCGGCCTGTGGTCTGGAGGTCTGGAGGAAGATGGCCCCAGGGTCAGTTAACCCGAGAGCTCCACGAGGTGTGGGACCTGGTTGCCTCCTCCGGATGCAAGATGGTGGCAGCCTCTTCTAGCATGATGTCCCTACATTACAACGTCCAAAGTGGGGAAGGGGCACCTCCCCATTTTCCTTTGTAAGTGAGGCAACTTCCAGGGGCACTCCCCAACCTCAGCTGCCTTCCCTGTGTCTCACGGGTCAGGGTTGTGTCACTTGCCCCGGGCTAATGCCACAGCAGAATTAAGACAGCCTCTAGGCTGGGGAGGGGCCCATGAGGCACAGAGCAACAAGCACCTGGACAAAATTGGGGCTCTACTGGCAAGGAAGGGAGGGGGCACCCGTGGCGTGGACGACCAGCAGAGTTTGCTAGATGACGTGGGCGGGACCACCAAGTACAGCGCGACAGCAGGAGGGTTCTTGTACACGGAGGACCTGGGTCGAATGCGGTCTTCAGGGAAGTAGGTCACCACCATGGCCAGTTGCGTGCAGTGGGCCCTTTCTGCAGCTGAGCTTCCCATGGGACTAGCCTTTATTTGGGTGTTCCTCAAAGGAGGGGGAACAAATGAGTGATGTATGAGCTCAGCATGCTTTCCATCCATTCCTGCATCCCTCCATCCCT
This sequence comes from Delphinapterus leucas, assembly GCF_059928025.1. NCBI lineage: Eukaryota > Metazoa > Chordata > Mammalia > Artiodactyla > Monodontidae > Delphinapterus > Delphinapterus leucas. Next base: position 4,324,476 of record NC_143135.1, on the reverse strand, counting down.
GCATCCCTCCACCCCTGCATCCCTCCATCTCTCCATCTCTGCGTCCCTTCATCCCTCTAGTTCTTAGGGCTTTACCTGTAATCACTATGTAAACCTCCAGGTGAAGAGTCGCCTTTTAGTTCTTCATATTCCAGGAGTGCAGATTTCCCCTTGCTTTATAACCCGCCAACAAATTCTGCAGCCAATCAGCTAACTTTCATCTCTCTGCTTGCTGTGTTTAATTAAGCTACACACATTCCAGATCAGGAGGAATACAAGTGTCCAGGTACAGCCGGCCTTTTGTCTGTTCCACTTGCCTGTGATGATGCAGGCCGTGGAGGCCCACTAAGATGCAGATAGAAATAACCCACTTTGGCTTTTCTTGCTGGCAGACTTTCTGGATGGTTATGAAACACCAGACTGGGTCTGTGGCCAGAAGCCTTAATCCTTGGCCCAGGACGGTCTGGGTTGATATCATTTGAGAATACACAAGATTGGCTAATCTCCTTGTTAGCAACATTTGTGAAAAAATGAAAGTTGGTCGGTTTGTTTGTTTATTGTCTGCAAAGGAATTTTCAAGACTTAGAAGGAAAGAACCTTTGCTGCTCCCATCCAGGAGCCTTTCCACCTGGCAAGAGAAGTCATCCGGAGCCGGGTGGTGGAGATGTCACATCATGTCGTGTGGGAATAAGTAGGCGAAACTTTGCAGTGGTTCTGTCCCAACCTATTTAGGGTTAGCAATGCCCGCTCGCAAGCTGGAACACCGTCCACAAGACTGTGAAGGGCTAGGAGTCTTAGATGTTAGTATTCAAATCTAAAAATGAACATGGCGTGAGAGGGACCAAGGGCTGCCACCTGCCCGGGCTGCATGGGCACTGGTGTTACGTCTCACTGAAGATTCTTGGCTGTGCTGGGCAGTCTCCCCCCTTTTCTTGGAGGAATGGGGAGGAGGGAGTGTGGCAGATTGCCTTGGGACAATGGGCCCCTGTCCTGTTGCATGGGCCGCTGGGCCGCTTGGCCCCAAACAATAGGCCGGGGCCAGCCCCTCTCCTGCTGCCCCCGGCCTGAGACAGATGCCCAGGAGCCCCCCGTGAGCGCCCCGGAGGTGACCTCTGGGGCTGCCCTGTTACTCCACGGACGAGACCCTGAAGGGCGGGAGGCAAACAATGGGGCTCATGCCAGGCGCCCGGCCTCTGGCACGGGCCGGGGACTCCCCAGGGAGAGCAGGGCCTGGCAGGTGCTGTTATTGTTTGGGGCACGGGGGCCCTCCCGGGGGTCTCCCGGCTCGGCAGTGGCAGAGGCTTGGGGCTGGGGGCCCTGTTGTTCTCTGGGGAGGACCCAAGGAGCTGATTTGGCCCCATTCATCCTGACAGCCCCTGCCCGGCCCTGGACTTGGCCTCTAAAAATGTCATTCAGAAAAGCAATTAACTGGCCTTGAACAGCACCGGGATTCTGAGTGTCAGATTTTTACAACCAGACCTGCTGTAGGAAATGCCCGGCTTCGACCTGACATTCTTTCCTGAGTTGGGGCACAGGCAGAATTTTCCGGAGGAATATGTCAGCTTAGGTGGATGAGGGGCAAGCCTGGAGTGTGTTTTCTCTTCCAGCTCTTTCCTCCCTGGGAGAGAAACCGCAGCATAAGCTGAAAGCAGCCCAGGAGCACATCAACTGGCCCTCCATCCACGGGAGAAGCAGCAGCGGTGTGCAGGCGCACGCATGTGTGTATGCGCTGTGCTGGGGTATTTTTCCCCGTGATTATTCATAGCGGCTTTGTTTGTAAAGGCCCCAAACTGGAAATAACCGAAATATTCCTCAATAGGTGAGTAAGCAGAACGTGCTAATCCATACTGTGAAATACTACACAGCAGTAAAAAGGAATAAACGACCTATGTACACACTGGAACCGTTCTCGTATGCGTCTGCTTGGGCTGCCATAAAACAACCAGAGACTGGGCGGCTCAAAGGACAGAAATTCATCTTCTCCCAGTTCTGGAGGCTGGAAGTCCGAGATCAAGGTGTCGGCTGCGTTGTCTTCATCTGAGGTCTCTCTCCTCGGCCTGCAGATGGCCACCCTCTCGCTGTCTCCACACGGTTTTCCTCTGTGCACACACATCCCTGGTATCTCTGTGTGGGTCCAAATTTCCTCTTTTTCTAAGGACACAAGTCAGACTGGACCAGGGCCTGTCCAACAGCCTCATTTTCACTCAGTCACCTCCTTAACAACCCTATATCTCAGGACTTCCCTGGCGGTCCAGTGGTTAGGACTCTGTGCTTCCACAGCAGGGGGCCTGGGTTCCATCCCTGGTCGGGGAACTAAGATTCCGCAAGCCATGTGACATTGCCAAAAAAAGAAAAAAAAAAAAAAAAGGAGCCAATCTCCAGACAGCCACCATCAGGTACTGGGGTTTAGGGCTCTACCCCATGAACCTCGGGGGGACACAATTCAGCCCCTCCCTGACAGCTCTCACAGGGGGTAGTCTCAGTGAATCAAACCAATCTCAAAAGGTCCCATACTGTAGGATTCCATTTCCATGCCATTCTGGACGACAAAATCACAGAGATGGAAAACAGAATAGTATTTGCCAGGTATTGTGGATGGCGGGTACCAGTGGGTGTAACTAGAAAGGGTAGAATAAGAGAGATATTTGTAGTGATAATTCTGTATCTTGATTGCGATAGATGCTGGGGATTTTTACAAACATCTATTCACCTGATCTTTACAAGAACCCACCAGGAAAGGCACCATTATCTGACTTTACAGACAAAGAGATGGAGCCACTGAAAGGCATGTTACCCGACCAAATTCAAGGTCAAATCTGTGGGACTTCACAGCTGTGTCTTTTGTCACATCCACTCCCCAGAAGGCCCTTTCCTTCCTCACCTCTGCTGCTTCCATGATCCAGGAATGTGGCTTGGCTGCAAGGGTCACCTAACGGCTGGGTGGCCCCAGGGTCGGCACCTATACCAGGAATTGTGAATGAGGCCAGAGCTCCCTTGAAGGGCTCTTCGTCACCCTCGTTTTTCTTTGAGACGCCCACTGCCCATGTTGGCTGCTGGCCCAAGCTCCTGGCTGAGACCACTGGGCATTCTGAGGGGTGACCAACCCAAGGGTAAAAGCCACCATGCCTCACTCATAATAGAAATTGAGTAGAACCAGCCACGGCCCCAAATCCCATGGAAATTGACCCCAGGCAGTGGCAAGTGGATTCTTTAGGGGTTCCAGTGGGTTTGGAATCACAGGAAAACAGAATTTTAGAGCTGGAAGGGTCATTAGAAACGACCCCTCTGCACAGACTCGGAGACACAGAGAAAAGGGCTTGTCTGGGTCCTGGGGCTGCGGGCAGGGCTGCGTTAGAACCCGGGCGGGGATGCCCAGCCAGGGGTGCACGGACTTTTGCTCTTTGGCGCTCCGGGCTCAGCATGGGGGACAGCACTGCTTTGCACCTGGGTCACACGATGATTTTCTGGTGAGTTTTGCTTCGCTCATTTAGAACTGTAATGACCCTGTGGGGTGGGATGACAGTGGACGGACTGGTTGACTTCCGACGGTGCAGACAGACGTTCGGGGCAAATTGTTTCGCCTAATTTGCCGAAGGTGCAGCAGAGGAAACGGTCAGGGACTCAGGCCTCGGAGTTCGGTCCCAGCTGCATGGGTGGTCACTTAGCTTCCCAGGCCTCAGCTCCCACATCTGAAAGGCGGGTGATAATAAAACCGCCCATGAGTGGGTTTATGCTGGCAAAGCTTTCTGCGTTGTGCCCGGCGCTGGCATGGGACAGGTGCCTCTCCTCTTTAGTGGAATCATTTGACCGTGTTGGTGGGGGACACCAGTCTGCATGGGGAAAATTGCCTGGAGCGTGGCGGGAGAGAGCCCCTCTTCTACACCGTGATGGGGGCAGGGAGGGAGGGATTGATCCCTGAGTCCGTGTGTTCACCCGTGGAGGTGAACACACGTGATTGAAGCGGTGGTGTTCTTTTCCCCAGGAAAGAGGCTAAATTTGGGGCCCAGCGGGCTGGGTGCTTGGTGAGGACTGGCTGGCTGGGGTGCCCTGGCACGAAGGAAGAGCCTGGGCCTGTGTGGCACAGTGACAAGAACCCTGGCCCTCTGGGCTCAGTTTCCTCATCTGTGGCTGCAGCCGTGACCTTCAGCTCGTGAGCCAGGCCTGCGTTGCTATCTCATCAGACCCAGGATCAAGACGGGTTGGCTGGCTCCCCACGGGCCCGAGAAAGGGCCCAGCGTGGCCAGGGCTGGCGGCAGGTCCCTGTGCCCCGCAGGCTGTCTGGGCCAGGCCAGCGCCAACCAGCCGGCCCCGGAGAAGCTGGTGATCTGGTGGCGGCTCCCCTGCTCTGCGAGCCGTTTGTCCCCCTCGGCCCCCAGCCCCCGCCGCCGATGACAAGTGGGCTTTCAGTAGATATGACAGCCACTGGTGGGGGGTCCCTGGCCGCGGTCCACGTCTCCACACTTGACTTGTTCACAGTTCACTGGCCCGAAATAATGTCCCCAATGCAAGTCGGCGGACGGAACACTCGGAGTGGACGCCTTGCTTTTTTTTCCCTCCTTTTTTTTAATACATTAAACATGCATTACTGGATTTCTACCCCGTTCCTCTGACAGCTGTGGAAAAATAAAGAAAATTCAGTTTGAACTTAAAAAGCCAGGGCTTAATTTATATCCCGCACCTTTGTCTGCCCGGTTCTTTTTCCTCTTCCGATGGAAAGGCCCCAGGGAGCGGGAGACACAGGCTCTGCCACCCCACGTGGCCCCGTGGTGCCCGGGCCTTAATAGGGGCGCCCAGTGGCCAACACGAAGGGGAGTTTTCAGATGGAAATGCGGCCAGACAATGCAGTCATCTGTCTTGCAATCTGTTTTGCAGGGGGAAGGAGAGAGCCGGCCGGGAGGAGAGTCGTTTCTACTGGGGAGGCTTCATTCAGAGCGTTTCATAGGAAAAGACAGATGTCATGAATACTGATGTGGACGGCCTGGGTCTGGTAGTTTTTTTAATTTTCTGAGTTGTAAAGACAAAGTGTTTTAATGACACAGGGAAACACATGTTGATGGGAGGGCCCTGGGTTCATTCTAGTTTAACTCTCTCTTTCTCTCCCTTTCTTCCCTTCCTTCCTTCCTCCCTCCCCCCCTCCCTCCCTTTCTTTCTTTCTTTCCTTCTTTCTTCCTTTCTTTCTTTCTTTCTTTTCTTTTCTTTCTTTCTTTCTTTTCTTTCATTCATTCTTTCTTTCTTCCTTCCTTCCTTTCTTTTCTTTCTTCCTTCCTTCCTTTCTTTCTTTCTCTCTTTCTTTCTTTCCTCTTTCTCTTTGTTTCCTCCCTTCCTCTCCCTTTTTCTTTCTTTCTCTCTTCCCCTCCCTCCCTCCCTCCCTTCCTTACTTCCTTCCTCTCTTTCTCTCTTTCCTTCTTTCCTTCCCCCTCCTTCCTTCCTTCTTTCCTCTCTCTCTTTCTTCCTTTCTCCTTCCTTCCCTCCCTGCCCACCTTCTGCTTCTTCTTCCTTTGGGGGGGGGGGGTCATGCTCTCGGAGCGTCGTTTATCTGTGCTGAGGAGAATGGGAAAGTGAGACACAGTGAGCACCAACCACGTCTGCATCTGGAGACACAGGCACAGGGCGCCCTCTCCTTTTGGCCCATCGTGGGAGTTTGGGGGCACAAGAAACACTTCCTTTCTGCACCTTCTGGCGCACCGTCCAGCTGAGGGAAGGGCCCTGCTTTGCTGGGACACTGGGATTCTGCCTGAACCTCACAGTGTTTCTGCGTCGGGGTCATGGTGGCTGAACTAAAAGAGGCATTTGTTCATGCAACAAGCATTTATTAAGCACCAAGTGTAAGCCAGGAGCTAGGAGAGAGGGGTGGGTCAGACAGGCTGCCCGTCCTTAAGGAGCTGCTGGCCTGAGGGAGGAGGTGGAGGGCTGGAGGTAAGAGTGAGGTCATGACCTGCTGGGAAAGGTCCCTGCCTTTGGGCAGCGGGGAGCTGTAACCCTGAGGGAGGCCCTGGGCCTGATTCTGGAGCTTCTTACCCAAAGCAGCAGGCCGGTACCTCTTGCCATTCCCGTGACCTTGATGGCACAGATGCTAAGCTTCCCATTTGACAGTCAAGGAAACTGAGGCCCAGAGGCACGGAGCGACAGGCCCCGGAGGGGTGGCCAGAACTACCCCTCTGCCCTGGGAGCCCAGATCGGGGTATGGTTCACCCCACACTTCCTGGATGCAGAGAAGGCCCACCGAGGTCATCAGACTAGGTGCCACTTGTGGACCCTTAGTGCCCACCTGCTCAGGTAACAGAAGCCCTGCAGGGGAGGAGCTTAGGTGATGCTCACGTGACACACAGAAAACAGAGAGGGCCAGTAACTTACCTGTGGCCACACAGCTCCTAGCTGGTGGAGGCCCATTTGAGGTCAGAGCTGGGTTTTTTTTAATTGTAGTAAAATTGAACACGATGTAATATTTATCACTTGAACCATTTGTAAGTGTGCAACTCAGTGGCAGTACATACATTCACAACGTCAGGTAACCATCGTCACTATCTGGACCTAAAATGTTCATTGTCTCCAGCTAAAACTCTGTGCCCCTTAGGCAATAACTACCCCCAGCCCCTGGCACTCAGAGTCCTACTTTCTGTCTCTATGGATTTGACTCCTCTGGGGCCTCAAATGAGTGGACTCGTACAGGATTGTCCTTTTGTGACTGGCCTATTTCACTCAGCACACTGTCCTCAAGGTTCATCCTCGTTGTAGCCTATGTCAGAATCTCCTCCCTTTATAAGGCCTACTATTGGGTTGGCCAAAAGGTTCATTCGGGTTTTTCCAGAGCAACTGATGGAAAACCTGAAGGAACATTTTGGCCAACCCCAGACTACTATGTTGTACGACTGGACCACATTTTGTTCATCTGTTGTTGGCAGATCTGTGTTTTAGAATAACTGCTCTCTTCCACAGGCCTGTGTCTGGGTGGATGGTGCTGCAGGGGGCGGGCCTCTCCTACACACGAGGCCCGGGCCCTTCATCTGTGGCTGCAGGTCTGGGCGCAGAGGCTCCTGAGCGGGGCCCTTCAGCCGTCGGGGGTAGCTTTGGCGCCCGCTGTGTCCAGGCCCTGCACTGGGCACTGGATGGGGATTCAGAGGTGAGCAGACTGCCATCCTCTGCTGAGGCGGGGTAGGTGCAGCCAGCACACTTGTTCATATGACAAGCAAGGATTGAGTGCCTTCTGTGTACAAGCACCTGGCGCTGGGGCCACAGCCTGGCCTTCGGATCTGACCTCCACCCTGTGGCCTCTGCCGGGCTCCTCCCTGACCTCTGAGGGAGGGGTCGGGGGCGAGCACCTTTCCTGGTTACCTGATGGGGACGGTCAGCTGGTGCCCCTGCATTCACATACACCCCGAATGTGTCCCTGTCTTACGGCAGGATGATATCTCAAGTCAGTTGCCGAGCCATTATTAAATGCCTACTGTGTTCCCAAGCCTAGCACAAGGAGCTGCTTCTAGCTGCCTCATTCTTCTGTACTCCACCCTCCCGGCTGTACCTCCCACCCCTCCCTGGGTCACCAAGTTCCTCAACTACTTCAACAGGAAAAGTCAAAAGCCTGTTGGTGAGGCACCCGCGAGTCATCCCAAGGCCCCAGGTGATCCTCAGCCTGCTCTACCCTTGGGGCCTAAATGACTGACATCCAGATGGGCTTCCTGGAGGGGGTCCCCTTCTCTGGGCCTGGGAGCATGGGAAGGATGTAGCAAGGTGATGGGGAAGATCAAGGGCTTAGGTGCATACCCACTCCAGGCCAGTCTGAGCCTGGGAACTATGGTCCATAGACCATGGCTCAGGCTGGCGGGGGGCGGGCAGGGACCACGAGGCAGGGGGTGTAGGGGTGGTAAGAACACCCTCTGGAGCCAGACACATCCTGACTCCCCCCCTTACCAGCTGGTGGCCCTTGCAAACCTCTTTACCTTTCCGTGCCTCAGTCTTCTCCTCTGTAAAATGGGTCTAATGAGAGTCTTATAAGATAAAGGCTCTGAGTTGTCACTAGTGCCTAGATCAGAGCAAGAACGCAATAGTGTTGGCCATTCGAGGACCAGGGATGTTCCTCCCGGGGTGGTCGGCACAGGGACCCTTAGCAGGAGTGCAGGGAAGCCTGCCAGGTGGCATCGCATAAAAGTGGAAGCCTGGTCCTGGAGTTTGGCTCACAGGTGTCTTCCCAGAAAGCTCTGCCCTTGTCTCCCTGACCTGCTTCCTCCTTGACCCTCAAAGGCAGCCCCACACCCCCTCCCCAGGGAAGGCCTCTCTGACCTCCTGGAGCAGGACAGACCCTTATCCTGCTCCCCCGGCCTGGACACAGACACCGCTTCCCACCTCTTCTCTCTGCAGGCAGGAACCTGTTGGCTGCCCTGCCTGTCCCCAGCTCTCCAGCAGTGCTGGGGACTTGCTGACACAAAGGAGAGGGATCCTGAGTGACATTCATACTGATGGGTAGGGCCCCACTGTGGCAGGAGCCCATCGCCTGAGGCTCACGCGTTCACAGCAGGGACACACGTGGTCTCTGGTGACCCAGTTTGGGAAGCATGGGGAGGGTCTGGGGCTCTTAGGCGCCAGCTCTGGTTTGAGCCGGGATGACCTTGGGAGAACATCTGCCCTCAGTTTCCCCATCTGTCAACCAGGGCATTCCCCATGCAACCTTCCAGTTCTGATATTTGAGTTCATTGTTCCAGGGGTGGGGGGCTCCGGTGATAGCTGGGCGGATCTGCCCTGGTCTGGGGGGAACAAGTCTGCTTGGGGGAGGGGCCTGGGCTGAGGAGTAGCCCCAGGGTTCGAAGGAAGCCTGGACACATTTCTGTTTGGGACCCCCCAGGACCAGGCTCTCTGCTTCTAAAAGCAGGTCCTGATGGGTGGTCTGCTCCCTGTGGCTGCCACCCACTGCTTCTAACGCAGATCTCTGCGGCCCCCAGACCAGGAGCGCATGCTCCATCCGCGAGGCACACGTCCACAGCTTCCTGGAAGTCCAGGCTGCCTGTGCCGAGGGGCAGACGTGTGCCTGGAGACCGCAGGGAGGAGCCATCCTCCTTCTGCTGGCACTTCAGATAAGGCTCAGTGCCTGGGCCCCCAGAGCCAAACCTCTGTGCACTTCTTTGAATTCATAAAAGTGGCGCTGCTGGGTCAAAGAGCACGCCCCCATCTGGGCTGGGGATGCGTGTGGCCAAAGTGACAAGGGGGGCTTCACCAGCTGTACCTCTGCTTGCTCCATCTCACTAACCTGCTGTTACTTTCTTGTGCATATTTGCCAGTTTGGTAGGTGCAAACTAAGATGTTAGTTGTCTGTGCTTAAAGTTGCATCTCTCAGATTATTGGCAACATTAAGCATTTTGTTACCCATATTTATGGACCATACTTTCCTTTTCCAAATTACCCAGTTGTGTCCCTGGCCCATTTTTCTATTATTGTGTTTTTCTTTCTTATTGATTCATAAAAACTCTTTGTATATTGTAGATAGGAAGAAAGGTGAATGTTTATTCATGGGTGACATCTCTTTTTTCTGGAGAGGACAGGCAGAACTTTCACCCCACCCCTCAAAATTAGCTAATGTTTGAAATTCTCATTGTCCATTTTTCTCCGCTTCGCTTTACACTTTTCTTTGCGTTTTGCAGCTGTCTGTGCACAGACGTCCCTGACAAGCAAGGCTAGAGAGAGCTACAAGGGGACCTTGATCTCCGAGCAAAGGGCCCCGCCTTTCTGGGTCCCCAGGTGCAAGAAATGGTGTCTGAGTTCAAGTTCTCTGTCTCTTTCTCTGGCCAACAGATGATGGGGAAGAACTGAACCACCACCATCCCCTCCCCACAGACACAGCCCCTGGCCTCGCCAAACATGCGGCCACTTCTTTGGGGACAAGCAGGTTTTTCAAACAAAGTTTGCCAAATAAGCACATTTTGTGTGTGTGTGTGTGTGTGTGTGTGTGTGTGTGTTTTTCCTCCAGGGCAGATGCAAACGGTCTTTTCAAATTGGTTTGGAGGAAAATAAATGAGCCCATGCTGGGGCTTCAATAAATCTTTGCGTAGCCACAAGGGTGAGTTTGGGGCCTGATGAAGGGCCCAGTGTGTGGCTTATGAATGATGCCCAGTGATGGCTCCCCACCCCTGCCTTCCTCCTTTCTCCTCCTCCGTCCCCCGACCCAATTTAAAATTGGACATTAATGTTTTAAGACAAAGGGTGCTTTGGGTATTTCTCCCCCTCCCAGAGGAAGTCTCCTGGTGAAATATTTGTCATGGCGGGGCTCCGTGTGTGACTGGGGTCCGTGTCTCTGCGCCAGAGCCTGTGTCCAGGAGATGATGCGTGTGCGACCTTCTGCCCAGCGCTCGAGGACCTGCATCCCGGCTGCAGGCAACTCTGGTCCCCCCGAGGGGATTATCCCTCCTCACCTCCCCGCTGGATACTGGAGAGCACAGGGCAACCAGCCCGGCTCACATGGGCGCTGCCTCCGGTACGGTGCCCCTGCGCTGTCCCCATCCCCTGCCCAGATCGTGGCCAGCCAAGGGATGGTGCGAGAGGCTCTGAGCCTCTTCCCAAGATCAAGCCCACATCCTTTGCGCAGCAGCCTGTCTTCTCCTGCCCTTTCCCCACTACGTGCTCTGCGTCCACCATGCCAGCCCTGAGCATGTGGCTCAGGTGGCTTGGCACCTGGGGTGACCCTCGCCCACCAGGCCCACCAGGAGGAACCCCGCTCTTCCTTAAGGGTTGGCCCCAAGGCTCCCCGATGCTGTGATGCTGCCTTGATTTCCCACCCCCACGCCTGGCAGCGGCCGCCACTCCCCTTGGCACTCGGTGGTGGGCGTGTGGCCAGCGCTCGCCCCATCCTGCGGTTTCCACCTGGTGCTGCCTGGCTCTTTCACCTGTCTCTTCACTCTGAGTCTGTCTGGCTCCGTTCCTAGAGGAACGTCTAGGGTAAAAGGCAGCGCCAGGCATGGTGCATGTGCATTGCACAGGCCTCGGGGAGCCACGAAGCTGGAGGCGTCTGTCTAGGTGGGCCAGGAGGGGGCCTCAGCACCCAGTGGAAGAGCGGGGGTCCCTCGATGGCTCCGTGACACTCAGAGGGGGCCACTTGCCCATCTCTGCCTGAGTGTCTGTGCTGGATGGAATCGTGTCCCCCCCAGTTCATATATACTTGGACCCTCAGAATGAGAGCTTATTTGGAAATAGGGTCTTTGTAGACGTAGTTAAAATAAGGATCTCAGGGTGTGACCTTCCTGGAAGAGGAAGGGTCCTACATCCAATCAGTGTCCTTATAAAGGACAGAAGCAGCGAAGATGACACAGAGGAGGCCATGGGACGACAGAGACAGAGACTGGAGGGATGCGGCCACAGCCAGGGACGCCTGGAGACCCCAGAGGCTGAAAGAGGCAGGAAGGACCCTCCCCTGGAGCCTTTGGAGGGAGCGAGGCCCTGCCAACACCTTGACTCCAGAGCTGTGAGAGAATCAATTTCTCTTGTTTGAAGCCAGCAGGTCTGTGGCCATTTGTTGTAGTGGCCCCCGGACGCTCAGACAACACCCATTGCCAAGGAGACTAAGAATCCTTTTTGAAGGAGCAGGTGGCTGTTTTCAATTGGCAGGTTTCCCTCTTTGAGCCGAGGAGGTCTGTCCTCCCATCACTGCTGGGAGACATGGGCTGCTATTACCCCTTCACCGGTGGGAAACAGGCTCAGAGCAGCGGGTGCGTAATCACGGCTACAGAGCTTGACCACTGGCTTATCTCCGGCTTGTGGCCCCTGCCCCTGGTGACCTGCCCAGGCCCTGGCGTGGTGGAAGGGAGCCAGAACCAAAGTCCCATCGTCGGTTTTGTGACTCCAAATGGTGCTTGTACCCGTGGGGCCGCTGGGGTGGGAGCCCATGGACTTTCCTGCTACCAGCATGTTTGCCCAGGGAGCAGTAAGAGTTCTCTGAATGACTGAATGCCTGGGTATGAAGGAACGGATGGGTCGATGAAGCCATTCTGGCAGACTTCAGGGTTAATAACCACTCGTAACTTGGTCCTTTCTTTGTTCCCGTCTTCTGCACGTGTATATAGTTGAGAAACAGAAACCTGCGAGCAGAGTGCCTGGACAGGTCGATATGCGCCTATCGTTGTAGTAGAAATGGCAGGAGTTCGGTGGCCTCACCGTCTTCAGCTACCCCTGGAAGCGTGACTTGTGTTGGATGCGTTTCGTTCTGTAAGAAGGACTCAGACGCGTGGCGGACGGAAAGAAGACACTTGGGTTGAGAGGACGGTGTGAACCAAGGCCAGGAAGTAGGGCTGACATGGGGGTGGACTAGGGGGCGGGGGGGCTCCTTTGCAGGAAGCTTTGCATGTCCAGGGGAGGCCCTTGGATTTTGTCCTGTGGACACTGGGGATTCTTGAAGGTTAGAGCAGGGCAGTGATGTGTTTCAGTCTGGCCCTGAGGGAGGATGAACCCAAAGGGACATATTGGAGGTGGGACCTCAGAGAGAGGCTTAGCATTGCCTGGTGGTCCAGGCTACAAGCTAGTCATTCACTAAGTTACTGATGGACGGACAAACTAGCCAGCCAACCAACAACCAACCAACCATCCAATCAACTACTTCCTTTCTTCCTTCAATGGGAGGTGTACCTTGTTCCCCTTGCAATGCCCCTTTGGCATATTCCACTTGGGGAGTGGATGGCTCACCCCATTTTCTGAGAACGTCCCTGGGTTGTGCCCCTTGGTGATTCAACCACCTTGCATCCACAGACAGGCAACCTCCGGAGGTGTTCTCAGAATACAGGGCCAGCCAAACCTTGGAGTAGGTTTTAGAGTCTCCCTGAACGTTACACAAACATCTTGGCCTAGTCTGTGTTATATCAGGGGTCACAGCAGAGGGCTCCAAAGTCCACTGCCCTGTTCCGCCACCATGATTGGAAGTTTTAGCCCTGGCTGAGACGTCGGAGAACTTTCTCCATTCTAAGGTCTGGTTGCTTCACCCAGAGAATAAGCTTCCAGGTTTATCAATTATGACAATTTCCCCCTAGGGTGACACTATCACAGCAGAGACAGCTGAGGGTATGAGTTCCTCTGATTCTTATTTATACGTGAGGAAACCAAGACCCCAAGTTGTGTGACTAGCCCAAGGTCATTCAGCCAGCCTGGAAGGAAGGGAGCCAGGAGTCAAAGCCTGGCTCGTGTGCTCCAGAGCTGGGAGGTTTCCTGCCAGGCCAACGGGAGACAGCTTGCGTCTCCTGGCTGGGAGCCACCTCCCACCTCCCAGCTTCCCCAATACATCTGACACAAAGGCTTGTCTCAGGGTGTCTGGCTGGTTTTTCAGCTCCAACCTGGCTCAGAATCCCATCTTGTTTGTTGGATCCATTCCCGGTGAAGAAGTGGGTGGGCTAGTAGGAGCAGAAGGAATCTGGGCTCTACCACCCAACCGTCCATCCATCTAATTACCCACCCACCCACCCACATGCCTATCCATCCATCCACCTACCCATTTATCTATCCACTCACCCACCCATCTATCCATCCACCCACCCATCCATCTACCTACCCATCTATCCATCCCTCCACCCATCCACACAGCCATGCATGCACCTATCCACCCACCTACCCATCCACCAACCCACATGCCCATCCATCCATCCACCTACCCATCCATCCACCCATCCATCTACCCATCCCTCCACTTATCCACATGGCCATGCATGCACCTATCCACCCACATACCCAACCACCAACCAACATGCCCATTCATCCATCCATCCATCCATCCATCCACCCACCCATCCATCCATTTTCCCCCATCTATTTATTGAGCATCTACATGTGCTAGGTCCACTCACCTTCAATGCTGAGAGAGGAGATTTACTAGAGAGGACATGAAAACAAGTGCAGAGAACGCCCATCCCTGTGTTTCCAAAGTCCGATTTCATGTACACGTGGACTGTCTTGTACCGGATTCCTCTTGTGTCCTGCCTCCCGTTGTCTCAACTCACTTTTTCAACCAGCTGCATGCAAGTGGGACCTGTCAGTGTCTCCTCTTGGCTGCCCCCATGTCTGCCCTTTCTGCTCTGGGCTTCTCGGCCATCTGACTCATGCACAAGCCTAGAAGTGTGAAGGCCACCCTTGACCATGGGGATGGGGGATGCAGCCGGTGGGCAAACCTCCCCCTTTTCCATGTCTTGGGCTGACACTTGCGAGAGCTGCATTCTATGTGGCTTCTCAGAGGTCCCCAGCTGGTGGCAGCCTCTGGTGCCCAGAGTGGTGCCAGCCCGACAGCGCATCCTCAGACTGGTTCATCCTCCTGCCATCTCTCACTCATTCATTCACTCGCTCATTCATTCATTCTCTTACTCCTTCAGCAGGTCGCAGGTTCCTTTAGGATTGGGATCATGCTTGCCCTCATTCTGTCCCCTATAGTGACTGGGCAGCATCATTGCTGAATAACTCTTGGTGAATTAAGTTGAGGAGGCAGAAGCGTGATGAAAGGGGAAGATGCTGGAGCCAGACAGACATGGGTTCAAATCTTGCCTCCCCCGCTTTGTAGAAGTGAAATCTTGGGCATGCTGTTTCACCTCTCTGAGCCTCAGTTTCCCTATCTGCAAAATGGGCATAAGAATACCTACTTGAGTGGTCTCTGTGGGGATGCGACCAGACCTCCTACTTTAGGCACGGAGCCTGGCGTGCTGTGAGCTTGTGTCAGGGCGAGGCATTGGCTGTCGCCAATGGTGAGTGGGTGCAAGCAGCCTCGGGCAGTGGGGTCGGATTTCTGGCACCTGGCACCTCAATTCCATTGGCCTTCCTTAGTCCCTGAGGCTACCCAGCACCGTCCTCAGGTTTGGACATGGCCAAGAAAATCAGCAGCCCATGACTCGTCGGTAGGAACCCAAAGAAACAAACATCTTGGTCGCCAGGAGGGGACGGCACCTTCCCTCCCGGTGAGGCCGCTGCTAGCAGCCTGACATGGGGATCAAAGCTATTGGTAGGGCAGAGAGCCTCGCCCTGGCTGTGAGATGTTTCCTTGGAAAAATATTGCTCCTTTATGTGTATGTCAGCTGGTTATGAAATGAGAACTTTTTAGAGGCTTAAAGAAACCCACCCTGATCTTTGGAAATCTCTGCCCGCCCTCGTTCAAGTCCCAACAGCACTTCCCTGCCGACGGCTCATGAGTCACAGAGGCTAAATTTGCGACTTTAGTGCCCCCAGAATCGGATTTAAAGATAATGAAAACTTTCCAGTAGGAAAACACCTGATTTCTGAGGACATGCTAAAGGGCTGGCCACCTGGTGGGGTAACTATAGGCTTCCCTCCGTGGGCCCAGGGAAGGACCTCCTTCTGGTAGGACTCGTGGCCCCCAAACCAGGGGTCTTTCCTGATTTCCGGGGGGGTTGCCATTCTTAAAGGAACAGAAGGATCAGATCATCTTTCTTTTTTTTTTTTTTTTTTCCTTTTCTTATCATCAGGTCACTTCATCCATCTTTTAGTGAAAGCTTCCATCTCATTTCCTTGTGTCGGCCTCACATCGTCCTTCAGAGCGAGATACTCTCATCACCCCATTTTACATATGGAGAAATCGAGGCTCGGGAAGGGAAGTATCTTGCTGGACGTGATGCAGCTGGGAGCAGAGGGGCCGGGACTAGGGCCCAGGGGGTCAGCCTGCATGGCCACGCATCGCACTTTCCTGCGCTCCCACGTGGGCTCTCCGGCTGCCCTCTGAATCCCACGGCCAACCTGCCAGCTCTCGGCCAGGAGGGGCGGGGCTGAGGCTGAAGATGGGGCGTGCAGGGAGCCCTCCGAGGCTGCTGGTTCGTGGGTGGCCCACTGCCCCGCTGCACAGTTTCATGAGCTGCCAGTGCCTTGCAGCCCCGGTCCTGAGGCTGGGTGGGGTCACTCGGGGACGTGGTCTTCCCGCGGCCGCGGCCTTCATTCCTGGAGGGAGGGAGAATCCCAGGGGAGGGGCAGAGGGGACATCTCAGACTCGGAGGCCTGGGTCCCCCTGAATGCCCCATCCTGCAGACGGCTCCTGGCTGCCCGGCTGACCATGAGGCCGTCCTGCCTGGAGCCAGCCTGCCCGGCCTCGTCTGGCCTGCCCTCACCACGCGGCCCATTGGACTGTCCCCATCTGTTTCCCTGTGGAGTCTGGCGGGTGTCCCCTGGCCCAGGGCCCGGCAACAGCCTGGGAAGCACCAACCTCCATCCATAGCTCTTTGTTTTAATGCTTTATCCAATCGGTGAGTGTTGGGTGAGGACCTCAGAGAGCATCAGGTCCAGACTCCCGTCCCTCACAGATGGGGAAACCGAGGCACAGAGAGGCCAAGGGGCAGCTTAGTGGCAGAATTCAGTGGAGTCCTGCGGTCTTCCCAAGCCCCTGTTGGCTAAACTGCTGTCCCCAGAAGCGCTTGTCCATGCGGAGTCGTTGCTGGAACAGGGAGGGGACCTCTTGGGGATCACATGGGTCAGTTTGTGCTCTGTCAAGGGGTCTGCTTGCCCAGCAGGCAAGGGAGCCAGGGGCTAGGGCTGGTGAGAATGGAGGGCGTGGGGCCAGCCGCCCGCCCTCCCGGGGGTGGGGGCAGCCACCTCTGCTGGCTGCTGTATTTGACAGGCCCTCTGGCCCCCACCGCATTCACCTCTCTGGCACACGGAGGGGGTCCAACATATGTGCACACATGACAGCAGGGAGCAGCTCACCAACTCCCCGGATCTCCGTCTGCCACGTGTGTGGCCCTGAGCAGAGGACCCAGCAAAGCCGGGCCCGGCCTCCAGATGCGGCCTTGGAGGACTAGTCCAGGAGGGGGACTTGGGAATTCTGCTGCCTGTGACGCGGCCCTGTGGAGACCATGATAACAACAGGAAGAGAAGTAGCGCTGAAATGTACCCAAGCCTCTGCTGGCACGACTCAAAGCGGGTGAGCGTCTCATGGCAGCCCCGTAATGGGGGCAGGCAGTCCTCCCATTTTACAGATGAGAACATGAAGGCACAGAGAGGTTGAGTAACTTGCCTAAGCTCCCAGAGCCAGTTGGGCTGGAGCTGGGATTTGAACTCAGGTGGTTCCTATTCTCAAGTACTACCCAAAAGCGGCCTACAGAGAGCGGGGTGACAGGTGGACCGTGGGAAAGGTGTGAGGCTGGAGGGTGTGGTGGGAGGGCCGGAGCCCAGCTGAGACTTTGCAGGGGTGGGAGCATAACCCCGCCCTCTCCCTGCATCCCCGCCCTGGCTTTGCTCAGGGGAGCTCCTTCTTCGCACATGGTCTGGCTGGAGGACGTGGCTTTAGTCCCAACCTTCCAAATGGCCTGTGCTGGGCGCCACTGAGCTACTGGCCTTCCCCACCTTGGTTTCTCATCCCTAAGGGGGGCCGAGAGCACGGGCTAGGCTGGCCTCTCCAGGCTGTCTGCAGGGATGGGAACAGACACGGGCGTGGAAGCCCCAGGCGATCCTGGCTCTCCCGCAGGAGCCCGCATGGTGGCCTCGAGGTGGGCCTGTGGCTCCGAGCCAACCGCATTCTCGCTCCCTGTGCAAATCCCCCCACCTAATTGTCGGGCCCTGAAAGGCAGCACGACTAGAGGCGTTTTCTCTGTCTGCCTTTGTTGGCCACCGAGGACCTCTCAGAGGTCAGACAGGTGCCAGGAGAGGAGAGTGGAAAGTCACAGCCCTGTCCCCAGTCGTGCCCGGGAGCAGCAGTGCTGAGTCCGGCCCTCCCAGCTCCAGTTCTGACTCTCCCTGAGACCTCGCCATGCCTTGAGTCTCAATCTGAAAATGAGGAGTTTGGACCCGATGACCTGCCAGGTTTCTTCCAACTTCAAGATTACATTCCGAGACTCAAGTGGAACAGACGACCCCTGCACGGCCACTGCCCTCCCAGCTACCTGCCAAGAGCACCAATTCCCCTTTCTTCTCTGTGGGCAGAAGGCACTGCTGGCCGAACCCCTTATTCTGGGGAACGACACCCTGTTATCACCAGAAACTGGGGCACTATTATTCAGAGGGGCAAGTGTTGGTAGATGTGACAATTCTGGGACTGAGCTCCTTGTGGAGGAAAGAGAGAGCCTTAAATAGGGGAGAATGAAGTTCAGATTTGGAGAAGAGGGATTGTCAGAGACAGAATTCTCCAGGGCAGCGCCATCCAACAGAAATCTAAGACGGGCCACAAACGTGGGCTGCTGGTGTGATGTCACACTTTAAAAAAAAAAAAAGAACAAATGGGCGAAATTTATTTTAATAATATATTTCATTATCTCCAATATATGCAAATATAATCATTTCAATGCGTAATCCACCTAAAACATTCTGAGTGAGATATTTTCTACTTTTTGTTCGTAAGAAGTCTTAGAAATCCAGCACATCCCATTTTGGGTTAGCCACATTCCACATGCTCAATCGTGGTGGGTGGCTGGTGGCTACCCTAGTGGACCGCACAGCTTTCAAGATGGAGATGCGTTTGAGACCCGCCTGTACCGCCAGCTGGCTACGTAACTTACACTTACGGTGTGCCAGGCACTGTTCTAAGAGCTTTACGTGTATTAACTCACCTAATCATCATTCCCATTTTTTAGTTGAAGAAATGAAGGCACAGAGAGGTTAAGTAATTTGCCCAAGGTCACACAGCTATTGAGAGGCGGAGCCGGATCTGAACCCTGAGTTTTAGTTGTTAGAGCGCTTTATAAACTATTACACAAAGTCAGATCATTAATCAATCAGTGAGTCAATGCACAGGGCAGCTCCCCCAGAACGGGGCTGAGCCGTTGAATGTCTCCGTGCTCTGGGAATTCACTGCAGTTCAGCAGACATTTATTAGTTGCCTGCATCGTGCCAGCAGCCCGAGGCAGACCTGGGTTTTTCTCCAGGGATTAGCTTTTCCTCTCCTTCCCACGGAGCCCCCTCCCGCTGCCGGGTGTCCATCCAGAGCCCTAGTGGGCTGGGTTCCCCCACCCTGGCCTCACCCCGAGAGCTTGCAAGTCCAGGCCGAGACCTGTGGCAGCCTGGGCATTCCTGCAGGTCGGGGAGGCTGGGCCTGCGTCCACGGATGGAGTTTCACTGCCCCGCCTGCCCTGTCACCGGCCGGGACTTTTGCGTGGGAATCTGAAGGATGCTTCCTTTCCTCTGGGGCCTCCTGGGGCCCTGGAAACAGGTACGGGTCTCAGCAGCCAAGTCAGTTCCTGGTCTGGGTTTGTTTTTCCTTAATCACAGATTTCCTCAGCCTCTCCCCTCTTTTCTCACTCATTGAAAAACCAATTGAAAATTATTTTTTTAAGTAGAGCTTTACCATATGATTAAGTAACATGCACACACCTCACGTGGAGCACACACTGGCTTCATACTTATGTCTACACCCGTGAGGCTACCCTAGGTCAAGGTCAAGTACAGTCCCACCCCCTGCCAGGTTGCCCTGGGCCCTTTCCCAGACAGTATCCTCAATACCCCCACTCCAGGTACCAGTCACCTGATTTCTGTCACCGTAGATTGGTTCTGCCCGTCTTTGAACTTCGTAAAAATGGGATCCTTCAGCATGTGATTTTTTTCTATCAACTTCTTCGATCAGCATAATCTTTTTGAGATTCATCCACACTGTTGTGTAGGTCAATGATTTGCTTTTTTTTTTTTTTTTTTTAATTGTTAAAACTTCTACCTTTGTAGGAACCTTCCACAGTTCGTCCACTCACCTGTTAGTGGACACGTGACTCGTTTCCGTCTCAGGCTGGAAGTTATTAACAGAACTTCTGCGAGCATTCTAGTGAATGTCTTTGGTGGGTACACGAGTCATTTCTCCTGGACTGGAGATGCTGGGCCAGAGCTTCACGCTTGTTTAACTTTTATTTTGAGCTAAATGTAGATTCACATGCTGTTGTAAGAAATAACAGAGAGCAATCACATCTCCCTATCACCCAGTTTCCCCAGTGGTAACATCTTGTAAAGCTATAGTACAACGTCATAACCAGGACCCTGACGTGGATACAGTCAATTTACAGAGCGTTCCGTCACCAGGAGGATCCTTCATGTTGCCTTCTTATAGCCACACCTACTTCTCTCTTATCCCAACCCCCTCCTTAGTTCCTGGCAACCACTGTTGCCATAATCGGAACCAAAACAGAATCACGATCTGTTGTCCATTTCTATAATTTTGTCATTTCGAGAATGTGTTATAAATAGAACAATACATTAGCTTTTTTCCCACTCAGCACACGTCTTTGGGGACGCATCCAGTTGCTCTATGTGTCAATAATTCATTCCTTTGTAGTGCTGAGTGGTATTCCACGGGGTGGATGGACCACAGTTTGTTTGATCCTTCAACTGTTGAAGGGCATTTTAGACGTTTCCAGGTTTTGGCTATTACAAATAAAGCTACCTTAAACGTTTGTATACAGGTTATTGTGTGGACATAAGTCTTCCTTCTTCTGGCGCAAATGCGTAACTGCTGGGTTACATTGTCAGTGCATGAGTAACTCTTAAAGAGACCCCCAAACTGTTTTCCTCAGTAGCTGTACCATTTCACATTCCCATCAGGAATGTATGATGTGCCCACCTACTTTGCATCCTCACCAGCACTTGGCATTTTCACTATTTTTTGTTTTAGGTGGGTAGTGGTAGCTTGTTGTGCTTTTTGTTTTTGTTTTTGCTGTACGTGGGCCTCTCACTGTTGTGGCCTCTCCCGTTGCGGAGCACAGGCTCCGGACGCGCAGGCTCAGCGGCCATGGCTCACGGGCCCAGCCGCTCCGCGGCATGTGGGATCTTCCCGGACCGGGGCACGAACCCGTGTCCCCCGCAATGGCAGGCGAACTCTCAACCACTGCGCCACCAGGGAAGCCCGACTTGTTGTGGTTTTAAAGTGCATGATTAATGGCTAATGATGTCGAACATCTTGCCATGTGCTTATTCACCATCTGAATATCTTCTTCCGGGAAATGTTTCTTCATGTCTTTTGCTCATGTTCTAATTGGATTGTTTGCTTCCCTGCTGTTGAGTTTTAAGAGCTTTAAAAAAAATATGTCCTAGATACTTGTCCTTTGTCGTATATATAGATTGCAATTTTTTTTTTTTTTTTTTTTACCAGTCTGTAGCTTGCCTTTTCATCCTCTTAACAGGGTCTTTGGCAGAGCCAAAGTTTTTATTTTTGATGATGTCCAGTTTATCAAGTTTTCTTTATATGGATGGTGCTTTTGGTGCCAAGTTTAGGAACTCCTTGTCTAGCTCGAGATCCTGAAGCTCTTCTCTCATGCTTTTTTCTAAAATTTTATAATCTTACTTGTTGGACAGGTACATGATCCATTGAATTAACTTTTGTTAAAGATGTGACACTTAGACCAGAGCTTATTTTATTGCCTATGGCTGTCCAATGACTCCAGCATCATTTGTGATAAATGCTATCTTTCCTCCACTGAATTGCCTTTGCACCTTTGTCAAGAATTAGTGGGGCATATTTATGTAGGTATATTTCTGGGTTCTCATTTCTGCTCCATTGATCTAGGTGTCTATCCCTCTGCCAGTAGGACACAGTTTTGATTGTTGTATTTATAAAGTTTTGAAACCAGGTAAACTGATTCCTCCCATTTTATCCATCTTTTTCAAAATCATTTTAGCTATTCTACTTCCTTTTTCTTTCTATACACATTTTAGAATAATCTTGTCTATATCTAAAACATTCTGACTGAGATTTTGATAGGAATTGCTGTATATCAATCAATACCTTTATACTAATCTAGTTAGAATTGACACCTTTATTATGTTGATTCTTCCAATCATGAACATGGTATCTCTCTCCATTTATTTAGATCTTCTTTGATGTCTTTCATCAGGGCTGTGTAGTTTTCAGCCTATAAGTCCCATACATGTTTTGTTATATTTACAGCTAAGAACTCATTTTTGAGCACATTAAATGATATTGTATTTTTAATTTTGCTATCCACATGTTTATTGCTACTATATAGAAATACAATAAATTTTTGTATGTTTATCCTGTATCCAGTGTTGTTGCTGAACTCACTTATTAGTTGTAGGAATTTTGTTTTTTTGTGTGTGTGTGGCAATTCCTTAGGATTTTCTACATAGACAACATGCCATCTGCTTATAGGGACAGTTATTTCTCCTTCCTCATCTGTATGGCTTTCATTTCCTTTTCTTGCCTTATTGCTCAGGCCAGAACCTCCAGCACTATATTAAGTACGAATGGCGAGAGCAGACTTCTTCCCCATCTTTGAAGGAAAGCAGTCATTCTTTTATCATTAAGTATTATGTTCGCTTAAGGTTTTTTTTTTTTTTTTTATAGATGCTCTTTATTAAGTTGAGGAAAGTCCTCTCTAATCCTGTCTATCTCAGAGTTTTTACCATGAATTCATATTGAATGTTGTCAAATTTTTGTACATTGGTTGATATGATCATGTGATTTTTCTTCTTTAGCTTATTACTACGATTACATTGATTAAATTTTGAGTATTCAACAAGACTTGCATTCCTGAAATCATTTGGTCATGGTGTATAATTCACATTATATATTGTTGACTTGTATTTGCTAATAGCTTTTAAGGGATTTTTCTGTCTGTATTCATGAGGGATATTGGTCTGTAATTTCCTTTTTTCTTTCCTTTTCTTGTACTGTCTTTGTTGGATTTTGATATCAACGTAATATTCGTTTCATAAAATGAATTGGAAAATGTTCCCCCCTCTTCTATTTTCTGAAAGAGATTGTGTAGAATGGGTGTTAATACTTCTATAAACATTTGGAAAAACTCTCCAGTGAAATCATCTGGGCATGAAGATTTTTGGAGGGGAGTTTTTAAAAATTATAAATTTTGTTTCCTTAATAAGGCTATTCAAATCACCTATTTCACATTGGGTGAGTTGTCATTTTCCAAGGAATTAGTCAATTTCACTTAAGTTGTCTAATTTAGGTGTGAAGAGTTGTTCATAGTATTCTGTTTTATCCACTTGACATTTCCAGGATCTGTAGTGATATTCCCTTGTTTTATTATTGATATTGGCAGTTTGTATCTTCTTTTTTTCTTTGTCAGTTTGGTTGGAGGTTTGTCACTTTTATTGTTCTCAAAGGACCAGCTTTTTGTTTCTTTGTTGTTTTTCTGTTTCCAATTTTTAAAAATTTCTGCTCTTATGTTTATTATTTCTTCTGTTTTCTTTAGGTTTACTTTGCTATTTTTTCTCTAGGTTCTTGAGGTGGGGGCTTAACTTACTGATTTGAGATGTTTCCTTCTTTTCTATTATATGAATTTACTGCTATAAAATTTCTTCTTAGCACTGCTTTAGCTGTGTTCCACTAATGCTTATAAGCTGTATTTTCATTTTCATTAAGTTCAAGGTATTTTTAAAAAATTTCCCTTGAGATTTCCTCTTTGACTCAAGGATTATTTAGAATTGTGTTGTTTAGTTTCTAAATGTTTAGAGATTTTCCTGTTATCTTTCTGGGTTTTTTCTCAAAAATTTTTTTTTTGCCCATGCCACACAGTATGCAGGATCTTAGTTCCCCAACCAGGGATCAAACCCATGCCCCCTGCATTGGGAGCATGGAGTCTTAACCACTGGGCTGCCAGGGAAGTCCCTTATCTTTCTGTTATTGATTTCTAGTTTGATTCCACTGTGGTTGGAGAACACACTCGTATGATTTCTACTCTTTTAAATTTGTTGAAGTTTGTTTAATAGTCCAGGATATGGTCTACCTTGGTATATGTTCCATAAAAAAAATGTATATTCTGGTGTTGCTGGGTGGAATGTTCTGTAAATATGGATTAGATCCTATGGGTTGATGGTGTTGTTGCGTGCTTCTGTTTCCTTGCTGATTTCCTGTCTAGTCATTCTATCAATAATGGGGAGAGGGGTGTTGAAATCTCCAACTATGATTCTGTATTTGCCTATTTATCCCCTCAGTTCTATTGGTTTTGCTTTTGCATTTTCAAGATTTTATGCTTAGTTTTCAGAAGTTTAATTGGTATGTGTCTTGGTGTGGATTTCTTTGATTTATCCTATTTAGGATTTACTCAGGTTCTTGAATCTGTAAGTTCATGTTGCTTTACGAATTTGGGGAATGTTCAGCCCTTATTTCTTAGAGTACTTTTTCAGTCCTGTCATCCTTCTCTTTTACTTCTGGGACTCTGATGACACGAATGTTAGATTTCTTTTCTTCTTCTTTTTTTTTTTCCACAGATCCCTGAGGCTCTGTTCACTTTCTTTTAGTCTATTTTCTCTCTGTCGTTCAGATTTGGTAACTTTTATTATTCTATCTTCCAGTTCACTGATTCTTTCCTCTGTCCCTTCCATTCTGCTGTTGAATCCATCAGTGACTTTTTAGTTTCAGTTATGGTATTTTTCAGTTCTAAAATTTCCATTTGATTTTTCTTCATCTTCTGTTTCTTTGCTGAAGATTTATATTTTTTCATTTATTTCTAATGTATTTGTAATGGCTTATTGAAGTATCTTATCATCTTTGTGTGTCAGATCATTCTAATATCTTTGTCATCTTGGTGTTGACATTTACTGATTGTCATTTTTCATTCAGTTTGAGGTATCCCTAGTTCTTGGTATTTTGAATAATTTTCAACTGAAACTTGGACATTTTTGTATTATGTTCTGAGATCATATTCAGAGCTTCTGGTTTAGCTGTGTTTTTTGAACACAACTCTGGCAGTATAAGGGGGAATGTTGCCTCATTAATGTCAGGTGGAGGTAAAAATAATTTTTGTGCATGGTGTGAGTTAGAGGTAAGGGTTAATTTTCCCACACTGACTATCAACCTAGACTATTTATTGAAAAGATCATCCTTTCCTCCCTTGGTCCTTGTGACTTAACCAGGTAATTGTGCAGGTGTGGGTCAGTTCTAGACTCACTGCTTCACTGTTAAAGTGTCTGTGTGCCAGAATCCAGGTGAGGAAGAAGAACCTCATGGACTTAAAGCTTATAAAGACATGATCTTGAAAAAGGGAGTAAGTGTAATGGTGAATAAACTCATAGCTGTATTACAGGGGCACAGCAGAGGGCTCCGCAAACTAATCTGGAGTGGGGTGGAGTATGAATGAATGTGTCCTGGAGGTGATGATCCCAGAGCCATATGTGGAAGGATGGATAGGAGTTGTCCAAGAGAAGAGTATGGCAGCAGGACACTCCAGGCCAGAAGGAAGGGACCATAGCTACATAGAGTCAAGAAACATATGTTTTGGGACTTCCCTGGTGGTGCAGTGGTTAAGAATCCACCTGCCAATGCAGAGGACATGGGTTCCAGCCCTGGTCCAGGAAGATCTCACATGCCGTGGAGCAACTAAGCCTGTGCACCACAACTACTGAGCCTGAGCTCTAGAGCCCGTGAGCCACAACTACTGAAGCCTGTGCACCCTAGAGCCCATGAGCCACAATTACTGAGCCCATGTGCCACAACTACTGAAGGCTGCATGCCCTAGAGCCCGTGCTCTGCAACAAGAGAAGCCACTGCAATGAGAAACCCACGCACTGCAACTAAGAGTAGCCCCTGCTTGCCGCAACTAGAGAAAGCCCGCATGCAGCAATGAAGACCCAACACAGCCTAACAAATAAATAAATAAATAAATAAATAAATAAATAAAATTCATAAAAAATAAATTAAAAAAAAGAATCATCTGTTTCTTGGGGTGTTGTCCATGGGGTGCTGTTAGCAGTCTAGTTTTGCAGGAGCCAAAATTTCTGGAGATGAGGCTGGAGATGTTGATGGGGGCAAATCCCTGGGGCATGACTGACCATGTCACACAGCTTGGGATTTACTCTGAAGGCAGTGGGCATCTAGGGGAGGGACACGGTCAGAAGGTCTTTGGGGACAGAGGGGAGGATGCACTGGAAAGGCCGGGCTAGAGGCTGAAAGACCCATCAGGAGAATGATGCAATTGTCCTCAGGGATGATGAGGGACCAGTCACACTGTGGCATGGGGCTGGGGAAGGGGGTATGGGTGGCATCTGCTCCCACCAGTCAGGTGATTGTCAGGCCAGGGAAGGAGCAACTGGGCTTTAATGTGGGTTCGCCCGCCATCCTGGTAGTAGGCCTGGAGTGGACACCAGATCTCCTGACAGCAGTCCTCTCATCACAGAGACAGAGGCTGACCACAGGTGCACAGGGCAAAGGGGCCACTTGATGTGGGAGACAGCTGAGGTATAAGGCGGTTACGTAGTGAGGTGCTGCTGTCTCCAAGGCCCAGTGGTACTCAAGCAAAGCAGACAGAACATGATTCAGGTCAAGAGGGAACATGATTGATCGGATAAGCAAGGAGGGTGATGAACACCCATAGATGGTGGATTTGTAAACAGAGATCTCCCCAGTGCCTAGGGCCATGGGAAAATAGTTTGCTCAGTTTCTGCCTTCTAAATATGGACGCTGCACTCGTGCTCTGACTACCGCCTTGTCTGAAAGGGAAGATGTGCTAAGTGTAGATACTTGGCGGAATGCCTTTCTAGAACCCCTTCTCTTAGAACAGGCACCTTTCTTGTAATCTCACTTGGGCACCCCACCCTTATGTCCTCTGACCCTCCCCACCTGCCACGGGAGATGGAGCCAGGATGGGCCCCTGACCACACCTGTGTTGATCATGTTGTGTCTGGGCTGGTCTCTTGACCAGAAGAACTGAAATGGGCCATGTTGGAGGGGTGGCCAGGTGTCCCAAGAAGCCGAGAACAGAGGAATGAAGGCCATCAGACAGCCCTGTGCTTGGGTACAAGAGATGCCCCGTGTCCTTATGTAGAAGCCGCCATCTTGTTTAAGCCAGCCTGAGAAGGCTTCTCTGTTTACAGCCCTCAGTGCTAGTTATCGCACTGAGGGTTAACATCACTGCCTTGTTGAAATGACCCTATAATCCAAAGTCTGGGTGTGTGCCCAAGGGAACTGTGTCAGTTTTCCATTACTATGTAACAGAATGTCCCCAAACACAGCACCTTCAAACAATGGTAAACAGATAATGGTATTATCTCACACGGTTTCCGAGGGCCAGGAATCTGGAAGCAGCTTAGCTGGGTGTTTCTGGCTCAGGGTCTGCAGCCTCTGTGAGGCTGCAGTCAAGTGGTCAGCTGAGGCCAGAGGAGCCCCTTCTCAGCTCACTCACTGGTTGTTAAGATGCCCCAGGTCCTCACTGATTGTTGGTCAGAGGCTTCAGTCCCTTAAGACAGGGCATTTCTATAGGACTGCAGCTTGCTTCCCTCAGAGAGCGAGGGAGGAAGAAGAGAGAGAAGGAGACAGAGAGAGAGGACGTGTGGGATGGGTGGGGTTGGTAGGTAATGGGGAGGAGGGTGGGAACAAGTGTTCTGCAGAGCTTAGAGAAAGCCTGTGGTGTTCCAGAATGTTGCTTAGGGCCCTAGTGATAAGATGCAGCAGATGAAGAAGGTGGGGGACCATGAAGGCCTCGGTGGCACTGAGGGAACGGGGGATGGGGACATCCTGGGGGTCATACAGTACGGAGCCTAAGGGTTTAATCAGGGAAACGACATTTTCTCATGACTCCGGCATCAATGTGTAGAGAATGGAATTGGGGAAGCCAGGTGACAGCAGAGAGATACTTCATTTCCTGTTCTCAGATGTGGAAACTGACTCTTAGAGAAGTGAAGCAGCTTGTGGGAGGCCACAGAGCTAGGAGCTGTGGAGCTGGCTGTGAGCTTGGGCAGTCTGCCTGGAGCACACACCCTTCACCTGACTGCTCTATGCACCTATGACAGGTTGAATTGTATCCCCCCAAGAGATATGTCCAACTCCTGATACTTGCGGGTGTGGAATGTGATCTTATTTGGAAACAGATGTAACCATGTTAAGGATCTTGAGATCATGGTGGATTTGGGGTGGGCTCTATAGCCAATGACTGGTGTCCTCATAAGAGAAAGGAGAGGGAGGTTTGAGACACACACACAGGGCGGAGAAGGCCAAGCGGAGAGGGAAGCAGAGACTGGAGTGAAGGCTCTACAAGCCAAGGATGCCCAGGACCGCCAGCAGCAGCCCCAGAAGCAGAAAGGCACGAACAGACTCCAGAGGGAGCGAGGCCCTGCCGACACCTGGTTTAGGGCTTCCGGCTTCTGGAACTGGGAGAGAATGAATTCCTGCTGTAGTAAGTCACCCCACTTGTGGTCATTTGTTACAGCAGCCCTAAGACATTAATTCAGCCTCTGAAGCCCCTTCCAGGGACAGCCAGATGTCCCCATGTTTCCAGATACTCACCAAGCCTGGGAAGACCCTGAGCACCCAGACCTGAGCGGGAGGGTGAAGGGACCCCGCCTCCTGCTGCCTGTTTTTCCCAGGAAACTTCCATGATGCCACCTGCTCCTCTAGGGCCTGACCTGAGCTACAGATGGCTTCAAACCAAGATGGAGGTGTGTGTGTGGGAGAGAGAGAGAGAGAGAGCGAGAGAGAGAGAGAGAGAGAGCGAGAGAGAGAGAATGAACCCAGATGGAGAAAGAAGGGCCTCTCAGACTTCAGTATTCATAAGAATCATCTGGAGTCCTTGAAACACATCCCTGGGCACCTCTGCTCCCCCGCTGTGACACCAAGAGGTTCTGATTCAGTAGGTGGGAGGTGGGCCTGGGAACGTGCATGTCTCACAAGCTCCCAGTCACATTGATGCTGCTGGTCTGGGGCCCACACTTTGAGTAGCATTGTTCTAGGCAGAGGCAACAGCTTGGACAGAGGTCAGGCAACAAGAGGGGTTGGAGCAGAAGCGTGGGCAGGAAAACCCCAGCAGGCGTGGAGCACAGAGGCCCCACCTGGGAACGCCCGATGATGGCGTGCAGGTGGGACGGCACACGTCCACGAGGGTCAGGGGCGTGTCTAAGGCCAGGATGCCAGCTCCACGGTCTGCTCCTGGAAGGGGAGCCGTGCATGGGCCAGGCATACACAGGAGAGCATGAGACTTGGGGGTCAGTTGGGGCCTTGGTTCAAGGCTCTTGAGCATGGGGGTTGGTGGCTGCCATGGACGTTCAGAGAGGGCCCCCCACCTTCGGGCTGGGGGAGCCAGTTCATAAATGTCAGTCCCAGCAACAGCATCTCCGTCAACCCAGCTGGGTGTCTGCAAGTTTCTCAAGGTCCCCAGCCTGTGAACGCTGGCACTGGGGCTGGCAGGCGAGCTCAGCTGCAGGGGGGCCCAGCTTCAGATTGTCTTAAGGAGACAAAACTGATACACAGGCCATATTGAAACCAGTCAGGAGGCCTCAGAGGGAGCCTCTGTCCTCCCGTGATTGTTCCCCAAAGACAAGACCCCTTCCATCTGCAAGGCTAGGTCCCTGGCTTTGCAAATGCCACCCACCCCCCATGGAGCCCCGCAAAGCCCAGGCAGCTCGGCGGGCCCTCATAAACAGCCCTTCCCCAGCTGGTAGGAGCTGTTTTCTTTTCCCCTGTAAGAGGTTTGTTCCTGGTCATAAATTCTGCAGGCCCAGTCGGCCAGGCTAGGATGTACACGTTGGTAAACACTGTAGTTAAAAACACGCTTCCCAGCTGAGAAAGGGGGCCCAGACAATGGAGCCTTGTCTCCAGCAGCAAATCTGACAGCCACCTTCTTTGATTCCTTAACCTTGCTGCAGGCTTGTATGAAATTGGCCCCATTCTCCAGGGTCCATCAAACGTGCATTTAAACTCCTTCATTAGCATCTTCCTCTGATCCATAACCGCTCGGCAAATCCAACAGTCATTTCGGTGAGGGCAGCGCAGTTTCTATCTGGTGAACATCTAAAACTCCTTGACAAAGTTCCTTTTAGAATTTACTTCCTTTGTTCCGTCTTCGTCTTCTGTTGAGATCTTTAGTGGCCAATGTACTCCGAGATGACTTGGGGACAAAAATCCCGTCTGGCCCAGACAGTAAATCTAGCCTCCATTCAGACGGGTTAAATGCATGCTTTATGCCTATTGTCACAGGCTCTCCAAAGTTCCTGCGCCTTTAAGGGTTTCCTACAATAAATTAAACCCATCACACCCGGTCGTGGTGGAGGGAGGACCGGCCTGGCTGCAGTGCGGAGGGTCCGCGTTCGCCTGGGACGAGCGGGCTGGACCGAGGCCGCCAGGCATGGGCACCAACCTCCCTGCACAGCCCACCAATCCCCTTGGACTTCTGGCCTCGAGCTACTTAGCAGTCTTGTTTGCAAGAGGCCAAAAACCCAACTCCAAGTGGATGTGGCCAAAATGCACTGGCAGGCACAGGAAGCCCTGGGGTGGGGGAGTGGCTTGCTCGGGCCTCCACCGGCCCAGGACTCCGCTGCACTCTCTCCTCATCCTCGGGGGCCACCATCCCCAGGCTCCCTCCTGGTGGTCACGGGAGGTCGGCAGCGGCTAGAGCCTCAGGCGCCTCAGGTTCCTGTCTAGCAGGACTGAGCGAGAGTCCTTGCCCAGCTTTCCCTAGCAAGAGCCTTATTGGCTAGGGCTGGACCACATGACCTTCCCCGACCAATCCCAGCATTCCCTAGAAAGAGCCTCATTGGCTGGGATTAGGCCACGTGACCATCCCTGATCAATCCCAGGCCTGGGTTGTGTGCCCGGCCTCTGGTCAAGGCAGTGAATTCACCTCCAAAGGGGACTGTGGTGGAGGGGAGTGCTCCCCAGGGGAAAATTGGGTTCTGGCTCCCAGAAGAGGGGGGGATGGACGCTGGGTAGCCAGACCAATGGGCACTGGCTATGATCTCTAACCAAAGGCATCACCCTTGTCCCACAGACCTAAGAGTCATGGTGGCAGCTGGTAGCTCGGAGGCGGGAACCCAGGCACCTTCCCTGCACATCTCCCTCTGCTTCAGTCTGAGATTCTGTCACCCCCTGGCCATCGTGCTACCTCCTGTTCACCGCAACGCAGATGGGCTGCCGATGACTCCCTGGCGTTTCTCTTTGGGAAGACTTTCAGCTGGAAGGGGATTAGTGTTCTGCAAGTCAGGAGTTCACTGGTCTGGAGACCGCCACGAGTCTGAGCGCCACGTGTGCTGGGGATGGTGGCTCTGGCTAGCGTGGAGAGCACGGGCAAAAGGGTCAGTGGTTTCAACAGATGCTTTTGAACCCTGGGTCTCTGACCACGGACTAGCCCAGTAGAAAGAGCATCGTGGAGTGTGGCAGAGACCAATCCCCCCATCTTTCATTACTGTCAAAACCACGATTTGGACAAACACTGACCCAGCCTTCTTCACCAATGTGCCGAGTACATGACACGGTACTGGCCAGTGACATATGATGGGGGTTATTGGAAGGGGCTCCTGGGGAGATCCCTTCACAGCTAGACGGCCCCTTCTGCCCTTTCCCCGTACTCCCTGCCCCAAACACATATGTGGTGGGATCCCATCCTCCCATCATTGTCTATATTTGACACTGTCAGACTTCGTCCTTTTTTTTTTTTTTTGCCAGTCTGATGGATGAAACACGCCACCACTGTTTTCATTTTCGTCTCCTTAATTACTAATGAGGTGTGATGCCTATTTCAGATTCTTTCTCGGTATTTTGAGTCTTTCTCGGTATTAAATGGGTATCCTTTACCAATTTTTTTTTTCTTTCACTTTTTGATTTGTAGAAGTTCTTTACATATTCTGGATACACATCCTTTGTCAAGTGTAAACACTGCATACATCTTCTCTCTATCCGTGGCTCGTCTTTTCGTTTTTCCTGTGGTATCTTTTGTCATACTCAAAGTTTTTTACTTCTGACCTAGTTAAATCAACTGATCTTGTCTTAAGTGTGCTTTCTGTGTTGGTTTATTACATCGCATCTCAGGGTCGTACAGATGTTCTCCCAGGTTTTGTTTTAAAATTGTATGGATTATCCTTGTATATTTAGGTCTCCTAGTAACTGAAATTTATTTCTTTTTGTAGGTACGAGGAAAAGATCTAATTTTATCTTGCTTTCCTTTCTAAAGCCAGTTGTCCCAGACTCACATATTGAATGGTTTTTCTTTGTTTTCTTTTTTCTTTTTCTTTTTTTTTTTTTGCGGTACGCGGGCCTCTCACTGTTGTGGCCTCTCCCGTTGCGGAGCACAGGCTCCGGACGCGCAGGCTCAGTGGCCATGGCTCACGGGCCCAGCCGCTCCGCGGCATGTGGGATCTTCCCGGACCAGGTCACGAACCCGTGTCCCCTGCATCGGCAGGCGGACTCCCAACCACCAACTCCCGCCACCAGGGAAGCCCTGTTTTCTTTTTTTTTTAATTAATTTTTATTGATGTATAGTTGCTTTACAATGTTGTGTTAGTTTCTGCTGTACAACAAAGTGCATCAACTATACATATACATATATCCCCTCTTTTTAGGATTTCCTTCCCATTTAGGTCACCACTGAGTAGAGTTCCCTGTGCTATACAGTAGGTTCTCATTAGTTATCTATTTTATACATAGTAGTGTATATATGTCAATCCCAATGTCCCAATTCATTCCACCCCTCCCTTCCTCCCTTGGTATCCATACCTTTGTTCTCTACGTCTGTGTCTGTATTTCTGCTTTGCGAAGATAAAGTTCATCTGTATCATTTTTCTTTGTTTTCTTTTAGAAATATTTATTCTTATATATTCTTTCCATAAAGTTTGTGTCTCTATTCTGTCTCGTCAGTCTATTTATTCACACATCAATACCACACAGTTTTAATGATAATAGTTTTACTTTGAATCCTCATCTCAGACACAATTCTTCCTTGCTCTCTCCTTCCTTCCTTACCTCTTCCTGTCTTCCTTCAAGACTGTCTTCCTGTTTTTAGCACCTTACTCTTCCATATAAGCTTTCATATCACTTTGGAAAGTTTCG
Source organism: Delphinapterus leucas (assembly GCF_059928025.1). Lineage (NCBI taxonomy): Eukaryota > Metazoa > Chordata > Mammalia > Artiodactyla > Monodontidae > Delphinapterus > Delphinapterus leucas. The sequence continues at coordinate 4,291,853 of NC_143135.1, read as the reverse complement.
TGATATAGCCTACAGGAATTTTGATTAGATTTGCCTTGAATTCATAATCGTTTTGAGTAAAATTGTCATCTTTACACAGTTGAGTTTGCTTGAACGTGGCACACCTCGTAATTTATTTAGAGCTTAGTTTATATCTTTCAATGAAGTTTTGTAATTTTCCCCATAAGTCTTGCATGTCTTTTGTTAGACTTGTTTGTAGGTGATGTTCATTATTTGAGGTTATATTTTTTATTTGACTCTATTTTAAATGTTACCTTTTTTTTTTTTTTTTTTTCTGCATTACGCGGGCCTCTCACTGTTGTGGCCTCTCCTGTTGCGGAGCACAGGCTCCGGACGCGCAGGCTCAGCGGCCATGGCTCACGGGCCCAGCTGCTCCGCGGCATGTGGGATCTTCCCAGACCGGGGCATGAACCCGTATCCCCTGCATCGGCAGGCGGACTCTCAACCACTGCGCCACCAGGGAAGCCCTTTAATGTTGCCTTTTTAAAGGTACTTTTTATGATTGTTGTTGGCGACTAGGAATGTAATTGAATCGCTCTGATTTTCTTAGGAGAAAATAACTTATCAGTGAATAAGGGCAAATAGGTATAGTTAAAGATCAATAGAGAAATAGAATTCCAGAAGATATTCAATTAAAAACAAAACAAAACAGGCAGGAAAGGAGGAACACAGGAGAAAATGAAACAGAGGAGACAAATAGACCTAAATCCAGCTACATAAAAATTGTATATACGCTAATGAATTAAACACTTCATTCTAAAAAAAGAAGCAAACTCCAGCCTGCTCTGGACAAGAGGCACGCTTTCATATAAAGACACAGACAGATTGAGAGTAAATAGAGGGGAAAATGTTAAGCCGGGAAAATGATAAGCATAAGAAGGTTGAAGTGGTTTTATTAATGAAATAAAATAGGCTTCAAGACAAAGTGTAATGCTGAGATAAAGAGGAACGTTTTGTAAGAATACGAAATAAATATATCAACAGTTAATAAATTTAGAAAGTAGTAAAGGAGCGTGAATGAGGAAACCTTCAACTGTAATCGTCAACGTGCTCACTTCTGTTTTCAGTCCTGTCATTTTGTGCTTGGAGTATTTCAATCCTCTGTTACTCAGCACACACATTTAGGATGACCACGTCTTGGTTAAGTGACTCTTTTAGCACTGTACAATGTCCCTCTTTTTTAAAAAAAATTTGTTTCACTTATTTATTTTTAACATCTTTATTGGAGTATAATTGCTTTACAATGTTGTGTTAGTTTCTGCTCTATAACGAAGTGAATCGGCTATACGTATACATATATCCCCATATCCCCTCCCTCTTGCGTTTCCCTCCCACCCTCCCTATCCCACCCCTCTAGGTGGTCACAAAGCACCGAGCTGATCTCCCTGTGCTATGCGGCTGCTTCCCACTAGCTATAGCAAGCTAAGTGTCCATTGACAGATGAATGGATAAAGATGTGGCACATATATACTATGGAATATTACTCAGCCATAAAAAGAAACAAGATTGAGTCATTTGTAGTGAGGTGGATGGACCTAGAGTCTGTCATACAGAGTGAAGTAAGTCAGAAAGAGAAAAACAAATACCGTATGTTAACACATATATACGGAATCTAAAAAAAAAAAAGTGGTTCTGAAGAACCTTGGGGGCAGGACAGGAATAAAGACACAGACTTAGAGAATGGACTTGAGGACACGGGGAGGGGGAAGGGTAAGCTGGGACGAAGTGAGAGAGTGGCATTGACATATATACACTACCAAACGTAAAATAAAATGTCCCTCCTTATATCTTTTTTTCTGTCTTTCTACTTTAAAACTATTTGTGTATTTATATCTAACGCGGGTTTCTTGTATATAGCCTGGAGTTGGGGCTTGACTTTTTTTTTGCAGTACGCGGGCCTCTCACTGTTGTGGCCTCTCCCGTTGCGGAGCACAGGCTCCGGACGCGCAGGCTCAGCGGCCATGGCTCACGGGCCCAGCCGCTCCGCGGCATGTGGGATCTTCCCGGACCGGGGCACGAACCCGTGTCCCCTGCATCGGCAGGCAGACTCTCAACCACTGCGCCACCAGGGAAGCCCGGAACTTAATCTTTTTTCCAGTCTGACAGTATCCAGGCAGAATTCTGAGTGTGATTAAATACTTTCTTCTGACTCAAAATTGCCACCACATGCCCCGCGTCTCATTTTTTCAGGGACCCAGAGGGTGTCTTCCTCTCATTCCTCGCCTTAAATCGGTCCTCTCTGGTCAGCAGGGAGAATGACTTCCATTTCACAGATGCGGATGCGCAGACTCCAGGAGCGGGTGTGAAGCGCTCCAGCCCCTCCCACCAGACTTTCCAGCTCCCCTGTCCACATGGCAGCTGCAGCTGCGGGGCAGGAGGGTGACCTTGAACTGACCCTGTGGGCTGAGAAGGAGACTCCAGCTTGCCACGAGGAGCTCCTCCTTGTTTACACAAATAAATGGATCCATATAGGCTGTTGTGCATTTAAATTGGATTGATCAGGAACCCACTTAACACTGAAGTGAATTTTCCAGAAACTACAAGACGTAGGTTTGCCCTAGAATTAATTGGCGGCTTGTACTTATTGTTAAAAAAGAAAAAAAAAAGGTTCTTGTAAACCTCTGCCCACATCTTCAATGCTGGGATAATGAGTATAATTGAAAGAGATTTAGGAATTTTTTAAAAAAGAAAACCTCGCAGCCTTCTGCTTGGCATATGGCTGAGATGGGGCAGAAAGGGAAACTGAGCTTGCCTGAGCATGGAGATTGAATATCAAAGGTGGCAGTCCCTCCCGAGAGTGTGGTGTTTGTTGAGCCCCATCTGGACCCCTGCGCAGTCGGGAGGTGGTGGATGGGGAAGGCCTCCACTCCCAGGTCACTCGATCTGCTCCCTCCCGCCCATTCTCTGCTGGCTCAGGTTAGCCCCGGAAACCCTCCACACGTCTGCAGGTACACACGTCATCTGTCCAGCTAAATCAGGAGGGGATGGATGCCTCCGCGGGATTTTCCAAACCTCGAGGGGCATTTAAATCTGCAAGTACCTCCTGATTGGCGTGGGGAATCCCTGCGAGGACCCATGGGGGCCAGACTCAAGCTCAGCCTGGGCCACCCCCTCGTAAATGGTGGAGACACATGAGGGTGAACTCCTGAGGCTCAGACACGAGACACAGGTCCCCTGAACTCCAGGACGGCACTAACTGTTAAGTGACAGTGGGGACAGTGGGGGCTCTGGGGTCAGAGAAGGGATTCAGAGGCAGGTCTGAGGAGTGCTGACGGGACACGGCCGATGTGCACCATGGGAGGCAGGTTTGCCCCAGGACGAGGTGAGTGCTTGTATCTATCGTTCGAAAGGGATAAAGCGCTTGTAAGCATCTTGCCCCTCTGACCTGTGGGAGCCCGGTTTTCCACACACAGTCTCTTTGGCTCGTCTGGAGCCACCCCATCAGGTTCTTATTACCTCACATCTCAGTGGGGGAAGCTGAGGCTGGGGGTCCCTTCAGGCACAGTTGCAAAGATAGGCCTCTCAGAGGAGGGCGCCTGTGTCTCCGAGGCCAGGTGGGGCTGGGGTGAGGCTGGAGGGCTTTGCTCTTGTACGGCAAACAGGGAAGCTGGCTTTGGAAGCGGGTTAGCTCAAGACCTGTCTGGGACCCAGCAAATGGCCCAGTGTAAACAGACCACAAGGTCTGGGCAGATGAGTTACTGGATAAGGATGGGGCTGTGCTGGGGACTTGGAATCCCAGACAAGGTACGGCCTGAGTCCAGCATGGTGGGTTCATAGCTGTCCTCCTACTAAGATCACCTCTGTCCTAGCTCCGTGGGCCTGGAGGAGACTCAGGGATGTTGTCTTATTTTACAGACGAAGAGACCAAGGTGCAGGGGGAGTGAGGGATTTTCCGGAAGCACCAGCTGAGTAAATGGCCAAGCAAAGATGAGACTGCCAAGGCTCCCCATCATGGTGGGCTCTCCATTCCTGGTTCTCACACTGCCAAGGGCACCAGCCTTTCCTAGAAGGTAGGGCTGCACCTGGGCCTGGCCCACGCGTCTGGCTTCTCCCCTTGGCAGTAGAGTTTGTGGGGTCTGTGTGTGGCGCGGGTGGGATGGGGGTTGATGTCAAGGGTTTAAGGCTGGGCAGCTTCTACCACTCCCATGAAACTGAGACTTTTACAAGTTCCCCCACTTGGTGAAAACCCCCTCCTCTGTGCTCAGTAAAGGTTGTTGGGGGGGGAGGCTGCCCCTCCCCCCAGCCCTGGATTCCCTTAGAGACCCAGGGGAGACACTTGCAATACAGTGAGGCCTCTGAATCTCCAAGCATGGGACTGAGCACCTCCACGTGGGGATGTCTGGAATTGCAGGCTTTAGAAGCCTAGATTAGGGCAATGATTGACAGTTCTCCAAATCCCAGTACCTGTGGGCATGGCCACATCCCTCCTCTGGATGCCTTTTTGTCTGTCCCCTCTCTGTCCTCCTACCAACAGAACATGCACGCTGCTTCCTTGGTGTGAGGCATTGACCTGACTCCCCGGCCTGGCCTGTGGGCCTGGTTATAGGAGGAGGCTGGAGGTGCCTTTGGGAGCCAAGCCCCTGGGTGCTTGCAGGAGGCACCACCACATGGTCAGTGAAGATGATGAAGTTTAAGCACCAGACCCTTCACTTACCTGGGTCCAGCCCAAGGGTCGGCTCAGGCTTCTCTGCCCCAGCCTATGAGCCACCCCTGCCCCTAGGTCTTGTTTCTGGATTGGGGGCTGGCCCCCAGGACAGCCTGCCCCAGGTGGACTTCATGGAGATTCCTGCTCAGGGCCACAATGACCAGGAGTCAAGGCTACCTGTTCCTTCTGGGACCAGAGATGGCAAGGACCTTCCTGAGCTGACCTGGCTGCTCCCCTGTGGTCACTGGGGGCGTGAGTGATGCCAAAGGGCTAGAGTCCCCCAGCAGATATCCCCCCAACCCATACACAGGAAACTGCAGGGGACACTTCTGATTTGGCCTTAATAATAAACAAATCTCAGTCAAACGTGCTGAGGATGGATCTTTCATTTTTGAAGTAGAAAATCATATTATGAAATCACTGTCACACAAAGAGGCAACCAAAAAGAATGCAGCCCTAAAAACATGTAGGAAAACAAGCGTAATAGGGGAGGGTCAGGCAGTCAGTTAACCATGCCATCATATGCTTTTTCTGCATTTGGTGATGTTTATAATATGTGTCATTTGTTGTGATTTCTTTCTCATTCGAAATGACTATTTTGGGACTTAATTTGTATTTGTAATGTAGTATGCTTTTTCTTAAATGGGCCTCCAGATTGCATAAGCTTTGGGCCCCAGAAGTCTGGATCCACCCATCCCCAGTCTTGCCGTTTGCTCAGAGTCGAACTTCACTCTTCCTTTCGCTGGGGCTCTGGGTGGAGGCCCAGGTTTTGTATTGCCCTTCCCATGAGGAGACCCGCTTAGAAGAGTTATGTCCCATCCCCTTGTTGTATTGCCCTTCCCACGAGGAGACCCGCTTAGAAGAGTATGTCCCATCCCCTTGTTGTATTGCCCTTCCCACGAGGAGACCCGCTTAGAAGAGTATGTCCCATCCCCTTGTTGTATTGCCCTTCCCACGAGGAGACCCGCTTAGGGACTTATGTCCCATCCCCTTGGAGGGAGCGAAAGCCGTTGCAGGTATTCAATTCCCCGATCCCGGGGTTTGTGGGCATCTTGGGTCCCCACCGTGGTCTCTGGTGAAAGAGGAAGTGAGGGAGGCAGACAGGGGTGGGGGGCAGGGCTCTGAGATCCAGACCAGACCAGATGGCAGGAACAGGTGAGCAGGGTTCCAGGATACCCTTCCCCTGCCCCTTACCCCTGGATCTCCAGACCCCACCCTTGCCCAGCCCAGGACAAGATGCCAGAGGAAGTTCGCTTTGTGTGCTGTTGCTACCCCCAGTGAGAGCTGGCCAGCACCCGCTGAGCATGAGGGCATATAGGCTGCTTTATGACGGCAGATGCCCTGCTATCTGGGGCTTGCATGTGCACCTTTGTGGGTAGGTCCCCATGCGCACGTCGTGAGAGGGGGAGGCATCACCGCCCGGAGGCAGATCATGCCAAGAGTAAGGAACTCTTCTCACCAGCACTTGGAATCCAGACCTGTTCAACGTGGCTCTTTGGCCTTGCTGACTCTGGGGATATGTCTGTAGATAAACTTTAAGGTCTCTCTTGGCTCGGGATTTCAAAGAGTCCCAAGTAATTATTTTGTAGAAGAAATATAGGAAAAGCCAGCCATTTATCCATCCATATAGCCTTTCATGTACCATCCAGGTATCCATATATCCACCCATCCACTCACACAGCCATCCATCCATCTATCCATCCATCCACCCATCCATCCATCCATCCATCCATCCATCCATTCACCCACCCATCCACCCACTCATTCACCCATCCATCAATCCATTGATCCATTTGATCCATCCACTCAACCATCTATCCATCCATCCATCCATCCATCCACCCATCTATCCATCCATCCGTCTGTCCATCCATCCATCCATCTATCCATCCATCCACGCATCCATCCACCTATCCATCCATCCATCCATCCATCCATCCACCCATCCATCCATCCATCCATCCACGCATCCATCCATCCATCCATCCATCCACCATCCATCCATCCATCCATCCATCCATCCACCCATCCATCCATCCATCCATCCATCCATCCATCCATCCGCCCATCCATCCATCCACCCATCCATCCATCCATCCATCCATCCATCCATCCATCCATCCGCCCATCCATCCATCCACCCATCCATCCATCCACCCATCCATCCATCCATCCATCCATCCATCCACGCATCCATCCACCCATCCATCCATCCATCCATCCATCCACCCATCCATCCATCCATCCACCCATCCACCCATCCATCCATCCATCCATCCATCCATCCACCCATCCATCCATCCATCCATCCATCCATCCACCCATCCATCCATCCATTCATCCATCCACGCATCCATCCATCCATCCATCCATCCATCCACCCATCCATCCATCCATCCATCCACGCATCCATCCATCCATCCATCCATCCACCCATCCATCCATCCATCCACCCATCCATCCATCCATCCATCCATCCACGCATCCATCCATCCATCCATCCATCCATCCACCCATCCATCCATCCATCCATCCACGCATCCATCCATCCATCCATCCATCCACCCATCCATCCATCCATCCATCCACGCATCCATCCATCCATCCATCCATCCACCCATCCATCCATCCATTCATCCATCCACGCATCCATCCATCCATCCATCCATCCATCCACCCATCCATCCATCCATCCATCCACGCATCCATCCATCCATCCATCCATCCACCCATCCATCCATCCATCCACCCATCCATCCATCCATCCATCCATCCATCCATCCATCCATCCACCCATCCATCCATCCATCCATCCACCCATCCACCCATCCATCCATCCGCCCATCCATCCACCCATCCATCCACCCATCCACCCATCCATCCATCCGCCCATCCATCCATCCATCCATCCATCCATCCACCCATCCATCCATCCATCCATCCATCCATCCATCCACCCATCCATCCATCCATCCACCCATCCACCCATCCATCCATCCATCCATCCATCCATCCACGCATCCATCCACCACCCATCCATCCGCCCATCCATCCGCCCATCCATCCATCAATCTGATCAATGCTCAATGAACCACACATAATGCTGAGACCAGCTCTGGCTGCTGGGTGCTGGGGACACAAGGGAATCAGACATGGTCTTTGCCCTGAGGAGTTCTCAGCTTTATTCTGAGGAAAGATCAGGGAAGAAACAATTGCAACATGACAGGATCCATGCTCTGGTTGAGGCCGGGGCAGTGGGCGCCCAAGGAGCCTTAATTCAGCTGGAGTTAGACCGAGAAAGTCTTCCCAGCGGAGGAGACCTTGACTCTGGGTCCTGAGGAAGCCCAAGAGGTTCAGGTGGAGGGAGGTGGAGAAGAACATTCCAGACCAAGGGACAGACCTCTACTTCACCCTCAAGGGACAGCCTCTAAGTGGATGTGCATGTCCCTTACCTCCCAGATTTCACACCCTTGTGTAGCCTCCTCCACACTGAATCAAGGTTTGTTTGGGTGATGGATAAAGTGAAGGAAAGATGACAGTGTGTGGTTAGATTGTAAAGGGTGTTGTAGGTTCCACTTTGCTCTCATGAATCCAAGCCAGCTGCAATGACATGAGGACACTTAGCATGTCCTGTGGAGAGGAACTGAGGCCTCCTACCAGCAGCACCAACTTACCAGCCTTGGAAGCAGATCCCCGAGCCCCGGTCAAATCTTCAGAGGACTTCCCCTTGCCCACATCTGCCTGCTGCCTTGGGAGACACGGCACTGCTGAACCCCACCCCTCCCGCATTCCTGACCCACAGAAACCATGAGGATGACAAATGCTTATGACTGCTTTGACCTGCCATGGTTGGGGTAATTTGTTATGCCACAGTAGATAACTAATACGAGGGCATGGAGAGAAAGCTGCTAAGCCCTAGCACTGGCCCTTCCTTTCCTGTGCCAGCCACCTGGACAAGGAATCTGGCTACCATGAATGGTTCTCCCCAGGGCCAGGGGCCAGGTAGAAGAAATTTCCAGAAGTCATTTCCTGCTCATTCGTTCATTCAATGGATATTTTTTGAGGGCTCACCCTCCTGGAGCCCTCTGTCTGGAGGAAGACAGACGATGAAGAAATAAATGAAGAGGTGAGTGCTGTGAAGGAAGATTAAGCAGGATGAGAGGGTGGGGAGTGTCTGGATATGGTTGTGGGTGCTATTTTCGTTAGGGGCGTCAAGGCAGGCTGCACTGATGAGGGGACATTGAGCAGAGACCTGAGAAAAGTCTGAGTGAGCCCTGTGGTATCTGGGAAATAATGTTCCAGGTGGAGGCAACCATAGCACACGCAAAGGCCCTGAGGCAGAAGCTTGCTTGGCCTCTTAAAGGAACAGCAACGGGCCAGTGACGCTGGAGCAAAGTGAGAGAGAGGCTGAGTGGGAGGTGTGAAGGCAGACAGTGCGGGGCAGGCCACGGTGATGTGTCTGGAGAAGGTAAGGGGCTGGTTCCAGGCCTGGGGACTTATTCCAACAGTTCTCACACTCCCAGCTCTTTGCCACTGACTGACAGCAGCCACAAATGAATGCTCTGGGACACCCTTCAGCTGGGGATCTATGTTGAGGGCCCCAAGCTGGGTTATGGTCAGCAGGAAGCCCTCCATGTGCCTTGCAGCCATCTTTGGCGTTAGCTTCAGGGTGTGGAGGGGGAAGTGCCTTTTCTGCCTCTTGTCAGCCATGTTGCTGCATCTCACTTCCTCCAGAATAAACCTCAACTCCCTCAGCCTGGAGTTTGAGGCTCTTGTGAGTTCGCCTCCAGCTCATGTGTCTGGCTTCCCCTTCCGCCTGAGCCCACCTTGTTGCCTGAGCATCCCCTCCCCTCTGCGCTGTGAGGCATCCTCCTCCTTTGGGGTTGAGTATGTCCTGTGTGATGTTACCAGCATCTCCCCCAGCCCTGGCAGAGGTGCCAGGCGCATGCATAGCTGTGTTTGTTCTTTATAACTGACTGAATTCTATTTATTGATCTTCTAAAATGGAACCCAGTTGCTGTTAATGTTTTTTTTTTTCTTAAGCTTGTGAGATCTTTGGGTGAGATGGGAAGGGAGTGGCTCTCAATGTACAAAAGATTCAAGGAAGAATCAGAATCCCTCCCATGAAAGTAAGGAAATGGCTTTTACTTCCACTTTAAGCAAGACACAGTGGAGAGTCTCAAATCTCAAGGCTGCAGTAAAGACTGTCGCGAAGCCTGGTTAGAGAACCCCTTTCCACCCAAGTCCTGGGTGGCAGAGGGAACACTGAGGCCCCTGATCCAGTCACTTCCCTGACAAGGAGACCGAGGGTTGAGGCGGAGCGTGATGGGCTTGGGCCCAAGGCTCAGACCCGATCTCCCCTCCTACGCTCCAGCTCTATGCTAACATATGAAATCCAACTTGTCAAATAGATATGTGATTTTAAAAGCCTTAACTCTCGCATCTCTCAACCCTGACGAAGAGGCGTGACCTCCCTGTGTGCCCAGCTGCCTGTCAGACCTTAGGGACAACTTCCCGTGGGAAGGACCAGCGATGCCAGCTCCCTCCTCCAGCTCCCCTCAAGGTCACCAGAGTCCCCACACACTTCCCTCCAGTCCTCTGTCACCTGGCTCCCCCATCCTAGCCTTACCTGGATTTCTCATTCCCTAAACATTCATTAATTTGACAAATATTTATTGAGCACCTACTGTATACGAGGCTCTTGCTGGGTGCTATGGCTATAGCGGTGATTGTGTCAGCCTGAGACCCTGGCCTGCTGTCATGTCTCTTTTTCACTAGGGTCCAGGGAGAGAGCTTTGAGTATCAATACTCAGCCCAGGGTGGGCCCTGCCTGAGTGGTACTCAGCCCTGATGTGGGCCTCGGGAAGTTTCGTCTTATTTTAATTTAAATATTTTTTTTCAAAAACAAACAACTTTTTATTAAAGTATAGTTGATTTACAATGTGGTAGTTTCAGGTATACAGCAAAGTGATTCAGTTATTCATATATATATGTCTATTCTTTTTCAGATTCTTTTCCATTACAGGTTATTATAAGATACTGAGCAGAGCTCCCTGTGCTATACAGTAGGTCCTTGTTGTTTATCTATTTTATATATAGTAGTGTGTAATCTGTTAATCCCAAACACCTAATTTATCCCTCCCCCATCTTCCCCTTTGGTAACCATAAGCTTGTTTTCTATGTCTGTGAGTCTATTTCTGCTTCGTAAACAAGTTCATTTGTATCATTTTTTTAAACTTCCACGTATGTTACAGCATATAATACTTGTCTTTCCCTGTCTGACTTACTTCACTTACTATGACAATCTCTAGGTCCATCCGTGTTGCTGCAAATGGCATTATGTCATTGTTTTTTACGGCTGACTAGTATTTTATTATTTTTATTTATTTATTTATTTATTTAGGGCCATGTTGGGTCTTCGTTGCTGCGTGCGGGTTTTCTCTAGTCGCGGTGAGCGGGGGCTACTCTTCGTTGCGGTGCCCGGGCGTCTCATTGCGGTGGCTTCTCTTGTTGCAGAGCAGGGCTCTAGGCACATGGGCTTCAATAGTTGTGGCATGTGGGCTCAGTAGTTGTGACCCGCGGGCTCTAGAGCGCAGGCTCAGTAGTTGTGGTGCATGGGTTTAGCTGCTCCATGGCATGTAGGATCTTCCCAGACCAGGGCACGAACCTGTGTCCCCTGCCTTGGCAGGTGGATTATTAACCACTGTGCCACCAGGGAAGCCCCAAGTATTATTTATATATATATATATATATATATATATATATAGTAAATAATGCTGCTAAAAACAAATATCATATATTAATGCATACATGTGGAATCAGTAAAAACGGGTATAGACAATCTTATTTACAAAGCAGAAATAGAGACACAGATGTAGAGAACAAATGTATGGATACCAAGGGGGAAAAGGGGGCTGGTGGGATGAATTGGGAGATTGGGATTGACACCAATTGTTCATTGCAGCATTATTTACAACAGCCAGGACATGGAAACAACCTAAATGTCCAATGATAGATGAATGGATAAAGAAGATGTGGTACATATGTACAATGGAATATTACTCAGCCATAAAAAGGAACGAAACTGGGTCATTTGTAGAGATGTGGATGGACCTAGAGTATGTCATACAGAGTGAAGTAAGCCAGAAAGAAAAAAACAAATATTGTATATTAATGCATATATGTGGAATCTAGAAAGATCTTACAGATAAACCTATCTGTAGGGCAGGAATAGAGACATAGACGTAGAGAATGGACATGTGGACACAGAGGGAAGAGAAGGGTGGGACGAATTGGCAGATTAGGTTTGACATAAATACACTACCGTGTGTAAAATAGATCGCTAGTGGGAACCTACTGTATAGCACAGGGAGCTCAGCTCTGTGCTCTGTGATGACCTAGGTGGGTGGGATGGCGGGTGGATGGGTGGGAGGGAGGTCCAAGAGAGAGGGGATATAGGTATACATATAGCTGATTCACTTCATTGTACAACAGAAACTAACACAACATTGTAAAGCAATTTTACTCCAATAAAAAAGAAAGAAAAAAGAAGACATATATACACTATTGATACCATGAATAAAATAGATAACTAATGAGAACTTACTGTATAGCACAGGGAACTCTACTCAGTGCTCTGTGGTGACCTAAATGGGAAGGAAATCCAGAAAAGAGGGGATATATGTATACGTGGAGCTGATTCACTTTGCTGTACAGTAGAAACTAACACATCTTTGTAAAGCAACTCTACTCCAATGGAAAGAAAAATCCTCTGTGCTCCACTGAACGCCTGATCTATTTACTGTCTCCATAATTTTGCCTTTTCTAGAATGTCATGTAGTTGGAATCCAAATACAGCATTGCAGCCCTTCAGACTGGCTTCTCTCACTTAGCAATATGCATTTTTGGTTCTTCTGTGTCTTTTGTGGCTTGCTAGCTCGTTTCTTTTTTTCTCTAAAAAATGAATGAACATAACATCGTAAAGCGATTATACTCCAATAAAGATGTGGAAAAAAATGAATGATATTTTTGTGACTGCCATGCATTCGTGTGGTTCAAAATTCAAAAGGTACCAAAGTCCCCCTCTTAATCCCATCCCCCAGGCACCTGCTTCTCTTCCTTGGAGGCAGTTGATGTTAACACTTCTTGAAAGAACATCCTTCTGAAGATGATTTAATACATAGAGAAGCATTTTTCTCCGTCCTCTGTTTTCATTGTGTTAAAATACACATAACACAAAATTTACCATCTTACCTTTTTTAAGTATACAGTTCAGTGGCCTTAGTTTCACGAAATACCTTCTGTAGCCATCACTGCCAGCCGTCCCCGTTACACTTTCCTTCTTGTGAATTGGAAACTGTCCCCGCGAAATATTAACTCCCCATTCTCCCCTCCTCCAGCCCCAGGCACCCACCATTCTACCTCCTGTCTTCATGATTTTGATTACTCTAAATACCTGGATCATTTCTTTTTATCATCGAATAATATGGGAATCCTTTTATAGAGCCTCCGGTGATTTGACGGGGGAGCTGGATTGAGCCCTTGGGCTCTTCAAAGGGTCCCCAGCCTGGTGAGGTTGTAACACCCTCCTTCAACCTATGAACAGCCCACTGGGTTCCCTTTCCTTCCCATTTTGATGTAGCTGGTTGATCTTTTTAAAATTGATTTTTATTGTAGTATAGTTAGTTTCTGCTGTACAGCAAAGTGAATCACCTATATGTATACATATATTCCCTCTTTTTTGGATTTCTTTCCCATTTAGGTCACCACAGAGCATTGAGTAGAGTTCCCTGTGCTATACAGGAGGTTCTCATTAGTTATCTATTTTATACATAGTAGTATATATGTGTCAGTCCCAATCTCCCAGTTCATCCCACCCCTGCTTCCCCCCTTGATAACCATAAGTTTGTTCTCTACGTTGATCTTTTATTTTCTTATTTTCCGGTGTTGGCATATCAGCTGCCCCTCCAGCCCCCCACCATGTCCCCACCTGTACTATGAGATACGCTGCATGTGTCCTGTGGGCTTGGTCGTCACTGCTCTGCTCCTTGGTGGTCAAGGAGCTGTGTGCTCCTCAGTGTGCCCATCTGCACAATGGGTGTTAGATCTGCCATGCAGGTATCTGTGGGCTCCAGGGGACTCAGGTTATAAGCTCTCTGCATGTCGGGGGATGGTGCATTCCCACCGTGTTTTCTCTGGCTCCTGTGTGGGGTCCCTTGCGGGTGGTTCGTTCCTTCTCAGGACAGCAGGGAACCAGGGGTCTGGGTCTGCCCGTGGGGAGTGTGTGAATCAAAGGAACCGGCCGCAGCTGAAGCAACCTCGCCTGGATTCTTAATGCGGCCTCTTGACAGACCGATTGTGTAACGGCATTCCTCCCAAGGAAACACGTCTGCCCCCTCCGAGAAGGTGCGAGAGCTTCCCAGACACTGAAAAGGCCCTGCTGGGTAAATTAATTCTTCATTATTCCGTTCCCGGGGCTCCCACGTTGGCTCAGTGCCCGGCACACAGACGCCCGCCTGCACCGGGTCGCCCAGACACAGGGGGCTCCAAGTGCCAGGTAGTCTCGGCCATCCATAGAATCAGAGGATGCGTTCAAAAATGCAAATTCCCATCCATCCCTTGTCTCCTCCGCCTGGGACAAAGGGGCTGTTGTTGACATGCGAGCTGGCTCTCTAGTATCTAAATATTTTACTCCTAAGAACGCATAGGGTCACGTCCATCTGCACACGACAGCTTTGAGCAGGGCTGGGGTTCCTCCTCCGTGGTCATTGTTTACCCCTCGGCACCTCTGAGAACACTCCCACGGGACCGGAAATGCCACCTGCTGTTAAGACTTCCCAGTGGGGTCATCAAAACCCTGAAAATGGCCAGACCCAAAGCATCAAGAGCGCAGTGCCGACCTTGATGTCCCAGAAGTGGGCGTCCCGGGGGCATGGCTGCCGTGGGTCATCACAGGCAGGGACAGGATATATCTTTACCGTGATGGAGCACACGCTGGAGGCTCTGCCTGAGAGTGAGCCAGCATCCCTTCTCCCGTCTTTCCTACCACCGCCCCCCTTCATCCAGGCTAGAGGCGGAAATCCATCACCCCACTGATGAGCTGGGTGGTCCTTGGCCAGCTACCGAGGACCCTCAGTTTCCTCATCTGTAAAAGGGGGATGGTGATCTTGCATCCCCACGTTGGGATGTTGGGAACGGGAGCTGAGGGCGTGCGTGGAAGCGTTTGGGACGTGCCTGGCCTGGGGAGGAGCTCAAGAAACGGTGCCTGTTTCATCCAGTTGCTTTTCTTACTGATTCAAGAAGCCATCACCTGGCCTGGGTGTGGGGGTCCCTGCCCCAGGTGGGTGGGCGGTGGGAAGGTCGTGAACAGGAAAAGTGTGGTCAGGGAATCCCTTCTAGGCGTCACCAAAGGGCCATGAGTTTGGAGGTGACAATCAGAGCAGTGAGGTGGCCACAGTCACGGACACGGACGCCAGGCACCCAGGTTCACAGCCAAGGCTGCCCATTACCAGCTGGGGCCCCAGTTTCCCCAAATGTGAAACACAGGCGGTGCTGGTGGCAGCTGCCCGTGGGGTGGTTGTGTGGATTAAATGAACGAGTGTGTGTGTGACGCAAGACACAGCCTCCAGCAAATGCATCTTGGTGTTTATTAATACATAACTGTGTCTTCACCGTCGTGCGGCTGGTATCACGGCGCCCAGAGGCCAAGACAGAGGACACAGAAGTTGATGGGGATTTTGTTCCTCATGGGCCTGAGGTCAGTGATCCACGCAGGACTCTTCTTGGAAGTAAGTGATCCGGAGGCTAGAGCAGGAAGCTCTCAGGAAGCCTTGTCCCTCCAGCCGCTATCTCTCTGGGCTCTGGGAACTTCCTGCTACTTCCTTCCCAGGGGAGCAGGCCAGGAAACCAGAGCTGCTGGCAGGAGGCGTGGGCCGTTTCATGCACCTTGGGATGAGAGCGAGGTACAGGTGAGGCCATTGTTCCGGAGCACGGGTGGGGATAATGCGTCCTGACAGCCCGGAGGATGGCCCCGCCAGCCTGGCTCGAGCCCCAGGGCGGCCCTTGTGGGCACCCGAGTTACAACACATCCTGTGAATGCTCTGGCCTCTTCATGTGTTTCCAGCGCTGGCGGCTTGGACACACCTGGGAGCGGCATGGCCCATTCACCAAGCGCTTTGGCGAAGGTCACCAACAGCTGGGGACAGAGCGTGTATTGTCAAGGGCGCCAGCCCGGCCTTTGTGCCCGCTGGCTGCCCCAACCACAGGAATTCCTCGAGCTCACCCTCGTTCACACCAGCCAGGCACCCACTCCCACCAGGGTTGGCCTCCCTCCCTCCCTCCCTCCCTCCCTCCTTCTCTCCCTCTGATGCTACCTTCAAGCCGGAGGCTGAAGCCTTGGCCAAACGAGCCTCACCCACCATTTTCCACAACCTAATTGCCACGCTGTGTCTGTGATGGGCACAGACCCAGGGCCCAGTCCTGCCAAGAATTTCCCTGTGTGAATACCTGCACAGGGCATCTCCTGTGGGAACCGGGAGTCACCCAGGGCCTGGCGTTTGTCCCCGGCTGTCTTGTGACATTAGGCAGATCAAAGCCCCATTGTCAACAGTTGTGTTCGCTCTGTTCGTCCGCTTGGAGCCCGTGTCCTGGGACTGCCCTTCCCTCATCTCAGACGCAGGGCGGGAGCTGACCCCCGGGACCGGGCTCCTGTTCCAGCTCCAGCACTCCTTCTGGAAGGGGTCCCACCGAAAGTGAATTGTCTTTTCTGAGTCTGAGGCCAGGCACACCCTGACGAAGAATGAGAACTCGGGGCAGCCCAGCTCACCCAGTGTCTTCAGAGCAACAAGCTCCGACTTGGCTCTACATGTAGCAGCTCAGAGGGGGAGAAGAATGTCACCGATGCTGGAATCACTCCTGGAGCTGGCGATGGGGGAATGGCAGCAGGAAGGGGCTGGGGGCGGCCACCCCAGCTCAGCACCCCTTGGAGAGCAGGCAAGGAGGAAGGAACACTTTGACAAGCACGGAGCACAGACCAGTAGGAAGGCGTCAGATCCTCCCAAGTCCCACCATTTGTGCCCAAAGAGGGGGGCAATCAAATGATTCAACCACCCGAGGGGCAATGTATGAGCTCGAGGGATCTTGTCACATCTCGCGGTCTGTAGATCCATTGGTATGGGCTGCCTGTGCACGTGCTGAGCTGGGGGAGGAAAGGGCGCCCTGATGGATTAGTAATGTCTGTCCAGGAGCCAGTCTCTTGGTGACAGTGTGTGTGCCCTGGCTCTTCTGTGTTAGTCAGGAGAAGCTAGGTTTTGTTGCAATAACAAATAAGCCTCCAAATCTCAAAGGCTTCATGCCACAAAGGTTTGATTTTCTCTCACACAGAATCCAAAGTGAAGGGGGCAACTTCTCAGGGCATCTGTCCTCCCTGTGGTGAGTCTGTATCCAGGTTGTTTCATCTCAGGGTTCTGTGGGAGGATGGGCACACGGGGCTCTTCACAGCCTCAGCCTGGAAGTGACTTGGTACTTCGACTCACTTATTATCCAGAGCTACTCCTGTGCACTCTGCCCTCCCTGCTCCCTGGAAGTGCAGCGAGACTCTGGGAGGGAGGGGTGTGAATGGGATCCTGCCGGGTGTAGAATGTGGTCCCTGCCACACACGGTAAGATCCAATCTTCTTTTAGAGACGAGGGAAACGGTGCCTGGGCAGGGAGGTGACTTGAACCAAGCTGACGGAGGGAGCTGGCCGTGATCACAGTGCGGACCAGCCTAACTCCTGTGCTGGCATTGTTCTGGGTGGATCACAGTGCCACGCTGTCTAGATCCCCCTTTCCAGGCACTGCTCATCTGTCACTCTGTGAATTCTGTCACCCAGAGGTTCCTTCTCTTACTGGGAAGTCCATTGGAGGGACCATGGACCTTGGCTCACTACTGATGGGTGCTGCCCCCAGAAGCACTGTGTCCTCTCCAGTCAGTGCGGCATGACTGGGTGAAGGGCAAACCACAGGTGCCCAAGCTCCTGGAAGCACGAGGCCTGCCCCTTGGCTGAGCGACCTCCTTTGTTCTGCAAAGACCACGAGAGCTGTACTCACATTTTGTATCTGTTACTGGACAGGAATCTTTCTGAGTATCATGACTTACACTCAGAAAGATTCTGTAGCCAGTTACTAGAGCCAGTCAGTCAGAAAAATCTTTCTGAGTGTAAGTGGCTTATGCATTTGTTGAGAAGCCCAGGGATTTCAGCTTCAGGAATGGCTGAATCCAGCGGCTCAAATGATATCATCAATCTCAATCTCACTTTCTTCATTTCTCATTTCTGTCTTCCTCTGAGAAGGCTCTAATGTCTGGATGGGCTCTGATTGATTTGATTGGGGTCACATGCCCATTTCCAAATAAACCACGATAGCCAGGGGGATAAGAAACACGGATTGATAACCCCGGGTCTGGGGAACATCCTTTGCATCTCTTGAACCTCATGGACTGAGAGAGGCTTGCACTGGGAGGGGCGCCAATGCACAAGAAACAGTGCACCGTGATGCCCCGTCTATTAGCAGGGGCACACGTGCCAGGGTCTTCCACGCTGGAGAAGTTGGAGAGCATTCTGCATCCAAGGCAGAGATGGGCATGGTTGCCCGAAGAGGCTGGTTAGGCAGAACTGAGGTCTGGCCAGGTGCGATATTGTGATTTTTAATAAGAAATGTATATTCGGTCTTTGTCCCATTCCTGGTCCAGAGCCCCTAAAGCCCTTGGAATTTCCCGTGGAGAGAGCATAAAGGTGTCTTTTGTTATGTTAATAAGGTGGTTTCTGGAAATTACCTAAGGATGGAGGCTGGTTGTCGGAGGAGCCAACCACACGAACAGAGGTGAAAACTTTCAGTCCCGCCTCCAGGGAGGGGAAAGGGGCTGGAGGTTGAAGCCACCGCCAATAGCTAATGATCTCACCAGCCATGCCGGTGCAATGAACCCTCCAGAAAACCCCACAAGGATGGGGTTCCAGAAGCTTCCGGGTTGGTGAACACGTGCAGATTTGGGGAGAGTGGTGCTCGGAAACGTGGAGGAGCTCCACGCCCTTCCCCCACACCTCACCCTGGGCATCTCTTCCATCTGGCTGTTCCTGTTATATCTTTTTATAATAAACCTGTCATCTAGTAAGTAGCATGTTTCCCTGAGTTCTGTGAGCTGCTCTACAAATTAATCTGACCCAAGGGTGGTGGGAACATCCAAACTATAGTCAGAAGCACAGGTGATAACCTGGATTTGCTATTGGCATCTGAAGTGGGGTCAAGGGCTCTTGTGGGACAGAGCCCGTAACTGTGGGGTCTGTGCTATCATCTCCAGGTCGGTAGTGTCAGAACTGAGTTGAACTATAGGACTCCCAGCTCGCGTCTAAGAATTGCTCGGTGTGAGGGAATGACCCACACATCAGAATTGGTGTCAGTATCTTAGTTGGAACCAGAATCATACCAGGAAAAACATTGAGAGTCAGCCTAAGGAGCTGAAGTTTATCCTTCAAGCAGTAGGACCCACTGAAGGGTTTCAAGCACATGGGCCTGGTCTGATTTCCGTTGTGGACAGAATTTGACGGCTGCTCTGGTGTGTAGTATGGGTTGGACAAGGCAAGATGGCCAGAGGTAAGGGGGTTGTCCTAATAGCCGAATTGGGGCTGATCAAACACCCATTAAGCTCAGAACTAAGAGTGGAGCTTAGCTTAGCTAGGAGCTGGGGCAAGCAGGAGACGAAGGGAGCGGGGAGGGTTAGGAGAATCACCAAGCCCTAACTTTGGGAATATCAGCTGTTCCGACCCCGGTCAAGAAGTGGGAAGGAAGCAAATAAAGCACAAGTTTTTCACAAAAGGCTCTGTGTTGATCCATCCACTATATGCAGCCCCTCAGTCATAGCCCAGTGACTCTTACTTTACACAAAGTGGTAACAGATTTTTAAACTTCTGTTTCTACTCAGTAGTAAATTAGGGACTTGTAAATTGGCTGTGTGTGTGTGTGTGTGTGTGTGTGTGTGTGTGTGAAAGAGAGAGACAGAGACAGAGAGAGACAGCGAGCGAGATTTGGAAGGAGAAGAGCAGGAAGGGTAGCAGCTGAGATGAGATAAAGGAACGCTGTGAACTCATTGGGGCCACTTGGTGCGAGACAAATAGTTTTACATAAATCAGTAAACCTTAAAGAAGCAAATCCCATTCAAGGGTGGGAAATTGTCATTAGTAGGTGTTGGTAGTTGCTGCCTTTGGCCACTTGAGGGCAAGACAATGGACAGTGACAGGGATGCACCTGGCTCTCTGTCTGGGTCTCCTCTGCTGACACCTCCTCATTCCTGAGAGCTGCGCCATCACACTGCTCCCCTCTGCCCACGGATGCCAGACCCTCCCAACCTGATGTGTGGGCTGCCCAGAGAGGAGCCCACAGACTCCATGGGATGGGTGGGGGGATCCTACCCAGAAAGCGTGGGTAGCATCACCCATGGGTGCACTTTTGTTGGGATCCTGGACTCATTGGCTGCAAATCTGGCTGGGCTGGGCTCCAGACCCGACAGGGGACTGTGGTATAACCAGCAACACTGGACATCCAACCCCAAGGCCTCCTGGGAACACCAGGCTTTGCTTACTGGAGAAAGAAGGAAGGGAAGGGGCAAAGCCTACTGGTCCTGGGTCCCTTCCCACTTCCATCTAATGTGAGTGAGGGCAAGGGGGTGCTGGGTCTCCACTCCAGTACACGTGTGCACATTAACAGAGGCTCCTGGAGACAGATGTTATGGGCTAAGTTGCATCCCACCAATTTCCTATGTTGAGGTCCTAACCCCCAGCACTTCACTATGTGATCGTATTTGGAAAAAAGGCCTTTAAAGACATAATTAAGGTAAAATGAGGTCACTAGGGTGGGGCCCTAATCCCATAGGACTTGTGTCCTTATGAGAAGAGGAGATCAAGACACAGACACACACAGAGGGACGACCCTGTGAGGACGCAGGGGGAAGAGGGTCATCTACACTACGAGGAGAGAGGTCTCAGGAGGGACCAGCCCTGCCCACACCTGGATCTCGGATTCCAGTCTCCAGGACTGGGAGACAATAAGTTTCTGTTGTTCAGCTGCCTGGTCGATGGGACCTTTTGAAAGGCAGTCCAAGCTGACTATACAGATGCCTGGTTGCAAAGTAGGGGGTCTGCAGAGAGGCTCCAGGCTCAGGCCAGGGGAGAGCGAGTGCTGGGGACACAGGGACGAAGCAGGCAGGACACTCAGAGGCAAATGCCCACTACCTGCAGACTCTGATGAACAGCGTGTGTGCTGGGGACTCTGTGATGGACCCGCCTGGCCTTGGGCCAGATCACAGAGAGGTCAAAGCCACACTGGAGATTCCAGAGATTCCCGTTTTGAGGGATTTGCATGGCTTTAGGAAATCTGAGCCACGCCTCTCATGTACTTCCCAAGCGCCCCCCTCTGTGATGCTCCCCATCTGGGTGCCCAGGACCCCAGAACACAAATAGCAGGGACCGCATCCCCGGTTCACTTGCTCCAGGCCTGGCCCCGACGCAGGTGTGCGCTTCCGCATCACCTGTAACCATCACTGCAGCCTGGGACAGACGTCCTCCCACCGCTATCCAGAGCCTGGGAAGGTCCCGGGAAGCCAGGGCCACACAGCTGTTGGGTGGCGTGCCTGGGATTTGAACCCACATCCACTTGAAGCCCAGGCCCCCGGCCACTCAATTCCTGGCTGCGTGTGGACATTCAGCAAAGGGCAGTTCTTGGCCACTTTCGAAAGACTCCATGTGGGTTCTGGTGTGGGACTCTTGGCAGCTCCAGACCGGGCCTCGTACATCTCAGCTGGTCCCCTCGACCCCCAGCGTTGGGACCTGGGCTTTGGGGCACCAGGGCCCTGATGCAGGGAGAAGGTGTGGGGTTCAGGGCCTGGGGTCTCCAGGATGACCCCTCTGCTGGCCGTGAGGCCTAGCTTGTGGTCTCTGAGGGCCCACAGAGCTGGATCCATGGAAACAGTTCTGGCCTTCTGTGTGCCCTGTTCAAGCCCAATCACAATACAAGTGGCAGTGAATTGTCCTGCATTCTGGAGCCATGGCCACCGGCCCCTCCCTCTTGGGGTCCCTGCTTCTCCAGAGCAGGCTCTGGATTGGTCCCATGAGGACTCTGAGCCCCTGCAGACACTGGGAAGCAGGCAGAGCTGTCAGGACCCCCAGTGGAGACTGAGGCCGCCCTTCCAAGCCTTCCAACCCTGCCAGCCAGGGAGAAGGGCCAGAGCCACCACCCCGTGGGACATGCCATCATGTCGCTGAGCATCCCCGACTGGGGCTCTGCATGGCCGGCATCAGCGAGGGGGCACCTAGGAGGGCTGGTCCGGGAGGAAGAGAAGGCGGTGGGTTGAGTGAGTGCCTGGGATCATAGTCACAGCAGGCAGGAATGTGGCCACTGAGAGAGCCACCTGCGTGACCCAGTGGAGGCCTGGTGTTGGTCTCTGAGTCTCGCCCAGGCTGTTCCTTCCACCTGGAAGGCCTTGTCCTTCCTTGGCTGGCCCTCATCTCCTCTGGGAAGGGAAGTGGGGTGTCCTATGTGCCAGCCCTCTGCTCACAGCATCGCGTTCTGTCCTGCAAGGATTCCTCTGACTGCTCAGTCCCTTCCTCGGGCCACCCAGCTGGACTCACCTTAGGGTCAGCCAGAGGCCACCCCCACACCCTGCTAGCTTTAGACCTGGGGTTGATTTTCTGAGATTGCCTGGGAGGTATTTATTGGGGGAAGGGAGAGTCCCAAGAGGCAAGAAATTCACCCAGGAAATTGAGGAATCGGATACTTAGAGAAAAAACCCTTTCCCACAAGTGGCTGTGTCCCCTTGAGCCTCCACACCTGTGAATTCCTGGCACTCACTGTTTATCTGCTGGAGATTAAAAATCTAAAAAAGTCAGCTGCTAGCATGCAAATCCCAGCAGAACCGGCCTGCTATGATTTGCATGGGAACCAAAGCTCCTTCTGTGGCCCAGCCCAGAAGGTTCCCAGTCTTCAGAATGGCCCCAACTCCCAAGCCAGGCAGGGCTTCGGGGGCCTAGGACAGTAGTTCTCAAAGTGGGGTCACCTGGCCACGAGGTAGAAATGCAAAGCCTCAGGCCCTCCTGATTACTGAATCAGAAACTCAGGGTGGAGGGTTGATGGAGAGGCATTCCATGTTCATGGATTGGAAGACTCAATATTGTCAAGGTGTCAGTTCTTCCCAATTTGATCTGTAGATTCAACAGGAGTCCAGTCAAAATCCCAGCAAAGCTGTTTCATAGGTATCAAGGGAACGACTCTAAAATCTAGGCAGAAAGGTATGGGTAACAGAGTAGCCAACAGAAGCCTGAAAAAGGATGAAACTTTGGGAGCAGGCTTAGTCATCTCTCTTAATGAGCCCTCCAGGTGAGTCTGGGGCACAGTCTGAGAACCACTGGGAGAGGAAAAAAGATGGGTGATGGTGCAGAGAGAGCCATGTCCTGAGGCCCCCTCATTAGCAGAGCCCCTTCATATCTGGCCCCAGGGGCCCCTGCAGTCCTCTCCTGGCGGCAGTGGTCTGCGGTGTCTTTGATCCCTTGCCCATCCCACCCCCTGGTCTTTATTCCTCATCCTACCTGGACTGAAGCCTCAAGGGCTCCACTCAGCCTGACTCACCTGACAGCTGACACCTCCATTCTCCATCAAACACACCCCAAAGTCCCTTTTGGGGCGTGGGAGGGAGCGAATCTGATCCAGTGGAGATGAAGTTCTCTCTAGCATCAAGGATTGCCTGGGGAAAAGGCAAGGAATAACACTTGTTTCTATCATATGTATTTAAGCTCTAACGTAATCCTGGCATCTCTCTCACACCCCTGCTGGCCACTGCTCTGGTTCATTCTGATATCTCCTCTCAGGACCAAGGACACTTTCTTCCCCCTGGACTCCTCCTAAATTTCCAGCTGGTATCCTCTGCCAATGCTTCTCCCATACCTGCCACCAGAATGGCCTTCCTAAAGCACAACCTTGTAAGACTTTTTATGTATGTTGTGTACTCAATTTTTATTTATTTATTTATTTTTCTTAATGGCTTCTGGGTTTCCTATCTTGCTTAGAAAGACTTCCTGCACAGTGGTGTTATAAGAATATTTGCTTCTATGATCTTCCATATGTTTAGAGTTTTAAAAAAACTCCTTTACTTTGAATTCATTTGGAAATTACTCTTGTATATGGTGTGAGGTAGGGATTTAACTATGACTTTTTCCAAATGGATCGTCAATTGTCTCAACTCTTTCAAATAAAGAATCTGTCCTTTGTCATATTTTAAGTTCCTATATGTACTTAGAGGGGTTTCTGGACTCATTTCTTCCACTGCTCTGTCTGTCCCATGGCAGGAACAGTTTAATTACCATGGCTGCAGAGTGAGTTTTAAATCTGGTTGGTTCCAATCCCCTGCAGGGTCTCTTTCCGAAGTTGTTTTGACAATTTTTGCAGGTTGATTTTTCCACCTGAATATCAGATTCATATGGTCCAATTTTTAAAAAATGAAGATTTGGTCTAGTTTTTAAGGCAATGACTCAGACCCAAACTCAGAACCTTGCTGGGATTCTGAATGGACTAGAGTAAGTATATTAATACTTGGAGACCTGGACAATTGTTATAGCAAAATCTTCTTAGAGAACATTTCTCTTCATTGATTCAGGACTTGATTTAAGTTCTTCAATGGCGTTTTGTCATTTTCGCGGTAGAGATCTTACCTTTGTTAAACCGATTTTGAAGTATTTCATGGCTCGCTCACCAAGGTTAGGGAATTAGGGTGTGACAGGCCTGGGGGAAGCAGGGCAAAACCAATCACATGTGATGGCAAAGGGAGTGCCTAGAAAGCGCTTACTCTGTGGGGCCCGTGGCTATACCAGTTTGCAAGTGCAGCTCGACGAGATTTCCAGAGCCATGTTCATCTCTGAGCAAGATGTTCCCCCAGACTCCTTGGAGCTCACACTTGTGGCATCAGGATTCATCTGGAAATTGCCAGGTGGATGGTGACATTAAGGGGTGGGTCCCTCCCCTGTGCCCCCAGCATACACGTTTAAAACCGCTGGGGCCCTTTAAGACTTAAAGGGCCAGACATCAGCTTTGACACGGTGACTTGAAGTGTTGGAAGACCTTCAGCCTCAGACCTCCTCTGCGGGACCTCCTTCCTGCCCTGAAGTCTGTCCCTGTAGCCCTCCTTAGTGTCCCCTCTACATATTAAAAATAGTCTTGTTCTCGGGGAGTAGAGATTCTGGTCGGATTTAAATCAGAACTGCAGTCTCATATCCAATCTACAGCCCCTTCCTACTCCATGGCCCTGCGGCCCCTCCTTCCTCCCAGGATCCACCCTCCTGGCCGCTCTGAAGGTCGCTTTTCCAGCTTGGCGGGATGGAAGACATGACCAGCCCTTGCTTGGCTGTGCCTTTGCCACCAGGCTGTCCTCATTGGGACCCCGGCATGAATCGCTGGCCCGGGTAGGAGCCCTCCAGCTGAGCCCCTGTGACTCCCCCAGCCTCCTCTCCAGGGAGTCCCCACCTGGCTCAGGGTGGTGGTTTCATCTTCTTGGGCAGGAGGGACCCATTCAAGATGACCTACTCCTGGCTTCCTGCCAGCTTCAACCACAGACCATACCAAGTGTCTGTGAGGATGTGCAGAAATGGGAACCCTCCAATGCTGCTGATGGGAATGTAAAACGGTGCAGCCAAAGAGCTTGGCTCCTCCTTAAAAGGTTAAAAGCAGAGTTACCATAAGATCCAGCAATTCTGCTCCTAGGTAGATACTCAAGAGAAATGAAGACAGGTCCTCAAACAAATCCTGGTACATGAGCGTTCACAGCATCAAGGTCCATCAGCTGACGGATGGATGAATATTGATACAGATACAATAGAATATTGTTTAGAAAGCGGTGAAGTACTGCTACTGACACATGCTACAACACAGATGAAACTTGAAAACAGTATGCTGCGTGAATACAGCCAGTCACCAAAACCACTTACTGCATGATTTTATTTGGACAAAATGCCCAGAATGGGAGAATCTATAGGGACAGAGTAGATTAGTGGTTTCCTGGGCTTGGAGGGGATGGGGATAAATGGGGGCTGATGACAGATGGGTACAGGGTTTCTTTTTGGATTGATTAAAATGTTCTAAAAAGGATTGTGGTGGTGGGCACACCGCTCTGGGAACATACTAAAAATACTTTAAATAGGTGAATAGTATGGTATGTGAGTTATGTCTCAATAAGGCTGTTAGAAAGAATAGCCCAGCCATGACTTGCCTTTCTAGAATGAAGAGACCCAGTTCCGGGGGTGGGGGGGCTGCGTGCTCCTGAGCATCTTACCTGCTCCTTCCTCCTTCCCGCTGTTGCTCAGGGTCCCACCTGCCTGGCTCTGGTCCCCTTGGCTCCTTGCTTCCTACAGCCCCCCATCCCCAGAGTAGGAGTGGAAGGTCTGCCCTCACTATCCCTGTAGCACCCCCATAGCCCCTGGCTCCCTGGAACCACCAGAACCTCAGCTGTAGTGGGCTCTCCTCCCACTGTGTGGTCCCCACCCAACAGTTCATTTGCACCAGTGAGCTTGTGCCTGCCCACATCCATCCATCCACCCACCCACCCATCCATCCATCCATCCATCCATCCATCCACCCACCCACCCATCCACCCACCCACCCATCCATCCACCCACCCACCCACCCACCCACCCACCCACCCATCCATCCATCCATCCATCCATCCACCCATCCATCCATCCATCCATCCATCCATCCAACCATCCATCCATCCATCCATCCATCTCTTAGTCTATTCAGGCTGCTATAATAAAAATACCCAATACACTTGGGTGGCTTATAAACAACACAAATTTATTTATTCCCTCCAGTTCTGGAGGCTGGATGTCAAAGATCAAGGTGTTGACAGATTTAGTGTCTGGTGAGGACCTCTTTCTGATTCATAGATGGCAGACTTCTCGCTGTGTCCTTACATGGCAGAAGCGGGGAAGGAGCCCTCTGGGGTCTCTTCTATAAGGACACTAATCCCATCCATGAAGGCTCCACCCTCATGACCTCATCACCCCAAAGCCCCCACCTCCTCATACCATCACCTTGTGGGGGGCATGGGGCATTAGGATTTCAACATATGAATTTTGGAACGCACACATTTAGTCTATAGCACCATCCATCCTTCTATCTGCCCTCTCATCCCAACTATCCATCCACCCACCCACCCACTCACCTACTCACCCACCCACTCGACCCTCCACCTACCCCGCAAGCACTCAGTGAGCACCTGCCGTGTCAGCCTCAGTCTGGTGGGAAGACAGCTGAGTAAACAGACAGTGACAACTGGATATCTAGGGCCAAGAGAGAGAACATTTCCCACTTGGGTTCTGAAAATATGAGTCCACACGCCCTCTCTGCTCTGGGCTGCGTCTCCAAGGTAGCTGACCTGACTTATTTTACCCTCTACACCCAAATTGCTCCTCTTGGATTCCAAGGAGGCAGAAGGGTGCCAGATCTGGGCTGAGACCCAGGCACTCAAAACCCACACAGGCCCCAGCTCCCTCCCTGACTGGCCATGTGACCTCAAGCAGTTAGCTGTCCCCCCACTTGGTCCCCACTGCCCACACCACGAAAGGACCGGGTTGGCTGCTTTCCAAGGCCCCTGCTGGGACTGGGCCACTTCTGCCACACATGGAACAGGTTGCCCGCCACTGAACACAAGGCCTGCCTCTCTAAGCTCAGGGGTCCCTGGGCCTCTGTGGCTCCTTTTCTCCCACCTGTGCTGGGGCTACAGCACTGGCTCAGCCTTCCCCTAAACACTACAAACTTTCCTGTGCACCTTGATCCTGGAGCCTTGCTGAGCACCCAGCACAGGGCCGGTGACACGGCGAGCAATCGTGCAATTTGGCCCGACGTTTTGCAGGGCACGCGCTTCGTTCTGCTCTGCAGTAGCTATCTGGAAACTCTTCATCATTTTTGAACAAGAGCCCCTGCGTTTGGCCCCGCGGGTCCTGCCCATGGTCCTGCTGCCCAGGAGCCCAAGCCCAGCCTGGGGAGCCCTGGCTCAGGCCACGCCCCCGTGCTCCTGTGTGGGAGGAGGGCTGGGGGTGACTCGGGGCTGGGACTTGCCCTCTCTGCTGGTCAGGGATGGAGGCTTGCCAGGCATGCCTTTCCAGTGCCCGCCCCCCCACCCCCGCTTGGAGACAATCGCTGGTCAGGAGCAAAATCATCTCTCTTCACAAGGGCATCAAAGCCGGGGGGGCCGCCTGGGGTGCCTGCAGTAGATGAACAGAGGGTACCGAGCAGGGATGGGCACGGACTTTTCAAGCCAAGACAGTGTCAGAGCCTGGGTCACCTTCTGTAAAGTATGGCTTCCCTGGGGCCCAAGGCTCAGAGCTGTCACAGGGCCACCTGGTGCAGGTCAGTGTGAGTATCGGACAACGAAATGCCAACCAGAACAGCCTTCTGTAGTTTCGTCCAGAGGGGCCCAAACTCCCGTCCCGGCTCTCCTTGCATGTGAGCAGAGCAACTGAGAGCAACTTCCGGCCTCAGGTTGCTCATCGGTACAGTGGGTGTAATCTCAGCGGCCTCCAGGGTTGGGGGTGGGGCGGTGTCGTAACCGCTCTGGGAGGCCTGTGAGAGCCCGCAATGTTGTGCTGTTTTTGGACAGGACCACAGATGCGGGCCCTGTGCTGGCACAGAGGAGGCATTCAAGGAAAGCCGGTTACGTGAAGGAAGGCAGGAACACATGGGTGGTGTGAGCTCCAGCAATGCGCCCAGACGCAAGTTTGTCTGGCTCGCGCCCTGTGGTGAGGCAAGGCCATGGCTGGGAGGGAGGGTGGGAGGGAGATGGGGCAGGAATGTCAAGGGGAAGAAGGAGCTGGCTGGCACTCAGGAAGGAGCAGTAAGTAAGCAGTGCCCAGGGGATTAGGAAAGCACCAAGCGGAAAGGAGAGGCGTGGAGGGCCCTTCACAAATCAGATGGGAAGCCAGATTAGATGCTGAATCAGTTGAAGAGTCTCCAGCCGGATCAAAGGTGCTTCTGGGGGATGTGGATGGCTATTCGGGGTCAGGCTGGAAGGAGGAGGGTGCCAGGTGGCTGGGGAGCTGGGCCAGCTGGTACCTGCCTGGTGCCCACCTGGATGTCTGCCGTGCCCTTCGAGCTGGGTCCTGCATTTGTCAGCTCTGTGGCCAGACCTCTTAGACCCTGGGGGCCCCAGAGACTCCTGGCTGGGGGAGAGCATAGCGGGGCGAGGAGAGGTCTCAGAGGGCAAACCCCGCCTGCTTTATTCCTCCCCAGGGGACCCAGCCACCTGTCTAGGCCTTCCCGATGCCTCCTGAAGCTTTTGTCCCAGGCTGCGGGCTGCAGCCTCTGCCGGGCCGTGGGGCACTGAGCTGTCTCTCCAGGGGCCCAGGTGGGGAAGCCGTCTGGCTCCCATGTCCTTGGTGGTGGTGTCGTGGGCTTTGATACCACGTTAATCCTCAGAGGAGGGAGACAACGGCAGGCGTCAGTCACTGAGTGTGGGTGGGGGGATGCCAGGAGCCCACGCCCAGTACCTGGAGCTTTCTAAGCAACCTCCTCTGGCCCCAACCCCACACCGGGCTGGGCCGGAGCCAGGAACCTAGCCCTTCGGGGCTTTGTGGGCAACTTAGGCAGTGTTTCTTAAAGAGGGTTTCAAGGAACACTGGTCCCATAAAATGTTCCAGGGAAAGAATTTCCGGGGTCAGATTAGCTTGAAAAACTCTGCTTCCTCCTGTTGGAGGCTCATCGTAGAGGCTCTGACCAGTCCTCAGTAAAGACTTTCCTTCGTCCTGTGATTCCCAAACTTCTTTGATCCTACTGATGTCCCGTGGAACTAGAGATGGCTTTGGGAAATGTGTATCTGTATTCTCTCCAAGCTAAGCGGGTGTCTGCAGTGCTGAGATCTGTATTTTCTCGAGTGGGTTTTGTCTGCAGGGTGGGTCAGGTGCTGCCCTTGCCCCACGCTGCAGATTCTGCATCGTTCCCCTTGTGGGGTGGGGCAGGGATAGGCAACAGCGACCCTCCAGAATCCTCCATACTGTGTGGGGCAGCTGAGCGTCTGCTCCCTCGGGAAGGAACACCTTTCTGCCTCTCTGGTGGGAAGGAAAAGCTCTGTCCTGATTGGGTGCTGGGGGTCCCACACTGTTACAAAAACCATCAGAGCGGGTCTCTCCTCAGGCTGTTGGCCCCTGCAGAGTCTGGGGACAGGGGGTCCCCCCAGTCCTGCCCAGGAAAGGGAGAAAAGATGGGAGGGCAGAGAGGACTCCGGGGCCCAGCAATGCTGGCTGTGCACAGTGGAGGCTGGGAAAGAGACGCTGGGGCAGAGAGGGGCTTCCCAGACCTCAGGTCCAAAGCTGGACAACCCGGAGCTGACCAGAGACCAGTGAGGAGCCGGTGGATATGGACGGTCAACACGTGGTGGCAGGGAGCCGCTCAGGGAGGTCACAGCGAGGGAGCCGGCCGGGTGCAAGGCCATTTGGGAAGGGTTGGGATCAAGGGAATTTCAGGCCCCTGGTCAGGCCAAGGGGGATCCCCAGAGGCGGCAGAGTGCAGGTTTGGGCACGAAAGGGGGACCCCTGCCTAGGCTCACCTCCTCCCCAGCTTTTCCACCCCAGCCTTCATGTGAGACTTCCAGAAGTATCTGAACTTCCCGAGGAGCAGCTGGCAGAGGCTCTGCTCTCCTGGCCTTGGTGGGCTGGCAACCCCTCCACACACCCACAGGGAGGGCCAGCCAGGAGCCTGGCCAACAGCCAGCCCCACGTGCTCTGTGGCTGGACGGCTGCGAGGGTCTTGGGTGGGCTCAGTTTACCGAGTGGTGCAATGGGAGGCGCAGAGCCTCGGGAGGAGCTGGGGCCCCGGGCCTGTGCCAGGCGGGGATCCTGCCGTCAGGGCCCCTCCTCGGCAGCTGACACAGCGTGGGAACGCTCGGGCTCAGGCTGCGAATGTTCCCGAAGATTGACAAGGTCCAGGGCCTGCGCTCTGCCTCCCGGAGGATAGGATTGACGGCTGATCAGTGGGGGGCGGGTAGCCCGGGCAGGGTGTGCTGGGAAGAGCGAGCCCCTGACTTCCACTGCGCCCCTCCCACTCCTCCCAGGCCTGGCCCCTCAGTTTGGATATCGGAGGGAAGGGCTGGGGCCCCCGCACCGCGACCCTGAGATGGTGGCTGCATCATGGCGGGAGGTCATCTCCAGGCAGCCACCCTGCCAAGGCCGTGGTGAGCACAGAAGGGGAGGAGGGTGCCTGTGAAGGGACCCTGGCTCCCTCCATCTGCCCAGGTCTTCCGCTGCCTGCCCCCCCACTCTGGGGCACGTGTGGCACATCGTGGCTCCCAAACCCCCTCCACTCCTTCCACAGCCCCCCACCACCAGGCCCAGGACCTCCCAGACTCTTGCCCCATAAAAATCCCCATGTTCCTCACGCACCGCATCTTCCAAATGGGCTCAGGATAGAGATGGGAACGTGGTCCCAGAAGAGGGGTTGACCTTGGCCCAGCGCACATCCGAGAGGCGGACACCTTCGGCCAGGTGAGATTAAGAGCCCAGACAAACAAAGTGTCTTCTCCCTGACCAGCCGCCTTTCCAGTGCGGGCTCCAGTGACTTGGGTTTTCTTGGCCAGAATCTCAGTCTGCTGAAGCTGGATGAGCCCCGGAGATGGTCCCAGCCCGTGTGTCCGGAGACCCCTCACCTCTGAGAAGTAGCGCCGGGGTCTATAAGGGGGCCTCCAGGGCTCCGCCGGCTGCAGCCGAGCGACTCCACCTATACCTGCGTGGGTTTTCACTCTGTCCGATTGCCCACCTGTGGCAGAGTCCCCAGGATGGGCAGGGCCCTCCAGGGATACAATGCAGGTCAGTGTCAAGGCTGGAGATGCGTCTCCAGCCCAGGCCTCTCCCTCCAGCTGCTCTAGTTGGGAGGGAAAGTGGATGCTGACCCCTCTCTGCCTGCCACAGGGCTGTTGGCCCAGTAGCAGGGACACTGGTTCTATAAGGTGACTCTGACGTCCCCCAGGCAGCACCTGGACCACAGAGCTGGACCTCAGCTTGGGATGGGTTTTGGGTATTTGAGAAAATCTCTTGCACAGCTAGAGTTGGATCAGGTGGGACCTATCTGTCCCCTCACCCACCTAACTTTCAATCCATCTCTCCATCCAGACAGACTTCTATCCTTCATTCCTATCCTCCAGGTACTCAGCCACCCATCCATTGGCTCTTCGATCCATTCATTGCTTATTTATCCATCTATTCATCCATCTTTTGGCCCATCCATTCACAGATTTATCCATCCATCCATCCATCCATCCATCCATCCATCCATCCATCCATCTAACCATCTATCTATCCCTCCGTCTTCCCACCCTATTTATAAATGTGGCTCTCAATTATCCAACCACCTATCCATCTATCTGTCCAATTAGGCCACTGTCCATCCATCCATTGATCCAGCCAGATATCCATGAACAGGTAATGCCGCACAAGGCTGCCGCATTGGTCACAAAGGGCAGAGTGGCACCATTTCTTGGATTGTATGACGATCCCTACTTAGGTGAAAACACTGAGGCATATATATTGGAAATAATGACTTACGGTCAGACTGACATGGGCTCAAATCCTAACTCCATCCTCTCTTGAGTTGTGTGGTCTTGGGTCAGTCATTTGCCTCTCTGAGCCTCAGTTTCTTCCTGTGTAAAACAAGAATATGAACATTGAGATTGTTCTGGGAATTAAAGATAAAAGGTGTAACATTTTCCTGCACATAGTAGGTTCTTTTTTTCTTGAAGAGCAAACATTTATTTCTCACAGTTCTGGAGGCTGGGAAGTCCAAGATCAAGGTACTGGCAGATCCAGTGCCTGGTGAGACCCCTCTTGTGTTTGGAGGCAGCCATCCTCTCGTGTCCTCACACGGTGGGGGACAGAGAGAGGGCTGCACATAGTAGGTCCTTAATAAAAGTTCGTGCCCTGGAGGAACAACCGTTGAACCCAGGCTGTGCCCAGGGCTTGTTCCTGTAGTCTCAGAGCTCTTTGCCATCCCGTTCAGATGGCCATCTGTTCATCCAGTGCAGCTGGGTGACGCCAACAGCAGCCTGAGCTTTGGAGCCATCGGGGGCCATCGGATGCTTGCCACCCAGAGGTGGCCTGGGCCCGGCCTCCCCCGGCCAAGGCTGGCTGCTGCAACCCAAGCAGGCAACCCAAAGGTGCACGGCCTGTGCTCCCAGGACATAGTCTCCCTCTAGTCCTTGCCGACGTGCCCCTACCCAAGCCCAGCTGCCAGGCCCAGGAGGCGTGCACACACAGTGTGGAGCAGAAACCGAGCCAAAGCCCTCTGAGCTCATCTCTGCCCGACCGACCAGGCAGGCCTGTCCCTTCCGCATCTAGTTACGTGGCAACATGGCCGGTCTGCGGTGGCGGGGGAGGCAGCCTACATAACGGCAGCGTGGTGCTTGGGCGCTACAGGAGAGGGAGGCCTCCTTCATGATGTGGCTGGTACCCTGGTGCCCACCCCTGGGGGTTACTTGTTTGATCCAGGAGCCGCGGATGGCCCAGGCAGCAGGGACGTCCAGATACAAGGACATCTCTGTGCAGCCCTTCTGGAGTCACACATAGGTCTACAGGCTCACCACTGCCCAGCCGGTATCACCACGCGCTCTCACGGAATCCTCCCACTGTCCCCGCTTTACGGATGGGGCAGCTGACCCCCAGAGGGGAGAGATGCTTGTTCAAGAGAAGGGTTGGTCTGACTCAGCCATGCTCTAGGGCTGAGACCCCTGCTCTGGGCAGCCTGTCCTTAGCTTGGCCAGCCCTGGGGTCCCTGGGGTCTTCCCCAGCTCCTGTCTCAGGAGCTCCGAGGCTGGCAGCCCCCAGGTAAGGCGAGGTGACCAGGCTATGTCAGACCCCATCCTCCCCCCGCCTCCTCTCGATCACGTGGCTCAGGGCCAGAAATGCACCCACGCTTTCCTCCTCCTCTGCCTGAGGAAGCCCTGGGCGCCCTGCCCAAGCCCACTCAGGCTGCCCCTCGGGGAAGCCCTGCCCGACCCCCGAGTCTCCAGGGCGAGGCTCCTGAGGGTCTTCTGCCCCAGGGGAGAGTGATCCCGGGAATCACCTTGCAGATGAGGCGAGAAAACCATTATAAAGCTCGCTCTGCGTCCCTCACACGCAGAAAGGGCCCGACACATAGAAGTTCTAAAATCATAGCTCAGGTGGGCACCGATGCATCTCAGTAACCAAGTCTTTCTCAGGCAGCAGCTGTGTCCGGCTTCTCCTCCTGATGCAGGTCCAGTCCTGAGGGGAGGGAAAACCGCTGGGGACTAGTGGACGGATGGATGGATGGAAAATGGGACAAATAAATGGACACAAGATTTAATGGGAGAGAGGAAGAGGGGAGATGGAGAGAAAGTAGAGGTGGGAGGTGGTCCAGCTCCGTTAACCCCACAGGCTCTGGAGTCAGATGAAGCTCACATCCCAGCTGTGTGACTGGTTGGGGACATCACCTCCCTGTGTCTCATTTCTATTATTTGCATCTAGAAAAGGGAACATAACTGTACCCACCCCGGCATGCTGTTGTGAAGATTAAACAAAACGAGCATGCAGGGACCTATCTTCATACATGACACTCGGAAAATGACACTCAAGTTTCCTTCCTCCCGGACACCCCGGCTTCAGTTCCCAGCGAGGCCCCGTACCTGCCCGGCCATTCCTGCGTGGGGCGTGCCCCGCGTCCTCCCACCCCTGTTAAAATCCCCTGGATCAGCGCCTCTCCCAGGTATGTCCTGGTTATGTAATCACCGCGGAGCAGCTACACACCGGCCAGCTCTTCCCTGGCTCCTGTTTACTCGTTGGCTCAGGGAAGAGCTCCATTCAGAAGAAATTGCTATTGTTACTCAGCCTTCCCATGGGAAAGCGGCATAGGGGAGGAGCTCAGTGAACCGGCAGGGGAGGCGGGAGTGGTGGCAGAGGAGGAGGGGAGAGGGAAGCAGACCCTGGCACAGCCCCGGGCTTTCTTGATACACACACAGGACTTACCATTCACTTGATCTCTTTAAAAACAAAAGCCTCAAAGAATTTTTTGCATGACTTGATTTTTTGATAAACCTGAAAAATGGTTAAGAAAAAGGCAGACCATTATTCCACCCACTTCCTTAGTCATGACCTTTCACTTCACTTCTTACCATGTTTGGTTGACTTTAAATTCGTTCATGAGTGTATGCCTGCATCCATCCACACGTCCATCCGTTTATCCGCACATCCACCAATTCATCCCTCCATCCACCCATCCACACCCCCACCCACCCATCCATCATCCATCCATCCTTCGTCCATCCATCCATCATCCATCTACCCACCCATGAATCCATCCCTTCTTTCACCTACCATGTATTGAGTTAGTAGTGGAAGAAATAGTGGACAAGAGTCTTGTGACCTGGCTTCTAGTCTTATCACGGCCACAGTGTTGAAGCTGAGTGCTCTGTGCAGGAAGCAAGGTATGAGAGTGATACCTACCCAGGTCTGGGTCTCACATCTGCCATTTTCACTCCTGTCTTTGGCTAAACTCTTCCGCTCTTTGAGCGTCAGCTTCCTCATCTATGAAACAGAGCAGTAATGGTACTTGCCTTATTATTTTGAGGGCACGGTAAGAAAATTTACATGGGAGTTCCTGGAATCACGTGAGCCTTCCAGTAGGAGGTACTCAGGTCCTGTGCTTTGGGTAGGGGGGGCTGCCAAGATGGGACAAGAGCTAGCCCTGGTCTTCAGGGCTTTCTGGGCAGTGGAGCAGAAAAAGACCCAGCCAGCATCAGAGGGGTGGAAACGAAGAAGAATGATAGGATACAAAACCAGAGAGGCATGGTAAGGAAAGGTCTTGATGGCCGTGGTGATCATGGGTTTTGAGCAGGGTAGAACATGGTTGGATTAGTATTTTGGAAGGACCCTTCTGGCTGCTGTGGATTAGAAATGGGGTCCCACAGGGAGGGAAACCAGTTAGGAGACTGGTAATGGGGTCCCACAGGGAGGGAAACCAGTTAGGAGACTGGTAGTTGCCTGGAGTAAAGATCATGGTGGGGGTGGGTGGGGAACGTGACACTAAACTTCACAGATATTTTTCCTTCTAAATGTGAAAACTGTGCAGGCACCAGAATCAATGACCTGGGCCTCGGGTGACCTGGGTCACACCAGTTCCCTTGGTCATTTGGCAACACAGCATTCGTATCTTACCTTACCATCCTGTGTCTCTGGTAGACATCGCTAATCAATTGCAGCTCTCCTTCCCCTAGAGCCTAAAAACCATGCCGCCCGATATGGTGGCCACCAGCCATCATTTCAAAATGGTTATTTAAATCTAAATCAAATCAAATGAAATCAAGTGAATAATTCTGTTGCCGAAATGCAATAGTCACATTTCAAGGGCTCTACACCTACATGGGAAGAGCAGCTCCCTGTTGGCCGGAGCAGATACAGAACATTTCTGTCATCACAGATGTTCTCTTGGACTGTGCTACCCTCATTGCTGGGAAGGACAACAAACCCTCTGCCTTTTGGGGCCAAGAAGGCGTGAATTCTGCCAAACACCAGACTTGCCCGGGGGTCACATCTCACTGCAGGTTCCGTTTCCATCTGAATTTTACATACGGCAAGGTCAGCCTTGAAAGAGCAAGGTCCTTCTGGGCTGACCCTTCTCAAGTTCACTTTCTTGTCTCTAAGGAAAAAAAAAAAGGAAAACCCTTGCCATGCGGCCACACACATTATCAGCGAGTGTTGTTTCTGCCCTCAGCTCGCTTGATTTCTTCAGCCTCCAGAGACCTGGTGCTTCTGTTCTGCATCTATTTTTAGTGCCTCTGGGTGAATGTCGTTGCCGCCAGAGGCTGACATTTCGTACTCTGGGAACCCTGACCTGCTGCTTTCCGGTTGTGAGCTAAACCTGTCTTTTCATGCCCCAGAAGGAAAGAACAGTGATCATTAAAAATCAGCATCTTCTGGAAAATAGGAAATGGATCCTCCATGATCCGAGGCTGCCCTTAACCCCAGCTGTGCTGCCTGCAGTGGCCACCGCATGGCTGATCTACCAAAGTTTCCGTGGCTGCCAGGGTTACACCCTGAGGCCACCAGCCATGCCAAAGCACAGACAGTGGGCAGTAGGCAGTGGCCTGGCCACATAACTAGGGGGAGGACGAGGCTGGGGCAGAGTCATAAAAACTTGATGGAGAAAAAAGCGTTTCCAACTTGTGTAGAGACCTGTGGCCCACCTCCAGAGACCAGCACAGGGAACACCCTCCCAGGGCAGGGTGGGGTGGAGGCAGGAGTAGGGGAGGATGTCTTGCTGTCGGCGGGCGGGGGTGTCTTTTTGGGCTGGGGAGATTGACTGATTCAAACTACCGGAGCCTCTGACCCTGGGCTGGGTCCCGTGCTGGGTCCTGGGGGGCGCAGAGGAAGGAGGACCAGGTAAGTGGTGGCAGGATATTGGGATAGGGAAGGAACACCGGCCAGCTGCTGGCTCAGGGATGGGGCAGAGGGGCATAGGGCCTCGCACCTGCCGACAGGAACGAGGCTACAGGTTCCCCCAGTGCCCCTCCTCCCCAGGTGCACAGGTGGTCCCTCCAGCCCCTGTGGCAGTGGGAACCGAAGCTGGCCTGGCCTTTAGGGAAGAGGGGCGGGACTTGCCGAAATCACCTTTGACAAGGAAAGCAAAGGTCACGGGAACAATTCCTCCCTTTCACGCTGCGCGACCCGGCAGGAGCGTGCTGGAGCTGACAGAGGGTGGCAGCCCCTCCCAGGCAGCCCAAGACAAACAGGGTGGCAGGAAGTTCCCACGCTCCCAGGGCTGGCGCCCAGGAGCCTCTGCAGTCACCTGCTGGGGGTTGGGGCTGCCAGGAGGGCGGGGCCTCAGCCACCCACAGGTGAGCCTGGAGCCCCACAGCCTGGGGGCGGGGTCAGCTCAGCACATGCGCTGAGCACCTACTCGGTGCCTTGCACTTTGCAAACACCACCTCCCTGAGTCCTTACAAAAATCCTGCTAGGTTAACATTATGGTCTTCAGTTCACAGAATAGGAACCTGAGACCCAGAGAGGTTAAGTGACTTCCTTTGGGTCACACAGCCCCAAAAGGGAAGAGTCAGGATTTGGGCTCGGGCTCCTCTGGTTTCGAAGTCTGTGCTCTTTAGTCATGTATTCACTCAGCAAACCTTTGCTGACCCCCTCCTGTGTGCCAGGCTCTTAGCCAGGGGCCAGGATGGAAATGTAATCAGGGCCATGGTCCCGTGGGCAACCTCGTGTCTCATTTCACAGCAAAAGTCCACATTAGCAGTGACCTAGGGTTCCATCTGCAAAGGGTGAGTGGGTCCCTAAACCGACCTCAGTGGAATATGCTAGGTGATAGGACAGCACACCCAGCTGTGGGGAGAAGGCCCTGGAGGAACACAACAGCCTCAACTTCTAGATTTTTGTTTCAGTGCTACTTCTGCTGATCTCTGGGTTGGGATGGGTGGCCTGGGGTGGGTGTCCTCCTACCCTTGAAATCGGGGTGACCGAGAGCTAGCTCCTCTAACCCCATGAACACCTGCTTCCAAAGGAGTAGACGAACTGACCAGGGATCCCAGGCCACGGCCACACGTGGGTCACCTCTCCCAGGCCACTCAGAGATGCTCCCGGGCTGGAGCTCTTGGAGGGCAGGGCTGCCCCTTTGCTTGACGGACATTGACCCAGGGCCGGCCGTGGGCAGGATCGGGGGTCCCAGAGGTGCAAACCACCCCACCCCCCCACCGCCTCAGCACCCAGCACAGACCTGGAGTGCAGCAGGTGCACAGGAAGAGCCAGCTGAGTGATTGTGGCCACTGCTGGGTCACCAGCTGTCGCTGCTGCCCCTGTGGACAAAGGCTTCCAAGGGTCCCTGGGGCTTTGAGGGTCTTCAGGTCTCGGAGGACCCCACACAGCTGCCTCACGGGGACCACACTGCTGCCGGTACCCCCAAACAGAGCACCATCTTGCCGGTTCATCATGCCACCTCAGAGCCCATGTTTATGACGAGGTTAAGTTGGGTCAAGGGGCACCTCTCAGGCTGGAGTTTGGGACAGCAGCGGCTCCTGGAGCCCAGATGAGGGTGGGAGCTGAAAGCCTTGGATGGAGGGTGAAGCGAGGCTCTCCCCATCGTGGGCCCCCAGCCAGGAATCCAGTGGGACCGTATGGCCCCTCTCACCTCTCAGATTCCAGACTCGCAAGGTCAGGAACCACTGATGCTGTGGCCAAATAGCACGTGCTCAAGAATGACCCGTCCTCTGAGGGCCGGCTTTCCCTTCCCTGCAGGAATGGGGAGTCAGGCCTGGAGGCAGGGGACAGCCCTGCCCACTCACTTGTTCCACTGCCCATCCACTTATCCACCCTTCTAACGAACACTTACCATCGTCCGTCCAAAGGTACGCAGCTATCCCATCAGGTTACCCACCCGCCAACCAGCCGTTCACACAGGCGTCCATCCTGTCATCTGACCACCGGTCCACCTGTTGACTCACCAGCATCCTCCACTGACTGTCCATCTACTCACTTAACCTTCACCTGCCCACTGAGTTGTCCCTCTGTCCACGTTTTGATGTACCTGCACATCCGTCCACCCCCTCAAACCCCTAGTGCCAGGCCTGAGGCCATCAGTGGGCACAAAGCAAGGTTGGCTGGCATTAATTCCGGGTGATGTAGCCAAAACCAAGTTGGTTCAAAGCAAACACTTTGTCACTGGCTTTGCGGCTTTCCCTCCAGCCACACCTGCCCTTCCTCTCCTGGGAAGAAGTCAAAAGGCACGGAGGGTGGGGAAGCGTGGGCTTTGGGTCTCTGCCATTTATTAGCTGCGTGACCTTGGACTTGGTAACTTTTCCATGTTGTATGACGTGAAGATTCACACCAGCACGTCTTTGCTGAGCCACTGTAACAGCGAAATGCCCACCATAAGTAATCTGCATTATTTCCATAATTAATTATCACTGACAGAGGCTGCACTGTCCAATTTCATCTGACGGTACTAGAAAGAAAGGTTGCTGGGATTCCCGAATGCCAGGTTAGTGAAACAACATCCCTTCCTGCAGATCTCCTTCAGCCAAGCCTTCCTTTCTCTAGCCGGCTGGGTCTCGCTTTCAACTGCAAATTTCTTTTTTATTTGAGCAGCACTGATAGCACCTTTTTGATAAAAGGAAAACAAAACTTCC
This sequence comes from Delphinapterus leucas, assembly GCF_059928025.1. NCBI lineage: Eukaryota > Metazoa > Chordata > Mammalia > Artiodactyla > Monodontidae > Delphinapterus > Delphinapterus leucas. The sequence goes on along the minus strand of NC_143135.1, from coordinate 4,252,015 downwards.
AGCAGAGATAAAGGAATGTCCGTGTTCTTTGTCAGCGGTCCTGGGAAGGAGCGTTCCACAGCCCATGTTATTTTCCCACTGGAATGTGACAAAGGAGGTGTGAAATATTTGTCCAGATCATTTCTCATCAATGGGACATTCCAATAACCACGAGCAGTGTTGGCCCTTTTTTCTCCTAAGCACAGCCCGGAGGGAGCCACTAGTCTGGCTAATCTGGATTTGCGGGCATAAGGGTCCTGGCTCACTGGCTGAACTGGGGGGACGGGGACACTCGTGTTCCACCGGGGCGGTGTGTTTGTCTGAGTCAGCTGCTGGCCTGCTGCTGGGTCTGGGCTGTGTCAGAGGCTGAACCTGAGGCTCTGGTATGTGCCAGACCCCTGGGCCCATGCAGCTTTATTCTCTCTCTTGCCTGGGAGAAATGATTCATTATTCTATTTTAGAGGAGGAGACTGAGGGTCAGAGTGCATATGGGAGACTTACTCAAGGTCACACACATTTCAGATCTGAAACCAACATCTAGCTCTGGCTGCCACGGCCAGAGGTGCTGCCGTTCACCTGGTCATCCTCTCCCCAAGGGCCTTCCGAGGAGGCTTGTGTTTGAGAAGGGTGCCTCCTGGGCCCAACCGTCCGTCGTGTTTCCCCAAAAGTGATGACGGCCTGGTGTGAGCTTTTACCCTCACCTGAGACAGAGGCCCACAACGGCCTCTATGGTACAGGTCTTGTCTCCAATCAGTATGGTACCCCCACCTGGCACGCCCCCCTCCTCCAATCCCAGCTGTCTCTGAAACTCCTCTGACACCAGATACCACCGTACCACTGACCACTGGTCTTATAGCAGAATGCAGGAGCCCGGTGGGAGAGTCAGACAGGCCTGGGGTGGCAGCCAGTTCAAGACAGCCTCTGACGATCCTTGCCTGTTGGTATTCAACCCCTGTGTAGTTCCCTCCCACCTTGAATAGGGCTCACCTGGTAGCCAGTAGGATGCTGTGGGATGCTGGAGCGTGACTCCCAAGGCCACGTCATAGAAGGCGTTGTGGCTTCTACCTCGTTCTCTTCAACTGCTCACTCTGGGGTAAGACGTCCACCACGTTGCGAGGACACACAAGCATCCCTGTAGAGAGGCCCGTGTGGCAGGGTCCTGAGACGTCCTGCCAACAGCCGGGTGAAGGAGCTGTCTCGGAGGTGAGTCTTCCAGCCTCGGTCAAGCCTTCAGATAACTGCAGCCCCGGCTGCCATCTTGACTGTAGTCTCCTAAGAGATTCTGATCCAGAGCCACCCGGTCTAGCGGCTCCCAGATCCTTGACCCACAGAAACAGTGGGAGGTAAGACATATTTGTGGTTTCCAGCCACTACTCTTTGGGGTAATTTGTTACACAGCAAGAGATAATTAATACCTGAACTTTGAATTGTGTGCTTCTCCTTATGAGTTAAGTCACCTGGGTCAGGTGACTCCGCTTTGAGCCCTGGTTTCGTCCTTTACAAGACAGGCTAATCATAACTCCCTTAGAGAACTGTGCTGAGAGCCGAATGGGATGCAGCCTGCGCTGTGCCCGGCATCCCCAGGGGCCACCGGGCTGCTGTTATCGTTGCTGCAGCCACCTTTGCCTGTGTGGGGTTCTTACTTTCCTGCTTGGGGTGTCAGCACCTGTGACCAGGGCCACCTTCTTACATCCCTCTTATGCCCCCCCCACACGCTCACCTGGCCCAGTGCCTGGACCAGGGCTGAAGTGGGCTCTCAGGCACTGCTTCAGAACTAATGAATGAAGAGGGATTTTTTTTTAATGAAAATATTTTGTGACAAAATGCTAGTAACGTGAAATTTCCCATCTCAGTCGTTTTTACCTGTCCAGTTCTGTAGTACTTAAGTACATTCACATTGTCTACAGAATTTTTTCCTCTTTTTAAACGGACCCCGTTAAACAGCAACTCCCCATCGCCCTCCCACAGCCCCTGGCATCACCATCCTACTCTCTGTCTCTGTGACTTTGACTCCTGGAGGGACCTCACGTACGTGGACTCATGTAGCACGTGTCCTGGCTTGTCTCACGGCACGTGGTGCCCTCCAGGCCCCCACCCCACATTGGAAAATGTGTCAGAATGTGTCCTTCCTCTCTGAGGCTGAGTAATATTCCACAGTGAATGGTTTCTTGTTTTGTGTCCCTTCTGCTCCCATCACCACCATGAGATTGTTGGGGTCAGGCATGAAGTTTTACTTATCTGCTTGTTCCCAGCACATATCTCGGAACTTGGCCCTGAATCAGCCTTACTCAAGATGCATTTATGGAAGAAATGACTAAGGTCCAAATGCCTGGGTTTGTGTCCTGGTTCAGCCACTTGTTGGCTGGGTGGCCTCGGCAGGTGGCTTGCCCTCTCTGAACCTCCATTTCCTCGTCTATGGAATGGGGATGGTGACTCACAGGGCAGCTGTTGGGGTCAGATGTGATGACTGGGGTGTGCGGGGGGTGTAGATGCTTCCTGATTCGACTCCTAAGGTCAGAAACGGTGACACTGCCCTGCCTGACCCCAGCCTGACCCAACTGCCACTCAGCGGGGGGAGGCGTGGTGGCCACTCAGCGGGGGGCAGGCGTGGTGGCCTTTCGTAGTTTCAGCAAGGCAGCACAGGGAGCACAGGGTACTTTAATTACCACCTGTCTTCTGAGATAAAGCCGGTGGGCCCCACATTCCATACCCGGTAATTTCATCGATAAGACCCTAGGGCCAAGCTAAGACGTCTTATGCCCAGGAATGCCGGTGAAAACGATAGCAGGGGAAGAATTAGACCCAAATTTGCTTCGCACAAGGTGTAATTTTAGATACATGCTGATAAATTCTCTGGGGGCTAAAGGCTCTGGAATTCCAACTGACCCTGGACGAGAGGGCAAATGAATCAGGAAAGTTGGCTTTGTGTAGGTGAGAACATGAGCTGTGGGGTCGGACGGCCTGGATTAAACCTCAGGTCAGCCACTGGCTTCTTAGGTGACCTTGGGGATCTCGCTGAACTGCTTTGTTCCTCAGTTTCTCCATCTGTAAAATGGGGATATTAATGGTTCCCATCATTTTCTGGGTGTGGACCAAACACAGTGAGGCTGGGGGTGTGCCTGACACATGTTGAGAGACCCTGGCTGTGTCCCTCCTGGGCCTTGGTGCCTCTGCCTGTAAAATGGGGAGGCCCTCCCCCGCCGCCCTGTAAGAATGGTTTGTTGATCCCTTTTCTCCCACCCCCACTGCTTAGATTTGGTAAACTGGCCAAGTCATCTTTCCAGAATTAGGGAGTGTTTCAAATGTGCTTCTTCCATACTAGGGTCAGCCCGTGCCCCTGAGCTCTGTGTATCCGAGCCTCTGCCAGCATCCCCACTAGGGTTGCTTGTGGCGCTGCACACCTGGCGTGTCCCCCATGGGCTCTGGGTTTCAGCTCCCTGCCCCCCGTTCCTGTCCTTGCTTTTCCCGCTCAGCACCCCTCTCTACCTGGGGGCTCAAGACCAGGGCCTCTTCGTCAGTGCTTCCAGCCCACGTGGCCCACACTCAGCCCCTCACCCAAGCCCTTCCCTCCTTCACCCCTGCTGGAGGAGACCCACCAAGAAGACCCTCAGTGGACCACAAGAAGAGGACAGAATGGATTCAAGGTTTGGGTTTCTATGTTATGGCAGCCCAGCCTCGCTAGTCCTGACTAATTCAAGGTCCCACCTTAGCCAGAACTGGCCCTGGGGAGATGGTGCCCTGCGCTGGGTGGGTTCAACACCTCTCCTGGGCTCCCTGAACTTGGACTTCTCCAACACGTCCCACCTGGCTGGAGTCACCATCTCACGGGACCCCCTCCTGGCCTGACACCCTGAGGCAGGTGCATGCCACCCTGCCCACGTCTCTGTCCCCAGGCCCAGTTCAGAGTCCATCCTCTCTGGGGCTCGAGATCTGCCAGCTGAGCCTGTTGGGAGACCGGCCTTGGCAGGGACCCAGCTATCCCCCGCGTGCGCATTCTTCCTTCCCGAGGAATGTCCTGGATCCAGGTTCCCACAGAGGTGCCCGAACCGAGGGGAGTGACTCTGAGCCCTGGCTGTTGTTTTGCTGCAGAGAAAGCCATTCTTTTGAACTCTGCTAAGTGAGCCCACGAATGGGGCATAACTGAGACGCAGGAATTCCTGGGTCAATGGGCATTCACTCGGGCAGGGCCGCCCTCCCCCTGCGGGTCAGCAGAAACGTCAAGTGAAACCCATTCTAATTAAAGGGAACGTTAAGCAGGGGCCTTTAAAACACGGCCATTTCCTAAAATCCTCGCTTGATACCAATTAATTTCCCAGAGGAAGGAGCAGGGGTATGGTGGGGGGGAGGCAGAGACCCCTTGGAAAGTGCGGTTTTCCCACCTCAGTCACTCATTCTGCATTTATCTAGAACTTCATCTCAAGAGTAATTTAAAGACTCCAGGAAAACTTCTCCAGGCCCTAATTCATCAACTGTTTAATGGGAGTGCTGTCCCTAGGCCGCCAACACTTCCTGGGGGGAGAAATGACCATCAGGGCGCTAGGACAAGGGAGTTGAGACATTGATGTGGCCAGGAGACAGAGCTGGGGAGGCCAGGGCTGGTCTGAAGACATCTTGGACCCACAGGTGTTCCTTCACTCAACAGGCATTAATTGAGCAGCTTCTGTGTACCAGGAACTGTCCTAGACACTGGGACAGAGCCACAGATGGGCCTGGCTGGTGCCGTCTGCCATGTGGCTTGCATTGCACTCTGCTTCAGATCATTTGTGACGCACGTGGGCTTGCTCTGTCTATGTTCCTACGTGCGTGTGTGTGTGTGTGTGTGTGTGTGTGAGAGAGAGAGAGACAGAGACAGAGACAGAGAGACAGAGAGACAGAGGAAGCTGTCTCATTCTCCCTTTGTACTGGTTTCTACAATCTTCCAACTGTCTTGGCCAAAAGTGGTCAGAGTGTGGAGAGGAGAGTCAGAACCTAGTGGGCTCATGACAAAGCTGGGTGTCCATCTCACTGAGAACAGTGGCTCAGACCCCAGACATCCCCAAGGATCAGTTGCCTAACTGGACTGAGAATTCTACCATTGATTAGTTTTGTCTGCCATGAGTGCAGAAACAGAGTGACAGCACGTGTGCTCTGCAGGCGCTGACCCTGCTCTAAAATCTAAATTGAAGTAGCATTTGAGGAAAAGTCATGAAAGCTCTTGGACAAAGTCACAGAACTTTATCTCAGGGACCTGGAGTACCTTGTGACATGGTCTAAGGTTAAACTCCCGCATTGGTCCCGTCCATTGCCCAGGGTCACCTGATGGCCTCAGACACCAATGAGGGCTAAACCTCTACCCGATGAGCCCACAATCACCAGCTTTATGGCTGCTGCTCTCACCCTCTGGGGCCTTCCTTGTGTCCTATTTGGCTGCTGGCTTGCCGTCTGCAAAGCTTCCTGGGAAAGTAGTACATTTGGTTAATTGATCATCTGAGTCAGTCTTGGAAGGAATAGAAGCAAAGGAATTCCTTTCCAGAAGTGAGGCCCAGGGCTCCTTCCCAGAGGAGATGTTCCACCTCGTGCCTGGCAGCTTGCGGTTTCCTGACAAGTCACGTCCATTCCAGCCTCTGTACCTTTGCTCAGGCAGTTCCCTCTGTCTGAGATGCTTTTCCTCACCTGGTCCGCCTGGAAAGCACTTCTCGGCTCCATGGGGCTCAGAGAAAGCCTCCTGCCCTACTCGGCCCACCCTCCCTGAGCTCTGCAGCCTTCCTAGAACACTTGGGCTTCGCACGGATCACACCACGTGGTAAACAACATGTGTGCTGGGTCTCTGTCCACTGCTCGATTCCAGGGGCCCAGAACACAGTCCATCCTGGGGTGTGCCACATGGCAGGTGCCCTCCGAGAGTCACAGTGCGATCACGTCTCCTCTTGGTGCCTTGTGTCGGCCATTATTTCTGAGTCTGTCTCTCCCAGAGCTCACAGAACCAGTGACTTGGTTCATTTTGGTCCTAATGGTGTCAGCGAAGGGCCCGTGTCCAATTCATCCTGAGTCTGTGGACACAGGAGAAAGGCCCTTGCAGGTTTTTAAGATTTACTTTTTATTATTGTTTGATAAATACTCTCTTAAACTCCTCCAAAAGGTTCTTGAGGGTGTGAGTATGTGGACTTTTCCACTGGACAGGCAGGGTCCCTGTCCGCCACAGGAGCTGGGGCGGGGGGCACAAGCCGGCCAGTTTTTTTCCCCTTGAGGGTGAGATTCCCACTTGGGGTTCTGACCAGCGAGGCTGAGATGCTAAAGCCTGTTTTACTGCTACAGGACTTGGCTGGGACACCTCTTCCATCTGCATGAAAATCATAATACAATTGTTGTTAATATTAGCATAGTATTACCACCCGTGAGTTCTTAAATACATACTGTGTTCCAGACACGGAGCTAAGCACTTTTCAGTGCATTCCCTTATTTCATCCTGCCGCAACTTGCTGGCGTCAATCTGAGAAGTGGGAGGCCCAGAGAGGCGGGGCAAGTTGGAGGTTTGGACCAAGGTCTCCCTCCCTCTCTCTCTTCACAGCCTAGGCCACCTGAATGTCTGTCTGTATCAGCTATCTATGCTGTGTAACAAATCACTGCAAATTTGGGAGCTTCAAACAACACTCATTTACTAGCTCACAGCTCTGCAGGTCGGAAGTCAGGCACAGCTTAGCTGGGTCCTCCACTTGGGGTCTTGTGTGGCTGCAGTCCAGGTGCTGGGCAGGCTGCGTTCCTTCTGGAGGCTCCGGGAAGAATCCACTGCCACATCGTTCAGGTTGTTGGCCAGATTCCATTCCTCAAAGCTGTAGGACTGATGTCCCCCTTTCCTTGATGGAGAAAACCCTCTGCTTCTAAAGGCTCCCATGATTAGATCAGGCCCCCCTGGCTGAGTGATGTCCCTTTTGTAGAGTGAACAAGTTGTGCCGCGTGACACAAGCTATTGTGGGGGTGGACTCCATCATATTCACAGCAGCAGGGAGTACATGGGGCGTGTACAGGGTTGGAGGGATCATGGGGGCCATCCTAGAAT